>NC_059095.1:11949285-12598214 GCF_020497125.1 Mauremys mutica | reverse complement strand
ACAGGTATTGCATATTTTTTTCATACAGGATGCACTTTGTATGAACAGCTGGAAGACGTATATGGGGGAAGCTGGTAAAAACCGGGACAGCCTGGCAACTCAGCGTCCAACGCAAGAAAAAAGAAACCAAGTGCACGGCTAACGTACAGAGAGCTACCGCCTAACTGGGCCTGGACAAGGGGGCAGGCTGGGCGAGAGAGGGCGAACGAGGGGGCATACCCGGGGCTCATTGCCAAGACAATCTTCCTGCTGGGAGCACTAGAGACCAGGAGGTTATTCTTAACCCCTCGGCTCAGCTCCCCCCTCGGACCTGCCTCAATCAGCCAAATGGCTCCAGGCCGGGGCTTTGTTTGTTTCACACCCCCCCTGCGAATTTCATTGGTTTCTGATTCTGAAACCCAGGAAGGTTCCCTGGTTATTTATTTCTGTGTTCTGTCTGCCAGTACGGAGGGGTCCAGATTTAACGCCTGATTACAAAACAAATGTACAGTCTGGGGGCAGACTTGTCATCTCAGTTATGCTGGTGTGAAACTGGAGTAACTCTACTGAATGTGAACGGGGTCACAATGGTTTGAAACTGGAGTAACTCCACTGAATGTAAACGGGGTCACAACGGTGTGAAACTGGAGTAACTCCACTGAATGTAAACGGGATCACAACGGTGTGAAACTGGAGTTACTCCACTGAATGTGAACAGGGTCACAAGGGTGTGAAACGGGAGTAACCCCATTGAAGCCAATGGGGCTACAAAGGCCGCAAGTTAGGCATAAGCAGGATCAGAAGGGGCGCGCCCCGGATTACGCCAGCACAGCTGAGCCTCGAGCCCAGCCCTGTTCAACACCATCCCAACGTTTCTGAGCCGCGCGGAGCCCTCCCCAGGACGGCAGAACCGACACACGCGTCAAAAAGAAAATCGACAAACAACAGCCCCCAATTGAACCCTGAAGGGTTTGACAAATGGCGAAAAGTCTCCCCCCCCCTAATTTTACTACGAGAACCAGTGCATGCAGCTATTCCTGTGCAGTGATACCAGTACGGTTAATACTTAGTCTTAGGAGGCAAGGCACATCATGTGGTATCAAATGTCGTGCAAATTAGGAAACATGGATTTTTTCACTTTTTTTCTTTTATACATAATTTGTTGTAAGGGGGGGGAAGGTAGAGCCAGTTATACAGTCTGCCATGCACATTATCAGCCAGTAGCTGATTGGTTGAGCTAGGTCACATGAGTTCCTGTTAAAGCACCATGCAGTTTATTTCTATTTTTTTTTTGTATTTTTAAATTTTCTCCCCCTCTCCATCAATTGCTTTTTTTTGGACTTCCTGCCTCAGCCCCTCCCACAGGGGGGCCCCAGACATGAGGTCCCTCCGTCCCCCGCCAGATAAGGTCCCACCTTGGTGCTGGACCTGGTATGCAAGGTTTGGCCTCCCCATGGCCCGATGGTGAAAGCAGCTCCTTGGAACCAGCCAGTCTAGCTCCCAAAACCCAGCGCTGAGAGCAGGGTGCCTAATCCCCAGCCCTCCCCTGGAAGATGCAGGTGCTGGGATCCCATCAGCCTCGCTTTGCCTTTGGCGGGTCTCTCAGGCAGCACAGACCCTGGGAGCTGGGAGCCCCAGGTGTGCGCCACGCAGGCGAATTCGCCCCCAGCTCTGGGAAGCAGGACGTGTACCCGGGGTGGGCGCAAGGGCGCGTCCCTCTTCCTCTTTGTGTCTGACTCGCTGGCTGATTGAAAGTCACTTCCAAAGGCCCAAGCTCCTGCTGAGGGGGAGAAACCAGCATCTCTGTGCCGGGCCTGCCAGAGGAGGGGGCGGAAGGGAAGCTGGCAGGGGGCACAAGGAGGGGGACGAAATAGTGGGAGAGAACCCCCCAAAACTGTACAAAGCCATAGGGGGTGGGCAAAGAGTTTGATTCAAAGGAGAGTATCTCTGATTTTCACTGGAGCCAGTGCCTAGACGCTACTGGGGCTAGGGAGAGAGAGAGAGAGAGGGTGGGTGGGGACAGATCGATAGATGGATAGATAGAGGGGGTGGATGGGGATAGATAGATAGATAGATAGATAGATAGATAGATAGATAGATAGAGGGGGTGGATGGAGATAGATAGATAGATGGGGTGGGTGAGGATAGATAGATAGATAGATAGATAGATAGATAGATAGATAGATAGATAGATGGGGTGGATGGGGATAGATAGATAGATAGATAGATAGATAGATAGATAGATAGATAGAGGGGGTGGATGGAGATAGATAGATAGATGGGGTGGGTGAGGATAGATAGATAGATAGATAGATAGATAGATAGATAGATAGATAGATAGATAGATAGATAGATAGAGGGGGTGGATGGGGGTAGATAGATGGATAGAGGGGGTGGATGGGGGTAGATAGATAGATGGATAGAGGGGGTGGATGGGGGTAGATAGATAGATAGATAGAGGGGGTGGATGGCGATAGATAGATAGATAGATAGATAGATAGATAGATAGATAGATAGAGGGGGTGGATGGAGATAGATAGATAGATGGGGTGGGTGAGGATAGATAGATAGATAGATAGAGGGGGTGGATGGGGGTAGATAGATGGATAGAGGGGGTGGATGGGGGTAGATAGATAGATGGATAGAGGGGGTGGATGGGGGTAGATAGATAGATAGATAGAGGGGGTGGGTGGCGATAGATAGATAGATAGAGGGGGTGGATGGAGATAGATGGATGGGGTGGGTGGGGATAGATAGATAGATGGGTGGGGTGGGTGGGGATCGATAGTTAGATAGATGGATGGGGTGGGTGGGGATAGATAGATAGATGGATGGGGTGGGTGGGGATCGATAGATAGATAGAGGGGGTGGATGGGGTAGATAGATGGATGGGGTGGGTGAGGATAGATAGATAGATAGATAGAGGGGGTGGGTGGCGATAGATAGAGGGGGTGGATGGGGATTGATAGATAGAGGGGGTGGATGGGGTGGGTGGGGATAGATAGATAGAGGGGGTGGGTGGCGATAGATAGAGGGGGTGGATGGGGTGGGTGGGGATAGATAGATAGATCGAGGGGGTGGATGGAGATAGATGGATGGGGTGGGTGGGGATCGATAGATAGATAGATCGAGGGGGTGGATGGGGGTAGATAGATGGATGGGGTGGGTGAGGATAGATAGATAGATAGAGGGGGTGTGTGGGGATCGAGGGGCACTGGGCTGAGCAGGAAGCCATTGCGGTGGGCGGGCGGGCGGGCGGGGGGCGGGGTTAGAAATGATTGTCACCGGTGATCAGCATCTGCTGCAGCCTCGACTCCCCGGCAGGCAGCGGAGCGGGCTCTGTCTGGGCACCCCTGGAACGGACCCAGGGAGCAGCCTCCGGGGCCGTGGGGGAGGATGAGCCAGGGCTGGAATCCTTTGCCCTCCGTAAGTACCCTGGGTACCTCCTGGGCAGAGCGGGGACAGGAGGGGAGCCTGGCCTGGGGTGCGCAGGGCTGCAGGGCCGGGATGGATTTTCCTGCCGCCCTGGTGAGGACTCAGTCTGGGCCCAGCAGAGAAGCAGCACGAGTGGCTTGCAGGCACCTGGTGTTTCCCTGGCTCCCTTGTGCCCGGATCCTCTCCAGTCATCGCTCCTCTGCCATCCTCTTCCTCCGTTCCTGCTGGTTCTCTCCGTTAGGGAGTGTGCACGGCCCTCGGGCTGGGAATGCGCGGCCCCACCGCGCCCTTCTCCCCTCGCTGGGCGCCGCAGAGCCTGGAGCCGGGGAGCAGGGCAGGGGCCGGCCAGCGGGAAGGAGCAGGGGGAGCAAAGGGCCGGTCTTGCTGTGCCCATGGAGAGACGGGGCTGCCGTCTGGGGCCAGCTCTAGACAGGGTCCCGCGCTGGTGGAGGTGGCTGTGAGGGGGGACGGGCTGGCTGCCTCCCTGATGTTCACTGACGGTCACTGGGAGTTGGGCACCTCACTCTCCTTTGGGGATCTCCCCCTGTTTGTTGATGCCCTGTGGGCGCTGGGCTCTCCGAGGGCAGCGCCAGGCGCTGGGCTATGCCAACAGGTGCTGGCAGTTGGGTGGCTCTGCCTCTGCCTGGATTCCTGACGTTTTGCTGCATGGCCTTGGGGCGCCCCCGAGACACCTGCCCTGCCGCTAGCCTTCCCCGGCGCCAGGTGTATCTATGGGCAGGAAGCGGGGGACAGCCCCTCGTTTCTCCACTTGCCTGCGTGACGCGGAGGAGACAGCAGCAGGGGCGCCAAGGGGCCCGGCTGCGCCGGAGGCGGGAGGGAGTAGCACGGTCCCGCCGCTGATCTAAGGCACTAACCGGCGGTGCTGCCTGCAGGGGAACAAGGCTGCGACTCCTCTCTCCGGGCCCCGCGGCATCTCCATCCCACCTGCTCTGCTCCACGCTCGGACAGCGTCTGGGTCAGCGTTCGCCTCCCCTCGGAGCCCGGCCTGCCCCGGAGATGGCCAGGGCTGGCTGCTGGAGAGAGCGATGCCGGGTTTGTACCCATGAGTGGATGCCTGGGGTCTTCTGTAGGCGAGCCCAGCAGCTCCCTAGCCACACGCCGTGCCCTTGCAGCGCCAGCGAGCCTGGCCAGAGCAGGGCGAGGGAAGCTCTCCTCATCCCCGGCGTCTCGCGGAGGGACAGGCAGGAACTGGTGAGAAGCAGCCGTTGGAGCTTTCGAGCGCTCTCCTAAGGAGCCCAGGCACAGCACGACATGGGCCAGGGAGGCAGGAGGGTGCTGGCCTGGTGAATTCGCTTGGCTCTCTGCCGTGACCGAACAGAGGATCCGAGAATGTGTGGGTGCCTTTGTCCCGTACCAGCAGTGCCCCCCCAGGCAGGGCTGCTCCAGGGAGCCGAGTTCCCCCTCTCCCTGCTCACACTTTCGATTGCCAAAGGGCGCAGCCAGTGGCCCCGTTTCTCTTGCTGCTGCGTGAGGCACTCGTGAAAGGTTCGCTCGGAAGAGGCAGCCCTCCAGCAACTGCCCGGCAACGGCGTCTCGCCCCCTCAGTGTCCTGGATCGGCGGGCGGAGTCCCGAACTGGCCTCTCCCTCGCCGAGCCCATCCCATGCTCCGGCTCAGGTCGTTTCATTTAGCTTCTCTCAGGCCCAGCCAGGAATGCCAGGGAACGGGGCCCAGTTTGTCTTCATGCTTCTCTGCGTGCGGAAGGGCTCTGTGTAACTCGAGAGCGTCTCTCACCAAGGCATGCTAATACCCTGGGACCCCCACGGCTCCCCCAGCCCTGCGGGCAGCAATGGAGGGACAGGTGAGAGCGGAGATGCTGCACCTCCACACGCCCGGCCTTTGCGGCTCTCTGAGCCTGCCGACGCCCAGGGCACGGCAGCAGACAATGGAGGCACTTGAACCAGTCAGGAACTGCGTTCTACCTCCCAGCTGGGTTTGCTGACGGCGGGGGCTGAGGAGTGACTGACCGGGGAGAAGGAAATGGGGAGGTCTGAGCTGAGCAGAGCCCAGCCCCAACCCATTTGAATTTAGGGCACCTTGCCTACCCAAGTCATGGAGCCAAGGCCTACTCCAGCCCCACAAACGGGGGTGGGGGGTCCCATCTGTGGTGCATCCTCTCAGGAAGCAAATCATCTCGCTTAAAAAAAAAAAATCTCCCAGCAAGCCAGTGCCGGGAGCTCCAGTCTCCTGCTGCTGCTCTTTTTTTATCATTCCCTCTTAAAAGTGCATTTCCTACAAAATGTGCAACACAATTGCAACCATCTCGCCACTAGTCTACATGGTACCTGTCCACAGGTGTGCATAGCTCTTTGTACACAGGTGCGTGGGGAAATCTCGCTCCGACCTTCCCTCCCCTCGGCCCGCCTGTCCCAGCCTAACTTTCCAGAGCCACGCGAGAAGAAGACTCGGGTCCACACAAATCCCAGGCCCTGCCCTGGTAGCAGAGTCCAGCCCCGCCTCGTCCCCACACAAAGAGAGTTGCGGGGTTTTCAAACAGGCCCCGCATTTGCCAGGAGCTACGAGGCGTAAGCTCCAGTGTGGAAAGTTTACCAGTGTGGCTACGTTGGCCCAGCCCCGCGCTATGGGCATGACACCCACGTAAGGGCGGAATAGCCCCACCCATGCGCTTCGACAGAGCCACGCCACACGCTCACTGCAGAGAGACAGACGGATTTGCTCCCGGCTGGCTCCGGCTGGCAGGGCTCGGCAGCAGGGGAAGGCACCTGGGGAATGGCAGACGCCATCGGGAGAATTATTCCCAGAGGAGAGATTTGGAGTTTTGGACTCAGCTGTTTCAGCCGATCAGAAATTTCCATTTCCAAATGGAGCTCCAGGGCTAATTCCCAGAGCCTGTTAGTGCCAATCCGAACAGCAGCCTTGTGTCTGCTCCTTGTACATTCCAGCAGCCGGGCGGCGAGTCTCAGACCCGTCTCCTCCCTGCAGTGCTGGCTCGTGCCAAGGCTCCGAGCTGTGGAAACGTCTCCCCTTGAGCCAGCGCCCTGCTCCCCGGTTCCTCGCCTGGAACGTGCAGAGGAGCCCAGCCTGCGGCTCAGCTCAGGGACAGCAGAGTTCTGTCAGTAGCCAAGTTACCCCGCCCCTTCTGCAGCCGGTAGTGCCCAAAGAGAAGGATTGAAGGGGCTCCGGCCCGTGTCCCCCCGCCACCCCCGCTTCCCCACAACGCCGCTCCTGTGGGGCACTGGAAAGCAGCGCCAGGATCCCAGGAGGGCTCCGTTCCCCACCCGAAAGAAGAGCATTTAATGGCATCGAGTATTTAAGAAAAACCAAAGCAAAGGCGAACGCGTTGTCCGAACTCTGGGCCAGCGGGCGGCTGGAGGCGTCTTGGCTGGGGTGGAACGGGGAGGAACAGCGCTAAGGAGCGCTCGCCCGCGCCAGCCAGCACCTCTGGTTCAGAAACAACCGAATGCCTTGGTCCTGGGTCTTCGCACCCCGCCCCAGCACCCTCCTGGAACGCAAACAGTTTGCTGAGGAGGGTGGGCTGGGGTGGGCTGGGGGAACCTGGGAACTTTGTTCTTTTCTACTCACGAGAGGCGAGAACGAAAGAGGAAATCAGAAAGACAATTTTGCATATACAACCCTTTGGAGAAGTGCAGGCGAGACTCCGGCGCTGCTGCTGCTGCTGCTGCTGCTGGGAGAGCCCTGTGTGATGAGCTGTGTCCGTTCTCTTCCCAGGAGGTCGGCCGGCCGGCAGGGCGAATAGTGTTTCTGGCAAACGGGACTCCGCGTCGCCGCGCGTGTGGAGCGCTGTTTTGTCTGTAGGGTTCTTGTTTGTTTTTACTTTTTAAAAAAGTTTGAACCTTTTCCTTCCTTCCTTCCTTGTAACGTCTTGGGTGTGGGTCTCGTTTTCTTTTTGTCGTCGTCATCGTTAATTCGCTCTCTCCATCTTCACCGAAAGGCTGGGCCTGGGGCTGTGTTACTTGTTTTCCTCTCGAGACGCCCAAAGCAGAGGAGAAGGGAGGCGACGGGACGGGGCAGCTGCGATTATCCCAGGTACCAGGACTGAGCAGGAAAGAAAGAACAGATGCTGCGGTTACTGATTTGCATACAAGCCCCTCCCTCCACTCCCAGCAAAGGCTGATGGGAGCTCGTAAGCCTCAGCCTCAGCTTTCAATTTATTAGAAGCCAAGGGACCCGACCCCCATGGTCACTGGTTTGAACTGGGCTCAGGGGTTACCTGGGTCACTGCAGGGCTCGCTGGTGCCCCTCGCCTGCCATCTCTGAGCTCGGGCACTGGGGAGGGGACGTGCAGCTACTCCTGGCCCATCTCAGGCAAATCACTTACTCCCTGTGCCTCGGTTTCCCCCTGTGCCTCGGTTTCCCCCTGTGCCTTACAGGGACATACTGCTGCTTTGAGCTGTTGAGTGCCCTGAGCGCCTGGGCCCAGCTGCGCTCCCTGTGAGAGCCTCCTTGCTGCAGTCACATTTCCAAAGGGGGGAGGGGGGGGTCATGTGTGGTGTGTGAGGTCTGGGCTCTGCCAGGCAGGGAGGGAGCGAATGCCCCAGCCTGGCCCCAGTCAGATGCCAATGGTGTCTGCTGAGCTCAGCCGTGGCCCGTGGAGACGACCCCACTCAGCTAGATCGCACCATCCCGCAGGTCCTCGCGTTCAGCCAGCTCCCGACAGCCCTGCTTTTCTCCTCCCTTCCCTACTGTTCTCACCCCCTGCTGCCTCTGCTCCCTCCAGCTCCTCACGGCGACAGAACCTGCCCTGCAGGACATACGGAGCCACGGGCCGAGGCCAGAAGCTTTCTGAAAAAGCACCGAGCGCATCACAACGCTGCCGAGAGGGGTGTCAGCATCAGCTCCAAGCTACAGGTGGGGAAACTGAGGCACAAACCCCAGAGGACAACACTGCAGCTGCTGAGCTTCTCTGAAGACAAGGGCCGAACTGACGCAAAGTGAGTCGCTGGTGGAACGGGGGCTCGGAGGCAGGGTTCCTGACCCCTAGCCTAGCACGCCGATCCCCCAGCCACACCACCTCCCACCCACCAGAAAGCCACAGAATGGGAGACACCCCCCCGTCTCAGAGGAGTCACCCCCAACCCATCCATCAATCAGCACCTGCTTTTATCGGGGGAAAGTGTGTTTCAGGTCAAGACCAGGCGAACCCTGAGAGACCTCGACCCACCTGGGAGGTATTTGGGGAAATTCTGAAAACAGGGCAGGAGGATCCCATGTGGGAACCGGCCTGAGAAGTGTGGCCCTGAGAGGAACAGGCCCCAGGGCCCTGGAGTCCTGGCAGCTCCGGCTGATAATCCTGTTCTGACGTACATCCCGCTCCATCCTCACCCCCGCTGGGCTCCAGCAGCTCTTCTGTCTCCCTGGGTTTACCCCTCCGCCGAGGCCCAGCCTATTCCAGCCCAAGAAGAGCAGGTAGAAAAGTGACCTCAACGTGCCCTTTAGGCCTCGCTCTTTTGCAGCCGCTGAGGATGGGGGCCTCTTGGGAAGGGGGTTCTCATGGAGAAACGATCAGAAGCTGCATCCCAAGAAGGGGGAAAAAATCATAGGCAGGAGCTGTAGACCAAGCTGGATGAGCAAACATCTCAGAGAGGTGATTAAGAAAAAGCAGAAAGCCTACAAGGAGTGGAAGATGGGAGGGATCAGCAAGGAAAGCTACTTCATTGAGATCAGAACATGTAGGGATGAAGTGAGAAAGGCCAAAAGCCATGTAGAGTTGGACCTTGCAAAGGGAATTAAAACCAATAGTAAAAGGTTCTATAGCCATATAAATAAGAAGAAAACAAAGAAGGAAGAAGTGGGACCACTAAACACTGAGGTTGGAGTGGAGGTTAAGGATAATCTAGGCATGGCCCAATATCTAAACAAATACTTTGCCTCAGTCTTTAATGAGGCTAATGAGGAGCTTAGGGATAATGGGAGGATGACAAATGGGAATGAGGATATGAAGGTAGATATTACCACATCCGAGGTAGAAGCCAAACTCGAACAGTTTAATAGGATGAAATCGGAGGGCCCAGATAATCTTCATCCAAGAATATTAAAGGAACTGGCACATGAAATTGCAAGCCCATTAGCAAGAATTTTTAATGAATCAGTAAACTCAGGGGTTGTACCGTACGACTGGAGAATTGCTAACATAGTTCCTATTTTTAAGAAAGGGAGAAAACGTGATCCAAGTAACTATAGGCCTGTTAATTTGACATCTGTAGCATGCAAGGTCTTGGAAAAAAAATTTGAAGGAGAAAGTAGTTAAGGATATTGAGGTCAATGGTAATTGGGACAAAATACAACATGGTTTTACAAAAGGTAGATCGTGCCAAACCAACCTGATCTCCTTCTTTGAGAAGGTAACAGATTTTTTAGACAAAGGAAACGCAGTGGATCTAATTTACCTCGATTTCAGTAAGACATTTGATACGGTTCCACATGGGGAATTCTTAGTTAAATTGGAAAAGATGGGGATCAATATGAAAATTGAAAGGTGGATAAGGAACTGGTTAAAGGGGAGACTACAACGGGTTGTACTGAAAGGTGAACTATCAGGCTGGAGGGAGGTTACTAGTGGAGTTCCTCAGGGATCGGTTTTGGGACCAATCGTATTTAATCTTTTTATTACTGACCTTGGCACAAAAAGTGGGAATGTGCTAATAAAGTTTGCGGATGACACAAAGCTGGGAGGTATTGCTAACACAGAGAAGGACCGGGATATCATACAGGAAGATCTGGATGACCTTGTAAACTGGAGTAATAGTAATAGGATGAAATTTAATAGTGAAAAGTGCAAGGTCATGAATTTAGGCATTAATAACAAGAATTTTATTTATAAATTGGGGACATATCAGCTGGAAGTAACGGAGGAGGAGAAGGACCTCGGAGTATTGGTTGATCACAGGATGACTATGAGCCGCCAATGTGACATGAAAATGCAGTTTTAGGATGCATCAGGCGAGGTATTTCCAGTAAAGATAAGGAGGTGTTAGTACCATTATACAAGGCACTGGGTGAGACCCCATCTGGAATACCGTGTGCAGTTCTGGTCTCCCATGTTTAAGAAGGATGAATTCAAACTGGAACAGGTACAGAGAAGGGCTGCTAGGATGATCCGAGGAATGGAAAACCTGTATTATGAAAGGAGACTCAAAGAGCTTGGCTTGTTTAGCCTAACCAAAAGAAGGCTGAGGGGGGATATGATTGCTCTTTATAAATATATCAGAGGGATAAATATCAGGGAGGGAGAGGAATTATTTAAGCTTAGTACCAATGTGGACACAAGAACAAATGGATATAAACTGGACACTAGAAAGTTTAGGCTTGAAATTAGATGAAGGTTTCTAACCATCAGAGGAGTGAAGTTCTGGAACAGCCTTCCAAGGGGAGTAGTGGGGGCAAAAGACACATCTGGCTTCAAGACTAAGCTTGATAAGTTTATGGAGGGGGTGGTATGATGCGATAGCCTAATTTTGGCAATTAATTGATCTTTGATTATTAGCAGGTAAGTATGCCCAGTGGTCTGTGATGGGATGTTAGATGGGGTGGGATCTGAGTTGCTACAGAGAATTCTTTCCTGGGTGCTGGCTGGTGAGTCTTGCCCACATGCTCAGGGTTTAACTGATCGCCATATTTGGGGTCGGGAAGGAATTTTCCCCTGGGCAGATTGGCAGAGGCCCTGGAGGTTTTTCACCTTCCTCTGCAGCGTGGGGCATGGGTCACTTGCTGGAGGATTCTCTGCAGCTTGAGGTCTTTAAACCACGATTTGAGGACTTCAATAGCTCAGACATAGGTTAGGGGTTTGTTACAGGAGTGGGTGGGTGAGATTCTGGGGCCTGCGTTGTGCAGGAGGTCAGACTAGATGATCATAATGGTCCCTTCTGATCTTGTCTATGAATCTATGAGGGAAAAGGGCTGATTTTTTTAACAGGCTGTTTTTTGGTGTGGGGGGCTTAGGGAGCATGGAGCAGTGGTTAGAGCATGAGCCTCAGACTCCAGAGACCTGAGTTCTGGTCCGTCCTATACCACAGACTTGAGCGCTGGGTGGCGACAGCTGGCTCCATTGAGCTGAATGGGAGTTTTGCCCTTGACTCCAATGGGGCCAGGGCTTCAGTCCCGCTCTGTGCAGTTGGGATAAGAGCACATCCCGGCCTCACGGGGCGTTATGAGGCTAAAGACTGTGAGACGCCCAGAGGCTATGGTGATGGGAGCCAGAGAAGTACCTAAGACAGACTCCCTGGGGAGGAGCAGGAGGATGGGGCTGGCTCAGCCGACAGGGGGCTGGAGCGTTACATTTTTTAACACAGAGAGTTTTTCTCCCAAGGGTTTTTTGAGTGTTTGAGTCACACGGGCACTGAGCAAACCCAGCACAGTTCAGCGCTCTCAGTACAAGCTCTTCCCTCGCAGCTGATCTGGAGTCACGCCCTCCTCCCTCCTGCTAGCCCCCCCTCCAGAGAGCATCCCTGGGTGCAGAGGTGCCGACTTTCTGATTTCCCCGGGGGTGCTCGACCCCTGCTCTGCCCCAAGCCCCGCCCCCACTCGACCCCTTCCCCCAAGGCCCCACTCCTCCCCCTCTCCCCCAGTGCCTCCTGCCTGCTGCTGAACAGCTGATCAGCAGTGGGCAGGAGAGGAGCTGATTGGTGGGGCCTGCTGGTGCTGAACACCCATGGGTGCTCCAGGCCTATGCCTGGGTGCACAAGCCTGGGATCTCCAAGGTGCCCCCTGCAGGGACAAGCAGCCCTCCCAGGCCCACTTTCCACACCACCAGAGCCCAAGGCCCATCAGTGAGTCCTCAGGGCAGGGTCCCCTCTATGGGCTACATACTCTGTGCGACCTCTGGCCGGGAAGCCAGCAGCCCCCTGCCACTCTTCTGTCTGCAGCTCCCGCCCCCGCGGCCGCCGTGGGGTGCGCCAGCGGGGGAGGAGAGGGACTGAAGGGATGTAAAAGTCTCCATTAGTACAAAGGCTGCCTCTGCTCCTCAGAGCAGGGCCTGTAATTTGCCAGCTTCCTCTACAATCACAGAGCTTCCCTCCTCGCTAGCTGGCACTGGGTGGGTGCCCGCGGTGCGAGCTGCCCTCCAAAACCCAGCCCCAGAGGCGGGGGGCGTCCGCCTGCTGCAGAGAAGCCAGGGCTCAGGTGTGGTTTGAGTCCCGCCCCAATTAGCCAAGGGGAGGGTGGTTTACAGGGCAGGGCAGGGCTGACCCCCCCTGCCAGCCCCAGCCAGGGGTGCCACAGGGCAGCGGAGCCGAGCCCCTCTCAGCGGCCCTGCATGCACAGCCTGGGTCCCTCCTCCCGTCCCAACAGGTCCTGTCACGATTTCTGCTCCTTGCTGCCTTTCCTCGCAAACGTTCAGTTCTTCACACCCCCCCCCATGGCTAAATACAGTGAGGGACGGGGAGAGGGGAGCAGTGCCCCAGTGCAAAGGCATGGACAGCTCCCCAGCCCCGGCGCCGCATGGCAATGTCCCGGTGGGTGGTTACGCACTGTGCACCTGCCTTTGCCTCAGTGTCCCCAGCTTGCCCCCAGCCCCCAACTGGCTCCTGGGACGGGCTTTCTCCCGCTCTCCATGGCTCTTAGTTAGAGCCCCCAGGCAGGGCCCTGTGCGCTAGGGGCTGTACATGCAGATAACAAACAGGTGGGGAAAGAGAGCTTGGAAGTGCCTGGCCCAGTGTCGCTCAGCAGGGCCATGGCAGAGCTGGGACCGGAAGGCAGGTTGCCTGAGTTCCCATTCGGTGCTCCCCGCCAAGAGCCCCTGCCCCGCTCTCCTGCCTGTCTGTTGTGGGGAACCGAAGCCTTGCGAGCTGGGTACGCGAGCCCTGCGAGTGGGCCAGGCGCGGTCAGCTGGTGTAAAGGGAATTTCAGCAGAGGTTCTGCAGATTTACACCAGCTGAGGATCTGGCCCCGAGCGGACCAACGACCTCAGTGTTAGGGCTCAGGCTGCCAGCGTCTGCAGTGTGTCGGGGTGCAGGGGAGTGCAGTGCACTGGGCCAAACCCCTCCTGGGCGCCAGCCCCCACCCTGACGGGGCGAGCCAGGGATGGAGGCTCAGTTCCTGCCCCGCTGCCAGCATGGGGAGGCCCCACCAGCACCTCCAGTAGGGGGCAGCGATGCTGGGTCCAGGAAAGGGGCAGCCCCTTGCAGGGACTGCCTGGGGGGGCCACACCACAGCCCAGGGCCCCCTCGTGCCGTGGCCCAGCCCCACATCGTTGATCCAGAGGTTGTAAAGCTGGATCAGCCAATACCTCTGAGCCCGTTACCCCGGCACCGGGCGAGTGCATTGTCCCTGTTTCACTGCGTGCCTGGCTCCCCCCCTGCCGAGAGTCCCGTCCCCGTCGGGGCGAGTGACAGCAGAGTTGTTTCTCTCACGGTCCGTTGCAATGGGAGATTTTCACCTCCAGCCGTTGGTCTTTGCTCTGCCCGGTCACAGAGCCTTTAGGCCCTGGGTTTCTCCTCACCACGGTGCTTAGAGGCTGTAATCGAGTCCCCTTCTAACAGGCCAGACCGAGCTCCGCCAGCCCCGCACCGCCGGGCATTCCCTCCAGCCCTCCGATCTCTTCTGCGGCTCTTTTCTCCACCCACCCCCCTTTTTAACCATCCTCTTTCTATTGCGGACCCAGACCTGGATGCGGTGTCCAGGATCGACCCACCACCGCCAGGCGCAGAGCTACAATCACCTCCCTGCTCCCCCTGCCACGCCCCTCTAGCCGGCCACAGGTCCCACTAGCCTCACAGTGGGGCGCTGGCCCACTCTGACCCCTAACTCCTTTAGGGTCGCTGCTTCCCAGAGCCAGGCCCCAGCCCGGCCTTCCTTGCTCCCCGCTGTAGAGCTGGGAACGGGCCCAGCTTGCTCTGTCCTCGGCGCACGTTCCCCCGGAGCCAATCCTGCCTTACCCACTAAGGTCACCGGCAGGATTTCATGGGCAAGCTCCTGAATAGCATCAGGCCTAGGCCTGCCTGGCAGCACCCACTAGCTAACGCCTGGAACTCCTCCTGGGGGAGCCGCTACTCCAATCTCCCTGCGCTCGGCTGCTATCGGGCAGGCTCATTTTTCCCCAAGGGGCTGGGGCGGGGGGTGGGGGGCAGCGGGGGCTGCTGGTGCCTCCCTCATGCCGCCCTGGCAGTCTCGATCTGGCCCCACGTGTGCGGCCCCTAGACGCTGCCAAGGTTGTGCATTGTGGGGCAGAACCGGCTCCAGAATCTAGAGCCGTGCCCCAGCACCAGCCACAAACTCCTCCCCCCGCACAGGGTCCCCAGAGCCGGGACTCCCTGAGCCCTCCTCAATCCCACTGTGCCGGGCGTCCCGCCGACTGGAGCCGAGGCCTGGGGTCGGGGAGTGCTCAGCCAGGCTCGCGGCCAGGCTGGAGGGGCTGGGGCTGAGAGGGCTCCTGCCCTGCCGCCTTGAGAGAATCGCTGCTGCCCTCGACTGGCCTCCTCTGTGTTGCTCCCTAAGTCCCCCAAGTTCAAGTTCATCCTGCGATTACCTCATGTCTGGTTTCCGTTGGCAACCAGACGGCTCTGGGCGTGACCCTCCTGCTGCAGGCAGCGGGCTCTGGCTCTCCCCGCCTGGATTCCCTGGCCTCTTCCTTCCACCTCTCCCTGGCCAGCCGCTCGCTCGCCTTTAACCCTCCAGCTGAACAACACCTTGACTGCCTAGTGGTTAGAGCAGGGGTGGGGACCAGCATTCCTAGGGCCCAAAGCTGCGGCTTTTCCATATACTGTGCCGCTGACTCCCGCAGGACCGGGCCCCTGGGTTCTGTTCCTCACTGAGCCACATCACGTCCCTGCTCCGTGCCTCAATTTCCCTTCCCAACCCGCGGCTTTTAGCCTTGCCAGCTCTTCGGGTCAGGGATGGCCTCCCACTGCAGTGCCTGGCGCAACGGGGTCCCGAGCTGCACTGGTGCTGCTATGATACAAATCAGTGCGAACACAAGCAATGAACGTCACTGCCCCCCTGCTAATAAAACTCAGCTGTCTCTCGGCAAGTTGGAGTCATTCATGTTATAATAGTACATTGAAATCCTTGGATGAAAGATCTATCTATCTATCTATCTATCTATCTATCTATCTATCTATCTATCTATCTATCTATCTATCCCCGTCCACCCCATCTATCTATCTATCTATCTATCTATCTATCTATCTATCTATCTATCTATCTATCCCCATACACCCCATCTATCTATCTATCTATCTATCTATCTATCTATCTATCTATCTATCTATCCCCATACACCCCATCTATCTATCTATCTATCTATCTATCTATCTATCTATCTATCTATCTATCTATCTATCTATCTATCTATTTTGTGAGGGAGCATGAGATGCAAACACACTCTAATAAACATTCTCTAAACTTAGGCCAATAATGCAACACACACAAAGAACAAACAAACACCCCCCCCCCACCCCTGGGGAAGAGTCAAAATAATGCAGGCAGACGGCAGCAGCTGGGTCAGGGGTATCCAGTTTATTGCCCTGAATGCAGCCCATCCGTACATGAATATTTGGTGCATGCAGCTCCGGGCCCTCGGACACCGAGTATGGGCTCTGGAGACCGGAGTGACTGAACTGGAGGAGCTCAGGGAGACAGCCAGGGACACAGACCAGGCTTTCCGGGACACAGCAGAGCAGGCCCAGCCCCAGTCTGGCAGCTTCTGTGCTACTGGGGAGGGTGAAAGTCTCGGGGAAGGAGAACAGAGGGAAACTGAGTCCTGTAGTTGGGACCCTCCTTCCAGAAGATGTCCTGGTATCCTCTCGCACTGAGGAAACCCCTCCAGGGGAGGGGACCCTGTTGTTAGGAAGAGACAGGAGACAGTAATGGGGGGTTGGTTATTAGAGAGTTGGGTTGTGATGACCGGGAGAACCACACGGGGAATTGCCTGCTGGGTGCGAACGTTGTGGATCTCTAGACAGACTTCAGTGCAGTGCTGGGGAGGAGCTGGTGGTCGTGGTACATGTAGGTACCAGTGACGTAGGGAAGGGCAGGAGGGAGGTCCTGGAGGACACACTTAGGCTGCTAGGTCAGAGATTTGAGTCCAGACCCGCCCTGGGAGCATTCTCTGAAATGTTTCCAGTTCCACGCACGGGGCCAGTGAGACGGACTGAACTGCAGGGCCCCAGCGCGTGGATGAGACCATGGTGCTGGGAGGTGGGTTTAGGTTTGTTAGGACCCGGGGAACCATGTGGGGAAGGAGGAGCCTGTACAGGAAGGATGGGCTGCACGGAAGCCAAAACAGAACCAGATTGCTGGCGTGGCAAATTCAGCCGTTCATGGAGGAGGGGGGAGCTGAGAGATGTGCAGGAGCACACGGTTCTGAGACATCCCTTAGGGGAGGATTTACTGAAGGGGATTCTCTACATCCTAGTAGAGAGGAGGGGATAGAGGGGATAACGTGCAGGTAGGAACGGCAGAGAAACAGTCAAATGAAAGAGTCCCATTCAATGACATCACACGAAGGCAGACAACTAACTAGCAGCAAATGTTCTACGTGCTTGTCCACAGATACTAGAAGTCTAAATATTAAGATGGGTGAAGTTGAGCACCTGGTATTAAATGAGGCTATTGATACAGGCGGCATCACAGAAACCTGGTGGAAGGATGATAACCGGGACATTGTAATACTGGGGTACAATATATACCGGACTGGCAGAGTAGCTGCACTGGTGGGCGAGCGGCGCTGTATGTGAAGGGAAGCACAGAGTCAAATATAGTGAAAATCAGACTCAGACGGTACCAGAGAATCTCTGTGGATAGAAGTTCCATGCGTGAATAAGCACAGAGCAGTAGGAATGAATTACCGACCCCCTGACCAGGATGGTGACTGTGACTGTGACAGGCTCAGGGAGATTAGAGAGGCTACAGTAACAATGGGGAATTTCATCTCTCCCCATACTGAGTGGGGACATGTCGCCACAGGACGAGGTGCAGAGACACATTTCTAGACACCGTTAATGGCTGCTTGGAGCAGCTAGTCCCGGAACCCACCCGGGGAGAGGCCCAGGTGATTCAGTCCCAGGTGCAAACAGGATCTGCTCCAAGAGGTGAACAGAGCTGAGCCGCTCAGTGGTAGCGCCCACAAGGTAACATCCTTGGGGTGGGGGGAAGAAATACCAAAGTAACCCACCCCAGGAGCATTTCCCTGCAGAACGGGGAGCTCCACAAACATGAGGAGGCTGGTTAAACGGACGTGAAAAGGAACAGTCGCAGGAGTGAAACGCCTGCAAGCTGCATGGAAATGATTTCAAACGCCATAACAGAGGCTCAAACGAAATGTAGGCCCCAGATTTAAAAAAAAAAACCCACTAAGAGGCCCCGCAAAAGGCCGCCATGGCTGACCAACAGAGTAAAAGAGGTTTCAGAGTAGCAGCCGTGTTAGAGTAAAAGAGGTGGCTAGCGGCAAAAAGAATCCGTTACAAATGCAACGTCCAGTCCCACGGGGGAAAACAGAAAGGCCCATTAGAAAGGGGTCACTTCTGGCTGCAGCCACAGTTGTCAGGTTTATGGAAATCCCTAAAACTAGGAGACTTTGATTCACAGAAGCAATTTGGTGCTTGTGTATTTACTATCACAGCAGGGTCCCAACCCCTGCCCCCGATCAGTTCAGTTCCATTTGGTCAAGACTTCCCCTATTGAACACTGGGTTCAGTCAAATGCCCCATCTGATTCCTCCTCTAGCACTCAGATACGGGCTGGAAATCCTGGCCCTGGGAAGAGTGTGATACAAAAGTGATGCATCAAGAGCTAACAAGAGCAGCAGCAGACTGGATATGCAATGAATGTCCCCTGGGGATGGATAAAAGTTACTAGCAGCTCCCTGGGCGGGGGTGGGGGGGGTATTTTGTCTTTATGAAGGAGGAGCCAGCGAGGGAACCCTGAGGAGAAAGCTGAGCTGATCTGGACCAGGCGGCTGCCCCTGCAAGCCCACAGGTGGGTGCGTGTGACACCAGCAGGCCGATCGTGCTGGTGAAGCACCATCAGCGGGTGACCCGACCCCGGGCTGGAGCGAGGATTAGCTTCAGGCTGGTCTGAGAATCCAGCGCGTCATTAGCTGTGGGGATGGTGGTTCCCACGACCTGGGCTCTGCCTCGACCCGCACCCACGTGGCTCGAGGCTCACAGACATCGGGAAGAGCTGGGTCAGTGCCACTGTGCCTGCAGTGGGGCAGGGCTGGAGAGAGGTGAGGGCAATGGGGCGATGGTGGCTTGAAGCCGCTTTGGGCTACCCCGGCCTGGTTCTCCGGTGCCCTGCACCTCGGGTCACCTGGGCAAAGCCAGTGCCAAGTGTTGCCATCGTCCCCACTTGGGGGCAACTTACGCCCACTTTGCACTGGAGCAAATGAGGACACAAGGTGTAGGGCACTGGAGAACCAGATCCCCCCCAGCCCCACACTGTGGGGGAGAGAAGACAGATGCACCAGTGGTTAGAGTGACAGTCTAGGACTCAGGAACCTGGGTTCAATTCCCTGCTCTGCCACAAACTTCCTGTGTGACCTTGGGCATGTCGCCTGGCCTCTCTGTGCCTCGGTTTCCCCACCTGTACAGTGGGGATAACAGCCTTGCCCTGCCGCCCAGAGGGTTGGTGGGTTAATTCATTGGTGGGAAGTGCTCAGACACTGCAGCCTGAGGGTCTCAGGAAGAGCTATGTCTGGGTCTGGCCTGGCCCTGGGTAAGTTAGAGCAGCCTCAGGGGTTCGGGGGCAGCTTGCCCTGCTGCTGTACCTGTGCTGTGGATGACACAGAGTGATGCTGGCTGGGGGCAGCACCCAGTGTAGCATGTGCCCAGGCAGTGCAGAACCGGCGCTGATTGCTCCTCACGTGATTTGCCCACGTTCGTCCCTGGCCCCCGTAAGCCAGGGCTCTGGCTGCCTGAGGTTTGGGTTTCTGCTCTAAGCAGGCCCAATGGGAGCCCTCCCAAGTTCCGCTTTGGCAGGGCACGCCCGGGGCAGGCCAGTTCGCCATATGGTCCATGCAAAACCCGTCAGCTTGCTCCAGGCAGCGGAAGCAGGAACCAGACGGTGTATCCTGTGCGGACAGAGCTCCTGCCCCCAAGCTCCAGGGTGCCTGACCTGCAGCTGTCTGAGCCTTGGCCTATATTCACTTCGCCTTGGTTGTGTCGCCGGCATTTCGACTTCCACAGCGGCTTTGAATCAAGATCCCATCTCCTCTGGAGGGGCCTCAGACCGCCAGGACGGGGCAGCAGCGTGTGGCTCCCCGGGCTCCTCTGGTATCTCCATGGATGAACATGTGCCGTTTCCTGGGGCCTGCAGCTGGGCCGGGCCATCCCACCGGCTCTTAGACCCCCGTGGCCGACCAAGTATCTGGACTAGGCTCCGAAGCTGAGCTCCCTCGAAGCGGGGCGGGGCGGGGCAGCGCTGGGGCCGACATTCCAGCACGGACCGCCCGGGAGGCCAGCCCGGGCAGGGCTTGGATGAGAGACCTTCGCAGCAAATCCACAGTGCTGCAGGGAGCGGGGGGCTCTGTAGGGGGTGCTCCCCCTCCCGCCCACTGCTGAGCCCAGTGCGGCGCTGGGCGGGTGGAGGGGCCAATAGAGCGCTGGGCCAAATGCCCTTGTGGGGCGGTTACAGCCAGCCTCCCCCGCACGGCCCCGGGCAGCCGCCCATGGACCCTAGACTCGCCCTCTGCCGTGGGGCGAGCTTGCCGGGCAAGATTTCCCCGCTGCTGTGCTTCGCCCCAGAGGGTGACGTGAGCCGTAGCCCGCACAGGCAGATGGCCGGAGGGGTCTCTCCCTTTGGAGTGTGGCAGGGGCAGTCCCGGCTCCTGCGAGTGGGCCCGGGGCGCGGTAACCGCCTGGCATGGAAACGCGGCCGGTTGGCTTGGGCAGTTGGCAGATTCCCAGCCTCTCCCTGCAGAGCAGAGCTGGGGCTGCAGGCGCCGTCCGTGCTCAGGGGATGATCCAGGTCCAGTGCTCCCTGCTCCCCTGCCCCTGCTTTGGGGGGACGGGAGCTGGGAGACGGTCTCCTCACTGCCAGGAGTGAACGGGGCACACGGTGCCCCTTTGTGCTGCCCGTGGCGACAAGGCTCAGTTTCCCCATCGCCCTCTGTGCCTGGCTCAGCCCTGCCCAAGAGCGTCACAGGGGGCCCGGCTCCCCCGGGCTCTGCTCAGACGTTCCAGAAGGCCCCTCGCTTTGCTTCTTCCAGTCGGAGACAGGCAGCGCCAGTGAGAGGCAGGCCCCACAGGCCGAGGTAGGCAGTGCGGTCTAGTGGGTAGAGCACTGGCCTGGGACTCAGGAAACCTGGGTGCGATTCCTGACCGCCACTGCTCAGGCAAGTCCTTCCCCTCGTCCCCTTTGTCTGCTTGTCCCGTTAGACTGGAGGGGGGGTCTCGTCCCATGTATACAGAGCCTAGCACACCGGCGTGGTGGCTTGGGGGTGCTCCCCTAACTATGGCCCAGCCTCTCTCGCTTGAGTCGTTTGGAGAAACCGAGCAGCCGAGACGGGAAACCGTTTGTGACGAGAACCCAGCGGAGCCCCTCAGATCTGACCTGGGAACCAAACCTCTCTCGTTCCCAGGCGGAGAGGTGACCCCAGGAAAATGGCCCCAGCATCTTGCTGGGGGTTCCAGACAAGCCGGGCCATGCACAGCGTCCCTGGTTCAGCCTGCGGCATCGTCTCACCCCATCCCTGCTGCTCCAGGGGCCAGAGGGGGCTGGGCCAAGCCCCTCTTTGAAATCCCGTCTGCCTGCCGGGGGAGAGGGACCTCCCTGAGCCTCCATCCTGCTGGAGAGCACCAGGAATTATTTGCAGCTGGCTCCCTGGGGCTCCAGCAGCCCAGCTCCGAGCCTGGACTGACTCATTTATATGAATGCTCCATGCTGTGCCAGCACCGTGTCTGCTGGCTGCACAGTGCCAGGGAATGGAAAATTACCGAGGAAACCACGTCCTGCTGGATGGGGTGGGGGATCCTGGCAGCCTCGCTAGAACATGCAGCGAGTGCCTCTGCGGGGGGACGGACCCCAGCAGACAGGCCTGCTGCTGGGGCCGGGACGACAGGCCCAGGCTGAGAGCAGGGTGGGCTCAGGGTGGATCTGTGGGCAGATCAGCCTCCTGGAATACTGCAAAGGGGTGATGCCTCTTCTGGGGTGAAGAAGGGTCTGCAAAGGATCCACTCCTGGCAGGGCAGGCAGGCAGCCCCATTGACTGTCCAACACTTCCCATTATCAGACCCTGTTTTCAGTCCATTGCAATTGTGACGAACTTTAACTGTCCGGGATGAAATTTCCCACATCAGGTCTCTGCTCAAGGCTGGATTTTTAAGGAAAATTCCAGTCAAAACGGTTCACCCATTCCTCCAAGTGAGGCTGGGGAAAACCCATCGCTGTGCCCATGTGAAACAATTCTTCCAGCTGTTTAGCTGAGCAGCTCTGGTGCCCCGGTGCTGTGGAGCAGGGACTTGAAATTTGGCGGTGTGTGTGCGTGTGTGTGTGTGCGTGTGTGTGTGTGTGTGTGTGTGTGTGCGTGTGCGTGTGTCTGCAGGGAGCTGCCTTCTGCCATCCCCATGAAAATCTGCCCAAATTCAGAAATCTCAGCTTGCACATGCTCAGTAGAGACGTGTCAAAGTTGTCATAGTTTGGCAGCTAAATGCGCCGAAGATTCCACCTGCACTGAGCGTGCTCCAGCCCCTCGCAGCTCCTCCCTGCTGAGGGGGCTGTGCAGGTGCCACCCCCAAGGAGCCACTGAGCACGCTCCACCCTGGGGCTGCAAGGGACAAATAGGACTTGCCCTGCAATTGCAGGGAGCTGTGTGCTCAGTGCCCCCCTGGCAGTGTGGAGGAGGAGGAGGGCACAGCTTGGTGGGAATGCAGTGGGGTGAGGAGCCGGTGTGGGGAGGTAGGAGATGGGACAAGGGCAGGGGAGATGGGGCACTGAGATCTCATCTTCCCTGGTTTTCCTGTGGGGGTGGTCTCAGGTGTGGATCAGGTGGTCTCATGCCCCTTAACTGAAGGGGGAGAGATGGTGACTATCTCAAAGATTTCCTGTCTCCCAAGAGATCATTAGGCCTTGGAGTGAAATAACCACAAGCAATGATGTTTGACAACCGTCTGGCTCAAGTCTTGTCCAGGCTAGAAAAGTGGCCCTGATTTCACAGAATCCACTCAAACCTCCTCTCTGGGAAGCAGTATGAACCCCTATGTGTAGACACACTCATACTGGTTTAACCCTTACTTACACTGGTTTAGCTTAAGCCTGTAATTTGCCAGTGCAAACTGAACTGGTTTAGGCCAGTGTTAAACTGTTCTAAATAATAACATAAGAACGGCCATATTGGGTCAGACCAAAGGTCCATCCAGCCCAGGATCCTGTCTGCCGACAGTGGCCAGCGCCAGGTGCCCCAGCGGGAATGAACAGAACAGGCAATCACCGAGTGATCCATCCCCTGTCGCCCATTCCCAGCTCCTGGCAAACAGAGGCTGGGGACACATCCCTGCCCAGCCTGGCTAATAGCCATTGATAGACTTGTCCTCCAGGAACCTAATGTGTCTAGATTAAGGGTTTGTGCCAATGTAACGGGATCGATTTAAATTGGTGCAACTTTCCTAGTATAGACAGGATCTAAAATTCCCTTCCTCCCCTGGCGCTGGGGTTCAGTCTCTTGGGGTGCCACAGGAATCCCTGGGGGGAATAAACAGGTCGCGCCAGGCTTCACAAACAGACAATGTCCAGGCCAGAGTTAGGAAACGCAGGAGACAGGGAGACGTCTGGGCACTGAGCTCCGACCGACACGGGCACTGAGGTGATCGCCCTGCAGTTCTGCATTTTCCCAGCAGGTGGCAGCACAAGGCCCCCCCCCCTGCACACACGATGTGTCTCCGCTGGCAGGGGTCCCGGTGCTGAGTCCAATCCCAATGGCCGGTCCAGGCCCGGACCCCCTGCCACTGCCACTGGGGGCCGTTCGGTGACACCTGCTTGCTGGGAACTGAACTGACGCGCTGGGTTTCTGCAGCCGTCCCCGGTCCCGGGGAAATGTCTGAGAAACTGAGGCAGAGAGAGGGGCTGGGGAGCGGGCACAAAGAGAGGGAGACAAGGCATGTTTGTTCCCCTGGCGGCTGGGTGAGAGCAGGGTGGGCTCGGAAGATCTGCTTCCCTCTGAGGTTTAACTGCATCTGGCTGGGCCCAGCTGGGGAGCGGACGGACGAAGGGGAAAGCCGGGGAGCTGCGGCCGGAGCCAAGGACAACGCAGGCGTTTGGGTGACATTGGCAGCGTCGATCATGCATCACTGCTGCACTCTGGAGTGAGGGGCAGGCGGGGCTCAGGGGGGAGAGCGACGCCCCAAGGATCACCAGCACAGCCTCCTGCAGCTCCACAGCTGGCCATGGGGGCGGCGCTGACTTGGAGGGCAGAGTGCCCCACAGTGCTCCCCTGGCACCGCACGGGGGCTCTGAGGGGACAGCGCCTCCTACCCAGTCACCCAGAGGGCAAAGGGGCCCTACTGAGTTACCCACCTGGCTGCCCACACCACAGCACCCCTAGTGCCGCCCCGAGGCATCGGGCATGATCTGGAGGGAAGAGCACAGCACCCCACCATTGCTGAAGGGATTGTTCCTGGCCTCCCACCACTCGCTAGCCCAGCACGATGCTGTGGAGCCAGCCGGGCAGCGGATCCCATGCACCATGTCCTGCAACCATGCTTGTAGGTACTGGCGGCTTCCCAGCCGTCCCTCTGCTACACGGCACG
This sequence comes from Mauremys mutica, assembly GCF_020497125.1. Lineage (NCBI taxonomy): Eukaryota > Metazoa > Chordata > Testudines > Geoemydidae > Mauremys > Mauremys mutica. Next base: position 12,574,123 of record NC_059095.1, on the reverse strand, counting down.
GCCACGCAGGACCTCGTGGGAAACGGAACTCGGGTCTGCCGGCGCTGAGAGCACAGGCCCTGCCGCTTGAGCCAACGCCGCCACCAGCCCTACAGAGGCTATGACGCCCAGTGGAGCACTTCTGAAGCCAGTCAGCAGAGGGCGCACACACACGTTGCAGGGTAATGTAACAGCATGATCGGCAGAGAGCGACCATGGGGATGGGGTGCGACTTTTGCTAAGGATCACGTGGTATTCGGGGCTTTGGGTTTAGCCTGCGGCTGTCAAATGATTAAAAAAATTAATCCCGATTCATGGCAGGTTTAATCGCACTGTTAAACACTAACAGAATACCAACGTAGTTAAATATTTTTGGATGTTTTCCACATTTTCAAATACATTGATTTCACTAACTGCACCGAATACCAAGTGCCCAGTGCTCACTTTCTATTATTAGTTTTGATGACAAATATTTGCCCTGTAAAAAAGATTTAAAAAATGGCATTTTTCAATTCACCTCACGCAAGGCCTGTAGCGCAATCTCTTCATTGTGAAAGTGTATTACGGGGGGAGAGGGGGAATTAGAGGTAGGACCCTGTAAATGTAAACAAAAAATTGTTTGTCTGAGCAATTGGCTGAACAAGAAGTAGGACTGAGTGGACTTGGAGGCTCTGAAGTTTTACACTGTTTTGTTTTTGAGTTATGCAACTGTCACAGAGTCCCCAGGCGATGCTTTGGGACTGCTCCCCACAAAGCCAGTCAGGACTTTGGGGAGCCTCCTCTCCCTTGGAGCAGACTTGTTCAGGGCAAGAAGCTCACACGGCTTCACCTCCTGGGTCTGACCTTGGAGCATTCAGCATCCTGTGCCCCTCCGTGCGCTTCCCACAGCGAGTCCACCCAGGCGGGGTCCTGGGGAAGCCAGAGGATCCTGCACCCCCACTTTGCAGTCAGACGTGACTCTCAGCCAGCCAGTAACACAGAGATTTATTAGGTGACAGGAACACGGTCTAAAACAGAGCTTCTAGGTACAGCGAACCGGACCCCTCGGCCAGGTCCATTCTGGGGGGCAGTGAGCCAAACCCCCATGTCTGCCCTCACTTTCCGTCCCCAGCCAGCTCCAGACTGAAACCCCCTCCAGCCCCTTGTGACATTATTGACATAAACTGGGACCATATAGAACATGGTTTGCAACCAAGGTCCTGTAGTGGCACCAAATCTTAGGTAAAGGGGGTCATCTAAGGTGTCTAAGACCAGGTTCTGGGTTGCTGGTTATGATCATGCTGTCTGTATGTCTGTGTATCATTTTGTAGTTGAAGTTATAAGTATTGGCTCTGTACTGTCTGTATTTTGTATTGTGCTCTGCTTCTGGGTGACACCCCAGACAAGTTGGTGTTAGCTCTGCCTAGCCTGCTTGATGGCCCATTAAGGACCATCAGCTACACAATTGACCCATGGAGAGAAGGCAGACACGCCTTGTGACTCAGCAAAGTATGCAGGGACTTGTCCATGTGACTCCAGACTCCATTTTGCTGTAATTTTCCACAGTAAGGACAAAGAGGTTCTTACACCTGGAAAAGCCTATATAAGGCTAATGCCTCATCTCCATCTTGTCTTCAATCCTGCTTCTTACCTCTGGAGGGACTTTGCTACAAGCTGAAGCTCTACACAAGGGACTGATGACCCATCCCAGCGGGGGATGTACTCCAGAGACTTGATTTGAACCTGCAGTTTATTCCATCACTGCTACAAGCCTGAACTAAGAACTTTGCCATCACTGTATGTAATTGATTCCATTTAACCAATTCTAGCTCTCATCTCTACCTTTTTCCCTTTATGAATAAACCTTTAGATTTTAGATTCTAAAGGATTGGCAACAGTGTGATTTGTGGGTAAGATCTGATGTGTATATTGACCTGGGTCTGGGGCTTGGTCCTTTGGGATCGAGAGAACCTTTTTCTTTTATTGGGGTGTTGGTTTTCATAACCATTCATCCCCAGGACGAGTGGGACTGGTGGAGATACTGGGAGACTGGAGTGTCTAAGGAAATTGCTCGTGTGACTTGTGGTTAGCCAGTGGGGTGAGACCAAAGTCCTTTTTGTCTGGCTGGTTTGGTTTGCCTTAGAGGTAGAAAAACCCCAGCCTAGGGCTGTGACTGCCCTGTTTGAGCAATTGGTCCTGAATTGGCACCTCAGTTGGGTCCCGCCAGAACCGCATCGTCACACCCCTCCTCCTCTGGGCTTTGTACCTTTCCCGGGCCAGGAGGTCACCTGATCTCTTTGTTCTCCCACACCTTTAGCATCCCCGGCCATTAGTTGCCAGGAGACAGAGAGTCGGCCCGGAACTGAGCCCCCACCAGTATTCAGAGGAAACATTAAGAACAGTCCCACTTCGTCACAGCAACAAAAACCAATCTACATTTGTAAGTTTCACTTTCAGGATAAAGAGATGGCACTACAGTAATCTGTATGAGATGAACTGAAAAATACAATTACTTTTCTTTACCTTTCTCACAGTGCAAAGGTAAGAATATAAAGGGAGCACTGTACACTCTGGATTCTGGGCTGTAATTGAAATCAGTCTATTTGAAAATGTAGAAACACATCCAAAAATATTTATAATCCATTTCAATGGGTATTCGATTATTGTTTAACAGGGCGATGAATTGCGATTAATGTTGTTAATCGTTTGAGTTGATGGTGATTAATTGGCAGCCCTAGTGTAGCCGCCGCTTTGCTGGGTCAGCAGCTGCTTGGCGTTCTCTGGCAGTGCCCAGGCCCCGTGGCGGAGAGCCCCACGCTGCAGTTTCCATTAGCCGGTGCTGTGCGGAGCGCAGGCAGCCGGCAGCGCAGTGCACCTGGGCTCTCTGCACATACCTTTCTTCCCTGGCGATTCAAACCACAATGAATGAGCTCAATGTTCACCTGAGTTCCTCCCAGCCTCCCACCTCCCCCGAGACACTAGACAAACAGCCCAGTGTTTACAGTCCTTGCCTTCGGTCTGCCAACGTGTGGACAAACGGAGAAGGGAAAAGCGGAGGGGGAGCGAATTCCCGGCAGCACAGGGCTCGCCGCCTCCTCGTTGCCAACTGTCCGCCACACAAATGGCGCCAGAACAATCGGCGCTAATTGGCAGCCTGGCTGGCATTGCACAGGGACCGAGTGAGGCCTGGCCGTGCCCTCTGCCCCCTCGCAGTGCTCTGGGCACTGCAGGGGAGCTCTCCCCGTGCACCCAGGCTGTGGCTGAACACAGAGCAGCAGAGGCTGCCAAGCCAGTGCCACTGGGAAAGCTGAGGCTACCTAACTCGTGTCAGAGGTGACTGTTCTGCTGGGTCACAGCTGGGCTTCCCGAGAGGCACCCAGCTGATGTGTTCGTCATTAGAACTCCTGCTTAGCATGCGATCGCCTAACCAGCTCCGATGCAGGCCTTTCCCCTGGCGGGGCTCCCCCCAGGCTCCTCAGACACAGACCCACCAATGCCCATCACCGAGGGGAGGGAGATGCTGGGCTCATTCCATCGGCTGCTGAAACGCGACCCCTCTGGGGTGGAGCAAGCCGCTCAGGACGGGACACAACAAGGAATCCTGTGCCCTGTGGAAATCCCAGGAGCAGGTCCCGGGGTAGGGCCCTGGCCAGGATCCCGTCCTCAAGACGCTTAGGAACCCCGTCCCCCGATCTGTAATAATCCCCCAGTGCCGGCTGTGCCGTGTCTCCTCGTCTCCCTGTCAGCACTATCCCCTCGCATATCTGACTGCCAGCGCCGGGGCAGGGATGGCCTCTCTGTTCTGTGGGCGTACAGCACCGAGCACAACGGGCTCTGTGACGGGGCCACCAGGAGCCGCCCCAGTCTGCACAACGAACTGCAGTCCCAGCCTAAAGCCACGCGGCCCCTGGGCAGCATGGCTGAGGACCAGGGACCCAGCGGGAAGGGCGCCGCCTAGTGACACAGCACCGCACCTGGGAACCCTGCGCCTGCAAACACCGGCTAATGAATTATGGATTAAATAATAAGCGCTGCTAATTAAAAGCAGCTGAAAATCCACACTCCAGCTCCCAGCTGTGACAGGCCTGCGGGGCCGTGTGTGTGCCCGTGGCAAGGCCAGGGTCCAGCCGCTCCCAGCAGCAGGGTTGGGCTCAGAGTCAGGGCTGGGGGCACGGCAATGGGGGGGGGGTGTGTTATTTTAAGCCCCTGTTTCTTTAAGAGCAAAGAGCTGCCCCTTCCGGACCGAGCTCACGTGGGGGCTCTGGGGGGAGGGGAACGGCTCCTCGCTGCACCACCAGCCGCGCTCCACCTAGCATCTCTGCCAGGTGCCAACGTCGCCGGAGGAATCCCATTGGCTGACGGCCATCACGCTACAGAGCCAGCCAATCAGATGCCAAGCGGCGGCTGTGCCAATCTGGCCGGGGGGAGGGGGGCGCAGGCTCAACAGCCACTCAGCGCCAGCTGCCAAGTTTTTTTTAGTGGCCTGTTTTTTTACGAGGCTCCGAGGTGCTGGTCGGGTGCCAAGGTGGGAGCTGGGCTCCAGGCAGCTGCAGTGCCCGCGGAGGCTGGGAAAGCGAGGGAGGCGGGAGCAGAGCCAAGACATGGAGAGCAGAGTCCAGGATGGGCTCCGGAGTGAACTCAGAACCGGGCCAGGCCGGGTGACCCACCTCCTCCCGCCCTTCGCTGCCCAATTCAAACCCAACGAGAGTCTTTCCCCTGGCTTCACAGTGGGGCCTTCTCCCCAGCTTGGGCGGCAGCAGGGCCCCTCTCTGGGAGCCCAGATTCCACCACCCACACAGCCCTGGACCCCCCTTCTCAGCCCCCTCAGCGGCGGCGTGAGGGGAGCAACCAGGCTCCCCAACCCCCTGCACAGCAGCCACTCCAGACCATCCCCTGGCTGGGCTTGAACCAGCGACTTAGTGGTCAAAGGCTGCGATTGCCACCCAGCGAGCTGGCCTCTAAGTGCGAATCCGTCAGCCCCCCCCCGCCCGCCTGGCCTTCCTCCGCCCTGCAAGCACTTGGGCGGGATTCGTCTCTAAGGCCGTGTCTTGGTGCCGGGGATTCGCAGTGACTGGCAGGAGCGGGACCCTGCTTCTCTCCCCCGAGCTTGTGTGGAGCTAGGCATGGCCAGCGCCTGGCACACCAGGGCCCCGTCACACACCTTCGTGGGCTGTGCCCGCACACACGTGGCTGGAGCAGGGCTAGTCCCCACTGCAGCCCAGCGGGTGTCGCTTTGCCAGAGGCCCAGGCTGGCTCCTGGGTGTCTCCATGTAACCGGTTTGGCGGCTCCGCCTTGCTCCCTGTTCCCGGTGCACTAGCAATCCCAGGAGGCATTGCCACGCTGGGGCCACTCTGCGCATGTGTCCCTGGGCACTTCGCCCCCTGCTGAGGCACGACGGGACAGCTGCCCGGATTCTCCCAGAATGCACTGAGACGAAGCCGGCGAGGCAGCGTGGGGGATGCTCAGGCACTGGGAGACGCGCGGCTGGGCTGGGAGACGTGTGGCTGCGTGGGCACCACCCAAGCACGTTGCTGTACCAGCGTCAGACGCGGGCGTCACAGCCTGTGACAAATCTCGCTGGGCCTATGCAGGAGCACAGGCCGCCCCAGCACCCAGGGAGAGCCCAATTCCCAGATACCCCCAGGTCCCTTTGGGCCACTCTGGCTTTGAGGGCCCTTAAAGTAGGTACCAATGGCCCCCTGAGCTGCCTCCCAGCTGGCACAGAGCTGGAGGAAGGGCCCGGCACCCACGCTGCTGCTGGGGCCCGGCTGCGGTGCACCGCGCTGCGGCTCTTCTCTGCTGCCCACATGGCCTCACGTGTGGAGAAAGCCGAGGCTTAAAGCCACCTTAGCCGGCCCCTTCTGCCGGGCCGGCCCCGAGTGACTGAATCCGGCCCTGAGCAGCCATGCTGGGCCGTCATTCTCTCCGCTCCGCCCGAGGGGGAGCTGCGCCCGCTGTGCCCTGGGGAGCTGCGCCCCGACGGACGGCAGGTGAGGCTGCGTGACGCCAGCTCGGCAGGATGCCGCCCGCTGTCACTTGAGAGGCTGCCTGGCCGTGCTCCTGCCCTGGGGCCCTGCTGCTCACATGCCACCAGGCCGGCCTGATCCCACATGGGACCACAGGGAACCTGCTCGCCGGGGAAAACGAGACGGTTGCCAGTGAGGCAGAGCCACCAGGATGCTGCCCCCAGGCCTGGCCATGGGGCTGGCTGTTTCCTACCCAAGTCCTGGTCGTGGCTGGAAGGCAGGGTCCCTGCCCAGCACGGCCTGCTAGTGCTTCCCTGCCATGGCAAAGAGCCCCTGCGCCAGGGCAGTTCTGGGAGGCCAGCACTCCCGCCCCGCGTGGCCCCCAGCGCACGCAGCTCTTACCTGTGCCTGGTACATACTCCCCGGATCCCTTGGTCCTAATCCCACGAAGGAACGATTCGCAGGGGGCGTGCCGGGTGCAGAGTAGGCTGGGGACAGAAACAAGAGCTCGTTAGCCCGGCGAATGGCAGGTGCCTCTGATGCGCTGATCAGTCACCACGGCCCAGCACCGGTGGCCGCACCCCACTGGGAAGGGAGGCAAAGGGGCACGGTCGAGGACACCCCAGGACACAGCTGGGATCAGAACCCAGGCGTCTCTGGCACAGGCTGGGCTCCATCTGCTAGGCCACACTGCCTCGTCATGGGCGCCCTACCCACGAGGTCGCTCTGTCTAGCTGTCCCAAAGGGTTTTGCTTCCTCTGTGTTGATACTGATGGCAGGGCCTGGGGAATGGACTGCAGCCACGTCCCGTGGGTGTGTCTCAGATACACTTGCTCTGAATGGTTAGTGATGGCGAAAGGTGCCGGGTTGAGACCCCCCGAGTCTAGAATCCTGTTTCGCACAGCCAGGGCAGCAGCAGTACAGGGACTAAGACACATGGGTCTAGTCCCACCCCCAGAGAGCAGGATCACACACACAGCACTCAGCACTTCCCATGCCAGGATCTGGGAGCTTCCCAAAGCCCCGTGCCCCACGGCACAGCGCGATCCGCAACCACTCGCCAATGGTGGGGAAACCTAGAGATGAAGCAACTTGCCCACGGCCACCCAGAAAATCAGTGGCAGAGCTAGGACTGGTCCCCAGGTGGCCTGGCTCCCAGGCCCCTGCTCTACCCACTAGGTCACATGTCCTCCACTAACCCCCTTGCATTTTAATCACAGCCCTCAGGTGAGGGGGCGGAGCTTGCTGCAGCACGGCATGCTGGGAGCTGTGGTTCTCAGAGCCTCTGCTTGGCGCTGGCCATGGAACTGCGCTGACATGGCCCGGCCCGTGGGGAGGGTTAATACAAGCTGGGCGAGGAGGCGCCTCCCGGTGCTCCTGGGACTGGCCATGGCTGGGGCGAAAGGGAGCAGGCATCAGACGGGCTGAGGGCAGCTGCCTTAGGAGCTGGGGAGACCCCCCTGGGCGTGTCCCGAAGCCTCCTGACCCATTGGGTCTGTGCCCCACGCTGACGGGGCAGCACGCTGACGGGGCATGCTGGCTGGGCTGTGTAGGGCGCTTTAGCAGCCCGTAGCGCTACCGATCTACTCGCACTGGCCCATTAGCTCTGTCAGAGCCAGAGGTCCGGGGCTCAGCGTGTACCCTGCGGCCGAGCCCTGCCGTCGCCGTCCCGGGGGACACCGCGGACGCACTGCGCAGGCTGCAGATGGATTGGCAGAGCCGCCAGCTCTCCCACTGCTCCCCAGCCTCCGGGGATGCTGGGACCTTTCCCCCGGGCTTGGGGGGGCCTCCAGGTCCCGCGGCTCTGGCCGGTTATTTCCCAGACCGGAGGGAGTGGATGAAACATTCATCATTCATCAATGCTGATGAAATATTCAAGGCAGCCCCTCCTGGCGCCGGCTCGTTCCGAACGCGCCTCCTCAGCTCTAGCTGGAAGGTGGCTGCAGAACTGACGCGTCTTTCCTCGTTCGCTCCCATCAGTGAGCTCTGGGTTCTCGGTCGGCGATTACGGTTTGCTGGCGCGGGAAGTGTTTACTCACAGCCGGCCTTTCGAGCTAGGGGCAGTCAGGATCCACTTCCTGCTCGCTGGGGTGTGGCTGGCAGCTGGGCTTCCAGCGGGCACGTGGCCTGGCGGGGGAGCAGAGCATGCTCCGGGGGGCACGGCTGAGGGGCCAGGATTGAGCCAATGCACTGGGAGGTGCTAGGCGATGACACGTGATGGCAACGTGAGCCGGGAACATCTTGCGGGGCCGTGTCGGTGCCCTGGGAGCTAGGCCTCTGCCATGGGGCACACTCTGACATGCTGATGCTGTGCCCCGGCACCCCACGGGATGGCCCAGCTCCACCATTTGGAACGGGTAGACGGCTCCAGCTGGAGAAGCGGGTGAAGGGGGCAAGGCCCATGGCTTGGGGTATTTTAAACAGGCAGGCCAGAGCAGGGCGGCAGGGGATGGACTGGATGTGACATTGGGTTGGGGGCCGTGGGATCCCATCTGAGACCCCAGCCTGCCCTGAACTCCATGGCAAAACGCCGCCCCTCCGCGCTGCCCATGCTGGGTGAATGCCGGGCGGCAGGGACCCGCTGCTGCTGAGCAGCGCTGCCCCGAGAATGCTCCAGCTCTGATGCTCACAAGGTGTAGGGAGCTGGGCCCCAATTTCTATGGGGCTCTGGTGGGACCCATAGACATGTGTAGTGCACGAAGTGCCTTACAAATCCTCATGGGCTGGAACTAGCCACTGACCACCATCGCTAACGAGGGCATGGCCTCTGGCTCGTTAGACTCATCATGGACTCTCTTCCTTTGAAGTTTCCAGTGCAGTTGCTGTTTAGTTTCACGTATGCAGTGACTGGGAGTTCGGGGCACCGCGCATGCCAATGGATGCATGGATTTAATCCTCCAACCATCAGTCCTACGTCGTCCTTCCCTAATGCCTCCCATTGGAGGCGCTCAATGCACCGTGACCATTAGCCAATGGAACCCCCCCACCAGCCCGTGGGACAGGCATTAGCTCCACCCCCACAGCTATTTTCCAGATGGGGAAACTAAGGCACGGAACGCTGAAGTGACTTGCCCAAGGGTTGCCAGGAAGTGTGGGGCTGAGCCAGGAATAGAACCCCGGAGTCCGGCCTCCCCGCCCATCCCGGGTTTGAAATCCCTAGCACTTTCGGTGGGAAACAGACCTGGACACATGCACCATGGAGAGGCCAGTGAAGGAGCGGAGAAGCAGCACAGAGTGACCGTTCCCGGCAGCACCAGCTCAGACCTGCCTCCCCAGGAAGGTCAGAGCGGCCAGCAGCAGAGACCCACGTCCTGGGGAAGCACAAGGCCAGCTCCCTGCTGGAGCACCGGGCCCTGCCGCGGGCTGTGGAGCAGGACGTGGGTACAAGAGAGGGAAGCTCAGTGTCCGTGGCCCATTCGGTGCCCTGAGAGGCCAAGCAGGGGATGCGACTTGAAGCCAACGGAGACCCAGCAAACTCGTTCCATGCAGGCTGTCAGACACCAACCGATTTTGCTCTCTAATGGGCAGGGGGTCCCTGGCTCCCAAACGACTCCACGCCCCCTCCCCTGAGGTGCCTGCCGGGCGTGCCGGGCTGCATGCAGAGCTGGAGGCAGGAGGAGGCGTGGGGGGAGGATGGCACCGGGGCCAGGCTGGCCCCTCGTGATGCCGCGGGCTGCTTACTGGGTGACGTCGGTGAGGTTGTCCCGCCCTCGGAAGTTGTCGTGGTGGATTTGGTGTCAGGAGAGAGAGCCAGCCGGGGGATGCCAGGGGGAGGTGGCGGTGCCAGCATCTGGGTAGAAATGTAGTGACTGGGCACTTTCACTTGACCACTTCCATTTAACTGGGGACACAACAGAGAAAAACAAACCACAAGCCGTTAGGAGCCCGCGCCCTGCCCTGCAGCCCCCAGCCGGCCCTCCCGGGCGCGGCGCCGCAGGTGCCACTGGCACGGCGGGTGGGGGCTGCGGCAGCAGCAGGGCGGAGCCCTGAGCAGTGGGAGCCCTAGGGGTCTGGTCCGGGTGGAGGCCTCGGGGCCCCGGGGCTGCTTGGGGACAGGGACGAGGGCCGGGCTTCAGGCACCGGCTGGGGCAGCTGATGGAAAAGAGCAGATGCAAAGCCAGGGCCCTGCTTGGAGGCAGCGTGGGGAACCCCAGGGTCTGGGACCAGCCCTGCACAGGCCAGGCCGCCTGCACCCGCCTCCCGCAGTGCCCGCTCTCAGTGCCCGCTCTCAGCGCCCGCCTCCCCCAGTGACTGCTCTCAGCGCCTGCCTGCACCCGCCTCCCGCAGCGACTGCTCTCAGTGCCCGCTCTCAGCGCCCGGCTCCTGCAGTGCCCACACTCAGTGCCCGCTCTCAGCGCCCGCCTCCCGCAGCGACTGCTCTCAGCGCCCGCCTCCCGCAGTGCCCACACTCAGTGCCCGCCTGCTCTCTGTGCCCGCCTGCGCCCACCTCCTACAGTGCCCGCTCTCAGCGCCTGCCTGCACCCACCTCCCGCAGTGCCTGCTCTCAGTACCCGCTCTCAGCGCCCGCCTCCTGCAGTGCCCACACTCAGTGCCCGCTCTCAGCGCCCGGCTCCCGCAGTGCCCGCTCTCAGTGCCCGCCTGCTCTCAGTGCCCGCCTGTGCCCACCTCCTACAGTGCCCGCTCTCAGTGCCCGCTCTCAGTGCCCGCCTCCCGCAGTGCCCACACTCAGTGCCCGCTGTCAGTGCCTGCTCTCAGTGCCCGCTCTCAGCGCCTGCCTGCACCCGCCTCCTGCAGTGACTGCTCTCAGTGCCCACTCTCAGTGCCTGCCTGCGCCCGCCTCCCACACTGACTGCTCTCAGTACCCGCCCTCAGTGCCCGTCTCCCGCAGTGCCCACTCTCAGTGCCCTGACAGGCGAAGGGGGAGCTGGGGATCTTCTACGTGGCTGACAGTGAGCACGTCCCACGAGATGCACCCGCCTCGGCTTTCAGTGCGACTAGCTCCCAGCTCAGCCATTGCGCAATCCGGCCAGCTGGGCTTGTGAGTGACCGGCCGGGACGGGGGGCCAGGACCGAGGGGCATTGGTGCAGCTCTGTCAGCAACACAGGAAAGGGGCTGCAGGGGGCTGCGGGTCGGGACTGAGGGGCATCGGCAGAGCCTGGGGGTCCCAGTTTAGACTCCCAAACATTGACCAAATTGCCCTCTGAATCCGGAGGGGGAAGCGGAAGCGAGTGGGGGGGGGGCACCCTCCTGTCAGCCCTTTGAACCCGCCCCCGTGGGGAGGGGCGCCCAGCCGGGGTGGCCCAGAGCCAGCTGGGAAGCAATCACTGCTCCATCAAACCCTGGGGCTGGGGGGCCCGCGCTAGGGTGCAGGGGCCCAGCTGAAGGCTTCAAAGGCTGCGGAGCAGCCTCCATCCCCTCCACCCCGCTCTGCGGCTTTCAGGGGCTCCGAGACCTGCCCGGTGGGGGCTCTGCCTCTCCAGCCAGCCCTGAGCATGGGGGTCACGTCCCTGCAGCCGCCGCGCCAGGCCCAGGGCCCAGCCACCAGCAGGCGAAGCTGCCACAGGCCTCTGGGGCGAGGGCAGGATTCTGGCTGTGCCACTGGCCTCCTGGACCGGAGGCTGCCTGTGAGGGGGCTGTGAAATCCCCGCTCCCAAAGGAGGCTAGTCAGCTGGAGGGCTGGAGAGGACAGTCTGCCTGGGTGGGGGTGAAATTAACCCACAGCCCCCAGGGGACTGGGGAGGGGGGATCCACCAGGAAAACCCAACCGCGTGCTGCGCCGGGGTGAGGAGCAGAGCCTGAACTGTGCCCAGCAGACTGCCTGGTGGCGGGGAGGACGGGGCAGCCGGGAGTCAGGGCCGGGAGCGAGGAGAACCCCCAGGCAAGTCTGGAGAGCGGCAGGGGCATGGATGTGGGAGAGAGGATACAGGACCTACTACTAGTGCCACTTGGCGAGCGCTCCCTCGGCCTGGGAGCGGCAGGCTGGGTTCTGGTCCTGGCTGTGGGGCCGGGCGTCTCAGCAGCAGGTGGATGAGTCCCGGGAACTGTCCAGGGTGCTGCAGGGGGCAGGGAGGGGGCCAGAGCAGCAGCGAAGGGGGAGGTTTGATAGCAGAAGGCGACACAGAGAGAAGACCCCCGCCCAGGTGACCAGGCAGCACTAGCAGGGCCTGGGGCAAGGGAACCAGCACATCCGCATGCGCCTGGTTCGGAAGAGTTGGGGGCTCGGGAAGGACCTGGCAGCACACGCACTGGGGGACAGACAGTTCATGGGTCCGTGGGGCAGGAAACCCCTCTGCTCTCGCAATGGACTTGGGCCTCAGCTTTTGCAAATCATTTGCTATACTTCAAAGGACGAGAAACGGTCGGTGCCCCCCTCTGCGTCCTCGCCCCTCCCAGCACTACAGACCCAGCTAATTTCCTTTCTGCCCCAGCCTGGCTGCACTGGCTCAGTTTCACTTTCTGTTTATTGTCAGTTTCACTTCCTGGTTCTCAGTCCTGGCAGGGCGCGGTGCCACGGGCCTTTCCCACGCAGCAGGGGCAGCCCCAGGCCGGCAACACCCCTGCCCTGGCCGGCTTCGCAGCCAAATGAAAGAGGAAAAGCTACTAACTGATATTTAAAAATAATAATCAAACTATGTTCTCGGGGGGTTGGGCTGGGCCGGAGAATGAACCCCCCTGTTCCCAGCAAACGCCTCAGGGACGGGAAAATGAACTGGGGGTGGTGGTGGAAAAGCACAGCGGCTCCTTCCTGCCTATGGGCTGCACCCAGGATGGGCTGTTCTCCCGGGGCAAGTGGCGGCGTCTCTCCACTGCGGAGGGGCCAGCCACATAGGGTGACCAGATGTCCTGATTTTTTAGGGACAGTCCTGATTTTGGGGTCTTTTTCTTATATAGGCTCCTATTACCTCCCACCCCCATCCCGATTTTTCACACTTGCTGTCTGGTCACCCTAGAGCCCCACGCCTGCGCCCCAAGCAAGTCCCGCAGGCTGGGTGTGAGCAGTGCACAGGCATGTGTGTGTGTGTGCGTGGGGGGGATTTCACCCCGCGGGAGCCCGGAGACACCCCGTCTATCTAATCTAGCTCCTACAGTGCCGCTGGGTGCAGCGTCCGAGCTCAGGGGGCCTCGGGCTGGCGACAGCGCCTGGGGGTGCGGGCATGGGGCAAGCAGTGCCCGGCTCACAGGTCTCTGGTGGGGAGGGACGTGCCGGGCCGGTCTGGCAGGACCCGGGTTGCATCGGCCCTGTGGGACTGTCCCCAACACAGGCCCCCAGGGTGGGGGAGCGGTGGGGGCTGCCGAGGCAGCTCCTTACCGGTCCAGGCTGCTGATTGGACGGGTCGCAGGCCAGTGAGACGAGATCTTTCAGGGGGTCCTGCGGGTTGAGATGAGGCGGGTACCGTATGGCCGTGTGGGGGAAGTAGGTGGAGGCCGCCTGGGGGAGGATCGAGGTGGTGGGGAAATGCAGAGTAGATGAAGGGTGTGGGCTTCGAGCGATACCTAGAGCGGGAGAGAGACAAAGAGAGGACCGGGGCGGCCTTCATTCGGAGCTCCAGGCCAGGCAGCGCCCCAGCACCCTCCTGCCCCACGGGCACTCCGCTCTGGTTCCAGCGCCCCCTTAACAGCGGCTCAGGCGGCAGCCCCACACGGCCCAGCTGCCTGACATCTATGACTGCGTATCCCTTCGTGGTGGGGGCCGGGAGCCAGGGATTCCTGAGCCCTCACCCTGCCTCTGACCCCGAGGCCCCTCTATGGCCTTGGGCAAGTCACTGAACCTCACGCCGTGCCTCAGTTTCCCCCATCTGCGGATGGGGACCCTGATCCTTACCTGCCTCTGGGGCCGGGGGGAAGGTGCGTGGAGGATCAGCTGACGCTGGTGAAGCATTTGGCAGACGAGCGGTGCTAAGCATTGCCATTTGCAAACCAGTCCCGCTCCGAGAAACCGCCCTCCCCACCCCCAACCTCACAGGGCCCAGCCCACAAGCCCAAGGGATGCTGGGCTGAAAACCAAGCTGGGTTCCTTCTGCCCCCAACCCTGGTCACGCAGACCCTGCCAGACTGTAGCTGGCGGCTCTCTCTCCCTTGCAAACTCTTCAGGGCTGGGTCTTTGCCTGCAGGCTGCCTGGCAGGCTGTGGGCGCAGCAGAAATGATACCAGCCACGCATGCGTTCGTGCAGCCCTCCCCCAGACCCCCCTGCCCAGCACCCCTTCCCGGGCTGTGAATGACAAAGGAACCGCCCCCAAGCTTTGGGGGCCTGCCCCCCCGCAGAGCCAGACTCACCGCTGTGCACGGCGATGACCGGACGGTGATGCTGGGTGAAGCTCAACCTCGGGGAGGAGTCCTGGGGCGACGGGCTGTTGAAGGGCGATTTGTCGATCTCCGTCTTTTTCACGGGGGAGATGCCTAGTGAGCCGTGAGAAAAGCAGAAGCGGTGCTGTTAGGGGTCAGCCCCCCGCCGCTCTGGCCCACGACAGTGCTCAGGGACGGCGTTTAAAAGGCCCACAAATAAAATCCACAGCGGAGTCCATCAGAAGCACCATTCAGTGTCAGGCGTCAGGGCAGAATCTGACCCCCAGGGTCAGGAAGGGTTCCCCCTCCCACCAGGCACATGGATCCCCTGGAGCGCTTGGCTCAGAGGCCGGAGCCCAGAGGAGACGGCCCATGAATGGATTCACTCCGGCCTGGCTCGAGGCACTGACAGCCCAGTGAAATCACCAGGTGTGTGTGGGGGGCGGGGGAACCCTCCAGCGACTGAGCCTAGAACCTGGGGGAGCAAACATAAGAACGGTCACACTGGGTCAGACCAAAGGTCCGTCTAGACCAGGATCCTGTCTGCCGACAGTTGCCAATGCCAGGTGCCCCAGAGGGAATGAACAGACCAGGGAATCACCGAGTGATCCATCCCCTGTCGCCCAGTCCCAGACACTCCCAGGCGAGCGTTTGCACGCTGTGCAGCTCGGCGCCTACGGAAGGGCTCTGCCGTGCCCGGCGTTACCCGGGAAAGGGGGGTGCTGCTGGGCTGGGTGTCACGGGCAGAGGCGCAGCGCAAAGAACTCTGGGGGCACGGCTGGGGTATTGCTGTGCAGAGCCAGCAGGGAGCGCAGAACCCAGAGACTCTCCTGAGGCCCTGTCACAGCCACTAATTTGCTCTCGTTAATTAGGTAGCGACAGAGGGATGGGCAGGAGCTTATGAAGTGGGTCACGTTCCCTGGCTCGACTGCTTGGCTCGCAGGGTGTCTAAGTGACACGTTTGTGTGCGCGCATATGTGTGCGAGTGCACAAGTGTGCATTTGTCCACGTGGGTGTGCAGCAGGGGGTGTGTGTGTATGCGCAGGGTGTATGTGAGTGGACACATGGGTATGCAGGCGTGTGTGTATACACAAGGGTAGGTGTGTTTGCACATGCGTGTGCATGTGCGTGTGTATACGTTGGTATACAAGTGCTGGCAGGAGTATCCATCCCCATGTGTGCAGGTGTCTCTCTCCTCCCCGTTGGGCAGCCTCACCCCACTGCACATGGCTCCAGTTCTGTGTTTTCGACCCGCTTCTCCCCCCTCAGGGCGAATGGCGCAGCGGGGCCTGAGCTGGGAGAGCTGGGGGGAGGGTCGAACTGCACAAGGCCACTCACCCAAACCTCGCCCTGTCCCCTCCAGGGCCCAGTCACCGAAACCCATCAGCTGCCGCACGAGCTGCGTCTCCTGCACCATGCTGGGCAGTGCCCTGGGGGTTCGCATGTTCCTCCCTCCCTCCAGCCACGCAGGGCCCAGGCTGCCGGGGGAACCTCCCGCTCTGCCCACGGGAACGGCTGAGGCCATCGCTACACACCCAGGAATAGAGCCTGAGCCAGGCCAGGCAGCCGCAGGGGAAACACCCAAGGCAGGGAATCCAGGCCCAGGGCAGGCGGGGGCGGGGCCGTGCAGGCCCAGGGCAGGCTGGGGCAGGGCCGTACAGGCCCAGGGCAGGCTGGGGCGGGGCCGTACAGGCCCAGGGCAGGCTGGGGCGGGGCCGTGCAGGCCCAGGGCAGGCGGGGGCTGGGCCGTGCAGGCCCAGGGCAGGCTGGGGCGGGGCCGTGCAGGCCCAGGGCAGGCGGGGGCGGGGCCGTACAGGCCCAGGGCAGGCTGGGGCGGGGCCGTGCAGGCCCAGGGCAGGCGGGGGCGGGGCCGTGCAGGCCCAGGGCAGGCGGGGGCGGGGCCGTGCAGGCCCAGGGCAGGCGGGGACGGGGCCGTGCAGGCCCAGGGCAGGCGGGGACAGGGCCGTGCAGGCCCAGGGCAGGCGGGGGCAGGGCCGTGCAGGCCCAGGGCAGGCGGGGGCCGGGCCGTGCAGGCCCAGGGCAGGCTGGGGCGGGGCCGTGCAGGCCCAGGGCAGGCGGGGGCCGGGCCGTGCAGACCCAGGGCAGGCTGGGGCGGGGCCGTGCAGGCCCAGGGCAGGCTGGGGCGGGGCCGTACAGGCCAGGGCAGGCGGGGGCGGGGCCGTACAGGCCCAGGCAGGCAGGGGCGGGGCCATACAGGCCCAAGGCAGGTTGGGTTTGGGCCGTACAGGCCAGGGCAGGCTGGGGCGGGGCCGTGTAGGCCCAGGGCAGGCAGGGGCGGGGCCGTGCAGGCCCAGGGCAGGCTGGGGCGGGGCCATACAGGCCCAAGGCAGGTTGGGTTTGGGCCATACAGGCCCAGGACAGGCTGGGGCGGGGCCGTGCAGGCCCAGGGCAGGCGGGGGCGGGGCCGTACAGGCCCAGGGCAGGCGGGGGCGGGGCCGTGCAGGCCCAGGGCAGGCTGGGGCCGGGCCGTGCAGGCCCAGGGCAGGCGGGGGCAGGGCCGTACAGGCCCAGGGCAGGCGGGGGCGGGGCCGTGCAGGCCCAGGGCAGGCTGGGGCCGGGCCGTGCAGGCCCAGGGCAGGCTGGGGCGGGGCCGTGCAGGCCCAGGGCAGGCTGGGGCGGGGCCGTACAGGCCCAGGGCAGGCTGGGGCGGGGCCGTGCAGGCCCAGGGCAGGTGGGGGCGGGGCCGTACAGGCCAGGGCAGGCGGGGGCGGGGCCGTACAGGCCCAGGGCAGGCGGGGGCGGGGCCGTACAGGCCAGGGCAGGCGGGGGCGGGGCCGTACAGGCCAGGGCAGGCGGGGGCGGGGCCGTACAGGCCCAGGGCAGGCGGGGGCGGGGCCGTACAGGCCCAGGGCAGGCTGGGGCGGGGCCGTACAGGCCCAGGACAGGCTGGGGCAGGGCCGTGCAGGCCCAGGGCAGGCTGGGGCCGGGCCGTGCAGGCCCAGGGCAGGTGGGGGTTGGGCCGTACAGGCCCAGGCAGGGTAAGGTGAGGTGGCTCTGTGCGACATTGGCGCCATGCGCCCAGCCTGGCCAGCCACACTGCCAGGCCTTTGCTTTCCCCACTGCGGGGTCTGCCAGGGCAGAGGTGCCTGTGCCAAGGAGAACGGGAACCAGCCAAGCCCCCCTTTGTCAGCCCTGTCTTAGCAAACGGGACAGAGACGCTGTTTTTCCCTCTGCCACTGAGCGTCACCCAAAGTAAAGGAAACCCTCTGGGTCTAGCTCCCCTTGGCTCAGCTTGTGGTGCTACAGACAGGAGACCCCAGCCCCAGCCCTGCCCCGGGATGGGCCCCAGCCGGGATAGTTGGCTGTTGATTTATGAGGAAAGATTAGGAGAGCTAAAAATACGCTGAGCTTTGCAGAGCGCTGAGCTGGGGGATTTGAGCCCTGAGCACAAGAAGCCAAAAGGCATAAACACCATGGGGGGAAGGGCTGCTGAGCAGGGGAAACGTGCCTGTGATGGGATCGTCTCCCCAAGGCCCGCGTAGGCTCCCCCCCCCAGACCTGGGGGGCAGGTGTATGGGGGAACAGGAGGAATGGCTGGAGTGCGGTGTGGGCTGGCCATTCGGGGCTGCACAGTGGTCCATGCAGGGCCGGTATGGCTGCAGTAAGGTAGAGCAGCCCCAGGGCTATTCTAACACACCAGGGGCAGTCCCGCCCCCAGCCCAGCCCAGAATTCGGGGCTTTGCCTGCTGTCTCCCGAGCTGCATTCTGGTGTGTGACTGCCCTGTCTGACCCTGCACCTCCACGAGGAGGCACGCGATGACACAGCCGCCGTCGCTCTTCAGTGGCACCGAACCCCCGGGAGCGGCTCTCCGGCACCTTGTCTGCATAGCTTGCTGGCTCACGGTTATACCAGAAAAGGGCTGGAACCGAACCGCCGGCGGGCGGGCGGGCGGGCGGGCGGGGGGGGGGGGGGAGCTCCCAACCCAGCCTCTGATCCAAACCAGCCTCTGATCCAACCCAACGTGCAAAGAGTTCTCGGCTGCACCACTGGCCTCTCATCGCCAGCACGCAAACGGGGGTCAGGATCTCTGTCGCTTCCGTCTGGGAATGCAGGGCAGGAATCTCCTCCCAGCAGTGCCTGTCACTGGTCTCCAGCACGGCTGGCTGCCTGGATCTGCTGTGGGAACAGGCCCAACATATCCTGCCTCCCACCGGGCTGCGTGTGCTTTAGCCAGAAATTCAGGTCAGTTTTTAAAACTGGCCCGGACGCCTGGGTTCTCCAGGGCTGGGCACAACAGTCCCGCTGGCTCATCCTTGCTTTCAGAGGGTCAAACACTGCAGTTTTATCCTCCTGCTGAGCGAAGGCTGGCAGACTCGGTCCTAGAGGCGCTAGGGCCCAGGTCTCCAGGCCGGTGGTCCCTGCCTCACTGCCTTTCACCTGGGAGCCAGCAGCACTCATTGCAATGGAACAGCTGCCCCCCATCCCCAGTGTCCTCCAGCGTGCACTGCATCTGTCCTGCCTCGCTCTATTCTGACCCCTGGCTGCCCACAGGACTGCCTGTCTTCCCCCGGGCTCCCTCGTGCCAGGGCCTCTCCGGGCGCAGGACATGGGCAGCTAAGCCCCAGGGATTTGGGGAGAGGAGTTGGAGGAACTGGCTCCCCCCACACCCGCAGGTGATTCCAGCTGGCAGGCCCAGAGGCGGTGTGCGGCTCCTGGGGCAGGATGGTGTCTCTGGCTGGGGTGCCTGGTTCTCTGCTCTCCCCTGGGCTGTACGGGGCAGCCCACATCCTGGGCAGCTGCTTCCTCCGACCCAGCCCCTCCACTTGCCCACTGCAATCCCCCTCCGTGCCCCTTGGCCCCGTCTCCCACTGCTTCGCCCTTCCCCTTGCGCCCCTCCCCAGTTCACCCCGTGCCCTCCTCTCTGCTGTGCCCTGTGTTCAACCCCGCCCCTGCTTCTCCCCCCGGCCACGGCTTCCCCTGCAGCCCCCTCAGCCCGTGGGCATTGGCAGGACTCTCCCACCAGGGCACTGTGCAGCCCCTAGAGAGGGCGTGTGGCTCGTCTGCCCTTCCCCATCCTAGTACCCGGGGCTCCATTGTGGGGGCTCCCCCCGCCCGAAGCAGGGCGCTCCCAGAGGGAGTTAATCCTGCTGCCACCGTGCCATGGAGGATTTATCTCCAGCCATTCGGCCCAGCCGGTGTTAATGGGTTTAGCCCGTTCTCAGACGGTCATTTAGGAGGATTTCACAGAACATCCAGTACGGGATTGAAATAACCTCCCCTGCGACGCGCCAGCTAAGCACATCCCTTCTCGGATGGCTTCCCCCGCCCCCCACGGCTGGGCTTGGGGGGCACAGAGAGAGAGGGACTCACACACACTCGCCCCCAGAGCTGAGGTTCTCCCTGAACTCCAACAGCTGGTGGAGCTAGTGAGTCGAGGCCCCGCCACAGGGGAAAAACAGCTGCAGCCCAGGAGGACCACGGTCTGGAGCAGGGCGCTTGGGGACCAGGACGCCTGGGTTCCGTTCCTGGCTCTGGGTGAGCACTCCTCCTTGCCACCACGCCTACAATGTCTTGACAGCGGCTGACTACTCTGGCCGCCCAGCGCTCCGTAGGTAAGGCAGAGCAACCCCAGGGCTATTCCACCACGCCTGGGGCATCCCAGCTCCCAAGCCCAGACCCACCCAGCAAAGCTTCTCTTTGGTCTGTGTTTCTTCAGTGCCTAGCAGGCCAGGGACCTGGGCCGAGAGGAGGCTGCTAGAGGCTACCACAGTGCAAAGAATAAATAAATAATAGACAGCGAAACCCACCTCTAGCAAATATTGGAGAGGCTAGCAAAACCCGGGAGCCTGAACAGCGGAAGATTGAATAACCTGTCCTAGGGATCTTTAAAACAATCTCACATTCATCATCATCAACAGAGCCGGCTGGAAAAGGGCTTTTCCCAGGAAAAGCTTGGAAAGCAAAAATGGGGAGGGGGCAGGGTTTACACAATAACCTGCTTTGCTTTTCGTTTTTCATTAAAAAAAAACCCTCCCCCAAATGTCTAACGAAACGGGTTTTATTTGTGGAAAATTCTCATGTAGGAAAAGAAACAGGCCCTTTGACATCCAAACCCAGCTTTGAACAAAACTCGCAGCCGGCTCTGGGATTTTCCAATCCCGGGGTAAAGCGCTTTGCAGCTGCTAACTCAGGACACCACTTGGGGTCAGCCCCATTCTTCCCAAGGTGGGGAAACCGAGGCACAGAGAACAGACTGGCCAGCCCAAAGTGCTGAGTCAGTGCTGGGACTCAAACCCAGGCGTCCTGGGTCCCCAGCACGATACCTTGTGCCTGGTTCTGATTTCAGGCTGGTGTAAATCAGGAGGAAATCCAGTGAGGAAAATGGACTAGATTCTGCACTGGGCCTCTCGGTGTGCTCTGCTGCCCAGAGCTCCGAGTTCTCTGCCCCCCTGCTCTGCCCCCCGCCCCCCGCTGGAGAAGGAGGGGCTGTGTACACTGTCCTAGGTGCCCCCGGGCTGGCTCAGTGGTGCAAAGCTTGTGATATGGCGCTTCCAGCAGGGGTCAGGGGACACCTGCAGTCCCGGTGGAGGGGGCTCAGGGTCTGCGCCCAGCAAGGCAGACAAAGGCTCGGGCCGCGATTCTGGTCTGGCCCTGGACTCCTGCCATGGCGCGTGTTCTGGAAGGGGGCCCAGGATCTGGGCTTGGAGTCTGAACACCCCCCACCCCGGCCCCGGCCCACCTTTGCACACACATGTGCACAAACACAGAGGTGTACACGGACACACACAGTCTGGGGGGAGGGCTGGGGGCCAGCCAAAGGACTGGGGGGGGGAATAGTTTGGGGCTTCCAGGTTGAGAGGTAGGAAAGCTAACAAGCCCCTTTAAAAACATCCCTAATTGTGTGAAGCTGGGGGGTGAACCCCCCGGGCCATTAGCTGCCAGTGCTCACTGCCCCCCCCCAACCCAGCAGATCCCCGGGGAACCTCCCCCCGACCCGCTGATAGAAATCTCAAGATTATAAAAAGAAATAAATACAAGATAATGTACAACCCCCCCCGCCCCCATCCTTGCAGGGAGAACTGGCGCCGCCTGGGACCCCAGGAACCAGCCATCTGAAAAAGGGTCTGTATTGCTTTAATTAGCTCAGCCAACCCCCTCCCCCTTCTCTTAATGAGCGGCTAATTGGGGCTGTCTAGACAGGAAGACAAAACATCAAACAAGGAAGAAATCTGTCCTCGGTAATACGGGGCACCTGTGGAGATGGGGAGCGGCGGGGGCAGGGCCACAGCCTGGCAGTGCACAGAGGGGTCCGGGGCGGCGGGGGCAGGGGCACAGCGAGTGGGTCAGGAGCCAGGCGGCCTCCTGAGCGGGGAGGGCAGCTGCTGGCCCTCCCCTGGAAGAGTCATCGACACAGACCCACTCCAGAGACCCTGTGCTGGGGAAGACCCAGTGGACCCATGGCCATTCCCTGCACAGCCATCAGAGACACCTATAGAAACCGAGGGCGTCTCCTCGAGGGCTCCCCTAGCGCTGGCAAGCACCCGGCCAGGAGCTCCGACAGCGAGCCCAGACTGCCGGGCAGAGTGGCCCTGCGGCTGCCGGTCTCCTCTGGCAGAGGGAGGATGGCACCCTGGCTCACCCCCCGACCATGCCCTCACATACAGCACCTGTGACGCCAGCGATCAGCAGCCGGGATGCCCCAGGATGCAGGGGGTGGCTCCTTTCCCTGCTCCGCCTCAGACCTCTCTGCACCTGGGGGATCCTCTGAGCCAGGAACTGGCTCCTAAGCCGAAGTGACCAACCCAGAGAGGAGAAGCCGGGTGCACGGCCCAGCCTGGCGCCAGAGCCGGGAGAAGACGCCGGGGAAGGCCCCGGCCCGGATACCTACCCCCTTCCATGTCTTCTGTCCAGTTGCGGCTGCTGCTCGTGGGCGAACTGGGCGAGGTGTAGTACTCGCCCCCCGGACTCGTGTCTATGTCGTCCTCCATGGAGCCAGACTTGTGTCGTTTACTCCTGGGGAAGGGGAGGAAGGAGAATTGATCAGTGTGGGCACCGGGGCCTTTCGCTGACATAGGCTCCTGCCCACAGCCAAGGGGCGGCAGTCACGGCTCGGGGGCTCCCTCCCTCCCTGTGTTGTGCAGTCTAGGCGCCCGGATGCCTGGGTTCTGTGCCCAGCTCTGGGAGGGAAGTGTCGTCTGGTGGTTAGAGTAGGGGACTCTGCCACTGAATGGCTGTTTGACCTCAGGTGAGTCACCAGCCCAGTCTTATGGCCCCTATTCCCTGAGCGAGTGGCCCGCCTGACACAGGTCGGGGCGGCAGGAATGTGAGGTTATCACCACGCAGGGCAGCTGGGAGCACTCGTTACTCAGGGCAGAGTCCCCTGGGGTGCGCGTGGCAGAAGAGGAGGCACCGATTTCGAGATTCTTGGGCCAAGCCCATACGGACGTGGCACCTTGTGGCTGCTGCGTCCTGGAGCCTCGGCACTAAGGGGCGCCAGGGAGGAGCTGGTGGCAGGGAGCCCGGGGGTCAGTGACAAGAAGAAATGAAGCTGCCGGGCCCAATTCCCCTCTCCGTTACACCCACGCGACCCCCGTGGGTGCTGTGGGAGCCAGACTGGGGGCTTGTGTTCATGCACACGGCTGCAGCGTCAGGAGAGCCGCTCCCCTCGGCCTTGCTAATCCACCTCCCGGAGAGGGGTCACTGTGTCTATGGAAGAAGCCCTCCCGTGCGCAGGCTGCTGTCTGCAGGGAGCTAGGGGTGTAACTGCGTCGCTCGGAGGGGTGGATTTTTCACACCCCTGCGCGACGTAGTGATACCAGCACGGGTCTGGCGCGTCGGCCTGGCCTGAGAAGTGTCAGGCCAGAAACAGGCCCCAAGTGCAGCCAACCATCGCCAGCAACGCCCGGAGCGCCAGTTAACTCTAAGCGGGTGTCCGAGGGCTTGGCTGCCCCACGCTGCCCCGATCAAAGACGAGAGAAAGGAAGGGGCTCCCTGAGGCCCCGTCCACCCTGCCAAACCAGTGAGGCAAGGCCGGCAGGATCCCCCTCACCTAGCTCATCTGGCGGGAAATCCACAGGGCCTGGTCTCTGCCAGCATGTTCCCTGCCAGAGGAAATGGACTCTGTGGGCCAAATTCTGCTCTCCAGTAACCTGGCAGCGCCCATGAAAGTCAAATTCTGCCCAGAGACCCAAGCGGGCTGCTTCTCCCTCAGCTCCCAGGCTCCTGTTCTTTCGTATTAGTTTACAGGCTGAAAGCACAGGGCGCACACCCGCCGCCACTGAATAATATCATCCTCACCGGCTAGCTATGCGCGGGAGCTGCCTCTGGGGTGGAACGCAGCAGCTGTTTAACAGCCACACAACAGTCTAGGACCGGAAATGGCAAAGACCATCTTCAGAGGGACGGGGATTACTGGGAGGCACAAGGTCCTGTCCAAAGGAGATAGGGAGCCCGCACGCTGCTGCTAATACTCCTCCTCAGTCCTAAGTCTCCACCGGCCTCAGTCCATATGCAACAGCCCCCAAAGCACAGTCCCAGGCGTGGGGCCAGGCCGGGTCAGAGGGGAAAGCCCCCATCACTGGGGCAGGGCCCACGCCATTTTCTGCAGGGCTCCTCAAGCGGTCTCCCATCCAACTCCTGCACAGCCTTGGCCCTGCTTAGGCGGAAGCAGTGACAGGCCCACGCCGCCAGGCTGCTACAGCTGCCAAGCTCAGGGCTGCTCTAAGTTGTCCCTGGAAGCCACCAGGCCAAAACTGTTGGTTAACCACGTCACTGCTGGCTTTGTTCCCGGCAGGGCCGTCGCTGCACCAGGTCCCTGGAGCCCTGCAGCACTGATGGGGTTAAGTAACAGATGTTCCCCCTCCGCACCAGAGGAGGTTACCAGGCTAGAGGCTGGGAGCCTGGGCTGCAGCCAGGGTGGGAGGAAGGAGTTCCCTGGGACACCGTGTGTCAGGCAGGGAGAGGACTAGGAGTGAGGAGGAGAGGAGCCCACCTGCACTGGACTCTGGCTATCGCTCAGCAAAGGGAAAAACCTGCCCTGGATTTCTATTCCATGGACCAAACGAACCCCAATCTGAGGCTGCGCAGGCAGTTTTACACTACTGCCCGGTGTGTGTGTCTGCACGAGTCCGCGGACGTGCATGCTCTGGCAGTGTGTGTGACTGGAGCTCCACGCGTGTCGCAGGGTGCAGACGTGGGACTCCATGTGCGACTGCACCTCCACGCGGGTCCCCGGGTGTGCTTACATCTCTGTACATCCGGGCCTCTATGTGCATGGGAGTGTGAGTGCGCCCAGGAAGGTGCTTGCATGCATGGGATAGGCGTGCCGGCTGGCCCCGCGTCTGGCTGAAGCAGGACTGAACCTGCCTCGCCCTTCCCACACTGCGCTGCACAGAGAAGGCCTAGAAAAGGCCTATCCTCCCCCCCGCTCCCGGCCCCGCTGCCCCCAGAGCCCGTGCTGAGGCTGGTACGTACCCGCTGGACGAGGTGCTGGGGAGCGTCCGTCTCATGCCAGTGCTCGAGGGGTTCAGATCATAGGCCAGATGACCCTGCAACTCCCCCAGAGAGAAGTTTGGCCCCGTGCCTGTCACCACCGGCGCTGTGGATCACAACGTAGAGAGACCCGCGTCAGGGGGGCTCATCAGAACACCCCGCCAGGGGTGGGCACGTCCCTCCATGTCAGAGCTCCCCTGGGGGAAAGCTACGTTCGCTACCCACTCCTGGCCGTTATGCCAGCTAGGACTGGCGTCCCCCATGGGGCGCAGGAACACAGCCATTGGCATGAGGCTGCCAGGCCGTGCCCAGACCTGTTCACCAGGCCCTGAGCCGAACTCCACGCAGTCTGCTCCCCTGGAGGGGCTGCGGGGGCGGAAGGGGAAGTGTCTGGCTCTGCCTCGCCATGCAATGGCCTGTTTGTCGGCGCTAGGGAAAGTTCTGGGGCCCTGACGGTTTCCCTGCCCGCCGCTGCGCCCCCGGCCCCCGGCCTGGTACTCACTTCGGGAGACCTGGATGAGCTCCGTGACGCTGAACACCCCCGACGTGACAAAGCTCTCCTGGAAGTCTGTCGTATCTGCCGTGGGGAGAGAGCGAGAGATGAGAGGAGCCGAGAGACACGGCTCTGGGCACCCATTGCTGGCACCAGACTCGCCGCCATTCCCTCCCTGCGTCTCTAACCGGGGTGGGCCTCTGCCCCAGCCCTCCACCCACAATCCATCGCCTTGGGGACCTGCCTCCTTGCACGGCCGCCGGGGGCCGGCGTTGCCCAGCGTGTGTCATGACGCCCCGCCGCGGTGCCTGAGGAGCGCACGTGGCACACGGGGCCCAGGTTTCCACGGGTGGGGGGAGCTGCCTGGCTTGCTGGTTCCAGCCTTGCTCCTGGGAGCTGAGGCAGGGGCCTGAGGGAGGTCCGGGCTCCGCTTGGCTAGGCCAGAGTCAAGTCCCCCAGGCTAGCTGAGCTGCCCGGAGCTCCTGGTCCATCAATTAGCAGAACCAAGGGGCTGGGCTGGCAATGGACCAGGGAGCCTAGAGGCTGGAAGCCGTCGCTCTGCAGGGACCCGGGGAGAGGAGCTCCAGGGTAGCGGTGGCACCTCAGCTACTGGCCGCATCTCTGCAGAGGCCAGGGCGGGCAGGGCCATGGAGATTCCCTCCTCCCTCCTGCTGCCTGTGCTGGGCATCGCTTCCCAGGGCTGCCAGCGAGCTAGAGCCCTGGCAAGGAAGAGAGGCTGTAGCCGCCCCGAGATGCAAGATCCCGGGGACCTCCCATGGTCTGCTTGGGGCAATGGCTGGAGCAGACATTCCAGCAGCCTGGCGACTCCCATGCTGCATGCATTGAAGCCGCACTCTGCACCCTCCCCCAGCAGCTGCCGGCCCATGGGCCCCTGCCAAGTTCCCAAGTCGGCCCAGTGGGAAGATCCGACGGGCACCAGAGCAGCATCGGCATGGCCCAGCCTGGCTCCTCCCCACCCTCTTTGCTCCCCTGAGCGCTGCCCACTCCAGCCTGGGGCTCGGAGAGGGCCAGGGATCCCCAGCCCAGATCCCCAGGCACTGGCTGTGAAATCTAATTTCCTATCTGCATGACTCATGCTGGCTCCCACGTATTGCACCTGTGTGTCAGATATCCAGTAACTGACGTACATGTCATACTGACCTGACCTGCTTTCATGTCACACTCACGCAGCTTAAAACCCCAAGCCGGGGTGTGAAAGCAGCTCTAATCTCTCCATGGGCTGGGTCACAAGTGCTCAGGGCGGCTGTAACTGACTTGACATTCTGATGAAGTGGGTTCTGGCCTACGACAGTTTATGCCCAAATGAATTTGTTAGTCTCTAAGGCAGTGGTCCCCAACCTTTTTCGTCTGGCGGGCCACGGAGGACCGTGGCGGCGGACGAGCATCCACCAAAATTCCGCCGACAAGCGGCAACGTCAATTGGCGTCGCCGCCGAAATGTCACCGACAAGCAGAGTCATCCAGACTAACACGGCTCCCCTCTGATACTTCTTTTATCTGTACAGACTGTAAACTCTTCCGGGCAGGGGCTGATTCGACTGTATGTTTGTGCAGCACCCGGCACACTGGTCATGGGGTGGCATGGAGCATGCCAGCGGGGGTGGCCTCCAGGTGCCACTTCTCAATAATAACTGATGGCTCAATAGTCCTGGATACTTCCATCCCCAGTTGGCAGCCAAGCTCCTGCCCGCATGCCCTGGGGCCGGCACGCTGGCAAAGCTGAGTGCAGGGGCCTCTGGCACATGGGGGGTGACTCAGAAAACCAAACCCAGCCACAGGAGTGACTCATTGGAAAGCAGCCGCGGGCGGGAGATCCTGGCACTCACAGCGAGACAGCAAAGTCAGTGAATTGGGGGCAAACTGCGAATTTGCCAGCTTGGGATTCAGCCCCTGTTCTGGGCACCAGATCCTACCACTGGCACCACCCCACCCGTCTCCAGTCACCCTGCCCCTGGAATCCCAGGGCATGCTCCCACTGTCCTGCTGCCCTCTGCCACAGGTCCACGCAATCACTCTGTTGGCCTCTCTGCAAGGAGCCCGAGGACGGCTGTTATGCTGGGGAGCTGGGCTGAGGCCTGCCAAACTCATTCCACACTCCACAGACCAGCTGATAAAAACTCCGGCTCCTGGCCAGCCAGCAGTCTCCCTGTCGCTCAGCCCAGTCCCCTTAGAGGGAAGCTATTCAGCATCTGCCTGGCGTGTATGTCACCCCAGGCACCAAGGAGCCAAGCCCCTGCTGCAGCCTGGCTTTGCCGAGTCAGCACTTCTGCTGCAGGCGGGCGAGAGCGCGGGGCGGTGCACCAGCAGCAGACGGGGTCAGTTTGGGTCTCAGCGTCACCGGCGGCTGAGAAGCTGCTGGCAGAAGCCGGAGGTGGAGGAGAAAGCCCTGGCTCAGCAGTTTCCTCTCCGTGGCATTTTCCCATCTAGCAAAATCCAATCACTTCCTTTCCGTTCCACCTCGGCGCCTGACCTTTCACCCCCAGCCCTTCCGGGCGCTGCTCCGGGGATGCCCTGGGCCAGCGGCAGCCAGGATTTGGCTGGCGCAGGCCGGCTGGGAGCCCTCTCTCCCTGCTCTCCTGCCTCCGCCTTGCTGGCTGTCAGACAGACGCAGCCGACCAAAATGTGATTTGTCTAAAACCGTGCGGCCTAGTGGGGAGGCCCAGGCCTCAGGACACCTGGGTTCTCTTTCTGCCTCTGCCACTGGCCTCTGGGTCCCCCGTCCCACCCTTGGGGTGCCAGGCTGTCTCTCTAGGTGTCTGGGCTGCTCCTGGCCGTGGGTCCCTGGTCTCTCTTGGGGGCCCCTAGGTGCTACCGTGATACAAATAACAAGTAATATTTGTTGCAGGGGCCCAACACGTCCGTGATGCGAACTCCTGTGAAATCAGGGGCGTCCTGTGGACACCCCTCCCTTGACATTACTAATGGGTGAACCTCTCGGGTGGGGAAAGTTCTGCTTTCCATTAACATCCAGCTCTTCTCTTTGTGCTAGTCTGCCCCTCTCTCCAGCGCTACCCACCGCCCCCAGCCCTGCCCCATCTCCCCGCGGTAATGGCCTGTGTTTGGGTCTGAGCTCCGAGCTCGCTGTTTCTGCCTCTGTGCCCGGGAGCTGGGGGGCACGCAGAGCCCGGTTCTTGTGAACATGGGCGCCTAAGGGGGGGCGCCTTGGCCCAGAGCCTCGGCCTGACAGTCAGGCACAGAACCACTGGCTTGGGGTGCTGGCTGGAGAGCATCTTCCTCATCGACTGCTGGCACGAGGGAACCGTGTGCTCTTGAAAAGGCCCCAGCAGCTCTCAGGGGGAAGCACAAACCTGACCCCTTGGGAGCACCTGGGGGGCCGGCTCAGGGTCCTGCTGTGGGCTGTCTGATCTCATTGGGAGAGCAGGCGCAACACTGGCCCCTGAAGGAGCAGGTGTCCGCGCTGCTGACCACTTCGATGCAAAGCTCGGCTAAAACCGTCCCGCTTCCATAGGGCTGGACTGGCCCAGAGCTCTCTGGCGCCCCCTGCTGCAGATGTAAGAACCCGCCTGTGGTGCTGTGCTGGCCCAGGGCTCTCTAGCGCCCCCTGCTGCAGATGTAAGAACCCGCCTGTGGTGCTGTGCTGGCCCAGGGGTCTCTGGCGCCCCCTGCTGCAGGAGTGAGAACCGCCTGTGGTATTGTATTGGCCCAGGACTCTCTGCCGCCCCCTGTGGCAGGAGTGAGGTGTGTTCAGCTGTTCCCCGGGTGGCGAAGAGTCTGGGGCAGCTGTGTGACCGCTGTCTGTGCCCCTCAGGACCCCCACGCCCCCTCTGGTAGAAGCGGGCTGGGGGGTAATTTGCCAAGAGAGCCTGGCATAGCATGCGCGAGCACCGTACAAGCTTCCCATGACCAGCACTGCCAATGCCCCTGGTTTGCAGCCCCTCCACTGTTCTGGTGCTGGGTCCCCCCCACAGCTCTGCAATGGCCCTAAATTCCCATCACCCCCTGATGCTCCAGTCCAGGGCTCCCCCAACAGCTCTGCTGCTGCCCCTCAGTCCCACCCCACAGCCCCTCCACTATCCCAGCAGAAACCTGCCCCCCTAAAGCATCCCAGAATGATGGGGCAGCCCCCACGAATCTGAGCTGTAGCAACTAACTAACTGGGGGGTCTCGTCCTTTGCCTTCTGGCTCCGGAGGCTTCAGGTCTTGCACCTTTTCTCCACAGCCACATGGGTGAGAAACATCGCTGGGGTATTTTTAAAACCAAAGCTGAGATTCTCCCATAAGCACCTGACCCCAGGGGCTGGGGCTTTAAGAAACTCCTCCTGCCCCACTCCCATTCTCAGGCCTCGCTGTGCAGAGATTTCCCACCAGGGGACGCTAGGCTGAGAGAGCCCCAAACTCATCACTCTTGTGGCCAGCGAGAGGCCTGGCCCCTGGCTTTGGGGAGGGTGAACAGGGAGGGTGTCAACTGCCTCAGTACTCGCACGGCTTCCTGCCCTGCCCCGAGAGAGCTTTAAATGGGGTCTGCGTGTGAGATCTACCCCCCGCAAGCTGGCAAGGCAGAGGGGTGAGGGGACCCCCCCGCCCAGCGCTGACTTACCCAATGTGATCGGTTTGCTGTCCTCCTGGTCCGAGCCGATCCCTGTCCTCGGACTGCTGCTTTGCTCCGAATCTGAAAGGAAAAGCCAGGCGTGAGACTCTGCAGCCCAGCACCCCCCTGCCAGCCTCTTTCCCCCCATCCTGACCCCGCACCAGGCTCCTATGCCCCGCTCCGAGCAGCGCCCCCTGCTGGCAGCGACCAGCCCACTGCCCCCAGCCCGCTCTCAGGATGGCAAGAGCTGGGGGCTGCATTAGAGCGGGGAGAGTTGGCATTGCGTCGAGCCTGCCCTAGACGGCCCAACCGTCCCCATCGCGCCCTGCCCCCCGATTAATTCCAGCAGCACTCCGTGCTTCCATTGCCTGGTGCTTCCATTGCCCCAAGGGCTGGGAGAGGCTGGTGCTCACTGGCTCAGGCAGTCACCCGCCCTGGCACCAGCCCTGGTTCTCGCACACCCCAGGAAGATGGTAACAGCTCCCACGAGCTGTGATTCACAGGTGTGGAAACCGTGGCTTGCCCAAGTCAGGAGTAGGAGCCGGGAGCGGCTGGGCTCGGGACTAGCTCACACTCGCTACCCTTGTCAGTGGTGGGACCCTGTCGCATTCCCCGCAGCGCCCCCTGTTGGCTGGAAACTGACTCTAATACGGGGTCGGCAACCTTTCAGAAGTGCTGGGCCGAGGCTTCATTTATTCACTCTGGTTTAAGGTTTCGCGTGCCAGCAGGGCCGGCTCCAGACCCCAGCGCGCCAAACACAGCAATAATTGAATCTGGACAGCAACACTGCACATGGCTCACTCACGGCATGCAGGAATGCAGCCACCTCTAGGGTGGAACACGGCAACTATGTAACAGGAACACTGTGCAAGAGGTTAGGACAGGAAGTGGAGCAGAATGCGGCATCCAAATCAAATTGTGGGAGGGGTGGGGGGAGAATTGTAAAGGTTGAGGGAGTGAAGAAAGAAAGAAAGAACGACCCCTCCCTCCTCCCCTCTAGTGACCATGACCAGGCAGGCCCCTGGTTCCCCTGGCAACAGACAAACACTAATGGCTGCTTTATGTAATAGCATTTGTGCAGTAATGGCCCCTGTGTGGTCTGCGCTCACTAACCAGAGGTCACTTTGCTGTTCCCATACAATGATTAATGGGCTGCTGTGCCCGACGGAGCCTCCTGCCCTCACCGCTGCCTGCTCGCCGCCAGTAATGGAGGAAGCTCCCAACCTCAGAACCGATGGCGCCATGAAACAGCCCTGGGTTCCTCTGCTGTGGCTGCAACCCCCTGGCTGGGCGGCCCTGCGCACGGGCACAAAGCACCGCCTGGCCTGCCCACTGCACCTGGCTCTGGAACGGCTGCTCCCTGCCACCCGGGCCTTGGCAGCCTTCCCCGGGGCGATGCCACAGCCTGGCATGCTCAGGGCAGTAGGTGCCGTGGGGGGCTCCGAGCCGCCCAAACTGCCTTCGCTAGCAATCTAGCCCCAGCTGTGGGAGGGCCGGGGCGGGGGGGGTCACCGGCCCCAGGGGCTGTGGCGGAGTCTCAGTGGTTTCAGGGAGCCGTCCTGGGGCTCCCAGACCTTGTTCGAGGCAATGGGATTTCATTGCTCTGGTATCACGGGGATGTGACATCGGTCATGGAGTGCCACCACGGGCGAGCCCGGTGCCAGGGTGGGTCCCGTCTGGGGGATCCGAGACAGGACTGGGCAGGCCTCAGCAGGTGGCACGGAGACCAGGTACCCTGGCAGACCGAGGAGGGCACGGGGAGGGGGAAGGGTAATGGAGACACAGCCTCAGGCTGTGTGCTGGCTGCCTCCCACACTCTAGCCCCTGCATTTCCAGCTCAGCCTCTGCCTTCCCCCAGGCGTGGGGCTGATCCTGCTCTCCATACGCTCCCCTGGCAGCTGGGCGTTCCCCAGGCCAGCCCAGTGACCCCGGCTGACACTCCGCCAAGTCTCCCCTCCCTGCTCAAACTCGGGGCTTCCAGCCACGTGCCCTCTGCCCCTCTGCGGGCGCTCGCCTGGCTCTCCGTCCTGCTGCCTGGCTGAGCAGCACTGCCTTGGCACGTGCCCCGCGCAGCTCTCGAGCCCAGAACGAGAGGGTCTGTAGCCAGGGCCTTGTTTGGGGCCAGACGCCATAACGCGCTGAGCACCTGGTGTGCGCCAGACGCCACCATCCGGCCCCACGAAGGGCCAGCCCATGGGACGGGACTCGGTAAACGTCAAGGTGTGAAGATGAACTCCTCCTCCTCCTCCTCCGGGGGCCAGGCCTTGGAAAGGGAACCCCCTTCCCAGGGGCCCCGTGACCCCCAGCCCTTTTCACGATTCCTTCTGTCGTTCTATCCCGTCACATATACCCTGCCCCCTACCCCCAGGGCTACATTGGCATATACCCATCATACACACCCAGCATTAGACCCATTTCATATACCCCGCAGTGCCCCAAACCCCTACCCAGTGTGTGTACCCAGCAGTACACCCATCACGATACCCGTCACATATACCCAGAGTTACACCTGGGCTATCCCGTCACATATACCCTGCCCCCTACCCCCAGGGCTACATTGGCATATACCCATCATCCACACCCAGCATCAGACCCATTGCATATACCCCGCAGTGCCCCAAACCCCTACCCAGTGCGTGTACCCAGCAGTACACCCATCACGATACCCGTCACATATACCCAGAGTTACACCTGGGCTATCCCGTCACATATACCCTGCCCCCTACCCCCAGGGCTACATTGGCATATACCCATCATCCACACCCAGCATCAGACCCATTGCATATACCCAGCATCGCGTCCATCACACAGACCCGTCACACATGCCCAGTGCATATAGGCAACATTTTGGCCCCAGACCCCCAACTGGAGCAGCATCAGTGGTTTTTGCTCATCTTCCACTCTGCCAGGCCCTGCAGCTTTCACAGCCAGTTCATGCTGCTGCTTGAACCTTCGCCACGGCTCCCATGATTGTGAGGCCTCGCCGCGGGCGTTTTTATTTTGCCTTCCCCCTTGTGCCGTGGCCATCAGACCTTTGGCAACCCACATGCCCATCTCCTGGCTGCTCCTGGTGCCCTTTCAGTGACGCCCGGATAGCTGATGTACTGCATTAGCAACAAGAAACAACGTATGCGGGAAACCCAGCACCGTTGCTGCTGAAATGTAGCCTGGCTGGCTTCTCTTTCTCACACTATGCGGCTGGTGTGTGTGGGTGGGTGTGTGGTGTCCCCTACCCGTTGTGTGGCCACGTGCAACTTCCTGCAGACGCGTAACTCCTTGTACTAGGAGACCTGAAGCCAGGGGGCTGAGCCACATGCCTCATTAACAAACCAGGGCTGAGGTCGGCGGAAGAGACTCGGTACTATAGACACGTACATCATTAGAGCGACTTAACGCGGCTTATGCCGACCTACATTTGTCATGTAGACCAGGCCTAAGTGCTTCTGTGACTTCCTCCTGCTGCTTCCTCTGGAGGCAGACCCCTCCACTTCCTGTCCCAAATTGCTGAGCAGCGTCTCTGCAGGGCTGGGAACCAGATCTCATCCATAGTCCCCACTCTGCTGTTCCAGCCCCAGGGGGCACTACCACCTGCTTTGCCTGAGCTCCCCACCTCAGTGGGAGTTTTGACTGAGTAAGGACTGCAGGATTGGGCCTGTGCGGTGCCGTTTGGATGGCGGAGGGGCCAGATCCTGGCTTCAGTGACACTGGGGTAAATGCAGAGTAACTCCACTGATTTCCCCGGGGCGACGCCGGCTCAGCGCCGCTCCTGTGCCAGCCCCTCCCAAAGGAAAGGCGGTTGAAAAACGGGAAGACTAGAACGATGGCGGCACGCGTTACGTTTACAAGAGCAATGGTGCAAAGGAAGCGCCTGCTGCAGTCTCCCCACCCCTCGCCGCCTCATCAGCCACACAGGCAGGCTGGGCAGCCTGCGTCCCTGCTCCATCTTATCTAAAAATAATCAGACTCCTCGGCAGGCTCACAGACGCTGAGCTCAGCACTATTGGTTTCTAGAGCATCCTGGATTAGATTTCAAGGCCGTTTCCCTCCCCCCGTCGGACATGGAGGACCGTGCTGCCTGGTTACCCCCCGGGAGTGCTGCATTGCTCACCACGAACACAGCCCAGGGGCAGGATCTGGCACTGCTGGGGGCTGGGGGGCTGTCCCTGCCGTCCCGGCAGGACCTGGGCTTTGATGCAGGGGATGCAGAGCCATGCTATCCCAAGGGCTGGAGCAGCAGCCACCGTCAGGCAGAAGTGCCGCCCGTGACGACTACATCACCCAGCATGCACCACGGGACCCACGGGAAGGCCCCGCTGATGGCACTGCTTGGGCCTTGCCAAAGGTGCCTTCCTCTGGGCTCAGGGGTAGTCCGGTGGCTAGAGCCCCAACCTGGCTCTTAGGAGACGAGGGCTCAAGCCCCTGCTCTGCCCCTGATTTCCTGTGTGACCTTGTCTCTCTGTGCCTCAGTTGCCCCCCTGTACATGGGGCTAGCAGTGCTGCCCTGCCCCCGCCCCCGTGGGCGCGTCGAGGCTCAGTTCGCGAAAGCCGGGGTGGGGCTCAGGTGGATGGATAAATACCCACACTAGGTAGCCATGCCCACGCACGGGCACCCCCGGCGTGCAGCCAGGACGGAACAGCTCCGCTGCAGCCTCTGCTCGTCACACCAGGCTCCCTCTAGGCTGGAGATGCAGGCTAAGCCCAGCTTCGCCTGCCGCGTCTGGGGCCGGGGCTGGTAGGTTGCTGGTTTCAAAGCCCTTTGGGTTTGTAATGCCCTGGTGCTGTGGGGGTACTGGGGCCCAGATGTGAATTCTGCAGCCGGCTCCGTCACAGAGCCGGCTCCGGCGCACCGAGGCAGCGCAGAGCACGGAGCGTGGATAGAGCCGCTCTGCTGGGAGGTTTGGCCGAGCAGTGACAGCGAGGAACCAGACCTGGGCGCTGGGGCAGGCCTGCCGGGGCTCCTGCAGGACCCGCAGAGCTCAGGAAGAGCCAGTCGTGCCCCGCTGCGCCCACTGCAGCAGCGAGAGACCCGGGGGGTTGGCTCAGGCCCCCACTCAGCGCTCCGTCAGCGGCTCAGCTCCAAGCCCTGGGGGCCCAGGACTGCCCGGCTCTGTGTGGAGACTCGCTGGCTCATTTCCTCGGCTCCAGGCAGAGCCCAAGTTCCCTGCTTCCCCTCTTTGAGGCTGGGCAGAGGCAGCCCAGTCCCAGCAACGCTCCTGGCGGCCGTTTCTCCACCCACGAATGGAGGGACCCCCCCGGCCAGCATACCTCCGGGTCGCCCTAATCACAGCCAGGGGCCCACCCACTGTACGCTGGCCACGCGGCTAACTAGCCACAGGCTGGTTATATTTACATACATCCAAGCTGTGCCCACCGCTCCCATCCGGGAGACCCGTTGGGTCAGGAGACAGCCGGGACTCGAGCAGGCGGGAGAAGAAGCCTTGCCAAGGGCACAGCAGAACCACAGCATCGTATCTGGATGGGATCTCAGGCGGCAGGAGGGGGGTGTGGTCCAGTGTTGGAGCGGATGCTGGGAAGCCAGGACTCCTGGGTTCTGCTGTTACTGCCAGCGGTGGAGTATGGTCTAGTAGTTAGAGCAGGGGAGCAGGAGCTGAGACTCTGGAGGGCAGCTGGTTTAAACTGCCCCTGCTCCAAAAGGCTCTACTCTGGTTTCCATTCCCAGCCCCGGGGCTGAGTTTGGCCTAGTGCTTGGCACATGCTCCTGGATTCCACTTCTGGGTCTGTTGCTGTGGCTCTGCACCAGCCACTTCCTGTGTGCCTCAGTTTCCTGCAATGCAGTGGGGCTGCTAATGCTCTGCTGGTTCCTGGGCGGAAGGCAGGGTTGGGAGCCCCACTGAAATGAACGCTTGTGACGTGTTTTCGAGATGCCTGATAAAATGCGTGCTCAGCAAAGATCCCAGTGATGTGGCGTTATTCCCAGCAGCGCACAGTCCCTGGGTAACTGAGGAGTTAAGGCTGCTGGAGCCATTAACATAACGATAATGATACGGGGTGGGATAGAGTGTGGGGCCTGGCTGATCCTCTGATCCAGGCGTGCTCTGCCCCATGGTGCCACCCACAGGGATTTTGCACCACACAGTATCGTCCGTGACCTGCTGAGGATCTTCCCCGGGAGCAGGGATGGATAAACACACAGGCCCACGGAGCATCTGATGGATGCTCCATCCATGGCATCACCTCATATCCAGCTTCTCGTCCACTGTAATCCCCAGAGAGCCTGGGCTGCTGTGGGGATCCCCAGACCCTCTGCTTGCCCTGGGTGGGGGCTGAGGTGCCCCCGGCCCATGTCTACACCCCCCGGGGCGCACCGCTGCCGGTGAGACCCAGGAGTGGGGGCTCTGGTCCAGCCTCCTGCCCCCTCCCCTGGGCCTGCAGACACGCTCTGCGGGGAGAGGAGGCCTTGCCCCAGCTGGGAGGCAGCAGGGAGCCCCGGGAAGGTCACAGGCTGCGAGGAGCCGGGCAGGGAAGGCTTCTCTGGCACAGCTCCCGCGGCTACTGGCCCGGCCTCAGCAGCTGCCGCACGCCACCCAGGCTCGCTCAGTGCCTGTGCCTGGCTCCTGCTGCCAGGCTGCCCCCGCCGGGTCCCCCGCTCCTCCTGTCACCTCTGGCCTGAGCCTGGCAGCTTGGGGGGGCCAAGACCCCACTGCCCCCCCAAACTATGGCCGTGCTGCAGCTGCTCCATGCCTGCCCGAGGCTACTATATCCATGTTAAAAAGTGGGGGGAGGTCCCTCGGGGTCTGTTGCCCCTGGACCCCCAGGGGATGGGGGGGCTCAAATGTTCTTTGTGTCCAGTGCTCCAATAAATCTTAATCCGCCTCTGCCAGGAGTCTGGACCGTGCTTTCCAACAGCCTCCGTCGCTTGGCTCTGGGAGCTGGTGAGATGCCAGGCTGGCTTCAAAGCGGCTCCAAACCTTCCCCCCCCCACACACCTTTTTCTCTCCTCTCTCCCTCTCTCGCTCTTTCTCCATCCTTCTCCTCCTCCCACCTGTTTGGCCTTCGGCATTTTTCTTTCACAGCTTTGGCTGATGCCGGGAAAAGGCTGAGGCAATCCAAACAACGCAGTCAAAACACAGCAGCCCGGCCAAGCCGCCTGACGGCTCTTTGCTCCCTGATTTCCCTTTCACGCGCTTTCCCGAGACCTCGCACGGAAGCGCGGCTCCCGGAGCGTGGCCTGCTATTTTTGGCCTCGGGAGGCACGGAAGCGGGTGCCTGGGAATGTGCTTTTCTCACCCAAAAGACAGGCAAAGGGCGTCGCTGTTGCTGAGACCCATGGCACAGGCTGTTGGTGGGTGGGGTGAAAAAGAGAAGAAGAAACGGCCCACGGGGAAGGCTTTCACAGCAGTGCATCCTGCTTGACGTAACCGCCGAGGGCAGCCATTTTGTTCCGCTCCCCTCCCCACTTTTCCACGTTACTCCCCCATGCCGGCCCGGCGGCCATTTTGTGCTCCCATTAGAACCACAGTGCATGGAGCAGTGGGAAACCCGCCCCCCCCGGGCTCTGCTCACGCAGGGCCCTCTCACACTTCTGCCCAGAGTGAAATAGTGCCCGCCGTGCCACGCTGGGGCTCGTGCTTTTCTCCCCCTGCTCCCCACACTCCCAGATTTTTCGTCCCTCCCCGAATACCGGCCAACACAAATATAAAGCAAGCCAGGTTCAGAATAAGCGTCCTGGAACAAAGCGTGCAAATGAGATGGCTCCATGACGGGGGCGGGGTATCACGGGCTGAAAAAGGGGGGAAATAAGAAGAGAGAGAAACCCTGAATGAGAGAAAGAAGCCAGGGAAAGAAACCCCCCGTGGTTGTGGGTCTAGGGCTTGGCTTTGCTTTCTCTCCACACGGCGTCTTAGCCCAAGCCCGCAGCCTCCGGTGTAGCTGGCAGCCATTTCAGAGCATGAGGGAAGAGAAACCCAACACAGACACACTTGTGCATATGCACTTCTCACACACACACACACACACACACACCAAGTTTCCTCTTGGCAGCCATTTTAGGTTGCGTGAATTCCTCCGGCAGTCCAGGGAAAAGAGCCAGGGCAGCGGAGCGCTGAAGGGGGAGTGCGGACGGGTGCCAGGACCCCGGGAGGGGAGAGCTGCTGGGGGGTGGGGGAATTTTCTGCACTCTTTTCCCTTTCCTTTTTCTGCAGAAATACGTCATTCTCCCGGAGAGGGAGGGCGGCGACTCGTGCCAGCAGAGAAAGAGGAAAGGAAAGAAAGGCTTGCCCTGTTAACCCTCACACAGACACAGGCGTCTGCACAGACATGTGTGCGCACACACGTGTGTACATACACACACACACAC
Organism: Mauremys mutica; assembly: GCF_020497125.1. Taxonomy (NCBI): domain Eukaryota; kingdom Metazoa; phylum Chordata; order Testudines; family Geoemydidae; genus Mauremys; species Mauremys mutica. Next base: position 12,536,120 of record NC_059095.1, on the reverse strand, counting down.
TCTCCGGGGCAGAACACACCCTCCACCTTCCTCCCCCATTGCAACCCAAACTCTTGCAGCGTCTCTGGAAGTCGTTAGCAATGGAGGCCTGCCGAAGCATGGCGCCCAGGGATTGGGTGTGTCGGCAAGTGGTTAGCGCTAAGGGACGTGGGGATGGGGGATTCTAACTCCGGCTCTGGGAAGGGAGCTCTTGTGGTGGGAACAAGGCAGCAGGACTGGGAGTCAGGACGTCGGGGTCCTGTTCTCAGCTGTGACACGGTATAACCAAGGGGAGTCACTGCCCTACTCTGTCCCTCAGTTCGCCCATCTGTAAAATGGGGATAATACCCACATCACAGGGGAGCTGGTGAAAAGGGCTTTGAGATCCTCAGGTGGAAAGGGTTAGGGGAGAGCGAAGCAGCCAGGCAGGCCTAGCGCCAAGGCTCAAATTTAGGCAGAGCTGCCTGGAGCAGAGCGCCAGTAAATATTTTCAGACCCATGGGACCGAAGCTCTGAGCCCCGGTGCCTCCCGTGGGACAGAAGCTCTGAGCCCCGGTGCCTCCCGTGGGACAGAAGCTCTGAGCCCCGGCGCCCCCGGCCTCCGGGAAATACTCGGGGAGAATTTAAGCCCTGCCTAGTGCGCTGTCTGCACACTTGGCTGGCCGTGCCCAAGTGCCCTCCCTTGAAGTCAGTGGGAGCCAGTCCCGGGAGCCAGTTGGGACTAATGCTCAGTCCCGAGCATCTGAGCCAAGAGTGAAGGCAAACAGCTGCTCAGCAGCATCCCTCCACACGGGCGACCCTGCGGGGAGCATTAGACCCAGCTGATGGGATTCGAGGGGCTTACCCAGGCTGGGGATGTGCGGTTCACCTCCCACTGACCTGCAGCTCCTCTGACACCCCGCCTGCAGCCTCTCCGCCGGCCGGGGCAGGAGCCTTCCCTACTGTCCCTTTCCTAGCGCCTGGGCGAGGCTGTGCCACAGCCCAGGAGATCAACAGAGACCTCGGCGGGGATAAAGGAGTGTGTGCCAGCCCCTCCCATCACCCCACATGGCTCCATGTCTGCTCGAAGGGGGCGACCCTGTGGCCTAGTGGATTAGGCCTTGGCCAGGGAGCCAGGAGCCGGGCGTTCTGCCTGGGAGCAGGAGCTTAGATGAGTCACTTCCCCACTGAAAAACAGTGGGTGAGGAGAAGCGCTTGGGCTGGGGAGCCTAAAGGGTTTAGATGCCTCCATCTCCTTGAATCCCTAGTGCCTGCGCATGTCCCAGTCGGACTTCACAGCCGGGTAACAGGCTGGATTCGCTAGCTTGGGCTCTGGCCTGGCCCCAGCACCCTGGTCTGGGCGCGCCTCGCCCGGCACAGCGGGGCGGCAGCGCAGGGCTCCCCATTGTACAGCTGGGAACAGGGGCCCAGAGAGCCAGAGATTTAGTGGCACTAAAGTGTTGCTCCCCTCAACATCTCAACGCCCACGTCGCATTCAGGCTCTGAAGTCAGCTGGTCACTGCAGTGCTGGGCAGCCCAGCCCCTATCTACCTTGAAGAATGTGGGTCACAGGGCCCTGCCCCAGATCCCAGCCTACGCCTTCCTCTCCACTCACCCCCCATTACAGTCAGCCAGCTCGGGCCATGCAAACCGGCCGCAGGCCCAGCACGCGGCAAACGGCCAGAGCCTCCTGGTGCCCGGCCCAGCGTTTGCACAGTGCTCTAGCCACACACAGTGTAACCAAGGCCACACAAGCGGCTGAGGTGGGAACAGAACCTGCCCCCCAGGCCTGGGTTTACTCCACCCGGCCCCACAGTGTTTGGAAAAGCTGCTCTCCAGAAGCGTTTCCCAAAAAGTGCCAATCTCCTTGATCCAAACCATCTGAGCTGCCTCACACGTTCCAGCTGAGGAGCCGTCCCTGGATCGGGATTCTCATGCAAACATCCTGGGATCTGAAGCTGCTCACGGTTCAGTCTGGGGAAGCTTCCCCCACTGAGCCCTCCCCCCCCCCCCCCATAGACGGCGGCTCAGCCCTGCGGAGGAGCCAGTTCCAAACACAGTGAAACTTCCCATAGCTTGGGGGCTTTGCTGGCAATGGCAAAATACAACCAGACCCACGTCAGGAACCAGATTTCCAGGTGCTCCAGACCCAGCCACGGCCCAGCTGTTCTAAAGAATTCAGCCACCCTTTAGGCACCTGCCTCCGGGCAGCTCCTCAGCGGCTGTGAATTGCAATAGCTGCGGTGAATGAACAGTGAACCCGCTCCCATCTCGCCCATGAATAGATGGCCCAGCCTGCGCCCCCATGCAATGCGAGTGCTACCAGCCAGAGCAGTACCAGTGCACACTACCAGCCAGCTGAGCCTCGTGCTGCACGGCTTAAGCCAGCCTCGAACTCTCTGAGATCAGGATGAGCTCTAATGTGGGGGGCAGATTATCCCACATCTGCCTCTGCAGCATCCGATATTGTCCACGGTCAGAGACAGGACACTGGGCAAGATGGACCTGAGGGCTGAGCAACGCCCGTGTTGCTGTGCAAAGCCTCACAGAAAGAGTCACTTTCTTCCGACACTGAACAAGGAACGTTATGAGAATTTAAGAAGGATTATCCCTACGGCTACTCTGTTCCTCTTCTCCTGCCTCAGATCTGCCCCAGGCCAGCTTCCAGCTCCAGGTGTAAAGACACCCCCCACATGGCCTGCTGAGCTCAGAGGCTGGTTTGCACAGAGGGTAGCTGGGTTTGAATTTGCCATCTCTTCCTATGGAGATGGCCCTTTCTGTTATCCATGGTAGTGAGCACACAGACACTTCAGGAAGGTCATTTTCTTTGTCCCCACTGTCCACAAAGGGACAGATTCTGATCTCAGCTACACCGGCTTAGATCCCCAAATGACTCCACTGGTTTCATGGGTTTGTTCCAGATTTACACCCGGGTAATTGAAATCAGAATCTGGCCCTAGATATATCTGTATCAAAAATCTCCATGGTGGTTTCCACCGTTTGAATTCACCGGCTAGTCCGCACTCAGCCGACGGAGCTGATAGATTTGACATGACAGATGTTCCATGTACTCATTAAGGCCCCTTTAATCTTTAACTGTCTGTAGCCTTGCTGCAGGGACGTGGCTTTCCCAGCCTCCCTCTTCTGGGTTCTGGGCCAGATGTATTTTAAATCTTTCTCTGACTTTCTCTTTGTTTTCGTGCCAGGCTAACGCGATTCCCCTAGAAGAGGGACCAGCCCGGAACCTTTGGCCCAGACGGGTTCACGAGGTTCGAAACACGTGGGCCAGATGACCTCAGGGCGGCTGGGGGTGACAGAGAGGCCCTGGCTGAGGCCGGCAGCCAGCGGGGAACCAGAACCTCGCTGGAAGCAGGGGGCATCATGAGCGACAGATCCAGCTGCAAAGCCCTGCAGTTTCTTGGCAGTTGGGGCCAGGATTGTGGCTTGCCCCGTTAGGCAGGGGCCGTCTCCCACCCCGAGCTGGGGCATATCTGTCCCGGGGCTTGGTCTGGGCTCTGCTCTTTGTGATTGTTGCTGTTACTGAGTGTCAGTGGGTCTGACAGAGAGGCCTGGGGCCAGACCCCAGCTCCCTTATGCTGGGTCTGGCCCGCTGATGCCAGTAGGGTTACTCCGCTGTACCCCAGTGAGGGGGGAGAGCTGTCCTGGGGGAGGACAGAGCCCTCTGGAAATCCAGGCAGTTCTGCCTGCAGATCTGCTGCCACTGAGCCACCGATCCACAGGCAGCTCGGGGGAGATGCCCCCATTCCCGTGTTAATGACTGGGCTCCCCACACCCGGGGGAGCCGCGTTGGCAGGCCTGGATTCGGCCTTGCCGTCTGACAGCCTCAGGGGCCATCATGTGGCTCAGGCCAGGAAAATGAGCAAAGGGTTCAAGGAAGTCCCTGCTAAGCAGCTTCCTTCCCAATGTAGAACTGATCAATGAAATTGTTTTTAATTGTTCACTTTATTAATGTAACTTCTGTTCACCATCCACTACACTTGCCTACATTGTAACTTCTGTTCACTGTTCACCATTCACTACACGTGTCTATACTGTAACTTCTGTTCACCGTTTGCCATATTGTAATTCAAACCCCATTTTAAAACGCTCACTCCATTTTGTAAAAGCTTCCTCCAACCTTCATTTTTGCAAACCCTGCTGTAATCTTATTAGTTTAGTTTAGATGTGTGAATGAGGCATGTATGAATGATGGAATCAACCTCCAGCCCCAGCCTGTCCTGATGAAATAAAGTTCAAACACCACCGGCTGAAGATGCAGACAAGAGCCCTAACAAAGAAGTGTCCACCCTAAAAATAAAAGGTGCAATAGAAGAAAGATCAAAGCCAGGTCCGAGGCTGAAAGTCACACCTGCAATTGACGGGTGATCAATCACCAAACCCAGAGGCAGCGTGACACAGCAAGACCCATAGACTCTGGATTCAAACTAAAGCCTACAAAAAGGATGGGTCAGATTGAAGACTTTGGAGGGTAACATTCTGCTGCCAACATGGAAGGACATTGGTGCATACCCAACAGAGATCCAGCTCGTCCTTGTGCCCGGCTTTCCTAGCCAGTTAGCCACCACAAGCTATGAACCCAAGCTGCAAAATCAAGCCATGAACTTAAGCTATCTTCAGGACTGGTAACTATGCAGCAGCTGCAGAACATCTGATGGATATGTGTGTGTGTGTGTGACTGTGTGTGTGTGTGTGTGTGTGTGTGTGTGTGTGTAGGTATTGGGTATAATGTGTGTGTATAAGGATTAAGATATTAGTTACTGGTCATAAATCAAATTGTTATCATAATAAATGTGGCATCTTTGTCTTGACCCCTAAAACGATCCTGTGTAGTTTTGTCTGTACAACACCCTCCCTGCCCGGGCCTGCCTCCTCTCACCTCACACTTGCTGCTGCCTGTGCCCTGGCCCGGCAGACATTGCCTGGCCTGCTGCCACCAACAGGTGTTCCCCCGGGTGCTAGCTGGCAACGCGTTGCTCCCTTCCCTCAGCCTGGTGCCGTGCTGGCTCAGAGCGAGCGGCTGCCTCTTCCCCAGTCCAGCCTGGTCCAAGCCCTGCCCTCCCTGCTAAGGCATGAGCCAGCCCCTGCCCCAGCACACACCAGCCTGAGATTGGCATACATGAGAACTGGGAGTCCCACGCGTTCACATGACTCCAGGAGCTGGGGCTTTACAAAAAACACCACCTAGCAACACTGGGGGAAGGAATGGGGGGCTGGAGACAGCGCGCCTGGCTCATGCCAATTCCGGGATCAGCCTAGAGCTAGAAGGGCCCAGGCGAGTGACAGAGGACATTGAAATGGGGGAGGGGAGCGACAACTCTGACATGCAGCCCACAAGAAATACAGCTGAGCAAGAGAGGGCTGGGCCGGGTGGGAGCAGGGCAGGAGGGGCCTGGCTGGGCTGGGTGGGAGAGCAGGGAGCTGGGCCGGGCTGGGGGATTATTTCTTACCCATACTGGCCATGAATGATTAACTTGGTTTCCGGCAGGCCCGGGATGGGGGCGGAGAAGCCAAGAGCCGGGCGACCCCAGGGCTGCGGAAGAGGCTGGGGAGAGATGGGGCTGGGATATGGGAGGCCCTGAGCTCGTGAGCCAGGCTGGTGCCGACGGCTGGAAGCTGATGCTAGACAAATGCGCCCTGGCCCACGGCTCTCTGGGGCGTGTGGGCCAGCTCCGTGGGGCAGGGCTGCTGTCCGGCAGGGGCAAGGCCGCTAGGGGTGCTGGAGGAGGCACGTGAGGAGTAATAATCAAGATGCACATTTTTAGCAGCGAGGGCAATTAACCCCGGGACAGATGAGCACTGAAGGGGGTAAATTCTCCACCACTTGGAATCTTTAAATCAGGCCCAGGCGTCTTTTCAGCCGACACGCTCTAGCTCAACCCCAAGCTATGGCCTGGATGAGGCTCTCTGGCCTGTGCTCTGCCAGGGCTAAGGCTGGCGGGTCAGAGGGGTCCCCTCTGGCCTGCAAATCTAGGCCTCCCCCGGTCTCAGCTGTGCTCCCCGCTGAGTCCTTTCCCTCTCGGCTGGCACCTGCTCTTGGGAGGGGCAGTCTTGGCACCCCACGATGCACCGTTATTGCCAGAATCACAGCAGCAGCTGGAGGAGTAGCCGCGACTGGAGCCCCAGACACAGGGTAAGAGGCAGCCCTGGCCCCCCAGACTAACTAGACCAGACAGACACAGGGCAGGAGGGGAAAGGGGTCCCCTAGTGTGTAGCCACTGGACCTCGCTGCCTCCCCACCCCCAACGCAGCCTAGCACACCAGGTGGCTAGGAATGGCCCGTGGCTAGGCAGGGAAGGGGCAGTGAGGGTGGCAGTCCTGCTACGGACCCAACCAGAGCCTCTCAGGCCAATGCGGCCCCTCTGGATGATGTGCCCAGCAGTGAAGGGGTTAAACCCCCCTCCTCTCAACATGTGTGTGTGTGTGTGTGTGGGGGGGATATCAGTGACCAAACAGACCAATACTTTGTTTTCTCTATAGAAGGGTGGGGGGGGGCTGGGCACTGAGCCGGGCTGCCCGGGCCAGCACTAGCCACCTCGGCTCACGGCCATCCTGAGCTCGGAATCCCTGCGGCACGCCGGCTCGGCTGCAGGGAGGTTTCCCTCCCCCCGAAATGCTCTGATAGTTGGCGGCTGTGCCCGGGCAGCGCTGCCCCTGGTGCTAATGACACCGAGCGGACACCCGTGGAGCGAGGCCCCCGCAGCCCAGCCCGGCGCTGCGCAGGGCGTGTGTGGACACGGCGGGAGCTGGCATCGGCCGTGCCAGCCTTAGGCAGTGGCATGGACACGGACGGTTTGGGTCCCTTGTGTAGCCCTTTGTGGCAGCGGGGCCAGCGCAGGAGACACCCCCCATCCTGAGCCCCTCCCCCCAAGTAACTCGGGAGCCCAGTATAGCCCAGGGGGTTTTAACCCCTTCATGGCCCTAGGACTGTTCTCTTAGTGCCTGGCTGAGCAGTCCCTTAAAGAGGCATCATGCCCCCCTGGGGTCCACTTTGCACCCAGCCTCAGGGGCCAGCTCCTCCCTGCACTGGATGGGTTAACGGGGCAGTGGAGGGACCTCAGGGCCCGATCCTTCCACATGCAGCTAGGGCCTCTCTCTGCCTGGCCGAGGGGTCGCAGGCTGGGTCATGGGGGGCCGCCCCCTCCATCCGCCAGGCAGGGCGAGCGCCCGGCCCCGGACAGCTGCCCACGCAGTTACAGTAACAAGGGCTCACACGCTCCCCTCGGCTGGCGTGGCCGAGACAGAGAGGAGGCCGTGGAAAAGATGGAGCCATGGCGGGCGGGGAGTGCCGGAGCCCTGGGGCTGCGGCAGGGCCTCGGGGCACAGGAACTCCACCAATGCGGCATCCCCACCCTGGTTCACGTTAGCATGTTGGGTATTGGCTCTCTCCTCCCTCCTCCTCCTCGCCGGTGCCTGGGGGCCAGAACTCTGTTGCTAACGGCCCGGTCTCGGGGCTCACAAGCGGGGAAGGCTGGATATGAGCTGGAACCAAGCCGCAGATTTTGTAGCTTGACCTAATGGGCTGAACAGCCGCCTCCGCCCCTGGATTCACAGAGCAGCAGCAGGAGGGGCTGGGGACCCACCGGTGGAGCCTTCTCTGCTTAACACAGGAGGGCCAGGGGGCTTCACCCCAAAGGTGCCCCCGCCCCAGATACTGCCAGCCACGAAGGGCGGCTCAGTCTGGGTGCCTGAGTTGAAAGGCCCTTGGGAGCTGATTTTCAGCAAGTGCCAAATGCCCCCATCTCCTAAGGGCAGGAGGGACCTGTCTCCTCTGGGAATCAGGCTGGGGGTGTCTCAATCCCAAATCGCTGGCCTCTGCGGTCGCAATCATGGACTGGCCCTGAGCCACGAGACACCCTGTCGTGGTCCCCACCTAATGCCAACCCCTGGTGCCTCGGGGCCCAGTGGGAACAGTCAACGTGACAATCTCCCCATCACTAGGACCCAAAGTTACCAGCCAGTTGCGACGAACGCAGGGGCCCAGAGCGGGAGTGTCTCACAGACACAGAAGGCGCCACAAGCCAGGTGTATGGCTCAGCCCAATCCACATCAGCGGCGGAGCGGCCTGCAGCGAAGGGCTCCATGGCGCTGACTCACGGGCTGCAGAGCTGCCTGGCCACCCAGCACTAGGAGGTGGGTCAGATCCCCACGAGGGATCACAGGTAGGGCAGGAGAATGGGCCTGATTTCCCAGGTACCGGCTGTGTCCCTCCCCCCGTCTCTCTTCATTTTCCTCCTGGCTCCCACTCCCCAGCCCAGGGTCTCTCCCGCCGCCCTCGAGCTGCTCGCTCGCACACAGGGCACGGGAGGCCAGCGCGGCGTGTAAGCTCCTCCTGGCCCCCTGCAAACCCGGGGATGAGGTGTCTGCGCAGGGGTGCAGAGGGGCTGGCCCCAAGGAGGGGGGTCACTGGAGGGGGCTGGGGAGTGCTGAGCAGAACCTCACAGAGTCTAAGGCCAGAAGGGACCACGGGATCTATTCCAACCTCCTGCACGTCACTGGCCACAGAACCTGCCCCCGCTCCTGTAACAGACCCTACCCCCGGGCCGAGCTACCGACGGCCTCAAATCCTGGTCTAGAGCAGGGGCAGGCAACCTATGGCGCGGGCGCCGAAGCCAGCACACAAGCTGCTTTTCAGCGGCACTCACACTGCCTGGGGCCTGGCCACCGGCCCGGGGGGCTCTGCATTTTAACTTAATTTTAAATGAAGCTTCTTAAACATTTTAAAAACCTTATTTACTTTACAGACAACACTAGTTTAGTTCTATATTATAGACTTATACAAAGAGACCTTCTAAAACCGTTAAAATGTGTTACTGGCACACGGAACCTTAAACCAGAGTGAATAAATGAAGCCTCGGCCCAGCGCTTCTGAAAGGTCGCCGAGCCCTGGTCTAAAGACTTCCAGGTACAGAGAACCCACCATTGACACTAGTTCAAACCTGCATGTGACCCAGAGGAAGGCAACCCCCCTCCCCGCCCCCGGGTCTCTGTCAATCTGACCCCACCCCAGATATGGGGATCGGTTAAACCCTGAGCATGTGGGTGAGACCTGCCAGCCGGGCACCTGGGCACGAATTCTCTGTAGCCCAGAGCCCTCCCCAGCTAGGCTCCCCTCACCAGCCGGGGGGCTATTTGCTGCTAGCAGTCACAGGTTGGTTCTGGGTGAGCGGAACTTGGAGATCTTTCGCCTCGAGGGCACAGGTTCAAATCCCACCTGGGCCAGGAGGGGCAGAGAGCGTCAGCAGTGGTGGCCAGTCAGTGCTGTGGGTGGCATGAGTTTGCTGGATCTCAGGCCAGTTTCCTCGTGTTGGCTGCCTCAGCAGAGCGGCCAAGGCCCAGAGATGAGGCCTGGTGCCAAGGGAGACGTCCTACAGGGGGTGGAGGGGTGGCCCGGAGCCCATCCCCAGCGCTGGGCTAGGGACCTTCTGCACCTTTGGGGGATCCAGCTCCTGGGCAGCTGCAGCCCGTCTCTATAAGAGGTCAATCCCCCCTCCCCAGCCTGTCTCCCCCGTGGTGCTGCCCAGCCCAGCCGGCGCTGGCTCAGCGGGGAGGGGGCTGCGTGTCTCACCCCCAAAGGGAAGGCAGAGCGCTCGCTGCGTGGTCCCCAGGTCTCCCAGCTCCTCGCTGGACGGCCAGGGAGGGACAGAGCGGACGGGGAGAGCCGGCTGGACCGAGGGAGGCAAGCGGGAGGGCTCGAAGGTTGTGTTTAATATTAGCCTGGTGGCTTCCCAGGAAGGGAGGCTCGAGGGATCCCCAGCACCTCAGCTGCAGATTGTTATCTCCTCATCCCAGCTGGGGAGACCGAAGCACCGAGCGGGGCTGGGACGGGCCGGCCCTGCAGTCACCCAGCGGCAGAGCTGGGGGCAGGACCCGGGGGTCTGGCCTCCCAGTTTCCCGCTTCACCCACATGTGCAGGCAAAAGCTGCCTGGTGTGGGGTGCTGCCAAGAGGAATTCGCTCTTCCTGGTGCCTGTGAAATCCCCCAGGAGGGGCAGGAACCACGCCCACCCCCGCCTTGCTCCAGCGCCGAGGGCAGGGGCTGCAAGGGGGGGAGAGGTCCAGGAGCAAAGAGCTGGGCAAGCGGCTGCCCTCAGACTCCAGCTGCTCTCTGGGCCGCCAGGCCAGGCAGGGGCAGGGAGGAGTGAGCGCGGACCCAGGCTGCGGGGCCTGGCGAGACGTGGAGGGCTTCAGGCCTCCCCGGGAGGAGGGGACCCAGGTTACCCTAGCAGCACCTCCCAGGTCAGTGTGGGGAGGTGCCCCATGTCCCCAGGAGATGCTGTGCTGCAACCCCAGGGAAAAGGCTGCCAAGCCACCTCTGCACCCATAGCTGTCCCGTGCCTCAGTTTCCCCATCTTGACAGTGGAGGTAACCGTGCCGCCCTGCCCCACAGGAGTCCTGCCAGGATAAATTCACGACAGACTGTGAAGCAGTCTGACATCTATTGTTACTGGTGCAGGACCAACACCACCCCGCAGCTCAGATACCACGGTGATGGGCACAGAATAGGAACCTACATGGCCGGACTGGAGTGAATCCAATCTAGCTCCTGGCCCCCTGACCCCTCTGCTATGGCTCCCTCCACACTTCCCATGCAAACGCCGCCTCCTCCGCCCCTTCCCCGCTCCAAGTCCTCACTGCCTCTGCGAGTGGCACGTCCATCGATCGCCCAGCCCCGCTCCCCTCCGTAATTTATGCCTCGTGCTGACGTGTGCGATTTAACTCTGGGAAGTGCTTTGGGCTGCAGCTAGGCAGCTTGGCTGCATGTACAAAGCCGGGCGCGAGAGCCCGTCCACGGGAGAGTCCCCTCTCCAGCTGGGACTGCAGCAAAGTACCTTCCAGCGGTCCCGGTCCCCAGGGGCTGGGCAGCGGCTCACGCCCCGGGCCCCGTGTCACGCCGCCCAGCCCCGCCTGGTTGATTTTGGTGGCAGGAGCTCAATATGGCACAGAAAGAGGCGGACAGCTGCGCCCGGGGCTGTCAGCTCATTTCATTAATAGCTTTCCAGAGGATGGACCGGAAATCCCTGGAGAGCGACTGCCACGAACCCTTGCAGTGCCAGGCTGTCCCTCCCGCCCGCGGGGCTCTGGACGCTAGGTGCTGGGGTAACCGTCAGAGTGACCCTCTGTAAACGCCTGTGCTCTGTCTCCTGTACGCAGATACACGCCTGCTGCTTTCCACCAGGCCCTGGGGGGGGGGGTAATTCCAGGGCCCCAGTTCTCCCACCCCCGTGGGAGTCAGCTGTCTCCTACAGGGGCCCAAATTCCAGATGTGCAGAGAACTGGGGAGGCCGCTAGCTGGCTGCTCCTAGAGGAGTCTGGGCGACGTGCCTCGTTTCCTGGGGAAAGGGATGAGCCAGCCCGTTCTGCTCCAAGAGCCCCCTGACCCTCAGCCCCAAATCAACCCCCAAACCTTCCTGGGCTTTGGATGCACCCCCCCCCCCCGGGCATTACCGTCCCGCTTTGCAACAACTGGAGGTTTGTCCCGCATCTGCCCTGGCTGGGATCACATGCCGAAGCCATAAACTAGCAGGAGTAAAGAGACCTGCCCTGATTTCACACCCATTGCGGGGCAGAGAAACACCCACATTTCTGGCTGTTTCTCCAGCCTGAGCCCATATTGGAAAATTAAATGGACACAAACATCCGCCCTGTCTGTCTGTCTGTCTATCCCCAGACACACCGGTCTCTGGCTCTCCTGACCTAGAGTCCCTGCTAAAGAAGCCCCCCAGAAGGATCTTGAGTTTTCTAACCAGGGAGACATTTTTCCAACTCACTCCCCCCCCCACCCCTTTGCAACTGGGCCCCAGCTCTGCGAAGCCAAGAGTGTCATTAGGTCTCTCACTCTGCCAACAACCTGCCTGTCCCCTGCCCCGCCAGGGCGCACAGGACGCTGTGCCCTCGTTCCCAGCCCCGCTCATAGCTGCAGCCCCAGCTCTCATTGCTGCAAAGGAGCTGGGAAAGTTAGAATGGTCACTGGCACTGCTCGAAGGAAGAGCACAGCGCTTGCACTGCTGGGGGGAAGCTCACAGGGAGGGGTCCCGGCTGGCACGGCGAGGGCACTGCTGGGGGGAAGCTCACAGGGGAGGGGTCCCGGCTGGCACAGGGAGGGCACTGCTGGGGGGAAGCTCACAGGGAGGGGTCCCGGCTGGCACAGGGAGGGCACTGCTGGGGGGAAGCTCACAGGGAGGGGTCCCGGCTGGCACAGGGAGGGCACTGCTGGGGGGAAGCTCACCGGGGAGGGGTCCCGGCTGGCACAGGGAGGGCACTGCTGGGGGGAAGCTCACAGGGGAGGGGTCCCGGCTGGCACGGGGAGGGCACTGCTCGGGGGGAGCTCACAGGGGAGGGGTCCCGGCTGGCACAGCGAGGGCACTGCTCGGGGGGAGCTCACAGGGGAGGGGTCCCGGCTGGCATGGCGAGGGCACTGCTGGGGGGGAGCTCAAAGGGGAGGGGTCCCGGCTGGCACAGGGAGGGCACTGCTGGGGGGAAGCTCACAGGGAGGGGTCCCGGCTGGCACAGGGAGGGCACTGCTGGGGGGAAGCTCACAGGGAGGAGTCCCGGCTGGCATGGGGAGGGCACTGCTGGGGGGAAGCTCACCGGGAGGTGTCCCGGCTGGCAAGGGGAGGGCACTGCAGGGGGGAAGCTCACAGGGAGGGGTCCCGGCTGGCATGGTGAGGGCACTGCTGGGGGGAAGCTCACCGGGGAGGGGTCCCGGCTGGCACGGGGAGGGCACTGCTGGGGGGAAGCTCACAGGGGAGGGGTCCCGGCTGGCATGGTGAGGGCACTGCTGGGGGGAAGCTCACCGGGGAGGGGTCCCGGCTGGCATGGTGAGGGCACTGCTGGGGGGAAGCTCACAGGGAGGGGTCCCGGCTGGCATGGGGAAGGCACTGCTGGGGGGGAGCTCACCGGGGAGGGGTCCCGGCTGGCATGGCGAGGGCACTGCTGGGGGGAAGCTCACAGGGAGGAGTCCCGGCTGGCATGGTGAGGGCACTGCTGGGGGGAAGCTCACCGGGGAGGGGTCCCGGCTGGCACAGCGAGGGCACTGCTGGGGGGAGCTCACCGGGGAGGGGTCCCGGCTGGCACGGGGAGGGCACTGCTGGGGGGGAGCTCACAGGGGAGGGGTCCCGGCTGGCATGGCGAGGGCACTGCTGGGGGGAAGCTCACCGGGGAGGGGTCCCGGCTGGCACGGGGAGGGCACTGCTGGGGGGAAGCTCACAGGGGAGGGGTCCCGGCTGGCACGGGGAGGGCACTGCTGGGGGGAAGCTCACCGGGGAGGGGTCCCGGCTGGCACGGGGAGGGCACTGCTGGGGGGAAGCTCACAGGGGAGGGGTCCCGGCTGGCACAGCGAGGGCACTGCTGGGGGGAAGCTCACCGGGGAGGGGTCCTGGCACGGCAGCTTTCAGTGCTGGCTCTGCTGGCACAAGCTGATCAGTGCTAGAGCTCTCACAGCTCCCCAGAGCTCACATGCCGGAGCCCCCAGTCAGCATTTGCCGGGCACTGCTGAGAGGAAGTTGACAACGTCAGTGCCCCAGCTGGCTCTGGCCCCATGGCGAGGAGCCTTGCAGGAGCCTGTTTCTTGTCACTGGGGCAGAATTCTCTGTCCTGACAGAGTCAAGCTACAAGGCAGAGCCCAAGCCCGGCCCTACGCCCCGGGGGAAGGGCCTCAGCCCTGCACACACCCCAGTGCAAGCTCCCTGGCCTGTGCTAACTGGGAGTCGCCCCACGCCTCGACGTGGCCTGGCCGGGAGAGTGGGTGGCGGTGCCCAGCTGCGTGGAGAGGGAGACGTGGGGAAAGCGGGGACGGCACCGCTGGGGCGAGCGAAAGGGGGAGGAGGGAAACGAGGAAAGGGAGGGGGCGAGCTGGGGGGAGTGGGGCAGGGAAGGCGGAAGCGGGAGGAGGGGAAGGAGGGAGAGGGCAGCTGGGTGTGAAGGGGGCGGCAGACGGACGGACGGACGGGGACCCCCTCCACTGCCAGGCAGCCTTTGGCATCTCCAGGAGCCACGGGAGGCTCTATGGGGAGCCCGGCAGGGAGAACGGCCCCTTCCCCGGGCCCGTGTTACTGAGTGGGGGGCGCCAGCCGCCCTGCGGGCCCAGGGGCTGGGCCGGGGGCTGGCTCCGGCCTTTGGCCCAGCCCTTGTCTCTGTAACGGGCCAAGCCACAGAGCCGCTGTCTCAGACCCGTCTCCGCTTCACGCCTGGTCCCCAGCCAGCCCGGCTGGGCCCGGTGCTGGAGCATGGCACTGCAGGCTGGGGAGGGCGCCTGGTCTCTCGCAAGGTTTCCAGCCCAAGGGGGTGGGGTGACCCCCCCTGGTGGCACCTCTGGGGGTCTGACTCAAACCAAGCCCCCCGGGTCCCCCAATCTCTGGGGAGGCTCCCACTGGGACAGAGCCTGAGCTGAGGCCTGTGCCCCCTGCCTGTGGCTGAGGAGGGCTGGGCATGGGCACTGCCTCCACCCTGGCAGCCTGGGGGTGGGGTGGGGGGGTCATGCTTTAGGGGGTAGCACCTCTCGGTTTCCACCCCCAGGCTTAGCTCGATGGCTTCAGCCTTGTCCCGGGGTCCCCTCCTGCCCCAAGCCAGGGGCGCAAGCGTCTGAGGAGACAGCCCCATGGCGGGAAGCCACCGTCCCCAGCAGGGAGGGGTGATGCCAGGAGCGCTGGGTAGCCAAGGCCTCAGCCCGCACCACCCGAGAGCCTCAGCCCCCCACCCCCCGGCCCTCCACGGCTGCCCCCAGGGCAAGGGGAGGGGCAGGGCTCCCCCTGCCCCAGTGTACCCAACCCTTGTCATGGGAAAGGGGCACCGAGGGCACCCTGGCTGCAGTGCCGCCCCACGGCGGTGCATGCCATATCGCGGAGCCGGAGACAGCCCCGGGACGGCCACACCGCTCTGGCAGGCCCCTCCGACAGGCCATGCTCGTGGGCTCAGCCTCTCATTCCCCACTTAACGCTGGGCCCTGCAAGCCTCTCCTACAGCCTGCTGCTGGCGGAGGTGCCCGGGCGGTGCCAGTGCTGCCCCCCTCCCCTGGGGTTGGTCAGGGATGTTGGTCTGTGCCATGGTTACCCTGTGACGTGGGCACATGTTCGGGTGGGGGGCCGGGCGGGGGCCGCGTTCCCGCGCGGAGGCTGGGAGAGAGAAAGACCGAAAGATGAACTGACAGAGAAGTTGAGAAGGAAGGAGTGAGCCGGAGAAAGGGACAGAGCGAGGCAGGAGGGAGGAGGAGAAAACACAGCAAGGCAGGGGAGGGAGGGAGGGAAGCTGGCAGGGGAGGGGCCCGGACCCACGGAGGGGGCGCAGCAGAAAGCAGGAATGGGCCAGCAGCCTCGGCGTGTTTCTGAGTGTCCCTAGGATTTTCCAGGGGTCTCTGCCCTGCGGGGAGCGTGTGACAGTCCGCGCAGCGAGCGGTGCCAAGAGCTGGCGGGCAGGGCAGGGAGGGGCTGGAGAGACATCTGCCAGCCTGTTAAAAGCCCCTGCCTGCAGAGCGGAGAAAAGCACTCGGCTGCCCCGTGGGGCCTGGCTCTTGGGCGCCCGTCACCTGCTGCCATCTGCCTGGGACTGGCACTGCCAACTGCTTCATCCTGTCATCAGGATGCCTTGAGCAGCAGACTGGCAGCTGCTGTCGGCCTGACCTGGGCGGATGGCGGTGCCACGGCTGGAGGGGAGCTGAGGGGGCTCCCAGGCTCCACATGGCAGCTGCCCGTTGGTGGCGGATGGCAAGGGAGTCCTGAGCTGCTGCTGCCGCCTGCCTTGGAGAACAGTGGGGCCCTGGGGAGCCGGGCAGGCGGGTGGAGGGAGCAGGGTGTCTGCAGGCATGGAGGGCAGAGGAAGCAACGGCCTGTGGCCAGACGGTGGTTAATCTACACCCCCTTTGCCTCATGCCCCCAGCCCCACAGAGATCTCAAAGCACCCTCCACATGCACAGATCAAGTCACCCGGTGCTGAAATGCGGCCCCCTCTGGGGTGGAACGCTGCAGCAGCTGAACAGCACACAGCAATACTACCGTTTAGGACAGGAAGTAAAGAGCTCTGTATCCCGGTGACACTGCCGGGGTGACGCCGGACCAGCAGAACGCATGTGGCCGGGATGTTTTGGGCTAGGGCTGCTCTTAGGGAAAAGGCTGAGGGATGTTTAATGGCCAAAAGCAGTGGCTTGGAGCTCCCTGTGCCCCAGATGGGCACCAGTATCACCCTGTGTTAACCTCTGTGGGCTGCCCAGGACGCCATCCTTGCACCAGTGGCTTCACCCCCTCCGGCGCTGGCATCACGCGGGTGCACGGGGAGGCCTGCAGTGCATCACGATGTGCCCCCCAGGCAGCCTCCTGGCATATCAATCCCGGCTCTACAATGGCCCCCGCCCCCGCCTGGGCCACAAACCCACCCCCACCCCCTTGCTCACTTCTCCGTTCAGTGGGCCGAGACCCTGGGGGCTCCGGGAGTAACACATTGCCCCTTGTGCAGCCGAACAGCCTGGGGCTGGATTCAGGCTGCTGCCCAGCCCTGGACCGACCTGGCTTCAATGTAACTCCCAGCTCTGTGACTAAGCTCGCTGGCTGCAGCAGAATCCTGCCCCGCTCGGCTCCCACCTGCCCTGCCAGCACTGCCATGGCCCAGGCTGGAAAGACAGAACGCGGAAGAGAAAGAAAACAACCCGCCCTCCTCCTGCCAGCCCCATGTGGGGCAGATTGGCTGGGAGACAGGGACCTGCGTGCTGCTAATTGCAGCCTTGCATCAGGGGCTTGTTTACCAGCTGTTTATCCCATCCAGATGCAGAGGGTGGCTTAATCAAGGTTAATTGCTTGGGAGAATCCCGCGCATCTTGCCATGTGGAGACATGCACTCAGCCTCCATCCTGCCAGCTGAGCCGCGCCTTCCTCCTGGCATCCTCACGGTGCCACCAGCTGTCCCCGCTGGCACGGGAACTCCCTGCTGCCCCTCACAGATCACTGCCTCTCTGCAGGACAGCACGGCTCATTAGACTAGCAGCAGTGACCTGGTGCTGGGTGGACGGAGAGTCGCTGGCTGGCTGCAGCCCAGTGCTCCCAGCCCAGCACACGCTGCCAAGACACCTCCCCAGTGGGCCAGCGCAGGAGGCTTTGCAGCTAAAGTCACTCACTTTGGGTTTGAGGTCGCGTTAGTGAAGGTGATTACCAGCCCCGGAAAGGCACTGGAACAGCAATACAAGGAGCCACTGGATAGATAGATAGATAGATAGATAGATAGATAGATAGATAGATAGATAGATAGATAGATGGGGTGTATGGGGATAGATAGATAGATAGATAGATAGATAGATAGATAGATAGATAGATAGATAGATAGATAGAAAGAACCAGGAAGGGAATACCCGAGTGCCGACCCAAGCCTCCACCAGCTAGATCACATCCTCTCCTTGGTGCCTAAGGAGAATCTGGAGGCAGCCGGGCTTTCCCTGCTTGTGGGCTGCAGCTGATGGCTCTGGAGGAGCCGATGTATCGATTCATGGCTGGCGGGACACATGGGTGGGTGGTGATAGGAATGGCAGAGCAATCCCTGGGGCGCAGATGGGGCTGAAGGAGCTGGGAGGTTCGCAAGGAATCGTACCCCCAGCCCGAGCAGTGCCAGCGTGCTCTGGTTCAGGTCGCTCTGGGGGGTGAGTCGGGACCAGCAGGTTGGTCTGGTATTAGCAGGGATGGAGGTTTGCTCTCAGCCGACCTCCCACGCTTAGGTTCACAGCTGCTGGATGAGTTCAAGGCCTGTAACCTTCATCTCAGCCCCAGACCAGAACTCAGGTGGTTCCATTGAAGTAGATCCTGGCTTGGAACCATCCCCCCAAACCCGTTTGCCCGGGACGGAGATGGAACAAGCCCAGGCTCTTTGCTCTCGCTCCCCACACACCTTGGTGGCTTGGATACAGCAGATCCTGGCTCAGAACGGGCTTTGGCACAACTCACTTCCTTTGGCCAGGACAGAGACAGAACCAAATCTGGAGTCTCTAAGCCGGGCCTGGTGGTTCAGCTCAAAGGGATCGGCACCAGCCCTGAGTGGCCACCAAGCTGGCAAAATCCAGCTCCGGAGTGAGGCTAGACCCAGAACGAGCCGTCTCGTTCTAACCCTGCTGGGGGGCTGGCCCTGGTTATCTCTGCTGAGTGCTCCCGGTGCTGGCTAGGAAACCCGGGCCCCCTGCAGCGAAGGGGACCACTGGGCTGCCAGTCCGAGGCGTCCCCAGGGCTTTGCTCGCTGTGCCCGGGCGGATCCCGCGAGATGCGGAGGCAACACTGTGAAGGCGCGAGTCCCCCTGGCTCGGCCGGTGCCCCAGTGCTGGGCCCTGCCTACGTCGGCCCCTGGCCGGGGCTGGGAGGCGGGGGGGTGCGGAGGAGGGGAGGAGAGGGAAGCATCAGCATGTGCTGGCCCAGCTGCCCCCCCCTCGCGGGAGCACGGCGCGAGCGTGGGCAGCCTGCCAGCATGGCAACTGCAAACCCATTAGCGGGCGCGGCGCCTGCCAACGCGCGCGGCGCGGCTGCGTGGGGGGGGAGGGCAGGTGCAAGCCAGACAACCCCCCCGCTCATCTTTAATTCATCAGCCCTCGCAGTGCTGCCAGAAGAGGCTTCCCCCACCCTGCCCTGCATGGGCGTGCCTGGCACGTCCCGGGTGCCCCACGGCCGGGGCGTGGACGGGAGGCCCTCGCTCTGGGGGGAGGCCTACCCCGTCCCTGCGCCCCCACAGCTTTGTGTGTGTGCACCCCTCCCCGGGGGGGCTGGATCCCCTTGCGCCCGCCTGTGTCGCTCCCCCCCGCCCCCGACGCAGCACTCCAATCCTGGCCCCCGCTGCTGACCTCTCCTGTCCCACTGGGGCAGGGCGGGGGGAGATGCTCGCGCGGGGGGCAGGAGATCCGGGTTTCCTTTGAATTAACTGATCAGCCCCTTCACTGCCCCCAGGCCACATCGGCACCTCGTGACAGCCAGGGTCAGCCCCACGGCCAGATCCTCCGTTGCAGAGTGGGAGTGCAGCATGGGGTCGCATTGCACGGGGGACGGGCAGCGTGGGGTCGCAGCGCACAGGGGACGGGCAGCGTGGGGTCGCAGCGCACAGGGGACGGGCAGCGTGGGGTCGCCCCGCACAGGGGCCGGGCAGCGTGGGGTCGCAGCGCACAGGGGCCGGGCAGCGTGGGGTCGCAGCGCACAGGGGACGGGCAGCGTGGGGTCGCAGCGCACAGGGGACGGGCAGCGTGGGGTCGCCCCGCACAGGGGACGGGCAGCGTGGGGTCGCAGCGCACGGGGGACGGGCAGCGTGGGGTCGCAGCGCACAGGGGACGGGCAGCGTGGGGTCGCAGCGCACAGGGGACGGGCAGCGTGGGGTCGCACCACACAGGGGACGGGCAGCGTGGGGTCGCCCCGCACAGGGGACGGGCAGCGTGGGGTCGCACCCCACAGGGGACGGGCACCGTGGGGTCGCAGCGCACAGGGGACGGGCAGTGTGGGGTCGCAGCGTACAGGGGATGGGCAGCGTGGGGTCGCAGCGTACAGGGGACGGGCAGCGTGGGGTCGCAGCGCACAGGGGACGGGCAGCGTGGGGTCGCCCCGCACAGGGGACGGGCAGCGTGGGGTCGCAGCGCACAGGGGACGGGCACCGTGGGGGTCGCACCGCACAGGGGACGGGCAGCGTGGGGTCGCAGCGCACAGGGGACGGGCAGCGTGGGGTCGCAGCGCACAGGGGACGGGCAGCGTGGGGTCGCAGCGCACAGGGGACGGGCAGCGTGGGGGTCTCAGCACACAGGGGACGGGCAGCGTGGGGTCGCAGCGCACAGGGGACGGGCAGCGTGGGGTCGCAGCGCACAGGGGACGGGCAGCGTGGGGTCGCAGCGCACAGGGGACGGGCAGCGTGGGGTCGCACCGCACAGGGGACGGGGCCCAAAGGGACCTGGCTGCGTTTCACTGGGCACCAGCCCCCTTCTGAGCCACCAGCGGGTCACCCCTGTCCTGGCTGTTCAGTGAATCTGCCCCCCCCGGCGGTACTCACTCCATCCCGTGCCATGGGTCTGCCCCTCCCCCCCACCACATCTGCCCCCCTCTGCCCATGGTCCAGCATTTGCCCCACACCCCATCTAATCACCCCACCCAGTTGCCACCAGCCCCCACTCGTCCCAAATCCCCACCCCAATGACCCCCCAAGCAGCTCCCCACAGAGCTACGCTCCCCCCCTGCCAGCCACACGGCCGCCTGGCCGGCTATAAATAAGTCGGCGGGGTGGGGGCTGGGTCCAGCAGACGCCGCAGGTTCATTTTTCATAGTGCTGGGCTGGGACCCAGCCGAGCCGGCCGCCCGCCCACTGCAGCACCGGCCCCGCTCTGCAGCTGGGGCTGCCCCCCGAGTTCTTACAGCCGTTTACCCCAACCGGCCTGCTGGGGGGAGGAACCCCAGGAAGGAGGGGAAGGAGGGAGGGACGGAGGAAGGAAAGGCAGTGAAAGGAGGAGGAAGGGGAGTGGAAAAGCGAGGGAACGAATGAGCCAGAGGAGGGAGGGAAGGAAGAAAGCCACCAAGCATCCAGGTAGCTTTGGGGTCCTCCCGCCGCTCCGCGCCTCCTCAATGGCAGCACGACGGGTTATCAAACGTGCCCCTGCTCCCCGAATCAGAACCACGGCGGCCTAATGCTGGGCACCCCGGTTGAGAATTGCTAGGGGTGGGGGAGGGGGTATGCCACTCTTTCTGTAGGTCCTACACAAAAACAAAGTCGCTTGCATGCTGAGAGGGGTCATCAGGCAGCCCCAGCATTTAACATTTATATTCCCAGGAGCCTTGTGAAATGGCTGAAAAGGCTAGAATACACCCGGCCCCAGTGAATACACACACGTGTGCACGTACACCGCCCCCCCCCCACAGAGCTCTGCCCATCCCCAATGCAGCCCTGGGATCCCTCCAGCCACAGCTCTGCCGATGTCTCCCAAGCCTGTCCCGCAGCCCCCCGATTCCATCCTCAGCTCCCCAGCCCCAGCTCCACTGACGGCCTTCAGCCCTGCCCACAGCCCCCCACCCCCACGGCCGAGTGGCGCGACGGATCTCCCCGGAGACGCACGCACGCGGGGGACGTCAGACGCGCTGTTGCACGAGGGCTGGTGCTGAGCAGAGCAGCCTGCACTGACCACCTGGAGCTTGCAAACGTGCCCTCCCCAGCTCCTGTGACCTGCGGGCAGCCTGCACTCAGCCCCAGGGCGCCCGGAGACGGCGGGCGAAGGGCTGGGCTGATGGCCCAGGGCTCCTGTGCCACCCACTTGCTGTGAGACCCTGGGCAAGCTGCTGCTTGCATCTGTTTGCCTCCCTGCCATTTGTCTAGCCAGGCACTGAGCGTTTCCTGGAGCCCAGGCCAGGAGGGACCTCATCTATCGCAGGAGATTCGTGCTCCCCGGTATGGAGCCCAAAGATTTTAGTTAGACCAAAACACTGCAGTCCTCTGGGAACAAACGGCTGCGATCCACAGGCAGAGACCAGGACGGGCACCAATGCCCGAGGGCAGGCCCCTGCACTGGCAGGGGAGGTGTTAGGTGAGATGTGCCCAGATGAGCCCAGCAGGTGAACCGTGCCCTATGCTGCAGAAGGAGGCCACTCCACCTCCCCTCAGCTTCCTGCTTATCGGATCTGGGGGGAAATTCCTTCCCAAGCCCCAGTCTGGCCCTGAGCACGTGTGAGCAGGATCCACCAGCCAGGCCCTAGATGTACAGCCCCTAGCGCGATGGTGCCGCCGAGTGCCAGTGTCACACCACTCCATGCTAAGCCCCACAAAGTCAGGACATCCTCGTACGCGCTTCTGAACAGGTGCTGCTGAGGTGTGACTGAGACGCCACAGTGCAGCGTGGGCACGCTGGACAGGGGCTGCGGCTAGCCGCACGGGTGACATCTTGGTCACATTGACCTCAACAGCAAAACTGGGGTCAGGATTTCACTCCTGAGCCGTCCAGACAAAGACGTTTCCTACCATCCTCACGTCTCTCTATGCAACGGGCTTTTAATCCGAGTCTCCTAGACCTCAAGGCCAGAAGGGACCATCATGATCTTCTAGTCCAACCTCCTGCACCTTGCAGGCCACAGAGCCTCACCCATCCCCTCCTGTAACAGGCCCAGAACCTCTGGCTGAGTCACTGACGCCCTCAAATCTTCATTGAAAGACCTCAAGTCACGGAGAATCCCCGACACTAGTTAAAACCTGCACGTGCCTCGTGCCCCAAGCTCATCCGATAAGCATTTCTGCCAGCGATCCCACGGGAAATGCCCCTTTCCCACACAGGAAAAATAGTCTCCTCTCCTTCTGCATGCCCTCTAGAGATAGACTGGCTGTGTCTCCATGCACCTGCCGAGAGACGCACGCATACAGTCGGTCAAGCACTCCCTGCAAATAACAGTCGTCCCAAACCAAATCATCCCAAAGACATCCCCCCCCCCCCGCACTCAGCCCGCCCCGGAGCTTGGCAATTCACACTTTATTTGCAAAGATGATTTCCTAGTGGGGGGAACAGTTTATTTTTGACTCATTTATTCTCACTCCAGGACCAGCTCTAAGAAAGGGGGAAAAATGTGAAGCCCCCACCCCACCCCAATAGATCTTTAAAAATCACATGCAACCAAACAGTAACTGCCTTAATGGCATGAGGACTGCACTGCATCACTCCTGGGCAGCTCTACAATGGCCAGGGTGCCTCAGCCGTGTGGCTCCAGCCCTGAGCGTGGCGAGGCTGCTTTTCTGTGGAAGCTTAGCTCTGCATTTCCTCGGTTTGTAATCCGGGGCTTGGGGCTAACTACAGCCTGCCTCTGGCGGGTCCTTCACCCTGATGTACTTGGAACTTAGTGACTTGTCTGGGAATGTGTGTGTGTGTGAATAGACGTGCATTTATATGTGTATGTGCACACGTGCATGTGTAAATACGTGTGTGCATGTGCTTGTGAGTACACAGGGATGTGTGTATACATGTGCACATATTAATATGTGTCTCTATGTGCGTAAGTGGGTGTGTGAATATCTGTGTATGTGCCTGTATTTGTGTGTGTGACTAAATATGGGCATCGGCATGTGCTCCTGTGCATAGGTGTGAGTGTGCGTGGGTGAGTGCGCGGGTGAGCGTGCAGGTGAGCGTGCGTGGGTGAGTGCATGTGTGAGCGTGCATGTGAGCGTGCGTGCGTATTTCTGCAAAAGGCGTATTCAAAATATTATGAATCTTGTCAGTTTCCTTGCAAGCGTGGTGATAAATATTTGCGGCGGCACCGTGCACTGCGGGCATATGGGGAGATCTTTTCTTTCCAGATGGGAGGACGGCACAGACATTTGGCACGGTGGCCCTCTGAGACATAAGGCAAGCTCAGGACAAGAGGCTTGGCACATGGTATCCAGCAGATTGGTGCCATCTGCCTCGCTTTTCTCCAGGCTTACACTGGGGCTGGGAGTGCAGAGAACCAGCTGCCAAGCTGGGGAGGAATTCAGACGGGCTGGCGTTCCCTCCCCCTTGTCCTTCCCTTCCCATCTGGGGAGATGCCAGGGGAGGGATCTCTTTGTGAGGAGCCGGAGGGAGATGGGAAAGGGGGCGTCACACACAAAACACAGCCTCTCTCATCAATGAGAAAGCTTGCGGCACATGTAGCAAGCAAGGCAGCCTGTCCCAGTGGTTAGCGCACAGCAGCGCTACACGACCTTTGCCAAGCCACTTCTCCTCTCTGCATCCCTTGGGCCACTTAGACTTTACGGCCCAGAGCCTCAAATTCAGTGGCCGGTAGAAGCTGAAACACCTTTGGGGACCTGGGCCTGAGCTCGCTGGGGCAGTGACCAGCCTCCTCCCTCAGTGCATGCGCAGCACCTAGCAACAGTGAGAAAAGGGACTTTTCCTCCCTTTTCATTGTGCTGCATCTTCGCAGCAGGACTCAGTCACAGAGCAAGCCTGGGAAATCCCCTCCCCGAAAGGGGAGAGGACAGAGAGCAGCCGTTATAACGGGAATGCCGCAGCCTCCTTCGCCAGCCCAGTGGCTGCTGCATTGCCCCCGTCCGTCCGCGCCCCGAAAGGCCCCATTCAGCAAGGCACTTCTGCGGGTGCGTCGCTGGCAGCATGTGCTCCCCACTGAGCTCAGCGCACAAGGTGGGGCCTGCGTCTAAGGACGGGGCTGCAGTGGGATGGATTTGAGCCCACGCTGACAGCTAAGCAAGTGCCTGAGTGCTCTGCTGAATCGGGGCCCGCAGCAGGGCCAGCTAACGGGAGCC
Organism: Mauremys mutica; assembly: GCF_020497125.1. Classification (NCBI taxonomy): domain Eukaryota; kingdom Metazoa; phylum Chordata; order Testudines; family Geoemydidae; genus Mauremys; species Mauremys mutica. The sequence continues at coordinate 12,511,947 of NC_059095.1, read as the reverse complement.
GGCCTGCAGGGTTCAAGCCTCGCCATGGGGAGAGTCTCTTCCCCAGGGCCCAGAAATCCAGCCCACGTTTGCCTCCTCGGCGGGGTTGGAGCCATTTCACTGGTGGACTAAACTCCACTCCGGGTTTTCTCCTCCCATCCCCAGGGGAGCACAAGAACCTGCTGTAGGCAGAGTCCGTTCCAGGGGGGCTGCAGAATCCAGTTCCAGACTTTCTCCCAGGGGGGTTCACCACTGTCAATCAGCCCAGTGGGACACCCCAAACACACACTCACTTGGCTACAGCAGGGGAGCTCGGCCTGGGGGACCGCGCCCCCTGCTCCGTTATCGTAGGGGAGCTCGGCGGGACCGCGCCCCCCGCTCCGTTATCGCAGGGTAGTTCGGCCTGGGGGACCGCGCCCCCCGTTCCGTTATCGCAGGGGAGCTCGGCCTGGGGGACCGCGCCCCCCGTTCCGTTATCGCAGGGGAGCTCGGCCTGGGGGACCGCGCCCCCCGCTCCGTTATCGCAGGGGAGCTCGGCCTGGGGGACCGCGCCCCCCGCTCCGTTATCGCAGGGGAGCTCGGCCTGGGGGACCGCGCCCCCCGCTCCGTTATCGCAGGGGAGCTCGGCCTGGGGGACCGCGCCCCCCGCTCCGTTATCGCAGGGGAGCTCGGCCTGGGGGACCGCGCCCCCCGCTCCGTTATCGCAGGGGAGCTCGGCCTGGGGGACCGCGCCCCCTGCTCCGTTATTGCAGGGGAGCTCGGCCTGGGGGACCGCGCCCCCTGCTCCGTTATTGCAGGGGAGCTCGGCCTGGGGGACCGCGCCCCCTGCTCCGTTATCGCAGGGGAGCTCGGCCTGGGGGGCCGCGCCCCCTGCTCCGTTATCGCAGGGGAGCTCGGCCTGGGGGGCCGCGCCCCCTGTTCCGTTATTGTAGGGGAGCTCGGCCTGGGGGACCGCGCCCCCTGCTCCGTTATTGTAGGGGAGCTCGGCCTGGGGGACCGTGCCCCTGCTCCGTTATTGTAGGGGAGCTCGGCCTGGGGGGACCGCGCCCCCTGCTCCGTTATTGTAGGGTAGCCTGGGGGGACCGCGCCCCCTGCTCCGTTATTGTAGGGGAGCTCGGCCTGGGGGACAGCGCCCGCTGCTTTGTTATTGTAGGGTAGCCTGCGGGGACCGTGCCCCCTGCTCCGTTATTGTAGGGTAGCTCGGCCGGGGGGACCGCGCCCGCTGCTCTGTTATTGTAGGGTAGCCTGGGGGGACCGCGCCCCCTGCTCCGTTTTTGTAGGGGAGCTCAGCCTGGGGGACTGCGCCCCCTGCTCTGTTATTGTAGGGCCACAGGACACGGACCGGTGCGTGTGGCCGCCAGGGAGCTGCCAGGCTCAGGCGGGTGGGTGAGAGGACACGGGGTCTGCCACCCACGGGACCCCTTGGGCGCGGTGAGATTAGGGTCTGTACGAACCCTGGGCTCGAATCTATCTCCCGCGCCCAACAGAGCCGTGGGAGCCTGGGGGCAGGGCCTGGGGCAGCCTGAGGGCAGGTGAAATCACGTTAGCTCCTGCAGCTGGTGTGTCAGCCGGGCCCAGGGCAGGGCACTGCTGGCAGGAAGCTCACAGCACTGGGGTTCTACACCATCACGGAGCAGGGCCCTCTCCCAGTGCCCCCCATCCGCCCTGCTGGCACTGGGGCAGCCCAAGGAGCAGGGCCCCTTTTCTCTCTCTCGCTGCCTGGTTCCGGGTGGATCGGGGGCAGGACCCCACCCCGGGTGTCCCTTCCCCACCCGGCCTGGCCGGCTCTGGGGAGAGCTGCCCCCTTCCTTCCACGCCCCCGCACACTGCGGCCCTACTGCAGCTGCCCCCCCCCTCCCGTGCCTGCTGCCCCCACCCCGGGAGGGAGCCCGCCCCAGAGGCCGGCGTCAGCAACACGCGGCTCCGCAGGAATCCGCCCGGGATGCTCCGGAGGCCCCAGCACAATTGATCCAGGCGATCGATTCCTGGGACGCTGCCAAGCTGCTGACTGTCACGCATGACCTCCCCAGCCCCCCAGCCCCCCACACACTGCAGCCCCACAGCTCTGCCCCCCCCACTGACCTCCCCAGCCCCCCACCCCCCCACACACTGCAGACCGCTGGGCCCAGCCCCCGGCCACCCAGCCCCCCCGCTGTCACTCAGCCCCAAAGCTCTGCCCCCCCCCCACTGACCTCCCCGGCCCCGGAGCGCTGCCCCCCCCACACACTGCAGACCGCTGGGCCCTGCCCCAGGCCCCTCTCGGTCACTTTGGGGTTCTCATGGGGGGAAGGGGCACGTCACGGGGTGGCTCGGTTGGGGGAGGGGGGGCAGAGGAAACTGCAAACCCGGCGTCGGGCCAGTGGGGCTGACCCAGTGTCTGTGGGGGAGGGGGGGGCATGACTGCTGCTTCCCCCACACAGCTAAGGAAACTGAGGCCGTGACAGGGGAAGGGGCTTGGCCAAGGCCACACAGCAGAGGCAGAGAACAGAACCCAGGAGTCCGGCCCCCAGCTCTCCGCTCTCACCACTGGGCCATGCTGCCTCCACCTCCAGCCACTTTTAAACAGGCCTTAAAATCGTGTCCCCGAGAAGGGGCCCGGCTTGGCTGGGCTGCCTCTGCCGGGGGCCCTGAGGCCCCAGCACCCGCCAGCCCTGGGCTGGGAGCGGCTGGGCCCAGCTGCGCTCAGGGAAGGCTTTGGGGGGCAGGTCCCTTGTTGCTGGGAGCGGGGCAATGCCCAGGATCAGCCGGAGCTCTGCCACGGCGCGGCACAGGCCGAGCTCCAGCCCTGCGAGCCCCCGGCCCTGCGAGCCCCTGGGCTCAGAGCCCCCAGCCCTGCGAGCCCCCGGGCTCAGAGCCCCCAGCCCTGCGAGCCCCCGGCCCTGCGAGCCCCCGGGCTCAGCGCCAGCGCCCCCAGTCAGGCCACCCCCCAGCACGGCACTGGGGGGCTCTCAGGACGAGGGAGGGAAACTGCTGCCCAGGCTCCAGGGCTGCTTCTGCCTTCGGGAGAGGGGCAGAGAAAGAGCGGGGGGCGGGGGGGGGGTCACGGCGTGTGGGGGAGTCAGGGCCCTGCCCCCCCCCGTCCTGCGATTCCCTGCGACTCTCAGCCGGCCAGTGACACGGAAGGTTTGTTAGACGAGGGGAACAGCCCCCAGCAGGGCTTGTGGGTACAGCCAGGACCCCCCAGCCAGGTCCCTCGGGGGGGCAGGGAGCTCAGACCCCAGACTGGGGGGTCCTGCCTCTTCCCAGCCAGCCCAAAGCTGAACCAACCCCCCCAGCCGGCTCCCCCCTTCCCTCCCCCCCTTTGTCCAGTTCCCCGGGCAAAGGTGTCGACTCGCCCCACCCCCTCCTGGCTCAGGTACGTCCCTCACCTACAGTCACCCCCTGCTCTCCCCTCCCCCCCGCAGACAGCCCCAGTAAAACCAGACGACATTCCCAGGTCAACCCACCCCCCTCCCGCCTGCGCCACAGGGGGAAAGGGAGAAAGCAGCTCCCAGCGCTCAGTCCCGACCCACAGCCCCTGCCAGCCCAGCCCTGGGCTCCCCCCCAGCTCTGCCGGTGCCCCTCACTCCTGACCCGCAGCCCCCTGCTAGCCCAGCCCTGGGCCCCACAGCTCTGCCGGTGCCCCTCACTCCCGACCCGCAGCCCCTGCCAGCCCAGCTCTGGGCTCCTGCCACAGCTCTGCCGGTGCCCCTCACTCCCGACCTGCAGCCCCCTGCAGCCCAGCCCCGGATCCCACACACCCTTGCTGACTGATAGCAGTGATGGCTCCTTGGACAAACTGTGCCCACAACTAATCCCGCATGGCCTGTGCTCTCCCCTGAGCCTGGCACCAGCAAGGGGGGTTCTGCCTCCCTGGCCAGCTCTGCCCAGCACCCCGAAGCTCCAGAGCCTCAGCAGGGAGCCCGTGAGAAGCCCTGGGGGGTCCCGGCTGAGCGCCCTCAAGCATGGCGCTGACCCGCCTGTTAGCAGCTGGGGCCCAGCCTTTCCAACCACCCTCGGAGGCAGCGACATCACGGGGCTCCCCCACCCCCTCGGCACGTTCCCTACCCCCCTTGGCACCAGCCCTCGGCCGCCCGGCCCCGCGCTCTCGCCCTGTGTGACAGGGCGCAGTCAGATCACCCCACCCCGGGGGCTGAGCCAGCGCCCCCAGGGCACAGCGGGCTGGGGAACATGGGTGGGGCTGTGCCCTGGGGATTCTCTGCGACCCCAGCCTGGGGGCACCCAGGGTCTTCCCCCGGGGTGACTGCAGCTGTCCAGGGGCAGGGAGCCCTGCCCGCGGTACGTTATCCGGGCCAGGGCAGGTCCCACGCTGGGGGCGGGGTCTGGGGGCGTTTTGGACTCACTGGGGGCTCCCCACTCGCCAACACCTCGCTGGGCGAGCCGGGGGCCCAGGGGCCTGCTCCCCCCCCGCGGCCCAGCCAGGCCTTTGAAGCTCTGGCCAAGGCTCTCGCCTCTCTCCTTGGCCTTGAGCAAACAGCTGCCCGTGTGTGCGGGCGGGGAGCAGTGCTAGGGCTGGGCGCCGCTGGGGGGCTGCCCCACACAATAAGGGCCTGTCTTCGCCTGGCGGAACGTGCCCCCCCCCAGTAACAGAGGGTAAGAAATGGACCCACCCACCCCCCTCCTCGGCGGTTGTAAAGCAAAGGGGGGAGGTGGCACCTCAGCCTCTGTTCCCAGCTCCGCCTGCAGGGGCAGGGGCAGGACGGCTTAGAGCAGGGAGCCCGGACGCCTGGGTTCTCTCCCCGGCTCTGGGAGGGCAGTGGGGGCTAGTGGCCAGGGCAGGGAGCCATGGGGCACCGGACCAAAAAGTCCCTCTATGGCTCTGCCATCGACTCTCTGTAACCTCAGACAAGTCGCCTCATTAACGTGGTGAAGCCTGGATCCAAACTTTCCTGAGGCCCCAGGGGCGCCTGGAGATGGGGCCTGGGTTGAGTCTATCCGTGCCTCGGTTTCCCCATCTGTAAAATGGGGACAATCCTGCCCGCAGGGGGCTTCCTCAAGGACGGGTCACTGCTCCCAGCCCCTCGAAGGGCAGCGCTACGGCCGTGGCAGGGAGGGGATGAGGCCAGGCTGGGGGCTCGGGACACACGGGGGTCCCTGGCGGGAGGGGCCAGAGGAGCTGTGTGGGGAGAGATGGGACTGGGATGCTGCGGGGGGCAAAGAATCCTGGGGTGGGTGGAAGGCCCAGCGCTGGGCTCAGTCCGTTATCGGTGCAGCGGGGTGGGGGTGGGGGGACGCAGGCTGCTCCCGGCTGATAACGGGGACCAGGGAGGCGCCAGGTTAACGAGCCCTCACCCAGCTTTAACCCTTTCGTTACCGCAGGAGCTGGGGTGGGGGCGAAATGTCCAGCGCCCGCACGGCTCAGCCAGGGGCCCAATTCTCCCCCAAGGAGAGGGAGGCCGGGGGGGGGGCTGGACTCCCATTCTCCCCATCGGTCGCTCTCTGGGGGGGGCACATTTCGGGGGGGGGGCTGCCTGGGGGCAGTGATGGGATCAGCCTGGGTCATCTGGCCTGGGGGGTGGGTGGGAGCAAAAGGGGCGCGAGTGAGACAGAGACAGGCTGGGGGCCAGGCCTGAGCGAGAGCCCGGGGGGGTGAGTCCGTCTCTGCCACGCTGGGAGCGCTGGGGGGGGCGTGTGAGGGGCTGGCTATGGGGCAGAGGGGAGGGGCCGTGTGCGGGGCTGGCTATGGGGCAGAGGGGAGGGGCCGTGTGAGGGGCTGGCTATGGGGCAGAGGGGAGGGGCCGTGTGAGGGGCTGGCTATGGGGCGGAGGGAAGGGGCCGTGTGAGGGGCTGGCTATGGGGCAGAGGGGAGGGGCCGTGTGAGGGGCTGGCTATGGGACAGAGGGGAGGGGCCGTGTGAGGGGCTGGCTATGGGGCAGAGGGAAGGGGCCGTGTGAGGGGCTGGCTATGGGGCAGAGGGAGGGGCCGTGTGAGGGGCTGGCTATGGGGCAGAGGGACGGGGCCGTGTGAGGGGCTGGCTATGGGGCAGAGGGAGGGGCCGTGTGAGGGGCTGGCTATGGGGCAGAGGGGAGGGGCCGTGTGAGGGGCTGGCTATGGGGCAGAGGGGAGGGGCCGTGTGAGGGGCTGGCTATGGGGCAGAGGGAGAGGCCGTGTGAGGGGCTGGCTATGGGGCAGAGGGAGGGGCCGTGTGAGGGGCTGGCTATGGGGCGGAGGGGAGGGGCCGTGGCAGGGGCTGGCTATGGGCCGGAGGTCGGGGCCTAGTGAGGGGCTGGCTATGGGGCGGAGGGCGGGGCCGAGGGAGGGGCTGGCTATGGGGCGGAGGGTGGGGCCGTGTGAGGGGCTGGCTATGGGGCAGAGGGGAGGGGCCGTGTGAGGGGCTGGCTATGGGGCAGAGGGGAGGGGGCGTGTGAGGGGCTGGCTATGGGGCAGAGGGAGGGGCCGTGTGAGGGGCTGGCTATGGGGCAGAGGGAGGGGCCGTGTGAGGGGCTGGCTATGGGGCAGAGGGGAGGGGCCGTGTGAGGGGCTGGCTATGGGGCAGAGGGAGGGGCCGTGTGAGGGGCTGGCTATGGGGCAAAGGGTAGGGGCCGTGTGAGGGGCTGGCTATGGGGCAGAGGGCAGGGCCGTGTGAGGGGCTGGCTATGGGGCAGAGGGCGGGGCCGTGTGAGGGGCTGGCTATGGGGCAGAGGGAGGGGCCGTGTGAGGGGCTGGCTATGGGGCACAGGGGAGGGGCCGTGTGAGGGGCTGGCTATGGGGCAGAGGGAGGGGCCGTGTGAGGGGCTGGCTATGGGGAAAAGGCGAGGGGCAGTGTGAGGGGCTGGCTATGGGGCAGAGGGAGGGGCCGTGTGAGGGGCTGCCTATGGGGCAGAGGGGAGGGGCCGTGTGAGGGGCTGGCTATGGGACAGAGGGGAGGGGCCGTGTGCGGAGCTGGCTATGGGGCAGAGGGGAGGGGCCGTGTGAGGGGCTGGCTATGGGCAGAGGGCAGGGCCGTGTGAGGGGCTGGCTATGGGGCAGAGGGCGGGGCCGTGTGAGGGGCTGGCTATGGGGCAGAGGGAGGGGCCGTGTGAGGGGCTGGCTATGGGGCAGAGGAGAGGGGCCGTGTGAGGGGCTGGCTATGGGGCAGAGGGCGGGGCCGTGTGAGGGGCTGGCTATGGGGCAGAGGGAGGGGCCGACTCCACGGAACCGAAGCAGCTGAGAGCTGGCAGTGCCAGCAGGCGGGGGGGCGGGCAGGCAAGGGGGGCATGACGGCTGGGCCGTCCCCCCGCACAGATCCGGGGACACCAGGCGAATGGGCAGGGGGAGGAGTTCAGAGCCCGCCCTGGCTGGGCTGAGCTGTGGAACTCATCACTGCAGGAGCCTCATCCAGGCGTGTTGCGTTACAGGAAATGCAGTGAGTTCCAGAGATGCAGTCGGAGATAATACGCCCCTGGGCCGGCTGATGCTCCCTCCCATGGCTTCTCCCACAGCTGTGCCCATAGCTCAGGGTTCACAGCATCGGCTAGAAGCCTCTCGCCCCTCACCCCCTGCAAAGTACAGACCAGCTGCATCACAGGTTGTGATGGTTTGGAGCCCTCTTTTACTGAGGCAGCACGGCCTAGTGGCTAGAGCCCTGGACTGGGGCTCAGGAGACAGGGGTTCTATCCCTGGCGTGGCCTGCTGGGTGACCTGGGGAAAGTCACTTCTCCTCCCTGTGCCTTGATTTCCCCATCTGTACAATGGGGACAAAGACTATGACCCGTTTGTAAAGTGCTTTAAGATCTCCAGAGGAGAAGGCCCAGCTGCCCTGAGGCGGGGGCTGCTGCTGGCAGGCAGGAGCTGGGCTCAGGATGTGGCTCCAGGTGTGGAGGTGGCAGCCTGGCCTGGACAGAGCAGTGGCCCGGGGAGCAGGAGTCTAGGTGAGCTGGGAGAGTGGCACAAGGTGGGACACCGGCCTGGTGGAACAGTCCGATACAGCAGTGAAAGGCCCAGCAGCAGCACGTCACCAGCCTGCCCTCAGGCTCCGAGGGTCAGTTCTGTTCCCCATGCTGGAGCCCTGGGAAGACACAGGGGGACAATCCTGCTCTGGGCTTGGGGAGGGGAGAACCCCGGGCCCCCCCAGAACGGGGTCTCTCTCTCTCTGCAGGGGCTGCCCTGGAAGAAGGGGCCGCTGCCCAGGAACACAGATTTCCGGGGGGCTGTATCTTAGGAAGCCCCTGGTCAAATGGCCCCAAATCCGCCTCACTGACCCCAGCCAGCGCCCCCAGGAGGACTTTGTGGAGCCGTAAAGAGAACGCTGGTCTCAGCCTTAGCCCCCCCTCCCCCCCGAATCACTGCTGGGCCTTACACGTGAACAGAACCGAGGGGCAGCCGGGACAGCAGAGCCCCCCCTGAGCCCGGCGGGTTCGGCTGTGCAGCTGGTTAGCCGCTGGAGCCCAGCCCCCGCACCAGGCAATCCCACCCTGGAGTCAGGATCCCTGAGTTCCAGTGGACGGAGCGTCCGGACTCCTGGGTTCTCTGGTTGGGGAAGTGCACTCTCGCGATTCCAGCATGGGACTAGGAGTCAGGACTCCTGGGTTCTCTGGTTGGGGAAGTGCACTCTGGGACTAGGAGTCAGGACTCCTGGGTTCTCCTGCTGGCTCCATCACTTGCCTCACTGGGGGGCCTTGGCTGAGGCTCTTAACAGGTCCATGCCTCACTTTCCCCACCTGTCTCGTGGAGGGGGGGCAATGACACGCCCCCACCTCTGACCGGTCCTGGGGCTCCTGGTGACGCAGTGCTCTGAGGTCCAGGGGGAACCGCGCCTGACAAGGGCCCAGAGATCAGCTGCTGTCCCAGTTTGCTCAGACCGGCTCCCTGGCAGGGGTTATATCCCTGCCCTTGACAGATCTAACGAGCTGATAAATCATTTCCATACCCAGCACCCAGGAGCCCCTTTCTCCTGATACCGGCGCTGCTGGCTCAGTGAGGCCAGAGGAACCTGGCTCCCCAGGGAGACAAGGGGGGATCGGCCCCGATCCGGCACGCACAGACGCACACACACAACTTTACACAAGGTAGGGTGACCAGATGTCCTGATTTTATAGAGACAGTACCAATTTTTGGGTCTTTTTCTTATCTAGGCTCCTATTCCCCCCGTGTCCCGATTTTTCACACTTGCTGTCTGGTCGCCCTAACACGGGTGAGGAGTCCAGGGGCTACGCTGGGCCCCAAGACCCCTGGGTTCTATTCCTGACTCTGTCACCGACCTGCTGTGTGTCCACTGGCAAGTCACTTCCTGTCTCAACTGCCCCTCCCACTGGTCTAGCATAACAGCTTGTCGACACCTGAAAGCTAATCCGGATGACGGTAGGGTGTGAATTTACAGCAATAACTATTCCCGGATAATAATGGCCACATGGAGATGCTCCATAGGGGCTAGGCCGGTTCATTTCCCCCTGCAGGATCAGGGCCAGAAAGCCCAATTTCAGATCTCCACAGCAGTGGTGTAAATCTGGAGTGACTCCATGTAAGGCAGCAGAGTGACTCTGGATTCACACCCGGTGGCGTCAGTGAGATCCAGGGGTTTCCATCACAACCATCAAACCCTTCGTTGTTTCTCTTTGATCGCAGAACACCTCAGCCCCGCCCCCCCTCCGGCGCCCCCCGCCGATCACACACGGGCCGGCTCCGTTCCGCCTTAAGTGGGGACGCGGCGCCACCTTAAGAGGCGGCCGGGGCCAGTGACAGCTCCGGAGCCTTATCAGCTGAGCGCCGCCAGCCGGGCGGGTCACGTGACTCCGGCTGCCTGGGGACCCAGACGTCTGGGGTCAAGGTCGGAGGCAGCGGGGGCGGTGCCCCCCCCAGCTCGGAGCAGCCCCCCCGTCTCCTGGGGGGGGCAGGGTCTCCCCAGAGGGGGTCCCCCGCCCTGCCTGGGCCCCTGGGTGCTACCGCAGCACCCATGGGAGAGCAGAGCTGCCCCGCGGGCTGCTCGGGTCCTGCCCCGCGGGCACCGCCCTGGCCAGGCCACGCGGCTGGGGCAGCTCGGTGTGCGGGAGGCTGGGCGCTGGCAGGCCCGGCTCCACCCTGCCTGGGCCCCTGGGTGCTACCGCAGCAGTCCTGCCCCGCGGGCACCGCCCTGGCCAGGCCACGCGGCTGGGGCAGCTCGGTGTGCGGGAGGCTGGGCGCTGGCAGGCCCGGCTCCACCCTGCCTGGGCCCCTGGGTGCTACCGCAGCACCCATGGGAGAGCAGAGCCGCCCCGCGGGCTGCTCGGGTCCTGCCCCGCGGGCACCGCCCTGGCCAGGCCACGCGGCTGGGGCAGCTCGGTGTGCGGGAGGCTGGGCGCTGGCAGGCCCGGCTCCACCCTGCCTGGGGTGACTCCGGATTGACCCCAGGGTCATGGAGGGCAGATCCGAGCCAAGGTCCCCCCCAGCACCTCAGGGTCCCTGCAAACACAGGGACCCCCCCCCTCCACACACACTTTATTACACATTCTGACCTGGCTCCTTCCCCAGCCGCTGCCCTCACGCTCCCAGCTCCTCGGTGCTGCAGGAGCCGCGGAGGGAGGCGGCGCTGAGCAGAATGCTGGTGCCCATCTCTCCCCAGGCCTGGGCTGGCTTGTGCCCGGCCCCAGGGGCCTCCCCAATACCCCTGCCCCAGGGCACACTTCAGAGCTGAGCCTTCCCTGGCCTGCCCTGCTGCGTCTCTAGGGAGGAGGGTGAAGTCAGAGGTTTCCTCTTTCTGCTCCGGAGAGGGGCTCTTTGGAGCTCCCCGGGGTGCTCCCCCCAGTGCAGCAGGCTTTGTGCTGGGGAGGCAGAGACGCATGGGAGGGAGGGAGATTTGCACCCCACCTTTGTTGTATTGGGGTGGCGCAGTCCCATCCCTCCCAGCTGCTCTCTCTGCATTCCCCAAGCACCCCTCCACACCCCGCCTCCGGAGAACAGCACCCCCGGCATGCCCCATCCAGCCCCAGCCCCGGCAGAGAGAAGCAGCCATGCTCGACACCAGTCACCGCGTTGCCTGGCGGCGCCCTCCAGAGGCTGGGTGTGAGAGTCGACTGGCTGCCCCAGCCGGGCCCAGCGTGTGAATGTGACCACGCAGACTGACTTCACACCCCGCTCTGGGCTGCTGCAGAGCAGGCGGCTGACCCCCTCCGGGAGAGACCCGGTGGGGAGCCAGAGAGAACCACAGGGGCTGTCTGTGTCCAGCAGCCTCCATAGCGAATCCACCGGAGATTAATCTCAGCCCAGTGGGGGTCCCACCCAGGAGAAAAGCAGAATCCAGTCGGCACAGACACCTGGCCCCAGAGCCTGGCAGCCCCCCAGGATTCAGGCACGCGATGCGGAGCAGCAACAGGGTTTGCCCTGCTCCCCGGACGGCGCCCCGACCCCTCGCCAGCCCCACGACCTGCCATCCCCGGCCGGCTGCAGGAGCACCAGCCTGGCGGGGCAGGGGACAGCACCTAACAACTCAAACGTCTGCTCCGATTTCCCCAGCGCACGGGCTGCTCCTCGCCTCATTTATGGCCTTGTCAGGTCCCCTTTGATGGAACGGCAGCCGCTGAAATGCCCACTCGGGTCCGTCTGCCCTTGGGCCTGGGCAGGAGGCTGGGGGTGGGGGCTGGGGGCAGGAGCTCTGCTCTCCCGTCTGCGGTTGGCTGGGGAGGGGCGATTCGGGGCGAGGCCTGCCGGAGCCCAGCACAGATCCCTGCAGGAAAGTCCTCTCCTGCCTGGCTTGTTCCAATGAGCTCCCTGGGGCATGGCCTGGCCCCTCTAGTCCCGAGCCTGTGGCATCCGCCTGGAGTGAAAGCAGCCTGGCCTGGGAACGGAAGGGCCAGGGTCTCTGCCTCAGGCGGAAACCAGTATCTACCAGTCCACTGCACGGAGCAATCCCAGGCCGAGGCACTGAACTTCTCCGGGTGCAGCCAGGTCCTGAGTCCTGACTTTTGCTGCACCCACATTCCCACTGCAGTGTCAGCCCCATTTCCCGGGCTCTGGTCCCACGCTCCCACCCCCAGTGCAACCCAGACCCCCCTCCCATCTGTCCGGGCTTGTGCTGGGCTCTGAGTGGGATCCCAGACACGGGTCAGATGCTCCCAGGGCTGGGGCTAAATCTCCTGCAGCGCGTGTGGATTAAAGTCTTGGAATCAAGCGGTGGCCTTGACTGCAGCAAACCTCCCCAGATCCCAGCCGCGCAGCAGCCGGAGGGCAAACGCTACTTCCCTTCCGCCGATCCAGTCCCTAGCTCAGTCCCCGTCCGCGCCGGCCAGGGCGGGTCACGCTCCGGGCTCTGGGATCCCGAGCGTGTGCGGAGGGCGGGGAGAGGGCTCTAGTGGGACCCCAGAGGTGAAGGGAGAACGCACAACCAATGGGCACAATTCGGAGGGGGAATCACAGAGAGCCAGCCAGCGAGACCAAGGCCCCAAATGTCCTGCGCCGGACCGGGTCTGTCAGAGAGCCGGGTACCAGCGAGGGACAGCAACAGACCTGAACTCCTGCTTCACACGCCAGCTAAACCTTCGCTGACACACAAGTGGCTAAGGCTCTAGCCTAGGACACCCAGCTCTGACACGCACCTGCCGTGACACCTCGGGCAAGTCACCTCCCTGGGCCGTGCCTCAGTTTCCCCTCCCGTGTTTTGTCTATTTAGACTGGGAGCTTTTCAGGGAAGAGCCATCCCGGAGGTCCAGCTCCTCAAAGGTCTTTCCATTGGAATCAATGGAAGTGAGGTGCCCAAATACCCGGGAGGACCCGGGGCTTAGTCCTAGTGAGCCTGGGGGTGCTACCGTCAGAAATACCAACAGCATCCCCCCCACCCCAGCACAGCCACAGGCCCCTGCTGCGTGGCCAGGGACCAGGGAGAACCCAGCCTTGGATCCTAGGTGCTAAAGCCGGAGAAGCCCAGGCAGCCCCGTCAGGGAACGCAGGCGGGCGCTGCACCCCAGCCCCTCCCTCGGGAGCTGGTTCTGCAGCCACAGCAGAGCTCCCACAGCCGGAACCGGCCCCGCCCGTCGCTCCCTGTCCAGAGCCGCCTCTACCCCAGACTCACTCCGGGGGATTTATCACCACGGGCCCTGGCTGAGCTCTGGGGGATCCTGGCCACAGTGGAGTCAATGGGGATTATTGCAGCCTATGGTTTTAGGCCGGTATTTTCCCAGCACTCGGCGCCTCTGCAAATCAGGGGAGCTGGAAACCCAGGGGCCCTGAATCAGCAGCCAGCCCTGAAACCGTGGCATGAACTGGGACGTGGAGCCCCCCACCTCGGAGCTCCCTGGGGCAGAACGGAGGCCGATATTCCTGCAGGGCTTCCCGTGGGGGCATCACCTCCCAGCTCTGAGCAGTGCCTCTGTGCACGGAGCCGGCCTTGCCCGTGACAGCACGGTCTCCTCACCCCCAGCTCTGTCTCCGCTCTCACTGCCCGGGCGGTGCTGGGCTGACTTTCCCCTGGCATTTCACCTGCTGGCCCACATTGCCAGCCATGGCCACGGGCCCAGTCCCTCCGGCTGCCCCCGCGCTGCTCATTGCAGCCGAATGCAGCCCTGCCAAGGCCGGGATCCCTGCCCCCGGGCACCCAGGCAGCACGCCCCCCCCGAGACGCACTGGGTGGAGGCTGCCCCTGCGCTGCCAGGCCGCCCACTCCACCCTTCAATGCACCCTGCAGCCACATGGCCCCTTGGGAGGACAAACCCCGCAGAGGTTGGCTGAGGAGCACCCGGAGATGGCGCGACGGTGGGTGGGGGCCTAGATCCCGCAGGGAGGCACATGCCGCATTCCGACTGCACACAACCGCCCTGCCCCCGCCCCACCACTGACATGCAGCCACCTCTGGCAGCTCACCCAGGACAAAACCACCCGCCAGCCAGGATCCAGCCCCGACGGGCAGGAGCTGGCACCCTCAGGCTGGCATTTACACAGGTTTACCTTTTGGGAGAGCCCAGGAAAAGGAGCAGGGGTGGGGGCATTTGGTGGTTGTGGGGAGGGGCTGAGGTCCCTGGCAGCTGGCAGGGAGTTGGGTGGCTGGGGCACCGGTCGCTGAGGCAGAGAACTTGGGGCAAGTTGGTTCCCAGGTTCATCTTTGTGGGTCAAAGTCCCTCAAACAGGGAAGAACCGGGCCTGGGGACGGCCCCTGGGCACAGCCCCGTGCCCTCCCGCAGTGCAAACCCGGCCCTGGGGGAGCCGCGGGCGGCACCTACCTCTCTCGCGGACGAAGTAGGCCAGGTAGAGGTCGAGCTCCTTGACGGAGACGCTGATGTGGTGGGGCTGGACGCACAGGATGGGGTTGGTGCACTGGGCGGCCTTGACCAGCCGCTCCCCGTCCGTGCTCTCCAGCGGGATGCCCTTGAAGAGGATCACCATGACCAGGTCCAAGCGCCACACCTTGTCGGCCTGGCGCAGGCAGTCGATGCGCCGCATCTTGCCCTTCTGGTCGGGGTTGGAGAGGACGCAGCACGAGGGCTTCTTGCCCGTGATGGAGAGCACAAAGTCCTCCCGGAACTCGGGCCGGATGTCCTTGCGGAGCTTGGCCAGCAGCCGGGACGCCCACTTCTGCTTCACCTCGGGCTTCTCGTTCAGCAGCTCGTCCTTCACCGCCCTCTCCTCGTCCTTCGTCATCCTCTTCTCGTGCTTCTTGAAGTACTTGCGCTTGCGGGCCTGCAGGTTGAACCAGGTGTAGGCGAAGGCCCGGACGTGGGGGAGCAGGGCCTCGATGAACGGGTGGAACTCATCCTGCAGGAGCAAGCGGACACATCGGGCCATCAGGACCATGGGGGGCACCGTGCACAGGGGGATTCTGTAGGGCCCATGGGAACATAGCCTAGTAGTGGGGGGAGGAGCTGGGCATCAGGACTCCTGGGTTCTCTTCCCAGCTATGGAAAAGGACGGGGAATCTAGCGGTTAGAGCTTGGGGACCAAGAGACAGGACTCCTGGGTTCTCTGACAGAACTGGGAATAGAACCCAGGAGTCCTAGTCTGGCTTCCTACTACTCTAACCACTGGGGACCTGGGACTTAGGGCTGCTGGATACAAGGGGAGTGGTGTCTAGTGCTTAGAGCAGGGCAGGCTGGGAGCCAGGACTCCTGGGTTCTGTTTCCAGCTTTGGGAGGAGAGTCGGGGGCTCTGGACTCCTGAGCTCTCGTCCCAGTGTGTGTGCGTCCTAGCAGGGCCAGGCTAGTCTCGGGGCGGGGGGGGGAGGTGTCGAACTGGCGCCTTGGGGATCCCACCCCGGGGAATTTTGCTGCAGCCGTTTGATAAAGTGAATTATTAGACGTTCATCATCCTCCCTGTTTAATGGACACAAATGGGCGACCCCGGCCGGGCCCGGCCTGGCAGCGAGGGCACTGCCAGGGGTCGGGGCGTGTTCCCCGGGGCGGTGGGGTCGCCTGCTATGAGCCCAGACCCTTTGCTGCCCAGCCTGGAGCTCCTCCGGCCCCCTTTGGGCCTGCTCCCGCCATGGGGCTGGGGGTCCCTCTGTCTGCTTTGGAGTCACCCCCCAGCTTACACCAGACTTAGGCCTGGGGGGCTGGGGGTGAGGAGAGTCTGGATCCCCCCCCCACACACACCACGGCCAGCACAGCAGGAACCTGCGTTGCCAGGCGCCGTGGCGAGCGGGGCTGGGGTTGGATCACCAGCGGCCGGCGACTAGAGGCTCCAGTTCCAGGTGTAATGGAGCTAATAGAGGGGGGAGGTGCTGCCTAATGTGCTGTAGCCACAGTAACGAGCCCCCTCCCCTCCCCTCTCGCCCCGACGGCCCAGCGCCCCACGGCCGTGCCAGGTGTATGCCAGCCCGGCGCCAGGCGAGGAGGGGCCAGACTGGATTCTTGAGCCCAAGCTGAATCAGATTCTGCGATCGGAGGCACCCAGGCTGGGTCTCTGTGCCCACCTGCAGTGCCTGGGCATGAGCATGAGCCCATGTGCCGCCCTGCCAGGGAACATGTGCCAGCCCCTGCACAGGGCTCCAGGCCCAGCGCCCCCTTTCCCAGACCAGCGGCCGTGTGAGCAGCAGGCCCATCCAGGGAACGCCCCAGATTCACCCCACTTCTGGCCCAGCCCCCGCTCCAGCGAGTGAGTCACGCTCTGATGGTCTTTTTCCACTTGGCTAGTGTTTCCCAGAGAGTCCGTCCAAGAACGAAACCAAGAAAAGCACGTCCCCTCCAGCCCCGATTTCCCCATTCCGTGGCTCGGGGGGAAGTGCCGGGAGGTGCTTACTAGGTGCTAGGACTCTGGGAAAAGGAGCCGTGTAGCAGGACCACCTGCCATTAAAAACCACCCAAGCCAGGTTCCCAGCCGCCTTTGCGTGTGTGCGAAGGAAGGAAAAATCCCCCCCCCCAATCCCGATTTAGGACTGAGATGAAACCCAAGAGGCAGCGGGTTCTTCGTGCCAGACCTCCCGGACATTTTGGGCGCGCTCGCTGCTTTGAATCTGGCTCCGATTAAGGCTAATTGGGATTGCATCAGGAAAAGCCCCGCGCGCCAAGCCCGCTCTGCGCTGGCAGCACTTCGGAAATGTTTTCCTTGCGATCGCATGGCAGGAGGCTGCTAACCACAACTGGAGCTGCTCCTCCTCGCTCACTCGGGGGCGAGATCCTTCCCTCGCCGGCCCGGCGTAAAGCGGGGGCGGCTCGACGGCGAGCGGCAGAGTTACGGCGGCGTAAGAGAAGGCCAGGATCCGGCCCCGCGGCTTTTAAGAAAACACAAGAACTGTGAGAAGCAGCAGTTTTGCCCAAGAATTTGGAAAGCCGGGGAAAAATTATTTTTCTTTGGACTGTGGTTCTGCTCTGAAAAATGAGTGTTTGAAAAAACCAGCCCTTTCCTCCCGTCACCCTCCGCCTCCCGGGGGTGTCCTGGGCTGGGTGACTAACGCAGCTTTCCCGGCTTTGGATTCCCACCCAGCTACCCCAGCAAAGGGAGAAAGGGCCGGAGTCCGCTCCTCCTGGGGCGTCATCCGGGTGTCCCAAGCAGGGGTGCTGGCTAGAAACCAGGTATTCAATGTTTGTTATAACTACCTGCCAGCAGATCGAGGGAAGTGATTTCCCTCCTCTATTCGGCACTGGTGAGGCCACACCTGAGTGTTGCATCCAGTTTTGGGCCCCACACTACAGAAGGGATGTGGACAAATTGGAGAGAGTCCAGCGGAGGGCAACAAAAATGATCAGGGGGCTGGAGCACATGACTTATGAGGAGAGGCTGAGGGAACTGGGGTTATTTATTCTGCAGAAGAGAAGAGTGAGGGGGGATTTGATAGCTGCTTTCAACTACCTGAAGGGGGGTTCCAAAGAGGATGGATCTAGACTGTTCTCAGTGGTGGCAGATGACAGAACAAGGAGCAATGGTCTCAAGTTGCAGTGGGGGAGGTCTAGGTTGGATATCAGGAAACACTATTTCACTAGGAGGGTGGTGAAGCACTGGAATGGGTTCCCTAGGGAGGTGGTGGAATCTCCTTCCTTAGAGGTTTTTAAGGCCTGGCTTGACAAAGCCCTGGCTGTGGTGATTTAGTTGGGGTTGGTCCTGCTTTGAGCAGGGGGTTGGACTAGATACCTCCCGAGGTCCCTTCCAACCCTGATAGTCTCTGATTCGGGGGGGGGGGGCAGCAGCCCCCCAGCGCCCCTGGTTCCAGCCCCAGTCATTCCAAGCACAGAATTGGAAGGCTACTGGGAGTCACCCAGGGCAGGAAGGGACCTGCAGGCCCTTCTGACCAGCGATGACTGGTGAAGGGGGAAGCCCAGCTGGGCTCTCAGATCCCAGGCTGACTGTGCCTGGGGTGGGCAATGAAAAAAAAACAAATAAAAATCGAACCGGGAGCCAAGGCAGCAAGACCAAAAAAGCGTCTTTTTAGCTGCAAGCCAAGTGCCTCGGTTCCAGAGCCGCCGAGACGATGGACACGGAGCCATTCGTCCCCTCCCCTCCCAGGGTTGTGCTGGGTGCAGGGCGGGAGCCGGCGCTCTGCTCGGCACGGGCAGCACAGGCCCAGGGGCAGGACGAGGGTCCCGTCAGCAGCGCCAGCCCGGGCTGCATCCCGCTCTGCACAGAGCTGGGGGTGGGGAGACGGGGAATCTGGGACGCCAGGGGGATAGTCCAGGGCTGCACGTGGACAGCCCGGTGCTGGGGCAGATCCTGTCTGAGCTGGGGCAGATCCTGCGGTCCCCAGGCCAAGTGACCTGCCCTAAGCGACCCCACGGCATGATCAGCTGTGCCCACAGCCAGGGACCCCCCACCCTGGCACTGACCCAGCTGTGCCCACAGCCAGGGACCCCCCACCCTGGCACTGACCCAGCTGTGCCCACAGCCAGGGACCCCCCAGCCTGGCACTGACCCAGCTGTGCCCAGACCAGGGACCCCCCACCCTGGCACTGACCCAGCTGTGCCCACAGCCAGGGACCCCCCAGCCTGGCACTGACCCAGCTGTGCCCACAGCCAGGGACCCCCCAGCCTGGCACTGACCCAGCTGTGCCCAGTCCCAGAGAGCCCATCCCCCACACCCCTGCTGCAGATTCACAGTTTCACTTTCAACCCCCCTTCACCCCATGAAGCGCCAGTGGCTCAGGGCCTACCAGGACCACGGGGCCTAGTGGCAACGACCTGATGCCCCAACCGTGCCCCATTGGCAGAGCTAGGTGGCGACTGGCCAGAGCGGCTGCCAGCTCAGGCTGGAGAGTGGAGCTCTCCGCCCTGCGGCCCATCCACCTCGGGCGGGCAGCGGAAGGCGGCAGGAGGGCGGGGGCCCGAGGCCAAGCCCTGGGGGTGCTAGGGAAGCTGGGCCCTAGACTCTGGACAGCTGCTCCCGTCCGTCCGTCCCTGGCGCCCTGCGGGAGCGTAGCTGCAAGAGAGGAGGGAGGCCCGGATCCCCGCTGGCCCCCGGCACCGCCAGGCTCCGGCTCAATTGGCAGCAGCCGCTAATCCCCGGCAGCCGGGCTGCGGCTCCCATCAGGGAAGAAGGTCAAGGCAAAGCAAGACAGGAGCCGAAAAAAGCAGCCACCAGTTCCAAAAGCAGCCCTTGGCCCGGGCTGGCTGGTGTGTCAAAGCACCGCCGTGCCCCCGGGCGGCCCTGGCCGAGCCCTCCTCCAGCCAGGGCTCCTGGCGGGGTGTCCCAGCACCAGGCCGCTCGCTGCTCAGGGAACGCCCCCTCCCGACGACACAGCACACGCCAGTCTGCCCCTGAATCCCCTGGGCGGCCCTGCTCTGCCCCTAGCCGCCGCGGGCGCCGGGCGCATCCTGCACCAGCCACGCGCGGCTCCGAGGCAGGGAGGGAAAACGAGCCAGAACCCAGTGGACAGGGGAAGTGGAGGGGACTCGAGCTGCCGAGGGGAGCTCTGACCGGTACCTGCAGGCCCCTCTCAAAGCACGGGCACCTCCTCACACACCCGCCATGGGCACCTCCTCACACACCCAGCACGGGCACCTCCTCACACACCCAGCATGGGCACCTCTCCTCACACACCCGCCATGGGCACCTCTCCTCACACACCCACCATGGGCACCTCTCCTCTCACACCCACCATGGGCACCTCTCCTCACACACCCGCCATGGGCACCTCTCCTCTCACACCCAGCAAGGGCACCTCTCCTCACACACCCGCCATGGGCACCTCTCCTCACACACCCAGCATGGGCACCTCCTCACACACCCAGCATGGGCATCTCTCCTCTCACACCCAGCATGGGCACCTCCTTACACACCCACCATGGGCACCTCCTCACACACCCAGCATGGGCACCTCCTCACACACCCACCATGGGCACCTCCTCACACACCCAGCATGGGCACCTCTCCTCACACACCCACCATGGGCACCACCTCACACACCCAGCATGGGCACCTCCTCACACACCCACCATGGGCACCTCCTCACACACCCAGCATGGGCACCTCCTTACACACCCAGCACGGGCACCTCTCCTCACACACCCACCATGGGCACCTCCTCACACACCCAGCATGGGCACCTCCTCACACACCCAGCATGGGCACCTCTCCTCACACACCCAGCATGGGCACCTCCTCACACACCCAGCATGGGCACCTCTCCTCACACACCCAGCATGGGCACCTCCTCACACACCCAGCACGGGCACCTCTCCTCACACACCCACCATGGGCACCTCCTCACACACCCAGCATGGGCACCTCTCCTCACACACCCACCATGGGCACCTCCTTACACACCCACCATGGGCACCTCCTCACACACCCACCATGGGCACCTCCTCACACACCCAGCATGGGCACCTCCACACACACCCAGCACGGGCACCTCCTCACACACCCAGCATGGGCACCTCCTCACACACCCACCAGGGGCACCTCCTCACACACCCAGCATGGGCACCTCCTTACACACCCAGCATGGGCACCTCCTCACACACCCAGCATGGGCACCTCCTCACGCACCCAGCATGGGCACCTCCTTACGCACCCACCATGGGCACCTCCTTACGCACCCACCATGGGCACCTCCTCACACACCCAGCATGGGCACCTCCTTACGCACCCACCATGGGCACCTCCTCACACACCCACCATGGGCACCTCCTCACACACCCAGCACGGGCACCTCTCCTCACACACCCAGCATGGGCACCTCCTCACACACCCACCATGGGCACCTCTCCTCACACACCCACCATGGGCACCTCCTCACACACCCAGCATGGGCACCTCCTTACGCACCCAGCATGGGCACCTCCTCACACACCCAGCATGGGCACCTCCTCACGCACCCAGCATGGGCACCTCCTCACACACCCAGCATGGGCACCTCCTTACGCACCCACCATGGCCACCTCTCCTCACACACCCAGCATGGGCACCTCCTTACGCACCCACCATGGGCACCTCTCCTCACACACCCAGCATGGGCACCTCCTCACACACCCAGCATGGGCACCTCTCCTCACACACCCACCATGGGCACCTCCTCACACACCCACCATGGGCACCTCTCCTCACACACCCACCATGGGCATCTCCTCACGCACCCACCATGGGCACCTCCTCACCCACCCACCATGGCCACCTCTCCTCACACACCCACCATGGGCACCTCTCCTCACACACCCACCATGGGCACCTCCTCACACACACACCATGGGCACCTCTCCTCACGCACCCACCATGGCACCTCTCCTCACACACCCACCATGGGCACCTCCTCACACACCCACCATGGGCACCTCTCCTCACACACCCACCATGGGCACTTTTCCTTACACACCCACCATGGGCACCTCCTTACACACCCACCAGGGGCACCTCTTCTTACACATCTAGCTTGGTCACCTCCTTACACACCCACCATGGGCACCTCTTCTTACACACCCACCATGGGCACCTCCTTACACACCCAACATGGGCACCTCTCCTCACACACACACCATGGGCACCTCCTTACACACCCAGTGCAGGTACCCCCTCCTCTCACACACAGCATGGGCATCTTTCCTTATACACGTGCTGTGGGCACCTCTCCTTACACACCCTCCACTTGCACCTCTCCTCACACCCACAATTGACACCTCTCCATACGCACCCACTGCGGGCCCTTCTCCTCACACACTCAGAGGCATCCCTGCTCACACACAGGGCACCTCTGTTTGCAGCTGCGTCTCTCTACGCCGGGCTCGGGGGCCGAGCTCGCCCCTCTGACCGTCCAGCCTGGCGGAGGGTTCACTGTTCCTAGGCCCCTTGGCCTAGCGGTGGTGGTGTGGGGGGGGTTGAGTGTCTAGTGAAGAGCCAGGAGGCTGGAGGAGATGGGCCTGCCCTGCTCCTGCGGGATGGACATTGGGGGGCGCTGGCGAGAAGGGCTGAGCTCACCACGTGTCCCGTCCCCCCCGTGCTGCCAGGCTCTCTCCATAACTGTGTCCCCCTCGGCAACGCTGTGACACCCCCCCGGCACTCTGGCGAGACCCTGGACCCGGTGCCCAGGGCTCACTGGCACAGCCCTGCCAGCCCTGCCCACGACTCCATGGCCCTGGGAAGGGGCCCGTTAGGGAGCTGGGCTTCGTGGGACCCCAGCGCAGGAGGGAGCTGGACTCATTTCACAGCCAGGCCACCACACCGCGCCCCTGGGGACAGCATCCAGGTACCGCCAGCCACCCTGCCCCAGAGCCCCCGGGCCGGTTCCCAACCCCCTTGGGCAGCCGTGCCCCTCTGCAGCGCCAGGCACAGGGCCTAACACAGGCACCATGCTGCCCATCAGCTGACCCCGGGCCCCAGAGCACAGGGGTGCCCAGCCTCGCCCCAGACCTGGCCTGGCAGCCTGGCAGCCTGCGGCCGGGAGGAGGGGCAGACAACAGCCCCCTCTGGCCTGGCAGCAGGGGCAGCTGAGGGGTGGGGGAAGCTGCCTAGGCCGTGCCCAGCTCGCTGGGCTGCCCCTCACCTGGCCTTGAGGGCTGAAGGAGCAGCAGAGCTGGGCTCCGAGGGGGGGGGGGGCACCCGCCGCTTTCCTCAGCAATGGCAGGTCGCTGTGACGAGGCCTGGGTGGGGGAGGGGATGCCCTGCGGAAAAGCAGTCGGGGAGGAACCGTTGGGCAATGCAGGCAGGGGCAGGGCAAGCTCCTTCCATGCCCCTCAACCCTGCCCTGCAGCCCCCGTTAGTCCAGTCCTTAGAACCCCCCCACTCTGCCGGTGCTCCTCACTCCCGAACCGCAGCCCCCTGCCAGCCCAGCCCTGAGCTCCCCTCCCCAGCTCTGCCGGTGCCCCTCACTCCCGACCCGCAGCCCCCTGCTATCCCAGCCCTGGGCTTCCCCCACAGCTCTGCCGGTGCCCCTCACTCCCGACCCGCAGCCCCCTCCTATCCCAGCCCTGGGCTTCCCCCACAGCTGTGCTGGTGCCCCTCACTCCCGACCCGCAGCCCCCTGCCAGCCCAGCCCTGAGCTCCCTGCACAGTTCTGCCGGTGCCCCTCACTCCCGACCCGCAGCCCCCTGCTATCCCAGCCCTGGGCTTCCCCCACAGCTCTGCCGGTGCCCCTCACTCCCGACCCGCAGCCCCCTCCTATCCCAGCCCTGGGCTTCCCCCACAGCTGTGCTGGTGCCCCTCACTCCCGACCCGCAGCCCCCTGCCAGCCCAGCCCTGGGCTCCCCCCACAGCTCTGCTGGTGCCCCTCACTTCCGACTCGCAGCCTCCTGCTAGCCCAGCTCTGAGCTCCCCCCTGCCCCAACACTGTCAATATATCTCGACTCTGAAGATCTGATACAAGCCCCAGGTCTGGCCCCTCCTGCTCCGACACGCAAAGATTTTCTTTTTTCACTATGAACAAACTCCTTCCGGGGATCTGGCCAAGTCCCAGCAAAATCCCAAACGGGGCGTCAGCTCCACAGAGGTGATGGCTCCATCCTGCTCCAGCGCTCTGAGTGCTAGATCTAATACACCAGCACTCAGGGGCCCAGTCAGGATCGGGGCCCCGTCCACAAACCCGTGGGAATGCTGGAAGAAACAGCCCCTGCCTAGAGGCATTTCCTTCAAACTCCCCCATAGCCGCAGTTCTGGGGCCCTTGTTCTCCCAGGGTGCCTCACTGCTTATTAAGAAGGGTCCCAGCTCCAGTTTCTGCTGCATTCTCTGTTCACGGGCTGCTGCTGACCCCCCCTCCCCTTGCACTGGTGGCTGGTCCAGGGAAGAAGCCCCGTGGCCCCAAAAGGCTGATTTCTGTGCCGGGATTAAGCCGGGATCTGCTGGGGCAGCTCCTGAAATCCGATCAGCCACTCGGACAACTCCCCCCCCCCCCGGATTATCTCCACTGCACAAAGATGTCACATATCGTTAATCTGCCTTAGTGGCCAGGCCGGACAAGGGACCAATTCATGTGCCCTAAATACAGATGTTCCAGGGGGACGCGCAAACAACTGGGCAGGCGCCGTGATTGGCCTGAGCCTATCCACTGGACGGCCTTCTCCTGCGGGGCTGGGCTGTGTGACGCCCCAGGGGGTGGTTAAAATCCCTAAGCAAACCCCGGCTCCTCAGGCAAGGGAGGGGCAGTGACAGCTTGGTTTGGTGCAGTAGCTAGGGAGATAAAACGTGGAGTTAAGATATTATTGGTATCCCTGTCGTGTTTAGCAGCTCCAGCCATGGCCCGGGTACCCACTGCGCTAGACACTATACATTATCTATTAGGTGTATTACGGTAGCGCCTGGAGCCCCACCCTGGCCCAGGTCCCCACTGTGCTAGGCACTGTACATTATCTATTAGGTGTATTACGGTAGCGCCTGGAGCCCCACCCTGGCCCAGGTCCCCACTGCGCTAGGCACTGTACATTATCTATTAGGTGTATTACGGTAGCGCCTGGAGCCCCACCCTGGCCCAGGTCCCCACTGCGCTAGGCACTGTACATTATCTATTAGGTGTATTACGGTAGCGCCTGGAGCCCCACCCTGGCCCAGGTCCCCACTGCGCTAGGCACTGTACATTATCTATTAGGTGTATTACGGTAGCGCCTGGAGCCCCACCCTGGCCCAGGTCCCCACTGCGCTAGGCACTGTACATTAGCTATTAGGTGTATTACGGTAGCGCCTGGAGCCCCAGCCTGGCCCAGGTCCCCACTGCGCTAGGCACTGTACATTATCTATTAGGTGTATTATGGTAGCGCCTGGAGCCCCACCCTGGCCCAGGTCCCCACTGCGCTAGGCACTGTACATTATCTATTAGGTGTATTATGGTAGCGCCTGGAGCCCCACCCTGGCCCAGGTCCCCACTGTGCTAGGCACTGTACATTATCTATTAGGTGTATTACGGTAGTGCCTGGAGACCCACCCTGGCCCAGGTCCCCACTGCGCTAGGCACTGTACATTATCTATTAGGTGTATTACGGTAGCGCCTGTAGCCCCACCCTGGCCCAGGTCCCCACTGCGCTAGGCACTGTACATTATCTATTAGGTGTATTATGGTAGCGCCTGGAGCCCCACACTGGCCCAGGACCACAATGCGGTAGGCACTGTAAATTATCTATTAGGTGTATTACGGTAGCGCCTGGAGCCCCACCCTGGCCCAGGTCCCCACTGCGCTAGGCACTGTACAAAGATTGACTAGAAAGACAGTCCCTGCTCCAACGAGCTCACAGTGTGAATACAGATGGGCAAGAGAGCCAGCCAGCCAGGCATGGCTTGGGCCGTGCATTGCGGGGCTGTGCGGAGGTGGTGCAGAAGAGAACAGAGGGAAAGACGGGCATTGGTAGGGGAGACCGGAGCCCTGGATCTATTCCTGGCTCTGCTACTGACCTGCTGGATGAGCCTGGGCACATCCCTGCCCCCCTCCGTGCCTCAGTTTCCCCTCCTACCTTTGCCTGAGCTCTCTAGCTGGACCGTGAGCTCTCTGCGGCAGGGCCTGTCTCTCACTGTGTCTGTGCAGCTCCCAGCACAGCAGGGCCCCATCTTGTCAAGGCCTCTAGGTCTGAGGGTAACAGACAGCCCAGCCCAGCCATGCTGCTCTGAGCCAGCGAACCCCAAACTCGCCCCCCAGAGCAGCTCTTCCTTTGCTGGCTGCGGCCTGGCCCCGCTGAGCTTGCCTCCTCTCCCAGCAGAAGGACGGCTCTGAGCCCAGCCTGCTCCACCAGCTACTGCCTTGTCTCTCTTTAGACCTGAACAATCACAGCAGGAGCTGCAGGTGAGAACACACGGATGCCTGGCTCCAGTAACCCATCCCCCCACCTCCCAGCCAGGACTTCACAGCTGGGACCAGCTGCTAGCTGGATTCTCCTGAAGAGCAGAGAGAGAACTCAGCACCTCCTGCTCTGAAAGCCCAGCTCCCCCAGCCATGCCGCTGGAGCTAAAGGATGGTCTCGGGCACCGGACACCAGTATAGGGCATATGGCACACACTGAGCACCTCTGGTTCCATCCAGGAGAGGGCAGCGATGCACACACACACTCACCCTAGCCAGTTCATTACAGCGCCAAACAACTGGGGACGGGAGAATAGGCTGGGCCACCCTGTGCCTCGAACTCAAACCGGCCCGTTCCTGAAGTTCAGCAAAAGTTTGGTTAACTTCTCCTCTGTTGTTTTTCATTTGCGCTGCTGGGCCTGGAGACGGCCGTGCTGAAATACCACAGAAAGGCTGTTCTCGTGGCATTTCCGGCCAGGAATCTGGCAGGAGATCCTGTCCTTGGGCCATGTCCAACCCCGTTTTATAGAGCCCACGAGATCTGGGGAAACAGGCCAGCTTGCAGGGTGCTGCTTTTGTAGAAACGGGGCCCAATCCTGCTCCCGCAGACACAGCTGCTGTTTGACTTCAGTGGGAGCAGATTTAGCCTTTATTTTTTAACTCTTTTATGGCCTTTTCCAGCCAGAGATTTCAGAGCCCTGCCCAGGCAGACTTAAGCCGCCACATTCCTGCTAGGGAGGGAAGCATCAGCCGTGAGTTACAGATGGGGAAACCGAGGCAAAGGGACTCACACAAGGACACACAGTGAGTCAGTTGCGAAGCCTGGATCAGAACTCAGGCGCGCCTGGCGCCTTGCCCTGTGCTGCCCACTGGCCCAGGCTGCCCAAAGCAAAGTTCTCTTGATGGTTTGAGGTTCAGCCATCCCGGGCGGATGGGGCGGGCACGGGGCTGGTGCTCGGGCAGCTACGGTGCTGCCAACCCTACATGTTCAAAAACCCTGGCTCAGAACCTCCCAAGCTTGGCTTAGAAAATCAACTGTTCGGTTCAATCACCGACAGTGGGTTCTCTTTATTCGTAGCCTCCCTGTGAGCAGCCAGATAACACGGGGTGGAAATCACTCTGGTCTGAACTCAAGCGGATCTGTTAGCAAGGCACTGAATCCTGACCATAACATAGCCAGCGATGGAGAGAATCCACCGTTCAATGGCTTCTTTTCTGAGCCCTTTGGAGGTTGCATTTTCCAGCTTTTCTCCCCAACTCCAAGGGCCAGACATTTATTTCTTTCAGTTCAGAAACACTGAGATTCTCACCTAAATCCCATGACTCCTGGAGCTGGGGATGCCAAATCTGGGGAGCGCATCCCTCCGGAGTGGGCCCTGGACCCCTGCCCTGGCTCATGCCCCAGCCGTTGGCCCTGGTGCTGGGCTGTTTTGTCTCTGGACTGAGGGAAGGAGACGCGGAGAGACCCGGCTCCCTGAAGGCAGCCCGGCCCCAGCAGAGACCAGCCAGGGTTTATTTTACTAATGGCTGCTAAGCCCCTTCGCCAGCCTGGCAACCACCTCGAAACTGCCGCAGTCTCGATGCCCCCCCCAGGGAGAAGCAGTCCTGAGCAGCACCTAGATCTGCGGCCCCCGAGGGTGGGGCGGGGCTGGAATCCACTTGCGAGCTCTGTTCTCTTAGGAGACGACAGCCCTGAGGTCTCGCCCCCTTGGCCCCCCTATGGGTCTGACCCCCTTATGCCAACTTCAGGCCAGATTAGCACGCTGGGTGCTGCCAAGCTCGTCTCAAATCCGAGCCCTTCACTGGCCCTGATCCCGGGCGCAGAGCGCTTGGAAACCTGGCGCACAACGTCCGCAGCGTTAGATCAGCCGAAGGAGGCTGGGTCCATCCCCGGCTATTAGCCAAGCTGGCCAGGAGCACAACACCACACTCTGGCTGTCCCCGAACCTCTGCCTGCCAGGCCAGGGGCTGGAGGGCAGGGGACGGATCACTGGGTAATTGCCCTGTTCTGTTCACTCCCTCCGAAGCACCTGGCCCTGGCCCTGGCCACAGGCAGGATACTGGGCTAGATGGACCATTATCTGACCCGTGCTCATGCCCCCGTCAACCACAGGTGCTCTGGGCCAGCCGCCCCATTCCCTGCCTGACTCAGAGCTTTCTCGCGGCCTTGGCCATGTGAATCTCCTGGCACCGTCTGGCCCAGGCTCCAGCCTCAGCGAGGCGGGCGCTGGAGACAGCAGTCAGGTCCCAGGAGGGCCAGCACTGAAGAGAAACAGACAATAATCTGGCCTGTATTAAATCACTGGCTTAGCAGCCAAGGGCTTTCTCCAGAACAGCAACGTTCAGCTCTGGATTTCCAGAGTTCAGAGCCGGAGGTTAGTTCAGGCCTGTTATACAGCAGGGTGACAGCGGCAGGCTGTGCGGCCTGCTGGTTAGAGCACAGGGCTGGGAACCCGGAGGCCTGCGGTAATTCTCAGCTCGGACGCCGCCTCAGTGTGAGACCTGGGGCGAGTCGCATCCCTTCGCTCTCTCCCCGGCCTGTAAGAGGCTGCTGATTCCCCGCCCCAGCTTTAGAAAGCGCTTGGAGATCTCAGGAGATCTCTGCTTCCCGCGCTGGGTCAGATCCCAGGGCTTCTGGTCACACGCGATCCTGAGAAAGGTTCAAACCCACTACAAAGCCAGGCACAAACAATGTTACAGCCCCTGGAACAAAGCACTTAGCCCCTGAAATCCACGGGACCTTGCCAGGCTCCGCCACTGCGACCTATTTGAATCCATTTTACCATAATTGATTATGGGGGAGGAAATCGATTGCTGCTCATTGTTTACTAATTATTCATAAAAGGTGGTTTGTAATTCTTGCCACTTGTCCAGCCCTGTTCGTCCGTCGATCTCAAAGCAAATATTAATGAGGTTTTCTCAGCAACCTTAGGAGGCAGCTGAGCTGTATTATGAACAGGGAAACCGAGGCACTGAGCAGTCAAGCAAGCCAGGCCAAGACCACCCAGCAAGTTGGTGGCAAACTCGGGACAAGAACCCAGGTGTCCTGGCCTGTGCGCACCAGGCCGCACGGCAGCGCTGAGGAGCCTTGCGACTACAAGAGGAAGGCGAACGCGCTGGGTTAGGAGGAGCTGGTGCCGATACGAAACGAAGGCTGATGCACTGCAGAACAGAACAGCACTGCCCCTTCCTCCGCCTGTCACTGCCCCTTGGCTGGGCCCGAGGGACGGCCCGTCACAGCTGCCCTGGGGGTGCTGGGAGCTGTGCTCCACCCGGCCCTGCACCCACCCGCACCCAGCTCCCCGAGGGGCTGGAAGGGCCCCACATGGCTTTGTGATCAAGGCACCAGTCAGGGACCCCGCAGAGAGGTCCCAGCGCTGCCAAAGGCTCCCAGTGGGACGGGGGCGAGTCACAGAGTCTCTCGGCTCCCCCTCTGCGAGGAGAGTCAGCTAGCCGGGCGGGGGCGGGGGCGGGGGCGAGGTGGGGGGGTGCTGGGCTAGGACGGGGGAGTCCTGGCTTGAAGTCCCTGCTCGGCTATAGGGCCGTCTCTGGGCCTCAGTTCCCCGCCTGTGCTGCAGGGATCCCAGCCCTGCCTGCCCCAGGGGCGGAGTGAAGCTTAAATGCAGGTGCCGGGGTGGGGCGATCAGGACAGCGAGTCCGGGGGCCTGCACGGCAATGGGGCCGCTCGGGGCGACCCCGGGAACCACACGAAGCAGCGTCCGGCCGCGGCTGCTGCAGCTGGGCCCGCGGGGGGAGGCGGAGGGAGCCCTGCGCTGCGGGTCACGCCGGAGCGTGGCCGGGTTTGGACGTGTGCTCCCCGAATGCAGCAGCCTCCTGCCGGGTGAGCTTTGCCCTGACCACGGGCCTTCGGGGGGAGAAACGCTGGGTACGGAGCACGACCTCCCACCCGCCCAGAGCCTCTGCTGGAAGCGGGGGGGCCCTTCCCTGCAGCCTACAGGCCCGAGCCCTGCCCAGGAGAGCAGCACGGACAGGAGCAATTACCCCCCCCCGCCCCGCCCGCCTGCTGGCAGCCTCAGCAGAGAGGCCAAGGGACAAATGGGCCCCCGAGTCTGAGCGTCCCCCTAGGACCCCAGGAGGCACAATGGGGCCATGGGGTGCAGAGTCCGCGCCCGGCTCTAGCACAACCTGATCGGGCCGCGCAGGGCATCAGACTCCACCAGGGCTGGGCAGCCAGCCTGGCACAGACGCCGCCCAGCCGGCCCCCTCCCCTGGGGGGAGAGGCTCCAGGGCGGAGAAGCCAGCAGCCTTCCCAGGCTCGGCTCCGTGAAATGCTTGTTCTGGGCTGTGCTCTCCGCTGGCGCACGGGGCCCCGGCACAGCGGGTGTCACTGAATTCTGAGTCTCTGCCAGCTTAGAAATCAACCAGACGAGCAGGACAAAATGCACCTCGCCCCTGGCATGGTTCAGGGGGCGACCGAGGGCACCGGAACATCATTCACCAACTAGAACTAAGCCGGGATCACTCAATTGCAGCTGCCTCTGGGGTGGAACATGTAGTATCAGCACCCAGCGTGCTGCCGCATAACCACTCCGGACAGCGCAGCGAAACCTCCGGTGAGCAGAATGCAACCGAAAGGTGCTAGCTGGTGGCACCAGCTGCGAGGGCCTGGGGTCGGGGTTTCATCCCCTGCAGCAAAGGGGTCTCAAAATGCAGGGGTCCGCGAGAGGTAGTGGGAAGTGGGCACGGCTGCCATAGCTACGGGTGCCAATGGGTACCAGCAACAGCGCAGACGGGGCCACGGCTGCCACGGCTACGGGTGCCAATGGGTACCAGCAACAGCGCAGCCCAGCCCCCACCGCGCTAGGCGCTGTACAGACACAGAGCAAACACAGTCCCTGCCCTGACCCCGCCCCACTGCGCTAGGCGCTGTACAGACACAGAGCAAACACAGTCCCTGCCCTGACCCCGCCCCACTGCGCTAGGCGCTGTACAGACACAGAGCAAACACAGTCCCTGCCCTGACCCCGCCCCACCGCGCTAGGCGCTGTACAGACACAGAGCAAACACAGTCCCTGCCCTGACCCCGCCCCCACCGCGCTAGGCGCTGTACAGACACAGAGCAAACACAGTCCCTGCCCTGACCCCGCCCCACCGCGCTAGGCGCTGTACAGACACAGAGCAAACACAGTCCCTGCCCTGACCCCGCCCCCACCGCGCTAGGCGCTGTACAGACACAGAGCAAACACAGTCCCTGCCCTGACCCCGCCCCCACCGCGCTAGGCGCTGTACAGACACAGAGCAAACACAGTCCCTGCCCTGACCCCGCCCCCACCGCGCTAGGCGCTGTACAGACACAGAGCAAACACAGTCCCTGCCCTGACCCCGCCCCCACCGCGCTAGGCGCTGTACAGACACAGAGCAAACACAGTCCCTGCCCCGACCCTGCCCAGCCCCCACCGCGCTAGGCGCTGTACAGACACAGAGCAAACACAGTCCCTGCCCTGACCCCGCCCCCACCGCGCTAGGCGCTGTACAGACACAGAGCAAACACAGTCCCTGCCCATCCCCCACGGTGCCAGGTGCAATGAACAGACAGTGCCTGCTCCAAGCACTTTACCATCTGATCTCAATGGATGGAAGGCAGGTCTCTGAACTCCTCCCTAGTGCTTGGGCGTGTGCTAGGCTGTCACATCAGAGCTGTCCCCGTCAGAGCCTCTGCAAGCGACGTTCTGCCCCAGGCAGCTTCCTGGAGAGGCTGCTCCCAGCTGGGCCCCGCGCGAGGCTGGCTGGTGGGGCAAAGGCAGCCGAGCCCTTGAGCCCAGGCCTGCAATCCTGGCACGTCCCTTCTGCGCCTGCGGTGGGCTGTGCAAGAGGAGCAAGGAGCAACCTGGGCCTCCCGCTTGTCCCGACAGACCCTCTCCTGAGCACGCTGCCCCCATGGGCTCTGGCCAGAGGGCACGGGGCGGCCTCCCATTGACTTCAACAGGCCGCGGCTCTGCCAGCGGGCAAACCCGGCCGGCTTGAGCGGGCGGGCGGCTGAGACCAGATGAGCAGCCGGAGGCCTGAGGGCTGGCGCTGGCTTGCCCACCCGCGCTGGGCACACGACGGACGGAGGCCGAGAGAACGGAAGAACAGCCCCAGTGCCCCCGCTGCAGCCCCCCAGGGCCTGACACCTGGAACAGGCGATTTTCGCCAGCTCAGGGTGCTGGTAACGTCCCCAGGGGCGCAGGTCCCCTGCACAGCTCTGCCCAAGGCTCTGGGAACGCCGCTCCCCTGGAGGCTCGGCTCTCTGGTTTTCGGCACCATCTGTACCTGTGACCGCGGGCTGGGCTCTGCCTGCTCCATGCTTGGGGCCAGAGCTCCGGGAAGGCAGCGGCCCGTCCTCCCAAAGGAGTCCCAGCTGCTCGGGGCCGAGTCCGCCAGCCGGGAGGGGGAAACGACCCTTCCTCGCTTGGGCTCCTGGGCTCCAGCATGACGGTGAAACCGAATATCCCTGCAGTGCAGCCAAAGGTCCCGGGCTCCCTGGGAATCGCAGGAAACAGCTGGGGAGCGGCTGCCGGCTGCTCCACGCGCTGCTGCGGTTGTTTGCCAAAGTCTCCCTTTGCCCCCGAGCGCCTCGCTCTGTCTTAGCCTCTTTCCGCTCCGCTGGCTGCGGGAAGCGAATTGAGCCTCCCCCCGGCATCTCCATGGAGGGGTCACTGGGCCCCAAAGGCAGCTGCCATAAAGAAGGGACAGGTGAGGAAAGACGGTCTAGTGGTTAGGGAGCTAGCCAGCGACCTAGTTACAATTCCCTGCTCTGCAACCAACTCCCTGTGTGACCCTGGGCAGGTCTCTGAGTGGCACCGTGCCTCGGTTTCCCCATCTGTGAAAGGCGCATGACCCCCGAGAGGGGCTGTGAGGACATCTAGATGAAAGATCTGGAGGTGCTCGGGTAATGGGACACCGGCGCTTCTCTGAGTCCAGATCAGATCGAACCAGGCATGTGGTTGTATCACAGGGCCTGGCTATTTGACTGCAAAACCAAGAGCATCTCACTGCAGCCAGAGCCGCCTTTGCATGGGATGTGCTGGGCTGCTGAGCGTGCAGGGTTCACAGCTGGGAGCTGGTTTGTGTCCCAGACCTTTGCATTTCCAGGCGCTCTGCCTTGCAGGAGGAGCACAGCAGCCATCTTGTTCTCAGGGCTGCTGCAGCATGTTACGGAGGAGATGCACACTGTGCTCTCAGTCACTCAGTATTGAGGAAGGGGTTTCCTTTTGTTCGTGCTTGTTGTGGTTTCCCCTTCATCTGAGATGGGCGTCGTTTGGGGTGAGAGCGAGGGGCTGCTCTTAGGGTTTGGAAAAACAGAACCATCCCAGACGCTTCAGACAGGAATTCACAGGGCTTCCTTGGGGGGCTGAACCTTGGGTCTCCAGCTGTGGCTTCTGGACCCGGGTCCCTGCTCTCTTCTAGCACACTGCTCCTTGCCGCACCAGCTACAGGAACCCGGAGATTCAGCATGACTCTCATTTCGTTGCTTCAGAGCCTTTTGTCTGGCATTGCTTTGGTGTCGGTCCAACCCAGGCGTCTGCAGGGGACACCAAGGGTGGAAGGAGAGCGCAGAACAGATCGAAATGTTTAATCCTTAAACGCTGCCTTCTGCACACAGTCCTCCCAGCACCGCTGCCTCTGTTTTACAGGTGGGGAAACCGAGGCACGGGGATGTGGCAAAACCGGTCCAAGGCTATTCAAGCAAGTCTGCAGGAGAGGCAGGACTAGAAGCCAGGGGTCCTGATTCACCAGCCCACAGCCTCTCTCCACAGCACCGTGCTGTCTGCCTGGTGCCAGAGGCCAGAGCCAAACTGCCCAGCCTGCAGAGGGGAGAGCGGGGCAGGGGGGCTGCAGCCAGCGAGAAGGGGAGATGCCTTCACCCAAAGAGACATGCGCACTCCCAGCCCAGCAGCCCATCGAGCCAGCCACCTTGGGGCAGCCCCGGCATGGGAGGTGAGAAAGTCCAAGGACCCCCGAGTTACGGCCCGGTGGCTTTTCAAGCTGAGAGCTCCCTGGCGGCTTAGGCCAAGGGCAAATGTTTTGTGACAAGGCCCAGATGCCCCTAGATCGTCCGGTGCCGCCCCCTGCTTCATCTCTGCAGGCTGCTGGGGGCTCTTGGTCTGGTCCGCTCTGCTCCGAGATCGGATTCCTGGCATTGCACTTTCTTCAGAGGCGCTGGCATGGGAGGCGGGGGCGGGAAGGCGTGAGGAGCCAGCCAGCTGCACCCCGCAGAGCCCTCTGTACCCAGGGGTTTGAGTTTGCACAAAGTGAAGCAGGTTCTCCCTGGGACGGGGCAGGGGCATCACACAGTCCCTGGACAAGGGCAGGGCTGACTGGGTTGGCTGGGCTCAAAGCAGCTCCCTGCATGGAAATCCCAGGGGCGAGAGGAGAGCTTGGCCATCCCCGTAGAGCTGCTGTCTGGTCTCCTCTCACTGCACGTCTCTGCCTGCCCCGCGCTGCAGGGAATGCACCCGGGGACAGCTTGGACCTCACAGCGACCCTACGACAAGGGCAAGGAGTGGGGTCTAGTGGTTAGAGCGGGCAACACCCGCGTGAGGGCCCTGAGTTCAATTCCCTGCTCTGCTAGGGGAGCGGTTACGGTCCCAGGACTCCTGGGTTCTGTTGTGATCCCGAACCAGGAGGCGGCCGAGCTCCCTTTGGGAACGGCTGCCACCTACCTGGCACAGCAGAAGCTGCAGGGCAGGTGGGTCTGTGGACAGAGCCCCGTGCTGGGCGCAGGTCTGTGTGGGGCTTACGGGGGGCAGCAGCGGCTGGGCATGGAGCCAGGGTGGGGGGACCCCAACGAGAGACGCTAAGAGCCTGGAGACCTGCGAGCACTGAACTGGAGTGGGGCCCCCAGGCCTCAGGGCTCCCCTGTCCCAGGGACCCCACCAGGATCCACTGTCCCTCACTGCGACAGTAACTGGTCCTGCCGTTGTACCCAGGCTCTCTGCAGTCGTCCCCGTCCTGCAGTCCTAGGAACAGACCCTGTGTCTGTGTGGATCCTGGGACGCCCCAGGGCTGGTGCCAGCAGGGCCGAGCTGGGAAGCACCTACAGAGCTTGCCCCTGGGTTGCGGTTCAGCTGGCATGTTGCACTGGGAAGTGCCAGTAATGACACGGTTCCCAGCTCTGGGAGGGGACTGTGGCCTGTGCGTTAGCAGAGTGGAGCAGGGTCTCAGGACTCCTGGGTTCTGGTCCCGTCTCACTCCCCGTGAGACGGTGGGCACATCGACCAGCCTCCCTGCCTCAGTTTCCCCTTGTAGAACAAGGATGATGAGAGGCTGTCACAGAGGGCTGGTCCCTGGACATCTGCCACACCCCAGGGCATCTGCCACTGGTCCTGGTCCTCTCCAGCTGGGTGCTGGCGTCCCAGGGCACATGACTGGGCGTAAACACAGGACCTAACCAGATACCAGCTCCAAGGCTGGGCAGCAGCAGGAGCGGTTCGGGGTTCAGCTGGCAGCGGGCGGACAGAACCCCGGAGGGTGCACAGCCCCCTGCACCCAGGGAGGAGACCTCGAGAGTCAGGCAGGGGGCGACAGGCTGTGAGACCCTGCTGGGAGAGGGGAGGCTGTTTAGGGTAGTGGCCATTGAGGTGCCGGTGACCAAGGGGGCGAAAGGGTTAAGCCTCAAAGGCATAAGAGATGGACTATTGGGGCCTCCTCGAGCTGCGTCTCTGACCCAGTCCCTAAGAGGAGGTGTTATCTGCCCCCTGTGTGTGCATTCAGTGGAGAGCCCAGAGAGGGAAACTGAGGCAGCAGACACCTGAGCCAGAGATCCCTATTACGCCCCCTGCAGGGGTGAGATGAGGTTCAATAGCTAATGACTAGAAAGTGCTTGGAGATCCTAGGATACAGCCTGAACCGCAGCCAAACCCTGAGCTCAGAGCAGCCTGGGGACCGGGAGCCTGGGGGTGAAACCCTCTGAGGCCAACACCCATCTACACTAGAGCTAGCGCCAGCGGGAGGCCCTGCGCGCGGCCGCGGCAGATGCAGGCTGCCAGGCCAAGCCCTAGGAGTGTTCGAAATGCGACAGACAGAGGGTGGGGCCGCAGGCGAATCGCTCAGTCAGGTCGGACAGAACATCGCAAGGTCACAGCAGCTCAGACCCGAGGTCCGACTCAGCCGCCTCCTGTCTCGGCACCAGCTGCTTCAGAGGAAGGTGTGAGAACGCCCCAGTAGGCAGGTGGCGGCTAACCCGCCCCCGGCTGGTCTCTGGTAGCCAGCCATTGTTTTAAGCCCTGAAGTCGGAGGTTTATCTCCTCCGGCGTTTCCGTACCATCCACGGTTATAACCCTGGACAGTCCCATTCGCCTTGGGAATGTCCTCCTTGGAGTCTTGCTAAGTTCTTGTCCTCAAAGACTTCATGTGGCAGGGAGTTCCACAGTGTCTCCTGGCCTTTTATCACGTCCCCTCTCGCCCGTCTCCCCTCTAATGTTACACTCCCCATCTTTTCAATTGTCTCCTCACGGGGGAGATTCTCCAGGCCCTTGATCATTCTTCCTGCTCTTGTCTGACTCTGCAGTGGCGGCGTACACACGGGGGGACAGACAGGACAGTGGGGTGTGTATGGGCGGGAGGGAGAGGTATGCGGGGGTGGATGAGCAAAGGGATCAGCCTGGCTGCAGTGACTGCCCCACTTGGGGGCGATTGTGCCTCGTTCCAGCTTGGGGGGGGAGGGGGCTCTCCCGGTGTTTGAGGATGAGGTTGGAAAGCTCAAGGAGGCGTGGGGGGGTCAGGAGCCCAGCCAGCCACACAGGGTTACTGGGCGGGGGGGCTGGCAGCAGGGCGGGTTATTTACCTGTACAACGGCAAGGCTGTGATCTGGGGGGCTGTGCCCACGGTGGCACACTGCTGCTAGGGAGAGATAGCCCAAGAATGGGGGATCCCCCATAGCACCATTGGGGAGCCGCAGGGAGACCCAGCAGGGACAGAGTCAGAGTCCTGTGCCCCCGGTGTGATCCCACGAGCCCCCCAGTACCAGGCACCCCCTGAGAAATAGACAGCGCCCCCTGAAACACGCAGCCCCGGACGGGCCTCACCAGCCCCGTCAGACCTGGATTCGCCCCCCCGCCCAACCAACACAGCCCCCGCCCCAAACACAGACACAGAACCCCCCCAGCACACGAGCAGCACCTCCCCCAGCACACCTGGCTCCGAGGCCGCAGCTGTGAGATGGCAGATCGGGGCCAGGCCTGCCTGTTTCACCTGCCTGCGGCACTGAGCACCAGGCCCTGGGCCCCCGCTGCAGCCTGAGCCCCCCGAGCCGGCGTCTGCCAATACGGGCCAGCCGCAGGTGTTTTATTGCCGTGTAGACGCACCCGAGAACCCAGCTCCCCATCCCCACCCCCCAGGCTGTGGGGCCGGGATCCAGTGCCCCCCCCCACGCACGCAGCCCACCCCCCTTCCTAGCGGGTGGTTTCTGCACTGGAAATCCAGGGCGGGCACAAGGAGCTAGTCACTGGTTAAAAATAACCAAGGCCTTTTGCAGGGGAGTTGGTAACGTGGCAAGAGGATTGGCTGGCGCAAGCCGACAGCCTTCCTGTCCCTAGATCGGGAGGTGAAAAGTTCACGGCCCCGGGAGGGAGGAGATGCCGAGTCCCCGGGACAAAGAATATCCGCCGCAGATCAGCACGTCCTGGTGACACACGCAGCCTCCAGCGGCCTGGTGGGGAGCCGAGAGGACACCTGTGCAGACAGCCTCGGGCAGACCCGACTGCTGAGCTCCCAGTGGAGCGGAGGAAGTGCTGCCTAATGGGAGGAGCACACGCTTGGGAATTAGGAGTCTGGAGCTCTGATCCCAGCTCCACTGGGTGACCCTGGGCTAATTGCTACACCTATCTGTGCCTCAGTTTCCCCATCTGAAAACTGGGGAGGTATCTGTAGGAGACTTTACTTTTCTTCTTTCTTCTTTTGTTGTTCCTGTTCAAACTAAAAGCGCAGGCTGACTTCCTGCATATCCTGATGACAGGGGCAGGGTCTAAGCCAAGAAAGAACAAAAGTAAAGTCTCTCTGTGTGTGTGAGAGAGAGAGAGAGAGCACAGTGTGCGTGCGCGCATCTGTTCCGTACCACGTTGTATCCACTTGGCCTCACAAAATGGCAGCCATCCTCTGCCAAGAGGCATTTCCTAGACTCTTAACCGTGCAGTTCGCAGACAGCAAAACCACTATGTAGCTACAGATCTCACACCATGCCGGTGGTGCCACATGGCACCGCATTACTGCCTGGGAATGTGAATTGAAGTGGCCCTGGCTATCTGCTTTCCAAGCCCTCCAGGCTGGAGGAGTCAATGTGCTTGTTGGAGGAGGCGTAACCCTCCACTGGCAGCGCTAATAACTCTTGCCATGGTATCGTGACTCTCACAGCAGGCTGTGTTTTCATTAAAGCCCCAGCTCCTGGAAGCCTGTGATGCTCAACTTTCTAGCCCTTGTGGTTGGAGAGAAAAGCTGGAAAGCGGGACCTGAGTGTGATCTAAAGGCTCAAAATCCAAATAAAAAGAGCCCCAAATGGATTCTTTTTCAAAATATCGCACAATTTTGAAGCCACCCTCCTGATCTGAAGGCTGTTCTTGACTGGCCACATGACCTTTTTGAAGAGTTTTGGAGACCCCGAAAGCTTTGGGGGGCTGGGGTTTTGGATCAGCCAGAGGAGAATCACGGGGAACTTTTCACCCCTAATAACAACACCTGGAAGGTTTGTCCACACGAGAGAGATTTACCTGGCGCAAACTGGAGGGAGCGAACGCGTTTACAAAGGTTGGCGTGGATGGCCACGCACAAACAGGCTCGGGCCCAGCCACACCTTTTAGCCTGTCTGCAGAGGGCCTTCGCCAGTGCCCTCCAGCCCACAATCTTAAAACCATTCGCCACGCTGAGCAGGGATCACATCACAGGCCCTGTTTCACAGCAGGATTAAGTGAGTTGCCCGAGGACACAAAACGAGTCAGTGGCAGAGCCAGAAGCAGACCTGGGAGTTTAAAGACCAAGGCCAGTGGGGGGATGGGAACCCTGCAAGGAGCAAATAAGTTTTCACGTAATCGCGTCTCCACTAGGCTGGGCTGCTCTGCCTTCCCCCAGGCCGGACTGCAGGGACACAGTTCAGTGCCCCCGCCGGGGGCTGCCAAACCAACAGAATTACACATTGGCTACAAACGGCTCAGAGGCAGAGACCTGAACTAAAAACGGGGCCAGATCGGAACCCTGGAGCCACCTCAACCTTGGAGGAGTTTGGGTCCGGAGCCATGCTGGGCACCAGGCCAAACCAACCCCCTGGACCTGACTGATGAGGGAAGATCAGATTCAGAGCCCAGCTCCCCCCCTCTGCTCCCGAAGCCCCAGTCAGCCCAGATCCATCGTCAGAGCTTGGGGAGCCTGAAGATCCCTATCAGCACTGCTAGGGTCCCCCAGCAGACGTCACAGAACCCTCCAGCAGCCCATTGCTCCAGCCGTCCTGTAACAAAGCCCTCGGGGACCAGAGGAAACTGACCGGGAGGCACCACAACTTCACTCAGGTGTGTGCTGAGTGGGGCAGGTTCCATCCCTGAGCCATCCAGGGCCTGGGGGGGCAGTAGCCACCCTCACAGCCCCACCGATCTCACCTGCAGCCAGGGGGGAGCAGCACTTCGCAAACACGTCCCTCAGTCAGTGCTACTATGCCTGGTGGGGAAACTGAGGCACGGAGCAGGGACTTGACACCCCAGTAAATCTGTTCCTGCTCTCAGCGCCCTACTGTAGCCTCTCACCACCCCACTGTCACGGAAAGGGGTGTTACTGCTTAGATCCCCGGGCACTGCACAGACCCACAGCGAGGGGCAGGCCCTGCGCTGACCAACTTACGGCCTCACCAGGCAGACAGCCGAAGTGAGAGAGGGGAAGTCACCTGCCCACGGTCACACAACATGTCGGTGGCAGAGTCAGGGACAGAGCTCAGCTCTCCGGCGCTAGCCACTGAGCCAGACTGCCTCGTTAGAAAGCCCAACCACCTGAAAATTCTCAGCAGGTTCCTACTGGCAGCTGGACTTTGGCAGAGAACCAGGGGTCTCTCGGTCCATCCCCCTGAGCTACTCTTTCTCCAGCAGAAGCCAGCAAAGGCCAGTAGCACCAGTAGAGGCCACAGGCCAGCTAGGGGATTCTAATGGACCCCACTGGGATTTCTACTAGGGGCCATTTGCCTGGATCAGCTGCACGGATTTCCCAGGGCACGAGACTGAGGGGAAATTAACGCTACAGCAACATGGAAAAGACTCCGGGCCGTGTTGAAACATCCCAGGCCCCCCCATTCCACCTCACTGGCTGGCGTGGAGACCGGGGGGATGGGCAGAGCAGCTGACTCCTGCCTGGCGGAGGGTTTGCGCACCGTCAGCGGGAACTTTCACAGGGTTATGAGCCGGGGCTTCCATTAGGGTGGAAAATTCCATGGCGCTGCACCGTGCGAGGTGACGTGGGGCTCCCTCGGAAGGCGCAGTCCATCAAACCCCGCAGTGCTGCAGGCGGCAGCGGCCTGGCTGCCAGGGAAAGCGGAGGAGGAGGAGGAGGAGGAGAGGGTGGAAGAGCGTGAAAGGCACAGAGGGTGCACGAGGGGCCTGATCCTGCGAGCGAGAGCTGCAGGGTTGGAGCCTAGTCTCAGACCCAGCCAGCCGGACGCACTCGTTTGTATGCAGCCCACATTTCACTACTGAACAAGACAAACTTACCGCAGAAGCAGCCTCCCAGCCCCCTTCTCTGTAAGCCAAGGGTCAGCTGGCACCGAAGGGACCGGACCGAATGGACGAGGCACAGAGAGAAACATTGGGGGCTGCGACCCCAGGGGATACCCAGGGCAGAACCAGGCAGAACTCGCCTATGACGGGGACGCAGACGGTCCCTAGATCCGTCAAGGTTAACTTCAGGGACCCCTTCGGGCCAACACAGGCCCAGTGTCAGGGTGGTCATGGGTCTGCACCCAAACGAAGTGAAACCAGACGTCTCGATATTTCCCCGGCGAGTCTCTGGCTTTCTCCCCACAGCCTGGGGCGGGATCTGTTGGATCCCCGGGCCCCAGGCGCTGCCGGCGCAGATCAGACCCGGCGCAGCTAACCTAGACAACCAGAAACTTCCGAGGGAGTGGGACGAACACCCCAGCAAGCAGATAGGGGAGACCCCCTGGGATACCTCCCTATTCCTAGACGCTACAGGAGCCATGGCTAAAGCCATGCAAAGAGGGCACGGCCCCTGGCTCCAGCTCCGCCCCGGGCACCCTGCGGAAGCAGAGCGCAGCATTCGACAGCAACGCAGCGACCACGGCACTGGAGCTTTATCCTGAGCGCTGGAGCCAGGAGCCCATGGCCCAGGACCGGCTCCGGCTATAATCAGTCAGGACTCCTGGGACGGACGCCGCGCAGACGGGACGTAGCCAGAGCGTTCTCACCACACTCGCCTCCGCTTGCGCTCTGGCAAAGTCTAGAGCTGCAAACGGAGTGGGGCCCTGGTGTGCCGGCCGCTGGACAGACACGTCCTGAGCGGTCCGCCCCAAGGAGCTTCCAGACCAGGCAGGCACAGGGCGGGAGGGGAAAGACGTGTGTGTGTGTGCGTGTGTGCGTGCGTGTGTGTGTGCGTGTGCGACCTGCCCAAGGGCCGTGGTCAAGGCCGTGAGCCAAAATGGTCAGAAGGGGTCACCAGTTAGGGGAGCGGACAGGCCGCTGGCAGCTCGGGCACCCACTGCTAGAGGCCACTTTTCAGAAGGCTGCCTGGCCCCGTCCAGGGTTTCAGCTGGGCCCGTCTACGCTCCCTTTGAGCTGGGCAGGAACCAGCCCCAGTGCCAGCACCAGCCCAGCCGAGAAACCTGAACTCCCCATGCCGCCGCCAGCTGCTCTTTGGGGGTGGGGGGGGCAGGGCTGCACCAGGCACCTCTGGCTGGGAGGGGGACTCTGGCGGCTGCAGAAGAGCTCAGCTCAAGACAGAAGGCGACTGTAGAAAGCCTGGAGATAACAGGTCCCTGACATGGGAAGTGTCGCCCTGGGGCGTTATCAGCAGGTCCCATGCTGCCCGGCCCTTATCACAACTCTCTCTAGGTCACTGATAAGATAGGGACATGTACCTACCGGAGCACCCCCCAACGGCAGCCCAGCCTGGCACGAGGCAGGGAGGTGAGAGGGTGGTGGGCCTGTGACAGCCCTAGCCGTCAGCTGAGAGTGTGTGTGAGCAAGTGTGAGTGTGTGTGAGCGAGTGTGTGTGTGAGCGAGTGTGTGAGAGTGAGTGAGTGTGAGAGTGAGCAAGTGTGAATGTGTGTGAGAGTGAGCGAGTAAGCAAGTGTGTGTGAGTGTGTTAGCAAGTGAGTGTGAGTGAGCAAGTGTGCAAGTGTGAGCAAGTGTGAGCAAGTGAGTGAGCGAGTGTGTGTGTGAGTGAGAGTGAATGTGTGAAAGTGAGCAAGTGTGTGTGAGTGAGAGTCAGCGAGTGAGTGAGCAAGAGTGTGTGCAAGTGCGAGTGTGCAAGCGAGAGTGAGCGAGAGTGCGAGTGAGTGAACGAGTGTGCGTGAGCGTGTGTGGGGCAGGGTGGGGGGTTGGATAATGAGGGAGGAGAGAGGTGGGCTACAGGACCCCCCTTTCCCCAATCTAAATGGCTTTTGGCCGGGCAGTCAGCACGATCTAGTGAGCGGGGCCTTAAGGGGGGCTCTGTTCCCAGCTCTGCTGGGGTGGCAATGGGCAAGTCCTTTCCTCTCCCACCGCCTCCCTGCCTGTGCATGCGGAGCGCCAGCTCTCTGGGGCAGGGATGGGCGTGCAGCCCCTAGCGCGTGGCCCTGCTTCGGTGCAAACTGGAGGATTTGGGGGTGGAGTGGGCTGGTGGGTCCGTGGGCCGGGAGCGGCTGGCTCGGCAGGTCGGGAATGGGCTACAGAGCCTCTCGCCCCCAGGTCACTGGTCAGCGGCGACAGGACGTGCTGCGCGCTGACCTCCACCAGCTGCACTAGCGACCGCAGTCCGGCTTCCGCTTCGTGCGCAGCCATCGCATCCAGCGGGCTCGGTGCAGAGACCTGAGCAAGACAAGCTGGTGCGGGGG
Source organism: Mauremys mutica (assembly GCF_020497125.1). Classification (NCBI taxonomy): domain Eukaryota; kingdom Metazoa; phylum Chordata; order Testudines; family Geoemydidae; genus Mauremys; species Mauremys mutica. Next base: position 12,469,454 of record NC_059095.1, on the reverse strand, counting down.
GGCCCGTCCGGGGCAGAGCAGGGGGGGCATTCGGCTCTGAACGGGCCCCATTTCCATCCCCAGGGCTCAGGGGCCAGCACCTTTCCCCAGCGCCGCCCAAAGGGTTTGCCATGTTTTTATTACCCTACAAAGCTAGAGAGCATTCCCGGGCCGGGTCCTGCCTTCCACGCTGCCCTGGGGCGAAGCCAAGGGACCCGCTCTGCCCCGGGGAGGAATCCCCTCAGCACAAGGAACAGGGACTCCAGGCAGAGAGCAGCGCGCCCAAGGCCCGGCCAGAGCGCTGCCGAGCTCCTGCTTTTCTCATCTGTGAAACAGGCACTAGAGGCGCTAGGGGTGAGTGTAAATTAGCTCCAAGGCTGCTCTTGCAGGAGCAAGAATAAAGGGGGGGGGAGGTTTAAAGCCCCGGGGTCCCCACCAGCCCTGGCACTGGGCAGAGCCAGGCTCGGGCGGGGGCGGGGTGGGGGAGGGCATGGCCCAGCTCTGTACGGTTTTACTGCTGCAATCAGAGGAGAAATTCAAACGCGTCCCTGCTTCCTCTGGCGTTACCTCAGGATGCGCTGCAGTCACTGCTAATGCATCTGGACTCATTTACAGGGATGAGAAAATGTTTCCAGGTTTCCCACAAAGTCCCATTAAGATCCCAGTATGACTCTATTTTTAGAACCCTCATCAACAAGGCCTCTGAAAAAACACCGCGGCGTTTGGCATTCCGTTCCAGAAAGGCCTTAAAGGGCCCGCGGCCACGCAGGCAACATTTTCCAAAGTGCCTAAAAGGACTTAGGAGCCACTGACTTTCTGTGAGGCTCGGGGCCAGATTTTCCAAGGGGTTGATGCACCAGGTGGAGTTTATAAAAATGCCCAAGTGAGTTAGGTGCCTAATTCCCATTGAAAGTCAAGGTGGGGGGCCTAACCTCCTTAGGGGGGGTTATGAATCCCACTAGGTATGATCAGCATCTTCAGGCACCTAAATCCCTTTGGCAATCTGGCCTTTATGTGCCTAGATCACTTTTGAAAACGGGAGTTCAGCTCCTAAGTTACACAGGAGCTTTTGGAAATTTGAGCCTTCGTGACTCCCAGAGCCTAGGGAGAAGCGGGTCACTAGACACTGCACCTGGGCAGGACTCCCAGGCAGTCACACGTTGCTGGGCCGCTGACTCAGCTAAGCATGAAGAGCCGGATACAGTGCAGGGAGCCAGGCGCAGAGCTTGTCACTCCAGTGGGACAAAGCCCAACATCTGCCCGGGAGGGTTTGCCCGGTTGCCTCCCAGGCACGAAGTGCGGAATTCACCTGTGGGCAAAGGATCCCCCGTGGGGTTCATAGACCCTTTAAATTCCACAAGGCTGCGAGTCCCCTGTACTGGCTCCTCCAGAATTTAGAGCACCACAGATCCTTCTGACAAGCAACAGCTCCACAGCCAAGGGTTCCCCGGCCAACACTGCAGCCAAGAAGAGAAACTGACTCACAACTAGCTAGAAACAAAAGTGAAACTGACACGGCCTTCAGCTGGGGCGGGATGGAAGGGACCCAGAGCAGCCTGCCCTGAGCAAGGAGAGCCCTTCGCTGCAGTCGCCCATGGGCAGATGTGCACGTTACACGGGCCATTCCCCAACTCCCTTGTCAGCCTCACAACCAGGCACAGACTCTGCAGCTGGCACCTGCAACTCTCCCCAGGGCAGTGGCACAGTGAGTGCCCCTTGCTGGCTGGCCTGCGGCACGGCTTAGAAGGCACATGACAGGGCCTGGCTAATTCTCCTCTGACTTAAATCGGGGCCGGATTTGGACGGCGGCATGAGCCGACCGCCGTCTTGGCCCAGAACTGGGGAGCTCCCGAGCGAAAGGCGGCGTAAGCTAGAGAGCCGGGCTCGAGCGCCGGGGGCTACCAAGGGTGCATCTGCACAGCGAGCGTGGAGTCTCCGAGCCCAGGCCGAGAGATGCCCCCGCCCCAGGCCCCAGGCCCAAGCTGTCCCAGTGCTGCTCGGCTGGAGCAGGGCCCAGGATCTGTCCCAGGAGGACTGGGGCTGTCCAAGGCGGGGGGTGGGGTCAGAACTAGGCCTTCTCCCTCCACATCCGTCTCCAGACGCAACATGTGTGAGCCTCATTGGGCATGCTCTGCAGACAGCTCGAATGTCATCTTAGCGCGGCTCAGCTCCAGTGCGGGCAGCGATCGCCAGCAGTGACCCACGCCGCAGCCTACGCAGGCGATCAGCTTCCTTGGTGAGGCGCGGCAGCCGCTGGAGGCCAGGCCCGGCGAGTGGATTAAACCCCCTCGCCCCCGGGGCTTGTCTTCCTTTCACAAGCGTGCTCCACAGACTGGCTTCTGTTCCAAAGGGGCTCCAGCGGCACGGGGGCCCCGGTCGAGGGGGGACCTGGCAGGGCTCGATGCGGACAGACCTAACGCAGCCAGGCACAACAGGGCTCTCTGCACTTCAGGACACCAGGCAGGGTAGGACGACCCGGACTGCAGGACCGGACACCGCACGCAATCAGCCGCTGCAGCGCTGTCACCGTGGGCTGTATCCTGCGCTGGCCGCAGGCCCAGAGCGCAGTTCCTCCTGCTCCAAAATGCTAAAGAAGATTCTCTGCTAGGTGGTAGGCGCCCAGGGACTAGGCCCCATAGCTACACTGTGCTGATTCTCTCCAGTAGGGGGCAGAAGTGCACACCCTGCACCAGCCAGTTCCGCATGCTGCATTCGGGAGTGAACTGGAGGGGGTGAGACCTCCCCCCTTGCCAAAAGGCTGGAGCAAAGCCTGAGCCAAGATGGAAGCTGGGGGTGGGAGGGGCACAGAGCGCATCCTCCCAAGGTTGGCCAGCGGTGAGGCCGAGCGGTGTAGCAGGTTGGGTACCCAGCGGGGACTCAGGAGCCCTGGGTGCTAAGCCCGGCTCTGCCACTGCCCTGCCGTGCGACGCTCTGCAAAGTCATGTCTCCTCGCCTCCTTTGCCTTGTCTGGGCAGAGGGGAAGCTCTTTGGGGCAGGGACTGTCTCTCGCTGTTTGCACGTCCAGCTCAGAGCACAACAGGGCTCTGCACTCAGGGCTGCTGCAGTAAGAAGCCGGAGGAAAAAGAGACGGCAAGGAGGAGAAAACGCACGCCCAGTCTGGGAAGTGGCTGATCCCTGAGAGCCAGGAAAGGCAGAGCAGAGAGCAGGGGAATTTCCCTTGCTTTTCCTACAAACTCTTCTCCGGGTGCAATTAAAGAGATTTGTTTAATAAACTCTCTGGAGAGAGGAGCGGGAAGGTGGGCTGGGCCTGGAGCCAGCAGCTGTGCTCCGACATGCCTGGTTCAGTGGCTCCCGGCCCCTTTGATCATCACCCAGGGCAAGGCACAGCTCTCGCTGGCTTCCCGGATGCGACTGGAGGGTGGGGATTTGCCATCCCTGGGATTGTCAGAACGCCCCAGCCCGTGGCGCGCAGCTCCCTCTCCTGGGCTGTCCTGGGGCTCTGTTCCGGCCCCGGGAAGAACAAACCAACCCCGGCCCACCAGCCAGTCAGAGCAATTCTGGCCTGGGAACCCCTTGGCCTAGCCCAAGCCACAGCTGGGGAGCAGCAGAGACCCCCAAAGGCAGGCCGCTATGAGAATTCGGGGCGGGCGGCCTACAGCCCACCCCCTCCATTCATCCCCAAGCCATCTCGCACACTCACACGGCCCTTCCTGTGCACACCCAGGCGGCTCGTCTCCTCCCTTTCACTAATTTACACGCACAGTGCTACTGGCGTGTGCCCAGGCATTCCCACGCACCTCTGCCTCCCCCCTCGGACAAACACACACAGCTCCCCGTGCGCACACGCACACAGCCTCGCGCACCCAAGCACGCCGTCTTGCACACACGTACACGCCCGTGCACGTCCCCCCCGGCACACAAACACACCGACACATACACTCTCTCCCAGGGCCGGCTTTAGGCCAATTCCACCAATTCCCCTGAATCGGGCCCCGCGCCTAAGAGGGCCCCGTGCCCAGTGAGAATCTCTTCCCTGGCTAGAGGTGCCTTTTTAATTTTTACTCACGCGGCGGCGCTCTGGGTCTTCAGTGGCACTTCAGGGGTGGGTCCTTCACTTGCTCTGGGTCTTCAGCGGCACTTCGGCGGCAGGTCCTTCAGTGCCACCGAAGACCTGGAGCGAGTGAAGGACCTACCGCCGAAGTGCCGCCAAAGACTTGGAGCACCGCCCGGTGAGTACAAGCCCCACGTGTGTTTTACGTTTTTTTTTGTTTTTGTTTTTTAATGTATAGTCATCCCTGCCGGGGCCCCGTCGAAACTGTTCGAATTGGGCCCCACACTTCCTAAAGCCGGCCCTGCTCTCTCCAACACCCATCTCGCATGCACGGCCACTTCCATCAAAAAACCCTTTACTCTGCACTTTTCAGCAGCGCGGCTTCATCTGTATGCACCCCGTGGTGCACGCTAGCCCAGGCGGACAGGTTACTAAAGGAGATTTTACAGCCGTGCTCAGAGAGGTTCACATTACAGTTCTCTCCACTGTCTCACTTTCCTTAATCCCGGGGCCGGGGGGGGGGGGGGGGAGAATTGGGGGAAGGGGAGGATGGCATGAAGATCCCAACTGCAGCCAAGCAATGCTGGTGATAAACCTCATCCATCCCCTGATTTATCTGGAGTTTCAGCCTAGTGCTTTGCAGCAAACGCCATGATTGGAGGCTACCGAGGAAAACCTGGCAAGCCACCAAAGTTACCCTCCCAGGCTGCAGGGGCACGGCTGCTGCAAAGATGGGAGAGGTGTGGGGCAGTGGGGAGGGCACCCCCCCCCAGATCAGTGGCCAGGCGGGCCTGGTTTGGCTCTGTGAAAGAGAACAGGATGGAAGCGGGCAGGGTCCCCAGCTAAGCTGGCCGGGAAATGGTTTTTGGAGCTGTGAAAAATTTAGACAAACTCAAAAAAAGGTTTCCCAGAAATTTTTCATCAATGGTTTGTGGGCGTCTGTCAAAAATTGATATTTCCCCCTCTGTTCAGCCACTAAAAGGGGGGGGGGGGAAATTGCCTCCAAACCAAACATTTTTCCATTTTTGGGTGCCAAATATTTTTGGGTTTCAGTTGTGGAGTAAAAAAATGTTTTGCTTGTTTGCCTTTTCTTTTACACTCTCCCTGCCTCGAATACGATCACAGTCAGACACAGGCCGGATATTCTGGCCTTAGTGCTAATTGCAGATGGACACTGGCAGGAGACGGGGAAGCCATGGTTTAATGCACTTTTAGAGAAACAGCTGATCAATAAATCAATCCCCGGCGCAGTATTTTCCATGCCACAAAAATGGGCTCAAACCAGGGAGCAGGGAGCGCCTCGAAATTCCTTCCTAGGGCTTTGGAACAACTAAGGAAGACGCTGGTTTCCTGACGGGCCACCTCGTACTTCGTGCTGACTCCAGCTGGCCCAAGACGTGGGGAGTTGATCTGGCGTGAGGAGGGGGCAGAGCGAGGATGGATGAAGGGAGCTGCATGGCTCTCACTCATCCTCGCACTGGCCCGCATCCTGGGCCAGCCAGAACGGGGCTCAGCACAACCGGCGGGGTGGCCCGTCAGGAAACCAGCGTCTTCCTTACTTGTTCCAGAGCCCTAGGAAGGAATTTCGAGGCGCTCCCTGCTCCCTGGTGTAACCTGCCTTGCCCCGGCTCAGTATGCTGGGTGCACTGCCCGGCTCCCGGCTGGCAGAATCCCAGCCCCTCTCTCCGTGTTTCAGGGTGTCCAAAGCCATCAAACCAAACAGCAGCACAGAGCCCCCCTCCCCAAGCTCCCTGCCCCGGGGCCCAGGAAAGAAAACAAAGCCAACGGGACCCTCCCTGCATGACCCCTCCTGGCAGAGGCCTGGGGCCAGGGATCAGCCGTGCAGGGAGACTGGAGGTCAGCACAAGGGAAGGGAACTCCTGTCCTCCACCCGCAACCGCGCAGCTCTGGGGAGCATCCCGGGCGCTGGGGGTTATCAGGGCACGGCAGGGGGCGGGCGCTGATCTCGGCTGCATTGGCGTAAATCCGGAGTCTCTCTCCAGGGGTGATTTCTGCCAGTGCCTGGATCCAGCCTGCTGCCCCACCGACCGGCCTTCCAGGGCCTGTATAGATCAAAGCCAACGCCATGACTGGCGCCTGGGGAGGCTCGGGTGCCACCACCAGCCTGGTCCGGAGAGGCGCTGAGCACCTCCGGCTCCATCCAAGCCACAAGCTAGCGGCTGCGTCTCTGAGTGGATCCCAGCAGGCTGCTGAGACAGGGGAGAGCATCTGATCTGGTGGTTCCTTCTGGCCTTAAACGCTGGGATTCCCCAGCCTAGGAACCTGCCCAAGCCTGAGAAAATCTCAGGCTGAGAGAGAGGCGCAAAGGCGGAGAATTCAGAGCAGCAGAGCGGGCTCAGAAAGTCAGAACGATAACCCCTCCCCCCCCACCCCTCGGTGTAGCGAACACCCAGTATCTCCTGGGGCGATCCTACAAGACAAGCTACAGGCCGGGAGCGGTAGGGCTGGTGGGGGGCGAGCGATGGCTCTGCCGACAGACACGCTCGTAGCCCGGGAGCTGGTGGCCCTGGCTGCGGGAGTCGTGCTGACGGCAGGAGACCCGAGCGTCCGGCTCAGCCCGTGTGGGAACAAAGTGAGAGCAGGATCAGCAGGGGAACTGTCCCCACAAGGGTTTGGCTGCTCCCCCTACCACGCGGCCGTGCAGCCGTGCGCGCGGGTAATTACCGACACTCCGGCAGCGCCCAGGAAGAGGCGCAGCGGGGAGCGTTACGCTGGGCTTGGGAGTATTTCCTTTGCCGTTCCCGCCCCCCAGCTGACCCCTGCTGCTTTCGGTGCCCGTCCTCCTGTGTCACTGCAGCCACCATCGCGGGGGGTTCAGAGTCTCGCTCTCCAGCACCCAGGCTGTACTGGGGGAGAGGAGGAGACGCTGCAAACCAGAGGCTGGAAAATCGAGTGTCCTCAGAGATTTGGGCCAAACAAGGGCAGCTTGGGCTATCTGGGGTGTACGGGGGGAGGGGAACCGATAGGCTGGGTGAGAGTGAAGCGGGGGGCAGGGGTCTGGAAAACCCAGCCCCTGACAGGTCAGGGATGACTGAAATGCCCCCCCATGCCCGTCTGGAAAGGTGATGCAGCAAACACCAGAGCTGCTGCGGCCTCCAACCGCTCGGATCTGGTGGGAGAAGGGGGAGAAGCCAGTGCCAGGCCGAGCCATCCCAACTGCTGGCTGCCATGCTGGGCGGCCACACCCCATCGCACAGACAGAATCCCGGCGCTTCTGGGGAAGGGGGAGGGAAATGAACAGGGACAAATTAATCCACTGGCCGTGAGTGAGACGGAAAGATTCCCAGCCCACGTGACGCGGGCGAGAGCTGAGAGCCCCAGAATAAACTGAAGTGATTTACTCTGGCGCTACACAGAGAATCAGCTACCCACAACTCCAAGGGAGTCGGCCGTATCCCTGGTGACAACACAAACCCAGAAAGGAAAGTCCCAGTGGCTTGTTTGCCAGGCCGGATCTGCCAGCTGAAAAATTACAGGCTTATAAAACGCATGGGGTGGGCGTGTGCCTTCAAAAAATGTTGGGATCAGAAATAGAGGGCCTGACTCTGATGATCTCCTTATAATTAGAGAGGGAACCTGAACCACAAAGTTCAGCCCCAGGTCAAAACTCGCCCAAAGTTTGGCGAGGGAGTTTTGTTTTGGCCTCTTGTTCCGACGGGGTGAAGCTCCCCACTGTGCATTCCAGCATTCAGCGAGGTCCCCACCGAGACCTCAGACCAGGGCTCGAGCCCTGCCTCGCCCCGGCACTGACTCTGCACGCGGCTGCAGTTCACCCCCAGGGTCTATATGGAAACCGCGCGGCCAAATGAGCTGCACCAATGAGATGCGATCGGCAGGGCAAATGTCACCCAACTTTTTGTGTGTTTGAATAAAGTCACGTGAGCTCAAGTCATTATGGTCTTGGGGTTTGGGCACTAGACTGGGGAGCCCGGAAAAGAGGGTGCTGTGATGGGTTCAGCCACTGACCTGTTTTGTGAACTTAGGGACGTTTCCGTGCCTCGGTTTCCCTTTGTCTGTTTAGATTGTGAGTGCCAGGAGTAGGGACGTTCTCACCACGTGTGTGTAAAGGGCACAGCGGTTGGGGTCACTGGGGCTGTTCTCGAATACAGTGGATAATAGCCTTCCCATCTTCAACTCCCTTTTACAGCACCAGGGTTTGCAACGAAGTAAACCCGCTGGGCTGTTCCAGTGGCATCGCCGCCCACCAGAACAGAGTTCAAGGCACCAGGAACAGCAGAGGACGGGGACTCGAACTCTCTCACCGGAGAAGAATTAGGCTGGGGTCTTTAAATAGCACATGGACCCACCTCCTTTTGAAAGGGATCGCTCAAGAAAGCCTGGCAAGGCCCCCCCACACACACTGCGCTTGGTTTTACTGGGTAAGTATCAGGCACGTCCGCTCGATTGTCCCTGGCGTTGCTGGAGATAGGATGGCCACTTGCCCGGTTTTACACCAGACGGGGTCTCCTTTGGGCTGCTCTGTCCCCTCTCCGGTACCGGGCGATAACCAGACATGGTTCTGTCCGGTACTGGACGGGGGACGCCCTTTGGAAGAGTGCACCGCTCCGGCTCCACCAGCGTGACCTCGCACGCACTGTGCATAATAGGCATGCTGCTGGGGGCGGGGCAGGCAGGCAGGCAGGGGAGGGAAGTGCCGAAATGTCCGGTATCGCGGGAATGTGGAGGCCTTGTTAGGATGCGTCTTGTACCCTCCCTACCCAGGGTGCTCAGTCTTTAGCAAAGGCTTTCTCCACCGCTGGAGTTCACCGGGGGTGAATCAAACCAAACCAAAGCCACCGCAGAGCACCCGGCGCGCTCGGCGCCTGGGTCTGAGCCTTGCCTGGCTGTGAGCAGCCCTGCTGCAAAGCCCTGCCCACGCGGCTGTCCCCTCGCTGGCACTGCGCTTCCCCCACATGTTGCTAGGACGTATCCCGGGGGCTCCCTGCTGCAGTGAGCAGAGCTGGTCGGTGATTCCTTCCCAGCCAATTGTGGGAGACGCCGCCTGTCCTACTGGGCACAGCGGGGAACTGTGGGCAGGCGCTGGAGGACTAGCAGCACAGAGCGGTTTGGCCTCAGTCACATTGCAAAGCGGGTTCCCAGCCTGAGTCAGGGCAGGGCAGCCACCTCCGGCCGGGCGGCTCAGCACAGGGCTCAAACACCACCCCTCTTGGGGGAGAGGGTTTTGTTTGTGGACAGGAGCAGGGTAGGGGCAATGCCAGGTTCAGAGCCTGGGTTAACTCGGCGTTAAACCGCCTGCTCTACACGCGGCACTTTTCCCAGTACAGCAACGTCGGGACTGTGACATCTCACAAGCCCGGGTGTGGGTGCGGGTGTAAAGGTGTCTTAGCCCTTCCAGTCCAAGGTAACTGTGTCCACACTGGGGGTGGGGGAGGGGGAGGACAGATTTAACGTACACCTGTATAGTTACAGCCGTGCACCTACAAATCTCTCCCTCGCTCAACAACCCGACTTTCATTTATGCACAGACTATTCCACACTAGACGGGACCTGAGCTTCTCATGGAAAAAAACCAAGGAGAACATAAAACAACTCCCAAGCCCTCTTTAGCCATCGCCAGGACGCAAAGGAACCGGTGCACAAGGCCCATTTCTCTGTTCCTCGGGTCACCTCTACGTTTCGACTCAGCGATGAGGCTGGCTCCAGCACCCAGCTATAACCTCCCAACATTCCTCATCCAGATCCTGATTTCACTGCTAGGGACCAGCACTAACTGAACCGCCCGAGCCTCTGGGAAGAGTAAAAGTGAGCAACACCAGGAAGCGAGGTCACTGAGCCCATTTGAACTACAGCTCCCAGAATGCTCCTGTAACCAGCATGCCCTAAAATAAAGCCACAGACCATGTTTATCAGCTCCCAGCGCCCTTAAAGAGACACTGTCAGGAAATTCAGGCCTGACATTGAGATTTTGTTTATTAAACTCTCCGATTAATAGAAATCCTCTCTTGATTTTCCCCCAAATGTCATTGGAAGCCGGTTTTTTTATTTTAATGTAATCTCCCCACCCGCTCTTTGGAGCTTAGCAACCCAAACATTGCAGTATGGTGCCAGCACATGAGAGTCTGAGGAGTCTGTTTTCATTGCCAGGCTGAGCAAAATGCTGCAAATAAACCAACCGCAGAAAGGAGGAAAAGAAAATTAGATGCCTAACATTAATTATTGAAGGGTATTTTGGTAACCCAGATGAGGGTTAATAATTTAATGTATGGAGCCCAAGTCAGCTCTTAGTTATACTGTGTGAGTCCATCGGAACTGACGCAGTTTGTAAACCAGAATCACATCTGGTCACTGGTTTTAAACAAACAGTGTCCAAAGGAGGTAACTAAACAGTCTGTGATGTATCCCGGAGGACCCGACTCCCCGGAAGTCACTAGAATTTCCTGGGGGAGCTGAGAGAGGAAGCTAGCTCGGATGCACAGACACTCACATATACAACCATACACTGAAACGCGCAGTGCAAGACCCTGCCATCTCCATGTTACTGATCCGACCCGTCCCTGCACCCCATGTCTCCCCAGCTCCAGATCTGAGCTCCCTGCAGGCTCTGTTGCCTGCTCGTATCCGGGTTCATAAATTGCACTAAAAAGGGGATCTATTTTTACCGACCCAGCTTTTAAAATTAGACCAGGCAGAAGGAGCCAAATCTCTGCTAAGCCACTGCAGAGCATGAGGGCACGGCTGGGAGACGTGGCCGAGCCCCCGGCCTGCACGGTGGAGGGTGGGCACAGACAGTGGGAGAACGTGACATGGGCGAGAGAGAGAATCGCCAAGGTTACATTTAAAGAAGGGGCCCATTGTTTTTCCCAAACAATGCGCAGCAGATGGGAGAATCGAAAGTATGTTGCAACCTTCCCCCCCACACACACAACCCACGAGTTCCTAGCTAGTTACCCCTCATGTTTCAGCACATGATCTGAGATCACTGCTGGAATTCACTGCCTGAGCGGCTGTCTCATCTCCTCTGACCTCCCCTTGCAAAGAGGTACCAGGGCTCCCCTTTTTGAATACCTGAGCCCAGCCCCGCAGGGCCCTGGAGCCAAGCCAGACAGCACTCTCAGACCTGGGCTCGGAGCCACCAGCCCTGCCAAGTCATTTTCCAGCACAATTCAACTGAGGTTCATTTGAAGTGAGTTTTTCAAGGCACTCCCTCTTAGGAAGGACTATTTTCTTCACGGATGCCCACACCCGGGGGACCTGGTGCTCCTCCGCCTGACGCCACGGTAAGTCAGGTGTCGCTGGGCTGAAGGCATGAATGGGCCCAGCGGGAGTAAACCAGCACAGCCTCAACGTGAGTGGAGCTGGGCAACCGACCCCCTTCACACAAGCCCCCACATGGGCTGTGGAACGAGGACAAAACAGCACAACCACCAAGCACATCTCCTGTCCCTCCTCCACCCAGATAAAGACCTAGCCAAGGGGGGGGGGAATTCAAGGGCCGGGGGCTCAGAAGGTGGGGGCTTATCAAGTGAGACGACAAGATCATGTGGTTCCCCAGGCCAAGGTCAGTCTCAGAGAGCTGTAGCAATGACACATGGGAAAGCCCGATTTCACCTTCCCACACATCCACACACACCCAGTCCAAAGCCGCACTGCTCCCCACACAGGTGCTGCGTTTCCTTTTAACCACATACTTCCCCCCACGGCTCCTACCCCTTGGGTGATGCTGGGCAGCGACCCCCTTCTCTGGGAGGTTTAAATACCCATACAGGGCTCCCCTGGTCAGCGGTTGCACACGGTTAGTTCCCTGGATCTTCCCCAGAAGCAGAGGTGGGTCCACCCAGAACCCGGGATCCAGGCACCTCCAGACTGCCACCCGAATGCAGATTATGGCCCTGAACTTCACTCTGCTCGTCTCTGAAACCCTGCAAGCGTCTCCTCAGCTCTGCGACACCAAACGTGGGACCAAGACCGGAGACGAGCATCCGGGAAACGTGACCAAACCCCTCTGCAGAAGAGGAAAGCGCAGCTGATATGGGATTCCCTGATGCGGGGTAAACCCAGAGGAAAAGCCTGTCCCAGGCCAAGAACTAGAATAACAACGAGGGAGCGAACGCCAGAGGCCCAATTCTCCTGCCCTCCAGCACGGCAGGTGCTTTACGCTCCCAGGCACTGGTCACTGACTGCACAAGGGCCAGAGGTGGGAGCTGAAGCTGCCGTGGGCTCGATGCAGGAACCCCTGGGTGGATTCTCTGGCCTGTGCTGTGAAGGAGCCAGTGGTCCCTCTGGCCTTAGGCTATAGGAATCTTCCCCAGGAGCATTTTTCTTTTCTTTTCTTTTTTTTGGGGGGGGGAGGGAGAGAAGCAGGGGGAGAGACTGTGATTTGGTGCCTCTGACGGATTTCAAAGGGGAAATATTCGCTGCTCAGAAGTAGCTTTAGGAATTCAGGGTAAGAGTTCATAGAATCATAGGACTGGAAGGGACCTCGAGAGGTCGTCTAGTCCAGTCCCCTGCCCTCAGGGCAGGACTCAGTATTATCTAGAGTTACCCCTGGCTGGGACAGTCCTACCTTATCTGCAAACCAGGGGGTGGATGGACTCAACCAGAAATAATAATAAATAATAATTAATCAGCAGGTCACATGCTTTCTTGCTTCTGCAGGCCGAGCGTATTGCACATACTAGAGGCTCCTTGCATTAATAATAATAATTAATTGCACTCATAATAAATTGCTCATCTAAGGCACCGTCCAGCTGAGGATCTCAAAGCACTTTGCAGTTATTAATTTAGCCTCAGAGCTCCCCCCCCCCGTGGGTAGGTGACTATCACTGTCCCCATTTTACAGATGGATAAACCAAGGCACAGAGGGGGAAGTGTTTTGCCTGAGGTCACACCCCAGGAGCCAGCGGCAGAGCTGAGAGTGCGGTGCACTAACCGCTAGCTCACGCTGCTGTCCGAGGGGACAGGAGTGAACCTGGGTCTCGGTGGAGGGAAGCCCCATGTCAAGGAGAGAGAGCTGGACCGTGTGCAATCGCGTCATTGTGCTTCTGGATCGGAACCAAGCCCAGCACTGCAGAGCCCTGGCCAGCGCTGCACTAGGCGGAGGTGCCAGGGCTATTTTAGTGCCTTGGACGAGCTCTGGCAGGGAAGGGACGATCCCAGAGCTGCTGCTCGTCGGGGGGACTCTTCTGGCCCACAAGCGAGGGCAGAGGGAGCCCCGCAAAGCCCAAACCTGGGGCAGGTCCACATCACCAGGAGGGCGGGGATCAGGTGAGGGTTTGGCCCATTCTGGCAGCTCCCGAAGCCAAACGAGGCTCCCTGCCGGGCATGCGTGGGAGCTTCTGCTGCTGGCTTGTCTCAGTCCCGTGCCACGGTGGGAGAGACCCACTCGATGGGCACAATTGTTGTCCTTGCTGCACTGGGCTAGTGGTGACTGACAGGCCACTACCAGCCCCCCAAGACATCTGGTCCCTGGCAAGTGCTAACCTAGGAGGGGCTGTCTAGGGGGCGAGGCGTGTGCATGGGGAGAGGCAGGACGGAGAGAAGGAGAGAGCTGCTGGGTTAAAGATCTTTAAGGTTAGAAAGTCAGAACTGAGGAAGCACCACAGCTAATGTCACTCATGCAACCTTAATTCTGCAGCCTCTCGCCTGTGTGCTTAACTACGTGCTCACACACCGTCCTGGCTCAACAGCCGTCTGCGAATCTAGGCCCTTCGTTTCCAGCCACAGGCCTGTCCCACTGCAGCTCCAGAGAGGGACAGGACACACGCTTTGCCAGCAGGCTACACAGTGCGTGGCTGTGGTAGGGTATCAGGCGGGTTCCCTTCCTGGAGCGGTGAGCAGAGCATGGTCTAGTGGTTAGAGCAATGATTGCAGCCAGCAAAGTCAAGCACACAGATTTGGCACCTTCCCTCCCAAAGGCAGCATGGCTGAGTCGCTGAGATGCAGCTTTGGCATCTGAGACCCTTGGGTTCTATTTCCAGACGCGGCCTTGTGCAAACTCAGTTACCTTATTTGCAAAATGTAGGGGGGACGACCGTCGCCTGGGCTCCTGGGGCTGGAACCTGAGGCCTGTCTCGGGAACTGCCCAGAAATACTAACGCCAGTAAAAGAGGCGAGATCAAAACCCAGGGGCTTCTCTCCCCCTTTCTCCAAGAGACACAGGCAGGTGGAACACGGCTGCAATGTGCACGACACCTAAGACAGGGGAGGTGAGCCTGCTCCCGGGCACTGCCTCCTGGGTGGTCAGCTAAGCCGCAGGGATCCTCCTGTCCCTGTGGCGTGTCTGTCTCCCCGGGGGTGCAGATCTGTGGGCCCCGACCCACACCCAGTGCAGGGGGCAGCAGGTGACCTGATGTGGGGGTTGCAAGAACGGGAAGCAAGAATCAGGTTAAAGCCACAGGAAAGTCCAGCCCCAGAGGGACTGACTGGCAGATGGAAGGAGAAGCGAGCGGGGTGTCTTGCTAGTCTCCTGCCCCACTGACATCACCCTCCTTCTGGGGGGCAGCTGGGGAGCTGAGGGGCTGGGACCCCAGAGCAGACCGAGCCTTCGGTCCTTGCCCTTTCTCCTTCCCTCTTTTCAGTGGAGCTCCCAGGCCTAGCACAGACCCTCACAGTCGCTAAGGAGCAGAGGGAGGAGAGATTCAGGAGTAGACAACTTATGGCACGCAAGCTGCTTTTCAGGGGCACTGACACGGCCCAGGGCCTGGCCACCGTCCGGGGGGCTCTGCATTTTAATTTAATTTTAAATGAAGCTTCTTAAACATTTTTTAAATCTTATTTACTTTACATACAACAATAGTTTAGTTCTATATTATAGACATAGAAAGAGACCTTCTAAAAACATTAAAATGTGTTACTGGCACGCGGAACCTTAAACCAGAGTGAACAAATGAAGACTCGGCCCAGCACTTCTGAAAGGTTGCGGACCCCTGATTTCGCTGGAGCAAGTGGGCCCCGCAGCAGGGAAAGAGTCACTCAGACGCAAAGGGAGGGCTGGCTGCTCAATAATTAAATAAATATCAAGAATCAATATGGACAGAGCAAGCGATCCAGCCTCCCCCTCCAACGTGGCCCTGCCTCTGCCGAGTTTTGGTGGAACATGCAAAGAAACTTTCAAGCGAATATTTTATTCACAAAAAGAAACCGCACAAAGCACACACTCAGAGAGCCCACAACGGTAACACACAACGCAACCAGGGAATAGTCTCTCCTGTCAAATAACACACGCAACACCAACTGTGAACAGAACCTAAAAGAACACCCACATATCATATTGCAGCCTATGTTTTATAAACTAACACACACACAACACAGGGCCAATATGCTGTGATCTAAAGTAATACCTGCGGTCTATATGTTATAACCCAATATAACACAAACCCACACAACAGTCTCAGTGATCCCCTAAAACAACACACAGAGAGGGACTATTTGATGACCTAGAGTAACACAATGCACAACACAGGTAGTGATCTTTGCCACCCCCTTTAAAATAACATGCACATAAAATACACAACACCCAGAGCCTATTTTATCACCCAGAGTAACACAGCCACCCACAATGAATAGGTTCTCATTTAAAGCAACACACGCATAATCCATATTTTAACACAAACACAATATACACCAAGAAAATATGATCCCTCAGAATATCACACACAACACACGCCGTGAATATTTGTGACTTACACAATACACACTAGCCACGGTGCACAGAGTATCCCCTAAAATAACACACACACAGAGAGAGACACACACAGCGTTGCTCGTAGAGAGTCCACACACACACACACACACACGTGATTCCAACTTCGTACAAAGTTAGATCATTTCGAAGAAAAACTGTCCCCATCGTGCCCGTCCCCGCAAGCCCAGGCCTGGGGGGAGGCATGTGCCGTTCGGTGCAGAGGAAAGTTTCACGTGTATTACTGGGGGGGGGGGCGGCTGAAAGCAATTAGTTATAGGCCGATTCTTTCCCCTCTAAATGCCCATGAGTGCCCCGAGGCGAGCCGGCTGCGAGCTGCCCGTCGCGCTTTTTAATTACACCCCAAATGCCCCCCATCCCCCCTCTCTCCCCAAATGCCCCCCCAAACCCTGCAGTCTCCGTGCACCCACCCACCCACCTCCCGCCGCATGACAAAACAACAACAACAACAACCACACTCGCAACCCTGCGAACCCAGCCCCAGTGAAAGTGAAGGGGGGGGGGGAGAATCACTAGACAGAAAAAACAACCCCCCGCCTAATAAAAACAGCGGCAAGACCCGAGCGTCATCCCCGCTGCAGACAGCCCGGATCTTTACACACACCAGAAATCCCGCCCTTTTCTTTAACTGTAAAACTATTTTGCACTAATGGTGGCAGAGAAATTGCTCCACCGAGAACCCCACCGATCTCCGCAGGGGCAGCGAATCCCTCTCTGTCCGCGTCCCAGCGACCAAGCACAGAGCCAGCGGTGAAGCAGGGGCTCGGAGGGAAGCCGCCGGAGGGGGTTTGGGGAGGGGGGACACGGGGGGCTGTTACCTGAGTTAAGCACAGAGGAGACGAATACATCCCGAGCCGATCTGGGAAACTGACTAATTGCAGCAGAGAGACCCAGGGCGCAAAAGTTACTGAGTCATTTCGAAGGCTGTAGCAGTTTTTCCCCGTCTCCTTCTCCGGAATCTCTCTTCTCTGGGGATGGATCGCAGGCGGGAGGGGGGGGGTGTCGGGCGGGACCCCAAAATCAAGAGAGAGCGAAAGATCCAACTTTAAGAGGGGAAAAAATCAACCCGAAATTTAAGACGAAAAAGACTCATCCTCAGCCGGGGGGGGGTATAGATCTCCGACCCCCCTAGAAGAGCCCCCCCAAATACAAAGTGGAGGGGGGCAGAGGGGGAGCGATCGGGGAAGTTAGAGGGAAATTCGCTCCATTGGAGACACGGGCACGAGAGAGAGAGAGGAAAGAAAGAATGAGAAAATGAAAAAAAAAAAGGAGCGAGGAATGAAGTGACGTTATGAAAAAGCCCATCCCAAAATATTACATCCCATTTAAAGATGCAGGATCCCCCTTTTGGCTGACATCGCTGCGCCGCTGCAGGGCGAAGCCGCGCTGGGAGTCGGGGGGGGGGGCAGAGTGGGGCGATGTGGGGGAATGCCTCGGTTCCGGGGCGGGGGGGGGCACAGGGTGGCTGGGAGATGCCAGGGCTTGCGGAGCGGCTGGGCAGAGCCCTTGGGATCAAAACTGCAGATTCATATTCGTCTGCTGGGCGGGCGGCCGTGGAGGCGCTGAGGATGGAAGCCCCAGTGGCTGGAGGTTCTGGGGAAGTCACTGTGTCAGGGATGGGGTGTGTGTCACACACACACACACACACGCACACGCAGCCCGCTCCCCCCTCGAGTTTCACTCCTTGCTGCTAACACATTGTCAACTCTGTATCTAGTAGCCAGCCAGACACATGCGTCTTCCCCGGCGGGAACTGCCCCAGGCCAACACGCCCGGGAAGGCACCCAAGGGTGGCTCTGGATGAGGGGGGGGGGGGTTGGAGCTGGCGGAAGGGCATCGCCCGATATGATGTGTGTGTGCGGGGGGGGGGGATCTTCTGTTAACATCTGGACCCAGGGCACGTAGACAAAACAACAACAACCACCCAGACGCGCCTAACCGCCCCTGCGGGTCACTCTCCTTCCGACCAGCCCGGCGCCCGCTTAGGGGGAAAGAGACCAGACCAGAAGCGAGCCCGGACACGCAAGTGGCAGCCCGAGCCCCCCACCCCGGTGTCCCCCTTCAGCCCAGCACGGGCGCCTAGTGCAGAGAAGCGGCTCCGAGAGCAAAATCCGGATCTACAGAGCCGGTCCCCAGCGCAACAGGCCGGAGCGGCCCTGGGAAATGTTAGTGCCAAATCAACAGCCAAGCGGGGCTCTAATCGCGCTGTCACCAGCCCCCCCGGCAGCCGCCTTTCTGCAGGGCCCCCCTGGGATCACACCCTGCGAGCCGGCCAGTCACACCCCGAACCCCGCTCACTCCGCAGGCTTTAGCGTAGTCACTTCGTTTGCTGTTTGCTGCAGCAGGCGAGTGAACTCCTCGGGCCGCTCCGGTTTCGCAGTGGGCGAGGGGGGGCGAGGCCATTCAGCGACAGGTGAGCATTAGCGGGCACATCTGTCGGGTTCCTAGATTCCTTGAGTCCAGCCGCGGCTAAGAGTTTGCAAAGCCGAGGGGGGGGGGGGTGGCGGGGGGGGGGGGACACTTGCTCAGTTCAAAATTAGTAACATCACTTCGCCTCCTTCCTCCACACAAACAGCGCAACGAGAACAGCAAAGAAAACACCCGCCCCAGTCAAGCTGCAAACTCCAAACCACAAATTCTGGCTGCATGAAGCGGCGAAAACAACCACCAAAAAATTCTGGAGGCTTTAATAAAACTAATGGGGTGGGGGGGAAGACACGTACAGAAAAACCAAAGGGAATCCCTGCTTCATAATTCTGAAAGTGAGACCTCAGCCCTGCTCTCCCATGGCAACATGTCAGACTCTCGAGGGTTGCGATTTTTGATCGACTGTCCCGCAACTTCTTTCTAAATTGCGTTGATCTTAGCAGTGGCCTTATTAAGCAAGAAGAAAACGGGAAGCGTCCTCTCGGGGTTCGGGGATTTTGCAGCACTTGGGGGGCGAATATTAAAACGAGTTTGGACCCGCATTGTCTGCGTGTGTCTATTCGGGGTGTGATATGGACTAGCCGCCGCTTTGCAGCTACAGCCGCCGAAATGCAGTGGCACCTACTTCGAATTATAAGGACAAAAATCCAGTCACCTTATTTTCCTGCTAGTTTAGACGCCTAATTAATCATAGCATCTCCACGGCCAATTACAAACCCTCGTTCCCCCCCTGACACTTTTGCTTTTCCAAATCCCACAGTGCTTCTCGCTGCAAAAAAATTCCAGAGGTCACCCCCCTCCCCGCAAAGGATTTTCTGCAGAAGAAAGTACTTTGCGCGGTTGATTTCCTGCGTATTGCAGCGTATTGCAGGCGGGGAGGGTTCGCTAGAGATTCCCAAATTCACTCGATGCTGCAAAGTTTGCAAGTCCCGAAGTTGCTAAGCGCTGCGGGGAGAGAGGAGGCGGGGAGGCTCCCTCGCTTCTCCCCTCGGCGGTGCAGTCGGGAAGGCCTGGAGCTGATAGGGTCGATGGGAGAGCAGGCCCAGGGTGAGATGTTCTGTGTTAAACACCTACCCACTGCGGCAGCCAGCTCGCTCTGCATACGCCAGCCGCCCCATGGTTTTCCCCTCGGTACGTGGACAAACCACCTTCTCTTTCGCTTCTAAGGTCAAAGGGATTTTAGTTTGGGTCCAAGTTTTTTTGGAAGCATCATTAGAAGAACCCAGCGTCTCTTGCAGGCCAGCCCCTTTCATCGCAGCGGCGGCGAGCGGCGCTGAGGTTTTCTCCCCCTGCCCTCGTCAAAATGTTGCATTAAAACAAGAAAACTTTTGGGTCGGCGTGGAACAGAGCTGGGTCCTGGTAACATTTTTGAAAGCCCCTGTCTGGGGGGTGTTTATTTCTCAGCAACTAGCAGAGCCAAACAAAAAGGCCAAAGCAGCAGATTTGCTCGGAGAACGGGGGTGGGTTTTTGTTTTGTTTTGTTTTGTAAAATCTCTTCTGTACTAAAAAAAAAATAATAACAAAACAGCCCCCAAACCTCGAGGCTATTTTTGGAACGAGAACTGAAATTCGCTTCTCTGGTGCTGCGGTGGCTCCGCTTTGAAACACCGCGTTTGAGAGCCCAGATCAGCAAGGGGGGGGGCCGGATCCGCGGGGTATGGGCCTGTCTCCCTCCCCCGAGCAGCCTGCGAGCCCTGAACTTTGCTGGCGCTGGCAGGCCCGGGCTGCCAGCTGGTTAGAGACGCTGCTGCTCCTGCAGCTGGCACGCGGGCTGGGGGCGGGGGAGAGGCGGCTGTGCCTTTCGCACCGGGGGGGGGGGGGACCGCGCTCCGGCCCCCCCCGGGCAGAGCCGGGCAGAGCCGGGCCAGCTCAGGCAGGTGGGCATGAAAACACAGCGGGGGGGGAAGGGCCGCAGCGCAGGGGGCGCAGCCGGGGCTGGATCGCGCCTCTGCTGGGCGTCTCTGCCAAGTTCAAGTCGGTGCGGCTTGCAGTCCTCTCCGCCCCTTTCCGAGCGGCCATTTTCCGCTACCTCCAGCTCGTCGCCTGCTGAGCAGCCCTGGGCTGCGGAGAGCTCCCCCCCCCCCCACACACACACCTCGGGGGAGGGGCAGAGAAACTTCCCCTGCAAGAACCAGCTCCCCCCCCGACGGTACAGCGTGAAACTCTGCCTCGCAGGCAGCTCCTGGTCACTCCTGCATCCGGCTGCGTCCCCAGCCTGCACCTTAGCAGGGCAGCCCGCCCCCCCCCCCCCAACACAGAGCCATGCAGGACACATCCCCCCATCCCCCCTCCCAGCGCTCCACGCATCTGCTTTGCCACCGGGGGGGGGGTAACCCGGCCCCCACAAACACCCCCCCGCCCCCACCCCTAAACTTTTGCTGCTTGGTCCATCCACCGCAGCGGGGAGGGGGGGGGGGAGAAAAGGAAACTGACAGGGAACCTACCATCGCCAAGTGAAATTAACGAGGCTCCAGTCCAAGTTGCAGCCAAAGGAAAAAAGGGGGAAAAATATTCTACAGTTTGTGTTTTCCACCAACAAAAAAAGAGAAGGAAGAAAAACAAAAAAATCAAAGTGTCCTCAGAGTTGGCTCATCTCTCCGGCTCCTCCTCGCTGCCAGTGCCCATGGCAGCGGCCCCGCCGCGGCTCGTGTGTGTTGTTATTTTGGTTGTTGGCTTTTTGTGTGTGTGTGTGTGTTGGGTTGGGGCTGGGCTGAGCGCACACACACGGGCATCAGCTCCACTACAGGCTCCCTCGGCTCGGTTCGGCTCCCGGGTCAGCTCAAGGAGGTGCCTGGCACCGGGTGAGTCAAAACATGGTCCTAGGCACCCAGGCAGGAGGGGAGGAGACCGAGAAAACGCAGCCGCTTTCCAGGGGCTCCTGCGAGGCGACCGGGGACAATTCTCCTCGGAGCGGAGCGGCGGCGGCGGCGGCGGCGGGTCGGGCTCGGTGCCTACGGGGAGGCCATCGCCCCCTCTGCAGCTATGGAAGAGAAACGCTCACATCTTCCCCTCCCCCCCCCACGCCAACTCCGGACGGGCATCGCTCCGGATTGCAGCCGCCCGCCGGCACCCCCCCTTCCCCATCGCATCCCTCCCCTCCCCTTCTCTCCTCCCCGCGCCGCGCCGCAGCCTCCTCCTCCGCCTGCCTCCTCCCCCTCGCCTCGCCAGGACACCGGGCAGAGCCGCACGGGGGGATCCCTCGCCTGGTGGGGGCGGGGAATGGGGCTTCTCCCCCCCCACTCCCCCCGCGCGCCAGGGGGGCGAGCCGAGGCGTCCGCTGAGCAGCCGCGGGATGTCGGCGATGGTAGGGGGGCGGCGGCGGAGCAGGGGCTGTGCCCGCATCCTAGCAGGAGCCCGCAGGCTCGACCGAGCTGGGGGGGGGGGTGAGTGTGAGCCGCCGTGTCACAGCCCCGTGCATCCCCTGCCGGGCACACACACACCTGCGCGTGCTGCAGAGGGTGCGTGGGACACACCCCGGCTTGGGGCTTGCACGGCCACTGCAGAGCGGGTTGCCAGGGGCAGTTACATGGGGGGGGGGGCTGAACTCCTCTCCCCCCCCCCGCTGTAGAGGTGACACAGCTGGAGAGTTCTCCATCACAGAGTGACCCCCCCCATCAGAGCTCCCAGGACACCCCTCCCCCTTCCCTCAGCCCCCCCCCCAATCACTCTCTTAAAGCTGCACACACCCATTTTAAAAACGGAGAGGCTGGTGCACTGGATCCGAGTTCCCTAGCAGAGCAGAACCCCCCCCCACCACCACCACCCCCCGCCTTATAGCGCTGGTGTGTGTCTGAAAATACAGCGTCAAACATTAACCGCGGGCGGCCTCCCTGAATTCCAGCAGAGCCCTGGCACGCCCCAGGGGGCAAATGATTGGATTTGAAACGTGCCTTCGAACTTTTAATCCTTCACCCTCCCAGCCACTCAAAGGAGTGAGCCGAGCTAGGGAGTCAAGAAACAAGTGCATGGGGCTGGCCAGGGGCCTGCTTCTCAGCTGCCCCTGACTCCACCTGCGGCCCTGGGTGCTCAGCACCTCGGGGAAACAGGCCCCAGGAGAAGTGGGGTGAGGCAGTGTGGGACACAGTGTTGATTCCCACCTGCCAGAAAGTGAGGGGAAAAAGACTGACCCTTTAGTTAAAATCGTATGCCAGATGTTCTGCAGTCTGTGATCCCACTTTTAGCTCTGACTGCTGATTTATGATGTTTTTTTAAATTAATGATCATTTGAATGTTCCTACAAACTAATAATATTTAACTCAAAGCAAAGTTCCTTTGGGGTGACGGTTTCCCATTAGGGGCTAACTGGGTTCACAGTACTCGGAGGTGATCAGTGACTTATCTCCAACCGTTTGGTACAACTTTAACAGCAGATTGACTGGGATGGCCAAAGGACTGCGGGCTTGTGAAGTCACACATTGGATATGGTAAAAAAAGTTACACTGCCTCCAAAGAAGTGACAGCCTGGAGTTTACCCCCATCACGATATAAATAGTCGATGTAATTCAAAACATATTTAAAAACCGATTTTGCACCAACATTCATTATTTACTTATCTCTACAGGTGATACACAAAGCTCTAGTGTGAGTGAAAGATTTAAATATGTAACCGTCTCAGGCATGGATCTGTATTTTCAACCCATCTTTCTATTGCATTAGCACAACCAGCAAAAGCTTTTCACCTCTTACAAACTCACCCTATTTTTTTTTATAGAAAGGCAACGAACTGGGATTTTTTTTTCAATGTCATGGAGGTTAAATGTACTGTGAATGTGTATATTTTTATATATGATACCTACAGAATACTTAACAAATAGTACCATAATCTAGTGTTAAACATGGTAAAACAGACTAAATAAATTGCTTGTATTTGTTTATAAAATTACAGAAAGCTGCATAGGCACTATTTTTTAATTTTAAAGTTTGCTTCCTCCTTATTTTTTTCTGGTGCAAGATAGCTCAGAGAGCACTGATCGTTCTTAATAGGAATAACATCAATTTTAACAGGGATTTTGTATAATCTGGAGATTTATGCATGCCCACATCTTCTCTATAACCCATGAAAACACGTACTAAGATATTGTATATTACACAGAATAATCTGTGTATTGATATCTTCTATATTCAGTTTGTTTGTGGTCTATTTAAGCACAGAATTTGCCTTATGTAAATGAAGATCTAATTTCGCTTTTATTTTCTATCCAAAAACATTTATATTTACAAGCTGAATTTAAAAAAAAAATCACCATCTGCTCCCTAACAAAAAGTCACTTCCCCGTTTTGACTATAAACAGCCTCCTGGCTGAAATAAGTAATTCATTTGCACTGCACCAACTAAATAAGTCTTGTGGAAGTTAAACCTGAAAGCGACTGTTGCTTTGCGAGGGAGACTATAGTTTTTATTTTATGCATTTAGCACCAGGAGAAACTAAGAAAAAAATAAACATTGAAAAGAACTTGCCAATATCTTAATGGTTCCGACTCAGCAGTTTAGTGGCCGTGTTGGGCACAGTGTTAGAAGTTTGAATTTCTTCCCAATGTGGTTTTATATTATCCTTTTGTACCACTGTAGCTCCTAGAAGCCCAACCCAAGATTGTGCTGGGTACTTTCATTATCTTTTTATGTTCTAGGGGAAAATTGGTATTCACACCTACACACCGCACAGATCTGGTTTAATAAAGAGTGGTTATTCTCAGGCCAAATCTGAGACATAAAGAGAAAGTAGTTCTGAAAGTTCCCAAGGTGAGAGGCACTGTATCAGCAGCAGTGTGCCGTGAAATACTCACACAGGGTGGTTTTAATAACAGTTGGCTTTTCTAAGCATATCAGCAGGAGGGGTCATGAAAAAGAGGTGTCACTTGTGATCACTGGCAGGCTGGGATCTTCAAGATTTGTAAATGTAGGGACCAGCCTGCTACAGTGTGGGTCCAAGGGACAGAAGGGAAATATGAAAGGTGATCTGTAAAGGGGGCAAAATGGTTTTTTTTTCTTCTTCTTCTTCTTTGAAGCTCTGCCAGATTTTTGTGTATGTGTCTCTGTGTGTATAGTCAGGAAGGCCAAAGCTAGTCTCCCCCTCCCTTCTCCCTAGTGTTAAAAAATGTTTGGATGATTCACAAGTGGGTGCTTTCCCCCCCTTAAATTGGAAGGTTGGGAGTACTAGATTTTCAAAGGGACCTCAAGTATGAGACTTAAACAAGTGTTAACAAAACCCAGAGGATTTTAGACAGGCCACACTGAAATCCGCCTCCCCCAGTTAGTCAGATTCCCCACACCACAGTGATGGTGCAGTGTTAGATCCTGAATAAAAAGGGAGAAAAATCTGAAAATGTGTCTGTGCAACTCCTCCCCCTATTTTTGACCCTCTCTAATATATAAATATATTAATTATTACTATTATTGTAGCACTTAGAGGCCCCTGCCAAGGCCAGGGAGCCACCATGCTGGGTATATATTAGTACTGGACAGTCCCTGCCTCAAGGATCTTACTATCGAAGGCCCTGGTCCTGCAAAAACGTATGTCTGTGCTTAATTGTATCTGCTGTGAGTTGTCCCATGGACATGTCAAATTAAGCATGAGTAAATCTTTGCAGAATCAGGGCTAGACTCCAGGTCTTTGTTCAAGTTTAGTCCTCTGTTAGCTCAGCCATAGGCCTGCTCAAGGTAGCTATGCCCTTAATTACTAATGTATAATCCCAACACTAAAAGAGAACGTATTTCCCAAAAATCCCTTTTTAGGCCTTCTCCAAGGAAGCAGAAACAGGCATGAGCCCAATTCAATTCAATTGGTTTTTATTTTTATTTATTTATTATTTTTTTTGCAGGTCACCATAATGCTTAATATAAAATAAACAAACAAGCATTTGGGGTTGGAGTTTCCTCTCACTGAAGGTGTTTTTACACCAGCTTAACTCCATAGGCTTCAGTTGAGCTGTTTCTGATGGACCCCAAGAGCAGAATCAGGCCTTTCATTAAAGTGTGAGAGTTTATGTGACAGCTGTCAATCAGAATTGGCTTCCTTCCCTGAGCCACCTCTCCAAATGGGATCTACCTGGAAATACTCTAGGGGTGACATTCGCCTCTGTGAAAGGCTTAGGAACGACTTAAGTCCCACTTAACTGATATCTAGGACTTGTGCTGGCACAAGATTTAAAATGAGAGGGCTGAAACAGTAGCGCTGAAGATTCTCCAAAACGGGAAAAGCCCAGGTCCTTGTCGAAATTTCATGCCTCGCCCCTTTAAGAGACCAAAGCAAGTCCCCAGAACTGAACATCCCCTGAATTTTGAGGCACGTCAGATCTGGGTTTAAAACATTGTGTCTGGGACACCATCCCTGTCAAAAGTTTTCTTTAAAAAAAAAAGGGACATCTCCCAATTTATTTATGGGGATAAGAACTTCTCAGTGTCAACTTTCAGAATGCTGGGCTCAGCAAAATGCATGCAGTTACCTTTGAAGTAATACCCTGCCGTACGAGATCCCCTCTTCATGGAGGGGAAATATAACACTCACCATTAGCTTTTTACTAGTCGAGTTCCTGTGTCTGTCTCTTGCATTGTCCTCTGCTAAGGTAAATTTTTACTCTTGGTTGCAGTGTATGACTGCCATACGAGTCACAGACTTATATCCAAAACGATAATCAGGGGGAAATTTGATCCCTGAAACTAGATTGTAGCAGAGAAGTTTTGTAGATTTTACGTCCAGATTAATTTGCATTATTTTTATGCAGCTTGATTAAATATAAGGAGCAATATTCTTCCTTTGACTAACTTGTGGAAAATCCATTAACGTATATGGCTTTTTGGACCAGATCCTGAACCGATATAAATAATGAAGTCAACAGAGCTAAGATCAGTTACATTGGCTGAACATCCAGCCTTTAGGTCTAAGCTATACAGCTATTTTCTTTATTTGTTACATTTTCATGTATCCAGATGTGTCTCGCTTTGATTTGAAACATTGAAAAGTTCAAAATTTAGATGAAAAAGAGTGAAAAAAACCTGCAAAATTTTAAAATGGATTTTACCCCCTGTATTTACAAATTACTTTTTTTAACCACCTTGATATCTATTATAAAATCTCCTAGTATATGGGAATTTTGATAAAAAATCAGGTAAGAGATTCTTGTGAATTCTTCTGTGAAAATTTTTGGGATTTTTTTTTTGGGGGGGACAGGAAATATTAGCCACCTCTCATATTTACTGCTCTCCCAGATAACGAGGGAAATCAGCCCATTAAAGATCATAAAACAGCAAGCAAAAATTGCTTGTGATAATTCCTTCAGATTGAGTGATTTTGCTGTGTAACCAGGTTTGCCTTCTATGAACAGTCGAGAGCTTGAATTTACTAGTGCAACCCTGACAAAAAGGGAATTTTAAACTCAATTACTTTAATCAGGAGGGAGTTTTACATTTTACATTCAACTGTAAAATTTGCAATTGGGCTGTGTAGGCCCTAGTCACTCATTGATTTAGAACTAAGCCTATGGATGAGAGTTTACAGGATTGGAACCATAGTTTTATATTCATATTATATTATATATTATATTATATATTATATTATATGGTCTGTTCAGTGGTCATGGTTCAATGGATTTAGGATCTGGTCCTTAGTTATATACACTGCTGTTTATGTATCATAATTAGGGCTGTTGATTATTCGCAGTTAACTCACGCGATTAACTCAAAAATTAATCACAATTAAAAAATTAATCACAGTTTGAATCACACTGTTAAACAACAGAATACCAATTGAAATTTATTAACTATTTTGGATGTTTTTCTACATTTTTAAATATATTGATTTTAGTTACAACACGGAATACAAAGTGTACAGTGCTCACTTTTTATTATTATTTTTTATTACAAATATTTGCACTGTAAAAATTATAAAAGAAATAGTATTTTTCAATTCACCTCATACAAGTACTGCAATGCAATTCCTTATTGTGAAAGTGCAATTTACAAATGTAGATTTTTTTTGTTACATAGCTGCACTCAAAAACAAAACAATGCAAAACGTCAAAGCCTACAAGTCCACTCAGTCCTACTTCTTCTTCAGCCAATCACTCAAACACATTTGTTTACATTTATAGGAGATAATGCTGCCCACTTCTTATTCACAATGTCACCTGAAAGCGAGAACAGGTGTTCGCATGGCACTTTTGAAGCCGGTATGGCAAGGTATTTGCATGCCAGATACGCTAAAACATTCATATGCCCCTTAGTGCTTCAGCCACCATTCCAGAGGACATGCTTCCATGCTGATGACACTCATTAAAAATATAATGCGTTAATTACTTACTGACTGAACTGCTCGGGGAAGAATAGTACTGGTATGTCTCCTACTCTGTTTTACCCAAATTGTGCCATATATTTCACTTTATAGCAGTCTCGGATGATGACCCAGCACATGTTGTTTGTTTTAAGAACACTTTCACAGCAGATTTGACAAAACGCAAAGAAGGTACCGATGTGAGATTTCTAAAGAGAGCTACAGCACCGACCCAAGGTTTAAGAATCTGAAGTACCTTCCAAAATCTGAGAGGGATGAGGTGTGGCGCACGCTTTCAGAAGTCTTAAAAGAGCAACACTCTGATGCAGAAACTACAAAACCCAAACCACCAAAAAAGAAAATCAGCCTTCTGCTGCTGGCATCTGACTCAGATGATGAAAATGAACATGCTTCAGTCCACTCTGCTTTGGATCATTATCGAGCAGAACCCATCATCAGCATGGATGCAAGTCCTCTGGAATGGTGGTTGAATATGAAAGGACATATGAATCTTTAGTGCATCCGGCACTCAAATATCTTTTGATGCCAGCTACAACTGTGCCATGTGAATGCCTGTTCTCACTTTCAGGTGATATTGTAAATAAGAAGCAGGCAGCATTATCTCCTGCAAATGTAAACAAACTTGTTTGAGCGATTGGCTGAACAAGAAATAGGACTGAGTGGATTTGTAGGCTCCGAAGTTTTACTGTTTTGTTTTTGAAGGCAGTTTTTTTGTACATAATTCTACATTTGTAAGTTCAACTTTCATGATAAAGAGATTGCACTACAGTATTTGTATGAGGTGAATTGAAAAATACGATTTCTTTAGTTTTTTACAGTGCAAATATTTGTAATAAAAAATAAATATAAAGTGAGCACTGTACGCTTTGTATTCTGTGTTGTAATTTAAATCAATATACTTGAAAATGTAGGGAAAAAACAAAAATATTTAAATAAATGGTATTCTATTATTAACAGTGCAGTTAATCACGATTAATTTTTTTAATCATGCGATTAATCACAATTAATTTTTTTAATCACTTGACAGCCCTAATCATAATTGTACATTTGTATCAAAGCGCATGGGGCGTATTTTTCAAATGTTGACATTTCAGCAAAAAAATTAAAAACACAAAACAAAACCCACACCTTTCAACAAAATATTTCCAAAAAAAATGTCCCTTCTGTTTTGAATAACTATAGAGCTGTCTGACTTTTTTCAAGATGGGCAAACTTTTTCAAAATTTCCAATTTTTACAGTGTATTAAATTATTTTTGAAAGGAAAGCATTTTTGCCAATTTGCCCATGCAATTCTTCCCCATGTGTTGAACAGCACTAATTTATATTTTCTCATGTATTTGTTTATTCATTTACGATGGTGCCTCAGACCAGGGCCTCCTTGTGCAAGGCGCTGCACATAAACAGAACAAAAAAATTGCCCCACCCCAAACACCTGACAATCCAAGTAATAGATAACTATTTATTTTATTTCATTGTGAGACCTTAAGATGGCTACTCTGTATGTGTCACAGCTGCTCCCCTGCTGACTGGAAGTGTATTTCATAGGCTCCATACTGCTCAGAGGTAATAGTCGTCTTCCTTTAGGACCGGTGGCAGGAGGAGTCTGTGCTTTAGAAGCAAAAGGATCTCAGTTAAACCCTGTTGCCACCAAAAAATCCCAAGTAGCCACAATGTGTAGCCATGTGACACTGATGACATTTCTATATGCCACAGATTAGTTACACCATTTAAAGGGGCTGTGTCAGCTAATTTCAGGCCCAAAATTCGGATTTACAGAAACAGAGGGGAAAGGTCCTAGTGTGAGTAGAAATATTAATGTTTCAGTTCAAACAGTTTTTGGCTGAAAGGGCCCAGGAATTTCCCCATTCCCCTGTTGCGCTGGGAGCCTAGGTCCAACCGCTTTGTTCTAGCTCACACTGCCAACAAAATGAAAGTAGTTGTGCGAGGACACTGTCTCTTTTAAAAGTCAGGGTGATAGGAGCAAACATTTGCATGCAACAAGTCGCTGCAAATTGGAGTAATACTTGTAAAACTGCTCAGACCCACTGATGATTAACCCTTAAATGTCCGTGTCACTGTTTAACGACACTGCCAGCATTCTGTGCATGCTTTCTGGCAGCTGCTGGAGGACAAAATGAGGCCATTGTTTCCCCTTAAAGCTAAGAAAGAGAGGGGAATAAGCTTGGAATTTTAATCAATTGCTAAAACAAACAAAAGGCCGTTAGGTACCCGACTACCTGAGCCTAACCAAAAGCCTGAATCTAATCTCAGTTACGGTGGAGTGAGTCGGGAATGCCTCTGCATTTGAAGTGGTGTAAAGGAAGATCAGAATTTGCCCCTTGGAGTTGTGACTGCATTGGGTAATTCATTACTCGGGGTCTCATTATCCCCAGCAGTCAGTGGGTTTGGACAGGGTATAGCTGTGGGGACCTGGTGAAACACTTGCTGGAGTCCATGAGGCAGATCCTGCTGTCAGTTTTGCAGGTGTAAATTTGAAGAAACTTCACTGACAGGGAGTGTGTCAGGCTGCCCTGCAGTGGCTCAAGAGCACGAGTCCCAGCCTCTGGGCAGAGTGTTAGGAACCAGGGCACAATCCCCACTTCGGTGGTGAGTTCTATACTTAGATTTCACTAACCAGTTATTGAGTGTAAACTCCTCAGGTGCTGCAGCAGCGTTAACTTGGAGTGTCCCCTTGGGTGCTCCAGTCTGTCCTGCCACCCAGGGGAGCTGCCGGCCCCTGACACCACGAATCGCAGCAATATTCAGGTTACTCCCAGTCCCAAAGGACCCGTCACTTACCCCAGGTCCATGGCGCTTTATACCTCACACCAAGGACAAATTGTAGCCAGTCCTATAATAAACTGTCTCCAGATTTACAATGCAGGAAAAGGAACCAAGAGAGTTCAGCACCAGGTTAAAGCAGGTAAACCCAGATACACACAAACGAGTCCCAACCCTAAATTTCAAAAAGTAATAGAAGCATCTGTGATAAGCAGCAAGTTCTATGTGTCCTTTAGGGCTAATCCAGGCCAAGCACCGGGGTTCTCTTGCTTGTGCCTCGTACTCCTGCCCCCCGCCTCTCCCCGTGCCCCAGAGTCCAAGTAGCATAAAGATCCAATGCCCCTTTGTTAGGGGTTTTTAGTCCCTTTCCCCTTCTGCTCTGCTCTGCAAACTCAACCGATGGGAGGAATTCACCCGCAAGCCTCATCTTCATGGCAGGGGGGGAGCGAGGAGGAGTAAACAACAACGTCTTTTGTCCTCTTTAACGTTCCACTCTAGTTCACCTGGTGTTGCTGGGCCTTGCTTGTCGGGCAGGCCGGAACACCTCCCTCCGAAGATCAGCATTTCACACGAGTTAACATCTCTCTCCTGGCTGGTGATTTACATGGTTACAGAGGCTCACAATACAACCGCTCAAACGTTCCCTTACGCTACGGGGCACGGACGTGATACGGGGGAATTAATGCCGGCAGCAACGCACCATCAAGTCTAAACACTAAACACATTCTTATCACCTGTTTTAACAATTCTAACATGCAGGCAAGCCAGGCGGGATCCAGCTCTGTATTTGTCAGAATTCAGTGGAGACACGGGCACCTTGGCACGAGCTGGCGTCTCACTGCCAGCGTCACAGAGGGACTTACGCCCGAGGTACACCAACAGAAGTAACAGAAGAAGCAGGCCCGATAAGGATGCAAGGCTTTGGGGCTATGCAAAGCCCACTTAAATCAATAGAAAGACTCCGCTTGCTCTGGGCTTTGGATCAGAGCCCGAAGACTGTGCACAAGAGAAACAAGCCCAGAATTCCCATACGGGGCATGGCTAGAGAGTAACGTTTGGACCTGATCCTGCAAACAGACGAATAACTTTACTAGTGTGTTGTAGTTCCATTGAAGCCAATGGAACAGCCCCCCTGCCGCCAATAAGCTTTGGATCAGACACTTGGCCTGTGAGGAAAGTGTTTCTCCAACTGTTCATTTGCAAGAGAAAATTTGTGCTGGAATTTAAAATAAAATGTTTTAGGGGAACTGTAAAAAATATATTAGTTTCCAAAAATTAGCCCCATATTCCTCTGATGTATGAAAACAAAACACCATATGAAAAAGTGGCATTGGTATAAATGTTCTTTCTGTGGGAAAACTTTAGCAACTTACATAATCAATTGCCAGCATATTTCTGTAGCTAAATCCAATTACTACAGACAAATTGGCATGAACATTCGTCGTGCAAACCTTTCAGTAAACAATGGGCTTTTCTTCTTCTTCTTCTATTAGAATTAGTAAAAGCACAGAGAAGGGCACTAAACATGAGTGGGGCATGGAACAGCTTCCACATGAGGAGAGATTAATAAGATTGGGACTGTTCATCTTAGAAAAGAGACAGCAAAGGGGGGATATGACAGAGGACCATACAAACATCCATGGTGTGGAGAAAGAGACTACGGACGTGTTGTTTGCCTCTTCGCATAACACAAGAACCAGGGGTCACCCAATGAAATGAATAGGCAGCAGGTTAAAAACACACAAAAGGAAGTATTTCTTCACACAACACACAGTCAACCTGTGGAACTCATTGCCAGGGGATGTGGTGAAGGCCAAAAATATAACTGGGTTCAAAAAAGAATTAGATCAGTTGATGGATGATAGGTCCATTAAGGGCTATTAGCCAAGATGATCAGTGATGCGACCCCATGTTCTGGGTGTCCCTAAACCTTCAAGTGCCAGAAGCTTGGACTGGATGAGGCAGCGCTTAATTCATGCCAGGGCTGAGCCCCGGCACCTCTGGGCCTGGCAGTTCGTAGCCCCAGCACCTCTGGGCCTGGCAGTTCAGAGCCTGGCACCTCCAGGCCTGGCAGTTTGTAGCCCCGGCACCTCCAGGCCTGGCAGTTCAGAGCCTGGCACCTCTGGGCCTGGCAGTTCAGAGCCCGGCACCTCCAGGCCTGGCAGTTTGTAGCCCCGGCACCTCCAGGCCTGGCAGTTCAGAGCCCGGCACCTCTGGGCTGGGCAGTTCGTAGCCCCGGCGCCTCTGGACTTGCTGCATCAGTTATGAATGTAAAAGTATTGCTCGAGCCCCCGCACCTCTTTCAGTACAAGTTAAGCCCCGACGACAGGGGATGGCTCACTTGACAATGGCCCTGTTCTGTTCATTCCCACCTGGGCACCTGGCATTGGCCACGGTTGGAAGACAGGATACTGGGCTGGATGGACCACTGGTCTGACTCAGGATGGCTGTTTTTATGTTCTTTCCCCTATACAATTTTACAAGAGAGGAAACTTACTCACAGGCTCAATGTAAGTAATAAAGGCTTTGAAAATAGGACATAATTAACAATGATACAATCCCAGATGGTGCTTATTTGGTTTTGAGAATACATTACACTTTTTCCTTGCCTCTTCATTAAAATGTTGCTGTTTTTTAAATGTGGCTTTCCTTTTTCTGATTCTGCTTTTCTGGTTCCTCCTCCAGAATCTGCTTTGAATTAATGAAATTCAATCCAACAATCTGGGGATGAATATTATATAATTTCCCATATTATTTTATTCATTTAAGTGCTTATTTTGATTGGGAGGACTGGGCTGCATTAGGGTAGCAGGGGAAAAAATAGCCATGTAGGCAAGGCTGTGGCAGGGGACTTAGGTGATATGGGGTCATTTCACAGGACTTCTCAACTGCCCGTGTGACCTAGGGCAAGGAAGGCGGTGCCAGGCTTCTCGCAATGCTGAGAAGATGTGGAGCATTGGGAGCTGCTCGGTGAAAACCTGGCTGTCTTTGCAAAAGATGCTCTCCAGCTCAGCCAGCAGTGACAGGGCAGGAGTCCCTGGGTGACGTTCTCTGGCTGGCCTGTGTCACACAGGAGAGGAGGCTGGAGGATCTGGGTCCCTTTGGGCCTTGATATCCATGAATCTCAGTGTGGGTCAGTCTCTGGGTGTGCAGAATAGGGAGGAAGCAACGCCCTGCCCCACAGGGATGGGCTCTTCAGTGATTCTGAGGTGCCCAGATTCTGAGGTGCCACTTTCAAGGCCCTTCCCAGTCAATCCCCACCCTCCTTCTCCCCTCTCCATCACTCTCGAGCCACTGGTGCCCACCTCCGATCGGGCCCTAACGCAGCCTCCGCTGCCCATTTGTTATGTTTTCAAACAAGCACCTTTGTGGTTTCTGCCCTGCGTGCTTGGGGGGTGCTCTCCATAAATGTCTGCAAAGCTGCCCATTGGCCTCCTTCCAGCCTCTCCTCAGCCTCTCCTTTGCTGCGGGGACAACCGCTGCGCCTCCCCCGCATTGTCTCCTGCTGCTCCCCTGTCTGATTGTGTCCAGCCATGGCCTCTTGTCTTGGGCGGAGGATCTGTCCACACTGCAGCCGGAGGGGTGACTGCTGGATGTGTAGAGCACCTGGGCTCACTTTGGATTAGCTACATCAAAGGTAGCTCAAGTAAGAGTGACAGGGAAGCTATGGCCGGACAGGCAGCTGCACGGGCTAGCCCCAGCCGCCCAGGATGGTCGCTCAGGTGTGGCTACATATGCTGCAGTCTCGCCTCCTGACTGTAGTGTAGACGCACCATTAGACCAGTGGTTCCCAACCATATGTGATCCACAATGTTTTACCTGGGCTGCAGGCTGAGAATCACAGCACCCCCCACGTGGCTATGCCTAGCGCCCCCACCCTGGGGACCCCACCTCAAAGTGGGGCCAGGAGTGGGGTCCCGGTGGCGGGGCCGGGTGGCAGGAACTCTGGACCCCGCCATGCGGGGCCATCTGTAGCCCCGACCCCAGACCTTGATGTGCGGGGGCCGGGCAGCAGTCCCGACCCCGACATTGGACCCTGTTCTGTGGGGGGTGGGTGGCAGACCCAACCCTGCTGCCAACCCTCCCTGACCCCAACCCCTGCTGTGTGGGGCTGGGCGACAACCCCGGCCCTGGAGCCCACCACCCTTTAGCACACAGCTGAGCCCCAGCTGTGTGCTAACTGGGCCGCATGGGCTGTGGGTTGAGAATACTGCCTTAGGCTAAGAGACTTGCCCAAGGTCATACAGAAAGTCTGTGGCAGAGCAGGGCATTGACCCAGGCTTCCGGAGACCAAAGCTAGTGTCCCAACTTCTGCACCCTGCTTTTTCTCTCTTTTGGGAAGGAGCTTGCACTGCTGCGGTCCCCGCACATGGCGTATGTGCCCCGTGAGTTCCACAAAGGCAAGGTACCTCTCACGGCCACATGGGTCTCCGCTCAGTGAGCGTCACCCAAGGCAATAGGAGTCAGTATGTTTTCTCTGGAATATGGGGACCTGGAGCAGAAGTGCACTTCAAAACACTTAAATGATAGATCTGGGACATACACTCATCTGTGATCGTCCCTTACACGCGTACAACCTCTGTGCCTGCACAATGAGGGAGTGTTCGCCCAAGCGGTGACAGGGAGATGTTTGCTCATGCATTTACCCCAGCTGCGGGGGCATCCTGGTAATTCCGCGCCAAGCTGGTTAAAGATTGGGTTAGAAACAGGCCCCGGACAGGAGCTCACAGTCAGGGGCCAGTGAGAATGACTGCTACAAGCCGGGGGCTCACCCGTCGGAAGTGACAGAGGAGGAGAGAGACTTGGGGGTGTGGGTCAATCACAGAGTGACCGTGAGGTGGCTCTGAAGAGGGCAAATGTGATCCTGGGATGTGTTAGGTGGGGCATCTCCAGAAGAGATGGAGACGTATTGACCGCATGGTACAAGGCGCTGGTAAAGATCCTGCGGACTCCTCCTGGGTGCAGTTCTGGTCACCCATGCTCAGGAAAGATGAGTTTAGACTGGAGCAGATGCAGAGAAGAGCCCCACAGATGATCGGGGGAATAGGGGAGATTGGCAGATCCTGACTTGGTTAGTTTAGCACTAGAAGGCCGAGGGGGCTAGGCCTGCTCTCTATAAATACCTTAGCAGGGTAAATGCCAGGGAGGGCGAAGAGCTATTTCAGCTCAGGGACAATGAACAAGTTCTGGCTGGGAACCAGCAGCAGGTTTCTAGCCATCCGAGGGGGAGCAGCCTCCCGGTAGGAGTTGTGGGGGCAAACGGCTGACGTGGTTTTCAGCGAGAGCTGGACACATTGCTGAGTGCAGCGCCTGAGGGGTTTGTGTGTGATGGTAAGTGGAGGGCAGGGCTCAGCAGCCCAGGGGTCGCTTCCCATTTGTGTCCTATGTTCCTACAGCTCATGCTTCAGGGTTGCAGCCAGTCCCTGGCAGGGGTCAGGAAGGGATTCCCCCCCCCCCCGCAATGTTTTCAGGGATGGCCGTGGCTGGGAGAGGTCACTGGCCGAGGAGGGCCAGGGCTGTGAGGTGGCCTGGGGCAATCTCTCACTCAGGGCAGGGCGTGCTGGCTGGTCCTTGCTCACATGCTCAGGGTCTATCTGATCACCGTACGTGGGCAGGAATTTCCCCCCAACTCAGATTGGCAGTGACCGGGGCGGGGGGGGTGCCTCTCTCTGCAGCGTGTGAGTGCGGGGCACATGGCAGGATTCTCTGGGTCTCTCTCACGTAATCATTTCCCTGCCATTGCCGGGGCCTCGGGCACTGATGCGTCTCGCCCTCCCGTTTTCTGCCTGTGCCACCTAATCGCCTGGTCTCCTGAGGGCTGCAGTACTGTGCTCGCATGTTGATTGTTGGGTCAGCGTGCGAGGGCCGGGGGAGGGTGGCTGGAGCTGTACACGAGGGCAGACTGAATTACCTCCTGGGCCCTTCTGGCCTTGGACTCTGGGACTCTAAGACCCAGCTGAATTGT
Source organism: Mauremys mutica (assembly GCF_020497125.1). Taxonomy (NCBI): domain Eukaryota; kingdom Metazoa; phylum Chordata; order Testudines; family Geoemydidae; genus Mauremys; species Mauremys mutica. Next base: position 12,433,319 of record NC_059095.1, on the reverse strand, counting down.
GGGGTGCTCAGAAGGCATCGATTCATTGTATCACAGTGGCACACAGAGGCCTCTGGTAAGAACATAAGAACGGCCACACTGGGTCAGACCAAAGGTCCCTCTAACCCAGTATCCTGTCTGCCGACAGTGGCCAATGTCAGGTGCCCCAGAGGGGATGAACAGAACAGGTAACATCAAGTGATTCTTCCCCTGTCGCCCATTCCCAGCTTCTGGCAAACAGAGGCTAGGGACACCATCCCTGCCCAGCCTGGCTAATAGCCATTGATGGACCTGTCCTCCGTGAACTTATCTAGTTCCTTTTTGAACCCTGTTACAGTCTTGGCCTTCACAACATCCTCTGGCAAGGAGTTCCCCAGGTTGACAGTGCGTTGTGTGAAGAAATACTTCCTTTTGTTTGTTTTAAACCTGCTGCCTATTCATTTCATTTGGTGACCCCTAGTTCTTGTGTTATGAGAAGGAGTAAATAACACTTCCTGATTTACTTTCTCCACACCCGTCATGGTTTTATAGACCTCTAGCATATCCCCCCTTAGCCGCTGCTTTTCCAAGCTGAACAGTCCGAGTCTTTTTAATCTCTCTTCATACGGATGCTCTGCCATACGCCTACTCATTTTTGTTGCCCTTTTCTGAACCTTTCCAATTCCAATAGACCTTTTTTGAGACAGGCCAACCAGATCTACACGCAGTATTCAGGATCTGGGCGTACCATGGATTTACACAGAGCATTACAATACATGATGTCATAGGCTTAGGGCCTCACTGTGCTCGGTGCTGTATATACGCATAGCGTGAGATAGTGCCTCTCCCAATCTAAACAGACCAAGGAAGCATCATGGTCCACATTATACAGATGGGGAATTGGGGTCCGGGCAGATTAAATGACTTCTCCAGCCTCCCAAAGGACGTCTGGAGCAGAATTAGGAGTTATGCGTCCCAGTGCCTAACCACAAGCCCATCCTTCTCATCAGGAGCTCACAAAGCACTACACAAAGGAGATCAGTACCATTATCCCTATTTTACAGCTGGGGAAACTGAGGCACAGAGAAAGAGGAAAGTGGCTTGCTCAAGAAGCAAGAAATAGAACCCACATCTCCTGAGGCCCAGTCCTGTGATCTCTCCACTAGGCTACACTGTATCTCAGGTCCTCAACCAAAAAACGGTACATGAGGGTGAGCTGTGACAGGCCATGGTAGAACACAGCATGGCCAACCTGAAATGTCCAAAACTCACAGGTAAGGCCCCCCAGATAACGAGACTGGCGTAACAATCATGATTTTTAAAAAATATATATATATTTTGTTTCTTTTAATTTACCTTTTGGTTTTTGAGATGTGGGTCATACTTTCCAACTTTTACATGGGTTTGAAACTAGCTTAGAAAGGAAAGCTGAGATTGTCCCATGATCCCCTGACTCCAGGAGCTGGAGCTTTAAGAATAACACCAAATATTGCAAGACTCCTGATAAAATGGCAAGAGGTTGGTAAGTGCTGGGAACACAGTGGGGAGAGAAAGAGTCCAGTGATTCCAGTCTAGACATTGCTGCTCTTGTCCAGGATCATAAAGACAGAAATTTATTCCAGTAGATACAAGGGTTCAGTCAGCTTTGGGGAGATACAGCCAGAAGCTACTTTTGATTCCTCTGGCTAACTGGGGATTGAACGCTTTTGAACAGCCCCCTATCGGCACACAGGGATGGCAAAGGCGCTGACCAGGCTGTTGACTGTCTGGTTGGTGGCACCGTGCAGCGGGGCTGGCAGGCTCCCTTTTAGCCTCGGCGCCGCGTGGCTCCTGGGAAGCAGGCATCATGTCTCCCCTCCGGCTCCTATGCGTAGGGGCAGCCAGTTGGCTCCGCATGCTGGCCCCACCCCAAGCACCAGCTTGCAGCTCCCATTGGCTGGGAACCGCGGCCAATGGGAGCTGTGGGGGCGGCACCTGCGGACATGGCAGTGTGCAGAGCCACTTGGCCGCACCTCTGTGTAGGAGCCGGAGGGGGGACATGCCGCTGCTTCTGGGAGCTGCTTGAGGTAAGCGCTTCCTGGAGCCTGCACCCCTGACCCCCTCCCGCCCTCCAAACGCCTCGATCCCAGCCCACAGGGGCGGCTCCAGGCACCTCCCGCAGGCAAGCTGCCGAGGGCAGCCTACCTGCAGTGCTTGGGGCGGCAAAATACCTAGGGCCGCCCCTGCCAGCCCAAAGCCCCCTCCTACACTCTGAACCCCTGATCCCGAGCCCCACTTCAGAGCCCTCACCCCCTTCCACACCCCAGCCCCCTGAGCCAGCCCAGTGAAAGTGAGCAAGTGAGTGAGGGCGGGGAGAGTGAGTGACAGACGGGGGGGTGGAGTGAGTGGGTGCATGGCCTCAGTGAAGGGGCGGGGCATGGGTGAGGCCTCAGAGGAGGGGCAGGGCAGGAGGCGGGCAAGGGTGTTCGGTTTTGTGCAAGTAGAAAGTTGGCAACCCTAATTAGCAGCGCTCAATGCAGTGAGGCCTAGTGGCGAGAGCACTGGCCTGTAGCACATTCAGCAGCCCTGCGTTCTCTTCCTGGCTTTGCCATGGGCCAGTGGGTTGGCAAGTCACTTCACAGCTCTGTGCCTCAGTTTCCCCACCTCTAAAATGGGGGATGATGATGCGCTTTAAGATCTACTGAGGAAAGGCACCATGAGCGCGCCAGGGATTATTGTGACTGCTGTACCAGACAAAGGGCTGCAGTCTCTTTCATGACACTTTCCCTTCCTTGTTTATAATCTCTCTATAAAGAGTGAGTGCGGGTGTCAAAATCAGTATCCCCTTCCATCCCGAAGCACTCACACACTTCCCCCACCCCGACATGCGATCAGGTCTGGGGTGAGGCAGTGGGAGTCACCATTCCACACCAACGACCCTGGGCAGAACAACACCTTGCTGCTGAGCCGAGGGGGGCTGGGAGTGAATGCGATGAACTGCTGTGGTGGGCTGTGTTCTTTGGGGGTGGGGGTGGGGGTTCCAATGAGAAATGAAGCCCAGAACATATGACATTTAACCCCTGCTGCTATTTGTATATATGCAGTTTATCAGAAGCTTTGATTATGTTCCCAAAAGGCCAATTAAATAAGGATGCATCTCCTTGAAAAGGGTGTTGTGTTTACCCACACGGCACGTTGTGCATCACCGCAGCCAGTGTGCAATGGTGTGTAAATAGGTGTTTGGGAGCCATGTGATCTGCACAGCAAACATCCTTCTGAGCGCTCTTTGAGCGTTCCTAGCCAGAGCCAGCCTGCCGTCCTGGCCCGTTTCCCCTGCCTCTCCCTCCGGAGACCTCACAGCCACGGCACAACGCGCTTGGGAGGAGATTTCTCCAGAGCAACTCAAGATTCTGGGCACCCAACTTGAGACCTGATTCTCAGGAAGCACCGAGCCCCCTCCCCACTCCCTGTAAAATTCAGGCCTCTTCACGGGGTCTTGAACGGAGGCCCCAGAATCAACAGTAATTTGGGAAATCTTGGCTCAGGACCCCACGGGCAGCAGGGAAATCCCACCCTCATTTCCCAGAGCTGGGAAATCACCCTCCAGGGCTGATTTCAGAGTCAGCAGGGTCAAGCCCCAACAGCCAGATTTTCACGTCTGTTCGGGAATGGGTCCCTTCGTGTCACAGTGGGGATGACTGGAAGGTCTGGCGCCGCGTGGCTGGCGCAAGGTCACTCAGGGAAGCTGCAGCACAGGTGGGAACTGAATGAAACTCTCCTGCGATCCAGTCAGTGCTGTAAGCACAGGACTGTCCTTCCCCCAGGACGGTGCTGTAGAAAATCAGATTCGATAAACAACATACGAATGCTCAGCCCCTGTCCAGACAGCGCTTGCCAGCCATTGAGGGCAAAGCACTCTGGGAAGGAAAGAGGGGATGTTTATCCCCATCCTACAGGCAGGAAAACTGGGGCACAGAGAAGTGAAGTGACTTGATCAAGGTGACACAGCAGGTCCGTGGCGGAGTCAGGGACAAAAGGCAGCAATCCTAAGCCACCAGATCACGCTGCTTCCCAGTGAGGCAAGAAACAGGCTAAATAGCTAGAAAGGGAGAGAACGTGGGCAAGGAATATTGCACCTGGTACAAAAGAGAAAACTCGCCCAGTTTTGATGTATTGGTATTAATGATGATGGAGTCGTACTTACGGACTCCAGCGGAGCTCAGGGCTGCCTTGTGCAGGGTGCTGTACACTCCCCTAGTGAGAGACCGCCCGGCCCAACGAGCTTACTGGTGAAACAGCCCAGCCACCCAGGGCAGGCAACACGGGACGTTTGCAGGTAGAAATATCAGCGAAATCTCTGCCCACAGATGATTTGTATGTCCCTGAGCACTGGGGACATGAGAGTCTCCAGCAGTTTGGGACTTTGGTTCAGCTGGAGGCTGATTTTAGCCCTAGCTGAACTGCTTTGGGCTGTAGCATTAGGCTGGCGTTCTCAGCAGAGGCAGCTCTGGTGAATTCTGCAGATAGGTCAGGCCGGAGCTCCCATGAGAACAGCCTCTCACGCAGCTATGCCAACATCCTCTCTGTAGCTGGAAGCGCCAAGTGCTGAGGCAGCTGAAAAATAACCAGGGGAAAGCACTGGACTGGGACCCAGGAGATCTGGGGTCAGTTCCTAGCTGTGCCACAGACTCAGTGTGACCTTGGGCGAGTCAGTTAGGGAGGGGACTTTCATGGGATTTTAAAACCATGTCCTGTTAATTTACAGTGAGATTTATGCACTTAAATCCCTTGGGTGCTTCTGAAAAGCTCCCTCTTAAACTCTCTGTGCCTCAGTTTCCCATCAGCTTTGTGTCTCACTTGTTGATTTAGATTGCAAGCTCTTCAGGCCAGGGACTGTCTGTGCGGATGTACAGCCCCTAGCGTAATGGGGCCAGATCCTGGTCAGGGTCTCTTGGCGCTACTGTAATAATAATAATAATAATAATAATTTGACCCACACTTCTTGGAACTTCAAGGAAACCAAAGGTCCCAGTCACGTTTCAGGCAGAAATTTCAGGGCCCATTTGAATGTTATTTGAAGTGCTAATGGGCCGAGCCCTGATTCTCTGGTCAGCCCCTTGGCATCACAGCTGGCAGGGTGGGGCCTGGCAGCCTCCCTGACCTCAGTTGGGGTTTTGCGTTCGACACCGAATCCAGCCCTTTAATGACAAAACCATTTCCTCATGCACGCGCTCGGCCATATGTCCAGCCTCCAGATTTGGGTTTTTTTTTATTGCTTTCTAAAAAGAACTCCAAAGACACATGACACATTTATTATCTCTTGGCACATAAATCTCCCAGGCTGTTGTTTCCTGTAAAAGGGGCACAAATTTACAGGAATCCGTCACTCTGAAATCCAATGCGCTCTGAGCAGCCACAAGCCAGCGTGCGAGCACTGTGGTTCTCCACCTGCTGTACCACCCAGGTGAAAGGACGTGACGGATCTCCCGTTCCCCCAAACCTCTTCCGAACCCAGCTCCCACCCCAGAACCAGCCCAGCTCCTTGGCAGAACACCCGAAGCCAGTTTCCCCAGAGGAACAGTGGACCTGCAGGATGCAGACCTAGGGCGACTTCAGCCATTGGTGTTGATCCAAACGAGCCATGCCCAACTCCCACTGTGTTCCCGTGGCAGGAAGGCTATCTCCATCCAGCCCCCCTCTCTTCCCTTTGTCCCCCAAAGATCTCAAAGAGAGCTGGCCGGCCATCTTCTGACAGGATGGTTTTCCGCCCAGCGAGGCTGATTTGACAAAATTGAAACGTTTTGTGGGAATGTGGCCACTTCAGCAGAATTTTAGACTGGGAATTATCAAAATGCTGCCTTGCAATTTGTACATGATAACATAATATAATTAACATTTCGATAAGGTTGAAACAAAGTATTTCGGAAAATTTTGTTTCATGACAAATTCTGACATTTCCTCCTGATTTGGGCTGAATCCAAATGTCAAAGTCTTCGAATTTCCGGCAGGACGGCCATTTGTTATCTGAGCAGCTCTGACCTCAGAGAGCTGGAGCGTAAGGTGCCAAGCACCCTCCAGCCTGCCATGACTGCAGGCACTCAGCACCCTGCAAGGGCAAGGATCAAGTCACTCCTGGTTCATTCTCCCACATCCTTTGGTGCAAGCGGAGAACTCCCCGGTTGCTAGCGTGTTCGGGCTCCTCCAGCTACTTCACTCATTAGAGAAAATCAAGCTCACCGATTTGCTTATTGACTAATTAGCACCAGTGCCACCCCCTTCTGTGTAATGCAGTCAGGATAATATCAAACAGGGCTGTGCCCTGCTCCCAGATCTTTCAGCTGCCTCATTGTCCAGGGGAAGGTGCTGGGACACAGAGAGGAGCTCCATGGGGGCAGATCTCTGCACCTGCACTGAGCCCCACAGACTTCAGGATTGCACCCACGATGAGCTCCTAGTCTCCAGTCGTGCAAATGCCAGCACATGCCAAGGGAGGAAGGCGGGCACGGGCCTTGTGCTTAAGGCATTCCAGGGCTGTAGGTTCAATCCACCCCTCTGCCAGAGACATCGTGTTTGAGCTCGGACAAGGGTCTCAGCTGTATGGGGGGGTCCTGCCGCACAGAGGGAGGGTGAAGCTACGAGCTTTAACAAGTGTGAGGTGCTCAGTGATATGGGCCGCACGAGAGAGCTCCTCGTGGCTGGCTCTCCAGTAAAGATTCACACTCATTTTACAGAGGGGAAACTGAGGCACAAGGTAGTGAAGTGACTTGCTCAAGGGCCTGTAGCAAGCCTGTGGCAGAGCCGAGCACTGAGCCACAAACAGCTGAGCCCGAGTCTGGCATCTCACCCACAAGCCCGTGCAGCCTGTTCACCCAATTCAAATGTCTTCGCTCAGCCTTCCAGGGTCTATGCTGGGCAGCCCTTTCCTGCATCTCTGACCTGGTCTCCTGGTCACTCCCCCAACCTTGCTCCTGGCACTCTGCCTGGACGCACCCTCGGTGTCGGGCTCTGGATTCAAGGCAGCCAGGGTCAGTGATTGGAGCTATGGTCAAGAAAAGGTGCCATGGGTTGAAGCCAGCTGATAGGTCAATACCAAGCCCAGGGCAGTGCTGAACTTGGAGTCCGGCCGAATCAAGGTCAGAGTTGGAGACCAGATGCAGGCCAACAGCTGAGCGAGGGCCAAGGGCGTCTGTAACACCACAAGGCAGCAGGACTCCTGGCCAGGTGGGGCTGGTGCACACACTGGCTTGCAGCTCTAGCAGCCAGGATGAAACACCTGAGCCTGTGGTTCAGCTGACCCAGGCTCTGCCCAAGAAAGGCTGCAGCCACATGAGGACTGAATCCCTGAAGGCTCTGCTGGAACAGCATCAGTGCAACTGCACAAACAGGCCTGATCCAGCCATGAATCTCACACTCGGTCTCCTCCATAGACCTGATCCCACAGCATCACCCACTCTGGGGACAGTTCCTGTGTTGGTCAAAAATTTTCCACCACAACCACGTTTGGCCTGAAAATTGGATTTTCAACAAGTCAAATATTTCGTGACACCTGTCTGCTTGCCACGGAACATTCTGATTTTTCACTGAAAAAAAAACAACCGAAAACTGAAATGTTTCAATTCTGAAATACCACCGTGTTGCCTCATGGGAGTTGTAGTTTGGGTCTCTCATGCCCTCATTTTCCTCCATGGGCTGGACTCCAACTCCCATTAAGGCACCAAGTCCTTGTGATTGTCCTGATGCACTGCCTTACCTCATGAAGAAGAGACACCCTGGTAGTCCAACCAGGAAGCCCAATCTATAGAGGAAAGTAGGAGCATGAAACACCTGAACTACAACTCCCATGAGGCACTGTGTTGGTCTTTCCAAATTGAAATATTTGAGATTTTGATTTTTAACTGAAAACTCAAAATTTTCCAAGAGAAACAAAATTCTGACCAGATCTAATTTTTTTTAAAGTCCCAGCTGCTGGAATCAAGTGATCCCATGAGAAACTTAGCTTTAAAAAAAAAAAGATTTCTAGCTCTTAGGGTTGCCAACCCTCCATGATTATCCTGAACTCTCCAGGAATTAAGAATTAATCTTTAATTAAAGATTATTTCATGTGATGAAACCTCCAGGAACACATCCAACCAAAACTGGCAACCGTACTAGCCCCTGTGGTGAAGAGAAAAGTTGGAAAATGTGACCCTAAAAAGCTTAAAAGCCAGAAGGCAACTAAAAAAGGACCCTAACGTTTACTATTTTTAAAATCCCCGGGGTGTTCAGGAGAGCTCATTATTTTTCAGGGCACGACTCAATATTTTTGAGCACGTGTGGTCGACAATACCGGAAACAGCCTCTCCCCATCCCCGCCCGATCACTCCTCCATACTCGCTTCCTCCCAGATGTGCCCCGGCTCAGTGAGTAGCTGAGGTAGTTGCCACACGCCTCCATCCCGACAGTGCCCAGCCTAACGGGGCCTTGGTCTCGGCCAGAGCTGTGAGGTGCTAACGAGACACAAGTACGGCTGCCACTACCGAAGAAGGAACGCGGGTTAACATAGATCCAGCACCGTTTGGGAGCTGCCCGCATGGCTCCGGAAGGCTGAGAGAGGAAACTAGAAGCCAGATGTGATTGTCTGAAGGTCTGAGCCAGTCTCACGGCCAGTTCCCTTCACCTGGGAGTCACGGGTTTCAAGGCCAGCAGGGACAACCAGTGTGAGCCTCTAATGTGACTTCCTGCCGCTGCTTGATGTGGTCTGTAAAAAGGGGTGTGTGTGTCTATCAGAGACATCATATCCACCTGAACCTGTTCCCCAATCCCCATCAACTCTGCCCCCCAGCCCCATCTCTGCTCCTGCAGCAGCACCTGAGGCTCTGCAATCTTCCTCTCCTAGGTCTGGAGGTGGGGGAGGCTGCATCAGGGTCTCCTGCCCTTCCCAGGCTGGGTGCTACAGGGGGTAAAGGGAGGAGCAGAGGATCCGTCCTGTCCCCATTGCTCATGGGGGAGGAGATGGAGCTGCCCTGAGCTGCTGGTCTCTCTGCTTCCTCCTCCCCTCTCGCCTCCTCCGAGAACAGTGTCAGCTCCTGAGGGGAGGGGGCTGCTTCCTGTGGGGAAGGCAGCCAGTCAGAGGGGGTCTCCCCCAAACATCCCCTGGTGAGGCTGACACAGCCCTAGCGACCAGGCTCCACTTGTAGACATTTCGTTTGCTGTGTCTATGACCCCTTATGAGCAGGCCCAATTCAAGCACTGCCTCCTGCATAGCAGAGGCCAGAGGATTCCATCCAGTCATTCCTGCAGCCAGCCCATATCTTGTGGTTGAGCTAGAGCGCGTCTTTGGAAACAGTAATTATTCTAGAATAAAATCACTTCTATTTAGGAATAGTGTCTCTACATGGAGCATTAGACTAGCGTAGCTAGAGCAGAATAATTAGCCTGCTTTAGCTACGCCAGTCCATTTCCCCATGTAGATAAGCCCTTAGTGCCAGCTGAAATCTCCCAGTATTCATTCAGTCATTCATTCTCTCTTTCAAGCCCTGCTTTGCCCATATAATTTGATCACTCTCTTCCTGGCCTTATTAAAAGATCTTCTGAAGACACAAACATAAATTTAACAATTAAGAAGACGATGAAAGACAAAATGGGGTGAGAGGACACAGAGAGAGCCCTAAACACTCCATCCTAAACCAACCTGGGTTTGCTTTGCAAGCCGACCAGGGCAATGGAAAACGAGAGGAATTCCTCACCCCAAATGGATCTTGCTTTACTGCCAGCTGGCACGGGGCATTTTGTATCAGCCGGCGCGAGGAGATAAGAGGAGACCAGCCAATTGTCTTACCGAGCCCCACACGTTTCTGCAGCTTGCAGCAGATTAACACAAGGAGGGAGGCTTTTGTTCCACTGTTGGGTTTTGTCGGTCACCGCCCTGTTGTGATTGCTAGAGTAGGTACCATTAGTAACACCTACTGTGCAGTCCCACGGTGCTGGGTGCTGTACAAACACACAGGAGGAGACACCCTGGACCACAGAGTTTACAGTTTCACTGGACAAAGGGAGTATAATTACCTAATTTCCTAGATGGGTCACTGGCCCTGAAGATCAAACAAGGAGTCTGTGGAGGAGCTGGGAATCTACTGTAGCTCAATGCACCAGCACCCCTGACACAGACCCTCCAAAGCAAGGAAATGAAGTGAAGTCACCTGGCAGTACCTTCCCTGTGTCCCACAACACACACCTTACCCCCACCACAACTGAGTGCACACCACACCCTGAACTCTGCTCCCTGCCAAAGCCAGCTGGCCATCACCCCCCGTGACTTACTCTTCTGCACCCAGCTCTTTACCAAGCTTCCCTCTCCCAACACAGCCAACTAGAACATCAAACAGCCACAGGCATTAGTGCCGGGGAAAGAATCTTGTCAGGGGGGTACGTGCAGATGGGTAAACACGATGGGAAGAGATAAGGCTGCGAGGCATGAGCTGTGATGTATGTTAGCTAGGATGGTGGTAGGCACGTGGAGGAGTAGAGTGAAATGTACTCAGATGTCTTAACTATTTTGTGTGTGTGTCTGGGGGTGGGGACGACAATGTTACTGCTTCACAACAATATTCATGTGTATTAATTAATAACATCGTTTAGTGCTGGGTGAGCCACCAGCAAACTGATTGGCCAGCATACCAGCAACTCCTCAAGGGATTCTCACCTTCACTGCACCCTCCCTCTTTTCATCCATTGATCCCAGGTGGCCATGTGTGTCCTTTTGACCTGAACGGCTAACCTAAGTTTGGGGCCTTATGGGGTTCCAGGTGCAAGCAGAAATTGGCAGTAGCCAGATATTTATTTGATGCCATCTTCTCTATTTACAAGGGATGGACAAAGTCCTGAGTCTCTGAACACAGAAGAACCAAGCCCCCCAAAATGGTTTCTTAGCTCTTTAGCCAACATCACACCCACAGTCTCTCTCTCTAGCTTTTTCCGGGGTCACACTCTTACAGGTTCCTGCACTGGTTGGCTTTCCTTGCCTCTCTTCCTCCTCCCACGCTCTGTTCCTTTCCTTTCTAGTTTCTTTCTGTGCGTTCTCTCCATGCCTACGCCCACCTGGACACACAACCCAGTGAACCCTCTGCCCCCATGGTGCTGGTTTCTGGGCAGACTCCACCAGGCTTTGCATTGGGTGTGGCCCCTTTACCATCTCTTAGGACCGGTCTATGCTAGAAAATGAGATCGACCCAGCTATGTGCCCAGGGGTGTGAAAAATCCACATCATAGACTATCAGGGTTGGAAGGGACCTCAGGAGGTATCTAGTCCAACCCCCTGCTCAAAGCAGGACCAACCCCAACTAAATCATCCCAGCCAGGGCTTTGTCAAGCCTGACCTTAAAAACCTCTAAGGAAGGAGATTCCACCACCTCCCCAGGGAACCCATTCCAGTGCTTCACCACCCTCCTAGTGAAATAGTGTTTCCTAATATCCAACCTAGACCTCCCCCACTGCAACTTGAGACCATTGCTCCTTGTTCTGTCATCCGCCACCACTGAGAACAGCTGAGCTCCATTCTCTTTGGAACCCCTCATTCAGGTAGCTGAAAGCAGCTATCAAATCCCCCCTCACTCTTCTCTTCTGCAGACTAAACAATCCCACTTCCCTCAGCCTCTCCTCGTAAGTCATGTGCTCCAGCCCCCTAATAATTTTTGTTGCCCTCCGCTGGACTCTCTCCAATTTTTCCACATCCTTCTTGTAGGGTGGGGCCCAAAACTGGACACAGTACTCCAGATGAGGCCTCACCAGTGCCGAATAGAGGAGAATGATCATATCCCTCGATCTGCTGGCAATGCTCCTATATGGCCCAAAATGCCATTAGCCTTCTTGGCAACAAGGGCACCCTGCCGACTCATATCCAGCTTCTCGTCCACTGTAACCCCTAGGTCCTTTTCTGCAGAACTGCTGCCTAGCCACTCGGTCCCTAGTCTGTAGCAGTGCATGGGATTCTTCTGTCCTAAATGCAGGACCCTGCACTTGTCCTTGTTGAACCTCATCAGGATTTCTTTTGGCCCAATCCTCTAATTTGTCTAGGTCCTCTGGATCCTATCCCTACCCGCCAGCGTATCTACCACTCATAGACTCATAGACTTAAGGTCATCTAGTCTAACCTCCTGCACAACGCAGGCCACAGAATCTCACCCACCCACTCCTGTAACAACCCCCTAACCTATGTCTGAGTTATTGAAGTCCTCAAATTGTGGTTTAAAGACCTCAAGATGTAGAGAATCCTCCAGCAAGTGACCCGTGCCCCACGCTGCAGAGGAAGGCGAAAAACCTCCAGGGCCTCTGCCAATCTTTCCTGGAGGAAAATTCTTTCCTGACCCCAAATATGGCGATCAGCTAAACCCTGAGCATGTGGGCAAGACTCACCAGCCAGCACCCAGGAAAGAATTCTCTGTAGTAACTCAGATCCCACCCCATCTAACATCCCATCACAGACCATTGGGCATACTTACCTGCTAATAATCAAAGATCAATTAATTGCCAAAATTAGGCTATCCCATCATACCACCCCCTCCATAAACTTATCAAGCTTAGTCTTGAAGCCAGATGTGTCTTTTGCCCCCACTACTCCCCTTGGAAGGCTGTTCCAGAACTTCACTCCTCTAATGGTTAGAAATCTTCATCTAATTTCAAGTCTAAACTTTCTAGTGTCCAGTTTATATCCATTTGTTCTTGTGTCCACATTGGTACTAAGCTTAAATAATTCCTCTCCCTCCCTGATATTTATCCCTCTGATATATTTATAAAGAGCAATCATATCCCCCCTCAGCCTTCTTTTGGTTAGGCTAAACAAGCCAAGCTCTTTCAGTCTCCTTTCATAACACAGGTTTTCCATTCCTCGGATCATCCTAGCAGCCCTTCTCTGTACCTGTTCCAGTTTGAATTCATCCTTCTTAAACACGGGAGACCAGAACTGCACACGGTATTCCAGATGGGGTCTCACCAGTGCCTTGTATAACGGTACTAACACCTCCTTATCTTTACTGGAAATACCTCGCCTGATGCATCCTAAAACTGCATTTTCATGTCACATTGGCGGCTCATAGTCATCCTGTGATCAACCAATACTCCGAGGTCCTTCTCCTCCTCCGTTACTTCCAGCTGATATGTCCCCAATTTATAACTAAAATTCTTGTTATTAATGCCTAAATTCATGACCTTGCACTTTTCACTATTAAATTTCATCCTATTACTATTACTCCAGTTTACAAGGTCATCCAGATCTTCCTGTATGATATCCCGGTCCTTCTCTGTGTTAGCAATACCTCCCAGCTTTGTGTCATCCGCAAACTTTATTAGCACATTCCCACTTTTTGTGCCAAGGTCAGTAATAAAAAGATTAACTACGATTGGTCCCCAAACCGATCCCTGAGGAACTCCACTAGTAACCTCCCTCCAGCCTGACAGTTCACCTTTCAGTACGACCCGTTGTAGTCTCCCCTTTAACCAGTTCCTTATCCACCTTTCAGTTTTCATATTGATCCCCCATCTTTTCCAATTTAACTAATCATTCCCCATGTGGAACCATATCAAATGCCTTACTGAAATCAAGGTAAATTAGATCCACTGCGTTTCCTTTGTCTAAAAAATTTGTTACCTTCTCAAAGAAGGAGATCAGGTTGGTTTGGCACGATCTACCTTTTGTAAAACCATGTTGTATTTTGTCCCAATTACCATTGACCTCAATGTCCTTAACTACTTTCTCCTTCAAAATTTTTTCCAAGACCTTGCATACTACAGCTGTCAAACTAACAGGCCTATAGTTACTCGGATCACTTTTTTCCCTTTCTTAAAAATAGGAACTATGTTAGCTATTCTCCAGTTGTACAGTACAACCCCAGAGTTTACCGATTCATTAAAAATACTTGCTAATGAGCTTGCAATTTCATGTGCCAGTTCCTTTAATATTCTTGGATGAAGATTATCTGGGACCTCCGATTTCGTCCCATTAAGCTGTTCGAGTTTGGCTTCTACCTCGGATGTGGTAATATCTACCTCCATATCCTCATTCCCATTTGTCATCCTACCATTATCCCTAAGCTCCTCATTAGCCTCATTAAAGACTGAGGGAAAGTATTTGTTTAGATGTTGGGCCATGCGTAGATTATCCTTAACCTCCACTCCAAACTCAGTGTTTAGCGGTCCCAGTTTAGTGTCATCTGCAAACTTGCTGAGGGTGCAGTACACGCCATCCTCCAGATCATTAATGAAAATATTGAACAAAACCGGCCCCAGGACCGACCTTGGCGCACTCCGCTTGAAACCGGCTGCCAACTAGACATGGAGCCATTGATCACTACCTGCGAAGCCCGATGATCTAGCCAGATTTCTATCCACTGTGACAAAGTTCCTCCTGTACCTTGGTGGGGCTTGCGCTTATTGGCAGATTTGCTCACCTCAGTGATCTTCCCCACAGTCTGGGTCAACGTCTCCTGTGTCGGATCAGGAGTTGGGAGGTTTGGGGGGAACCCGGGCCCACCCTCTACTCCGGGTTCCAGCCCAGGGCCCTGTGGATTGCAGCTGTCTCTAGTGCCTCCTGTAACAGCTGCATGACAGCTACACCTCCCTGGGCTGCTTCCCCATGGCCTCCTCCAAACACCTTCTTTATCCTCACCACAGGACCTTCCTCCTGGTGTCTGATAACGCTTGTACTCCTCAGTCCTCCAGCAGCACAGCCTCACTCTCAGCTCCTGGTGCCTCTTGCTCCCAGCTCCTCACACGCACTCCCTCTCCTCTGGCTCCCCCTCGCCTGACTGGAGTGGGCTCCTTTTTAAACCCAGGTGCCCTGATTAGCTCTGCCCTGATTGGCTGCAGGTGATCTAATCAGCCTGGCTGCCTTAATTGGTTCTAGCAGGTTCCTGATTACTCTAGTGCAGCCCCTGCTCTGGTCACTCAGGGAACAGAAAACTACTCATCCAGTGACCGGTAGATTTGCCCTCGACCAGACTCCTGTACCACACTGGCCTGGGTCTGTCACACCTCCTTATAGTCCATTCATCCAGCCCATACTTCTTTAACTTGCCGGCAAGAATCCTGTGGGAGACCATATCAAAAGCTTTGCTAAAGTCAAGATATAGCACATCCACTGCTTTCCCCTCATCCACAGAGCCGGTTATCTCCTCATAGAAGGCAATTAGGTTGGTCAGGCATGACTTGCCCTTGGTGAATCCATGCTGACTGTTCCTGATCACTTTCCTCTCCTCCAAGTGGTTCAGAATTGATTCCTTGAGGACCTGTTCCATGATTTTTCCAGGGACTGAGGTGAGGCTGACTGGCCTGTAGTTCCCCAGATCCTCCTCCTTCCCTTTTTTAAAGATGGGCACTACATTAGCCTTTTCCCAGTCATCCGGGACCTCCCCCGATCACCATGAATTTTCAAAGATAATGGCCAATGGCTCTGCAATCACATCTGCCAACTCCTTTAGCACCCTCAGATGCAGCGCATCCGGCCCCATGGACTTGTGCTCATCCAGCTTTTCTAAATAGTCCCGAACCACTTCTTTCTCCACAGAGGGCTGCTCACCTCCTCCCCATACTGTGCTGCCCAGTGCAGCTGTCTGGGAGCTGACCTTGTTCGTGAAGACAGAGGCAAAAAAAGCATTGAGTACATTAGCTTTTTCCACATCCTCTATCACTAGGTTACCTCCCTCATTCAGTAAGGGGCCCACACTTTCCTTGACTTGCTTCTTGTTGCTAGCATACCCGAAGAAACCCTTCTTGTTACTCTTAACATCTTTTGCTAGCTGCAACTCCAAGTGTGATTTGGCCTTCCTGATTTCACTCCTGCATGCCTGAGCAATATTTTTATACTCCTTCTTGGTTATTTGTCCAATCTTCCACTTCTTGTAAGCTTCTTTTTTGTGTTTAAGATCAGTGAGGATTTCACTGTTAAGCCAAGCTGGTCACCTGCCATATTTACTATTCTTTCTACACATCGGGATGGTTTGTTCCTGCAACCTCAGTAAGGATTCTTTAAAATACAGCCAGTTCTCCTGGACTCCTTTCCCCTTCATGTTATTCTCCCAGGGGATCCTGTCCATCAGTTCCCTGAGGGAGTCACAGTCTGCTTTTCTGAAGTCCAGGGTCCGTATTCTGCTGCTCTCCTTTCTTCCTTGTGTCAGGATCCTGAACTCGACCATCTCATGGTCACTGCTGCCCAGGTTCCCTTCCACTTTTGCTTCCCCTACTAATTCTTCCTGGTTTGTGAGCAGCAGGTCAAGAAGAGCTCTGCCCCTAGTTGGTTCCTCCAGCACTTGGACCAGGAAATTGTCCCCTACACTTTCCAAAAACTTCCTGGATTGTCTGTGCACTGCTGTATTGCTCTCCCAGCAGATATCGGGGTGATTGAAGTCCCCCATGAGAACCAGGGCCCGTGATCTAGTAACTTCTGCTAGTTGCCGGAAGAAAGCCTCGTCCACCTCATCCCCCTGGTCCGGTGGTCTGTAGCAGACTCCCACCACGACATCCCCCTTGTTGCTCACACTTCTAAACTTAATCCAGAGACTCTCAGGTTTTTCTGCAGTTTAATACCGGAGCTCTGAGCAGTCATACTGCTCTCTTACATACAACACAACTCCCCCACCTTTTCTGCCCTGCCTGTCCTTCCTGAACAGTTTATATCCATCCATGACAGTACTGCAGTCATAAGTTATCCCACAAGTTATCCCACTCCCACATGCCTGAGTGATGTAGTTAAACCAGCCTAAGTCCTGGTGTAGACACCTGGGTCAATAGAAGAACCAGGTGTCGTGACACTACCCGCTGCAAAGACTGTGAGGTGCCCCGGTGCTTTGGAGCAGGGACCATACGAGTACCTAAGCTGGGCCGGTCACTGAGTGCACGTTGGCTACGGGAAGGAAAAGCAGCAACCACTAGTCCCTGCCCAGTGTGAGCGCACATGAGTCTGAGCAGCACCTGTACAGTCAAAAACCTTGCCCCACATTTAGAGACAGTTTGGAAGCAGCAGTTCCTGGCCAGCTAAGATGCTTGTTACAAACTCTTCACCTGGCTCCCCTGTCCGTGTCTTCGCTGCAGCTGGGAGCCAGCCTCCAGCCCGGGCAGGGAGCCTCACGCTAGCACGGCTTGAGCTAGTGTGCTAAAAATAGCAGGGTGGCTATTGCTGCCTCGGAGGGGGCTCGGGCGTGGGCGAGCCGCCTGAGCGCAGACTCGGCGGCCAGGTGGGTCCGAGCTCAGGTGGCTAGCGCAGCCTCTGCCCAGGCCACCCGGATATTTCTAGTGCTCTAGCACAAGCCCTGCTGGTGTTCCCGGGCTGCGAGGCTCGTGCCCAGCTGCAGCGCAGACGAACCTCGGGGACTAGACGTGGTGGCTGGGGCAGTACGTAAACTGGGAACACTTCTTGCAGGTTTTCCTTTTTTCCACGGATTCAACATTTCTTTACATTTCAGCCTGCTCTCCAGCTGGAAAAATTCCACTGACATTTCACCGAATTTCTTCATGATTTAGGAAAAAAAAAATTCAAACATTTCTCAGTCCAAAACAGTTTCCTCCAGCTGTCGCCATAGGTCAGCACTGAGGCCTTGTTGTGTATCTCCGGACAATTGCCGGCGACGGGCCAACGTGCTACAGAGAAGAGACTCAACAGCACGGAGTCGACCTCAGGTCTTGCGGTGTCATTTACACCTGTGTCTGGAAAGGCCTTCAGATCCGGATTCTTCACTCCCTCGCGCGCTGGGAGCTGTTTATACCTGCTTTGCACAGGTGCTAGGCACGGGGGAATCAGGCTCGGTTATATAAAACGCACGTGCTCCTGAGAATGTTCTTTGGTGCTGAATGCACAGACCCCCGCCCCGTCTCTAGGTAACAGCAGCAGTAGGTCTCTAGCCTCTCTGGGGAGCAGCCAGTAGGGGCCGGTGTTGTATTCACACAAATCCAGGGCTTGTCGACAGCCGCTGTAGTGCTCCAGGGTTCCCCCGGGGCTGTCGCGAATTCACCTCCCCAAGAAGCCGTGGCGGTGTCTACACCAGGTGTTAGGTTGGCTTCACTATGTCGCTCAGGGATGTAGATTTTTCACACCCCTGGGAGACGTAGTTGGGTCAACTTAACTTTTGAGCGTAGACCCGGCTTTATTCTCAAGCTGGAGCACGATGAGAAAGTAACATGAAGTCCTCTGGGGTCCTAGGCCTGGGCTACACTAAAAGGAAAAATCCACCCCCCCCCCGAGTGGTGGGTTAAGCCAGCCTAATCCCCAGTGTAGACAGCGCTAGGCTGATGGAAGAATACTTCTGTCAACCCAGCTACCGCATCTCGGGGAGGCAGATCACGTGTGCGGATGGGAGACCCCCTCCTATTGCTCTGAAGTGTTTCAAGGGTAGACAAGCCCATAGTAAGCTGCACATCTGGTGCCCTTCAACGCTCTGTCATTCTTCCAGCAGAACTCCTCTGGGAAAAGGACAGCCGGTGTCACTGTACCACTGACACCTGGACATGGGTCATGTATCTCATCGACTCAGGGCATTCATTCTGAAGCCCTTAAACAGTCGGAGGAGGAGGAACACTCAGCCAAACGCCGCAGACTGAAGAACTACATCCATTAATTCATAGCTTCATGGACTTTAAGGCCTGAATGTGCCACTATGGTCATCGAATCTGACCTCCTGTGTAACACGGCCCAGAGAATTTCACGCAGTTACTCCTGTATTGAGCCTGATAACTTGTATTTGACTAACGCAGATCTTCCAGGGATCTGAGTGTCATACCCCAAGCTGCTTTATTACATTTTCAAAAGGGGTGTGAAGGAAACACAAGACAGTCCAAAATATTTGGTCCCCAAGGTGCATTTTGCAATAATGGTAATTAAAGACAGATTTTTTCCCCTTCAAAATGCTCTAGAAAAATCCAGCCACTTCACAGATCAAAATAAGTGTTTCCAATGAATCCTCTAACTGCAAACTCACAGCTTTTCGAGAGCTTCCTCGCACTCTCTGTTTAAAAATAGTTTATTCCAAATCTCAGAATGATCAGTAAATGCTGTAAGCATGTCGCAGCCATGAGCGGTGGGGCTGAGAGGCGGTTCTGAGCACAGCAGTTGAGGTGGTTATAGGTGGTTTATATGCACCCAATAACAACTGATTAACTGTCTCTTACAGGGGTGGCCAGCCTGTGGCTCCGGAGCCACATGTAACTCTTCAGAAGTTCATATGCGGCTCCTTGTATAGGCACCGACTCTGGGGCTGGAGCTACAGGCGCCAACTTTCCAATATGCTGGGGGGGGGCCTCACTGCTCAACCCCCATCTCTGCCCCATACCCTGCCCCCACTCCACCCCTTCCCACCCCCTCCCCTGAGCCTGCCGTGCCCTCACTTCTCCCCCCCCACCCCCACGAGCCTCCTGCATGCCACAAAACAGCTGATCAGGAGGGATGGGAAGGTGCTGACGTATTACTGTGGCTCTTTGGCAATGTCCACTGGTAAATTCTGGCTCCTTTTCAGGCTCAGGCTGGCCACCCCTGGTCTATTAGGACATCGATTTAGCTTTCATAAACAGGACATTTGTCCCCCCATGCAAAACTGAACAGTCTGGTTCCACCTTCCTTCCAATCCCGCTGCTGCTCACCACAGGACGGACCCCGCCAGACGTGACGAGCTGCTAAACGTGAAAGGGGGGGGAGGTGCCCCCAAGAGGAGGCGTGTGGCCCATTCTGCTAAGCTGGGTCCCACCCTATGAAAATGATGGCCAGCCCCACACATTATCCGGAGCGCTCAGATTGGGCAGCATCTCCTCGGCTACGGCGCTGCCCACGCGTGTCCAGCGAATGCCGGAGAGGCCCCCGGCACGTTCTCGTTAGTGTTCTCGTTAAGAGGAAAGAAACGATGTTGTGCCCTGAAGGGCTCCCACGGGGCTGCAGACGCCATCGAGGTGGGGAAAATCTCCTGGTTGGAGAGGGGTTGGGGGCGGAGGGAGGGGAAATGGATCAGCCAACTCCCTCCTACCCCAAAGCTTCCCAGCCCATGAACCTCTCAGCTATGGAAGCCTGCCCCGAACCCACTCACGCTGCCGGGCCAGTCCCTGAGCTGGAATGTCTTTCAGTAGGGCTGAGTTATTCCAGCTGAGGATCTGCCCCATTCGTCACGTCCCATGAGCTGCCCTCCCCCGACATCTCCCTTGCTTGACTGAAGAGGCACAGAGCGGTTAAGTGACTGGCTTGAGGCCTCCTGGTGAGTCAGTGGTGGAGACGGGCAAAGAACCCAGGCGTCCGGATACCCAGGGCCTTGTTCTTAGGATCGCTGTCGCTCTAACGCGTTCCTCACCCTGGTATCTGGGGGCGTTTCATCCCCTCCTTTGTGCCCCACTCCCCCCTTTAATCCTCAAAGGGCTGAGAACGAACAAGCTCGTTGCACTAGCGTGGGGCTCAGCAAGGTCTGCAGGGGGCACGGAGTAGCTGTCCCTTTAGGGGAGAGGGGTGGATGCTCAGTAGAGCACATGGCAGAAAGAAGGAGGGCGAGATTAACGTGCCTCAGCAGAGGAGGAGAGGGGTGAGGTGCTGGTGGCAGATGGAGATGGGGTCTGGGCGGGAGGTGGGGGCAGGTACTTTCCACTCGCCGCACTTCTCTGTAGCTGCCGTGAGTCCAGCTGCAGCTAGGCCAGCACAGAGCCAGATGTGAAGCGAATGCGCCAGGCACCAGTGCCACTGGGGGACTCTAAACACCAGACCAATTGCCAGCTCCCCGAGTCCCCCATCAGAGGAACTGACGAAAGCCCCTTCCCCCTCTCTCTCCAGCTGGGCCCCCCTCCTCAGCTCTGCTCAGGGGACCCTGCGCCCAGAGGGGAACCCCCATGACAGTGTCTGGCCTAGGGATAAACCCAACAGGGGGGAAAACGCAGGGATCAGGCCTTGGAAAATGGACTCTGAAAAGGCCAGGACCAGACTGTTCTTTGCATTCTTGGAAATTGCTTGGCGGGTTTCAGGGACGGGGGCCCTAAACATCCCCTCAGGGCTAACAAGCTCCCCACAATCCCCCTCCTGAATATCCCACAAATCTCCAGCTCCAGACAAGCCAGTTCCCCCAGTGTGCGCCTCCTGCTGGTCGTCTCAGGGAATTAGCATTTCCAGCCTCCGGAGCGCCCTCTGCAGGCCGGTGCCTCGCTGCCGCTGGCCCCTGTGTCCCTCCTAGGACCCGGTGCCCTTGTCTCTGGGGTGCTGCCCCCTGGCAATCCCCCCCCCAGTCTCAGGGTCTCCCCACCCTCTAGCCCCACCTTGCCTCAGTCGTGGGCTACTGCCGGTCACTGGGGCAGACTGCAGCGTCAAAGCCACTCATCATAGGCAAGGGGGGTTGGGACCTGCTGCCTTTCCCTGCAACCCTGGAGCTCCAGGGGCCTTGCACAAGTCGCTGGCCCAGAGCTCCCCAGCTCCTCTGGCCTTTCCCCAGCCCTGCCTCACTCCAGCACCCTTTAGCACCCAGGCAGCTGGGTCCATCTCCCTCCTCAGCTGGAGGGAGCCTGCCTGCTCCTGGCCCCCTGCCCTCGTCTAAGGGCCAGCTGGGCCCTTGTTAAGCCAGCTACAGCTGTGGCTGCTTCCCAACCAGCCCGGCTTTCAGAGCTGCAGCCCTCCCCAGGGCTGCTTGTACCCACCCAGGGCCGGAGCGAGGCGATCGCCCCGCTACACCCCCCCAAAGATTCTGCAGCTCTCCCCAAAGATCCCCCCCGATGGCATTTTGGAAGGGACCCCGTTTCTTAGTCTCATATAAATCCTGGAGTTTCAAACCCCGCAGACCATGGCTATTGCCTGAACTCAGAGACACTCCTGGCTCCCCGAAAATAAAACCACTGCTGGCGGGGGCAGGAAATATGGCAGAGTGGAGCCCTCACAGCCCTGATTCTCTTGTCCCCGGTGCAGGCTGGCGGCGCAGCCATCCGACACCCCCGGCCACAGCCCCCCGGCACGGCTATTAATGGGGTTGTGCCGTGGGCACCCACGAGAGGGGCAGGGGGTGCAAGAGCCCGGGCAGCCGTGCTGGGAATCGAGAGCCGCGCTCCTTAGCCAGGGTGGGGACTTTCCAGCTGCCTCTTCACCAGGACTCCCCCCACCTCTCTCTCTCTCTCGCCCCAGGCTCTCTCCCCTCCGCCCACCCAATGTGCCTGACTCAAGGGCCAGGCAGCCTGGCACAGCAGGAGGCAAACGGCAGCACCCAGATTCAGCCAACCCCTGCCCAGAGACACTGAAGAGGGGACACTCCCTGTGCCCCACCAGGGAGGGGGTCAGGTGGGGTGGGGAGTTGCCTCCTTGTTGCCATCTGTCCTCCTCCCAGCCGTGGCCTTTGAGAGACCCCCCGTCCCAGGGCTGGCTGGGCCCGGGGGCTACTCTTAGCTGTGGAGCGGGATTTGGGTGATAAGCAGCGAGCGCCGCGCGAGCTGATTTGATTGCTAAGCTGCAGCGCCAGGAGACAGCGAGCTGGGCCGGCCCAGCCCTAGAGAGAATTACCAGGGGCGGGAAGGCAAGGTGGCAGAGCCAGCGCGAGCAGCCAGGAAGGCTGGGATGGGGACCCCCGGGATTTGTGCCAGTCAGGTTTTGGAACGTACTAAGGGGGAGGTGCAAGGGGGCATTTGAAGGGTTTAGCTCCCCACTCTACCCTCTGTAAAGCATTTGGGGAGACACAGTTGGTATCAGAGGCAGCCTGTCTGGGTGAGGGGAGGGCAGTGCATGGGGGGCTGGGTGTGGGGGGCAGCATCCAAGGGTCCTGGGGTGTGCATGGAGTAGATGGGGTCCATGCACAGGGTGCATGCGGATGGTGTGGGGAGACAACCAGGGTCAGCTGGCAGAGCACCTCTAGTTTTCCCACAGACGGGAGAAGTAGGGTGACCAAGAGTTCGGTTTTTGACTGGAACACCCAGTTGAAAAGGGACCCCAGCAGCTCCAGTCAGCACCGCTGACCGGGCCATTAAAAGTCCAGTCGGTGGTGCTGCAGGGCTAAGGCAGGCTAGTCCCTACCTGACCTGGCTCTGCGCTGCGCCCCGGAGGTGGCCAGCAGATCCGGCTCCTAGACGAGGTGGCCACGAGGTTCCACACGCTGCCCCCACCGTGAGCACTGGCTCTCCCCTCCCATTGGCCAATGGGAGCTGCGGGGATGGTGTCTGTGGGTGAGAGCAGCACGCAGAGTCTCCTGCCGTGCCTCCGCCTAGGAGCCGGACTTGCTGGCCGCTTCCAGGTTGCAGTGCAGAGTCAGGAGAGGCAGGAAGCCTGCCTTAGCCCCCCTGATGCGCTGCTGAACCAGGAGCTGCTGGAGGTAAGCCCGTGCCCCAACCCTGAGCCCCCAAACCTAGAGCCCTCTCCTGTACCCCAACTCCCTCATCCCCAGCCCTACCCCAGAGCCCACCCCCCCAGATGGAGCTCTCACCCTCTCTTCACCCCAAGCCCCTGCCCCATCCCAGAGCCCCCTCCCACACCCTGAACCCCTCTGCTGCACCCCCCAGCCTGGAACCCCCTTCCTGCACCCCAAACCCCTCATCTGCAGCCCCTCTCCAGAGCCCACACCCCCAGTTATAGCCCTCACCCCCTCCCCCACCCCAACCCCTTGCCCCAGCCCAGTGAAAGTGAGTGAGGGTGGGGGAGTGTTGTGAGTGGTGAAGGGGTGGGGCTTTGGGGAAGGGGCGGGGCTTCGGGGAAGGGGCGGGGCTAGGGTGTCCGGTTTGGTGGGATTAGAAAGTTGGCAGCCCTAGGGAAAAGCAGCTCTTACTCCACGGCACCTCGCGGGCGCCATTTATAAATGTACACGGGGAAGCAGCCAGCGCCCTCCCCCGGCAGCCCCGCCTCCCCCGGCAGCCCAGACCACGTGCTAGAAAAATCACTGTGCACTTGTCATTCCTTTGCATTTAATTCATTCCGGTGCTAACACCCCTGTGCCGGGATGGGCCGTTCTATTGGGAAGGGAACCCCCCCCCCATTCCATGCCAGCCGATCAGAATCCCTCCCCACCCTTCTGAGCAGCACGAGACAGGGGGATGCAGGCCCTTTCCATTGCCCGGGCGGGCCCAGGGCTCCTAGGCACACGCGGGGTGGTACCGGCGGTGAAGGCGGCCGGGTCGGCATGGGGAAGCCGTGGCTGTGCTGGAAGAGAGCACCCAGCCAGCGCAGGCGCAGCACCGCCCAAATGTCAGGCGGACCTTGCGAGGGGGCTCAATGACTGTTCTTCCCTGGCGGGGCAGAGCTGCCCCTAGGCTACAGCAAATCGGGGCGACCGCGCCAGACCCCGCGCTTTGGGGGGCCCTGTGGGCTGGAGCGATTGGTCGGTCCCGGAAGGGACAGATGCGACACTTCCGCCCTGGGTCCTGCACCCCCCTAGGGCCGGCCCTGGGGCCCAGAATTGCTGTCGAGGGGCCTGGGGGGATGCTTTGAAACTTTGGAGAAACCCTGGATGCTGATTGGCTAGCCGAGAGTCCCGTGAGTTAGGCGTTGGCAGCGGGTGGGGAAAGCGAGGCAACAGCGAGCACTGGCATGGAGACCCTCCCCAGAAGAGCCGAATGGTTTCCAGGCTCCAGGGCCGGGGCAAGGAAGCAGCTCCGGGAAAGCTCTGACAAACAGGGCTGGGGTGTAGGTGAGAGCAAGAGCCCGAGTAAAGGCAACCGTTTCAGTTCCCAGTGTCCCACATTAAACCCATTTCATTTTGTGGAGGGTTCTTGACCCCCGAGTTTCAGCATCAGCCAGTCCCAAGAGCCCAGCTGCGGTGGAGCCGTTCTGCCTGGATTCGGGTAGAGCTGGAGGATGCTCAGAGCTGGAGTTCTGGTGCTGGCCCATCTCGACCTGGAGTCCAACACCCATCCTCACCCTCCCTCCATCAGAAGCTGGGACGCATGGCTTTGGTTTCTGGCCTTTCTTGAGACAAAATCATATGAAATCCCAGCGAGGTTCCCACTCCCACCCGTAAATCAGCCCCCTGTCACTCCAGACCTGCTCTCCAGGGAGGTTTTCAAAAGTGGCCCAGGTTTGGGGTTTGCAACCAGGCTTGAAAGCCAATGAGTGTTTCACACCCCTCTGGTTATTGGCTTTGCTTCCTGCTAAGGTTTTGCTCCTGATTTCAGCAGCTCCTGCAGAGGAGAATCAAGGAGAAACACAGTGCGTTTTCCTCCACAAAGGTTCTAAACCAGGGGCTGGCAGCACAGACTTTGTGCCATGCTCCAAAATCAAAACTGAATCCCCCCAAACCTAATACTAGCTTGGAATTGAATCAGCCTCATTAGGTGAAAGGAAATCACTCCCTGTCGGCGCTCATCAGCAACCAAAATCTCCACTGGATCAGTTTTCTCCCTATGCTGTCATGCCAGGGAGGGGATGGCTGACGGGCACAGTTTAGGTGGCACAAATCCCCAGTCTAGTGAGAATTTTTCCAGGTGCTCAATCGCCCCTGCCTCTGCAAAGGTCAATGTTGTCTAGTGCAGCGGTTCTCACACTGGAGTCCACGGACCCCTGGTGGGGGGTCCACGAGGGTACTCCAGGGGGTCTGCAAGTCATGTCTGGCTCCAGGGGATCAGCTCCACCCCCTCCCTCCCAGTGCCTCTTGCACGCCACAGAACAGCTGTTCAGCAGCATGCAGGAGGCGCTGGGAGGGAGAGGGAGGAGCAGGGAGGGGGTGTGCTCGGAGGAGGGGGTGGAAGAGGAGGAGCCGGGGTGGGGCCTTGGGGGAAGGGGTGGAATGGGGGTGGGGCCTGGGCCGTGGTCTGAAAACTAGAAGCTGGCTCAGCGGTCAGTGAAAAATTTTAAAGCAAAATGGGGGTCCTCCGGTTGCTGAAGTTTGAGAACCGTTGGTCTAGTGGATGGAGCAGAGGCCTGGGAATCTGGCAAACTGGACTCTATTCCTGGCTTTGCCACTGACTTCTGCGTTTCCCTTTCCACCCATAGTCTGTTGAGACTGTAAACGCTGTGGGGCAGGGACCATTTCCCCATGTCTCTGTGCCGCGCCCAGCACAGTGGAGCCCGGATCCCAGCTGGGCCCAAGGGGGGGCTGTCGTACCCCACAGAATAACACCCGTGCAGATTGCTGAGTGCTGAGCACGCAGGGGGCCCAGACCCCCTCCTCATCCCTTCTTACATGGCCGGGGTTGAGGCATCGCTGCCTGCTTGGTACTGAGACGCCTGCCTGCTGCTGGAATCAGACTGAGACCGTGGCCAGAAAGTGGGGCGAGGGGCTGGAAGCGCAAGGGGCCGGTCTGCACAGAAGGGTCCATCCCCCGCACAGCCAATGCTAACGCCAGGGAGAAACGGGGCCTTGACACCAGCACAGGCACCTTCCTGATGCAACCTCGGAGCCGTTCGGCTGCGTCAGCGCTGCGCTGCTTGTGCGGCGAGAGAGCTCTGCTTCGGGACCTGGGCACAGGGGTGCCAGACAGCACTGGGGCAGGGGGCAGGGGCTGTGGAAGCTCCTCCATGACACCTCTGCCGGTACCCTCCGCCCTGACCCACAGCCACCCCCCGGCTAGCTCAGTCCTGGGCTCCTGCACCCACAGCTCGGCGGATGCCCCTCTGCTATTGCTGTCCTGGGCTCCCCCACATGGCTCTGCTGATGCTGCCCAGTCCTGGCCCAATGCTTCCCTGCTTCTCCAGATCTGGGCACCCTTCAGCGCTGCCAGGGTCCCCCAGCCCTGACCGGCAGGAGCCCAGCTCCCCTCCTGCCACAGCTCTGTGGATGCCTCCCGCCGCGCCCCGCAGCCCCCTGCCGTTCCGTCCCCTGAGCAGAGGCTGCCAAATTTTGGCAAATCCGCCCTGACTGGTTTGGGGAAGGGACCATATGGGGGAAAACTCATTGACCCTTAGGACCTTAACCAGGTTTGATCCCAGCCTGTTGAGAAGCGGCTGGATTGTGCCCAGGAGCATCTCATGGCTCATTCAGTCCTGTCTCTTAAACCAGTTTGGAAGGAGATTAGGGGATAATCTGAGGACGTTAGCAAGACCCTGGACCTTAGAGTGGAGAACAGAGGTGATGAGCTGAGTCACACACCCTGTCCAAACCTCCCTTTTCAACCCCTCTGCCACACGCAGCTCTCCACCTCCTTGTGCCAGAGCCCGGGCACTCCCCGTGGCACACAACTGCCCCTGAAATGCCAGTTGGCTTGGAACCATCGCTTCAGATTGCTTTGGCATCTTGCACCATGGCTGCACAAGGCCCAGCTCCGTCCCTCCTGCACACCCTTGCCACGGGGCCTTTTCACAAACCCACACTCATTAGGCACAAAGCTGGCCCCGGGTTTTGTATTATAAACCAGGGTTGGAGAGGACGGAGTGCGAAAGGACCTGCCTGACCGGCACCCTTCTGCAGCTTCTCAGGAGACAATGCAGTCGTTAAGTCTGTTCCTTCAGTGAAATGATTTGCTGTGTCACAAATGGCTGATTTATTGCCATGAGTAGCTCTTGTGGTCTTCCGGCCGCCATGCACAGAGCACCCCGCAGGGCCGAAGAGAGGTGGGTGCAGAGCAAGAGACAAATGGGACCAGCTCCTTTGCCCCTACAGTATCTATCTATCCCCATACCCGCCCCCCCCATCTAATCACATTCAAACACTCTCCCTTTATAGAGTTGTTCATTCTAAGAATCTCAAAGCCCTTTACAAACAGGACTTCCTTAAACTTCATTACAGCCCCCATCCCTGCCGCCAACAAGGGAGGTTTGTGTTACAAGAAGTCAGAGGGGGAAACTGAGGCACAGAGTGGTGCAGTGACTTGCCCAAGGTCAGAGAGTGAGTCAGTGGCAGAGCCAGCAACAGCACATAGGATTCCTGACTCTGGTCCTATGCTCTAACTCGTGCTAGGCAACACTGCCTTAGAGACAACCAGGGAGAGAGACAAGCTCCCAGTGTGTTATGGAACCAGCGCACTCTGCCCCAGGCAAAGCTCCTTGTCTGCAGAAGAGGAGGACGGTGGGTATTTCGCTCCTGATCCACCGCAGGTGGTATTGGTGCTGGCTTCCCAGTGCCTGTTGGCTCCCCAGGATTGGATCTCAAAGGGCGGCACATTCGCCTCGGGTACAAACGGAGCCAGGGAAAGAAGCTGGACAGATCAGCACCCAGCAGGTGATACACAAATCGCTTTGAAGACAGAGCGCAGATGATCTGGCAGGAATGAAGGGCTTTGTGCCTCTGGCAAAAACAGGCCCTTTGGCAGCACAAATGGAGCTACCCAATTCCAGGTTCAAGCAGCCATCTGCCCTGCTACCTGCCAGCTCCAGGCAGGGAGCCTCATGCCATGGCAGGGCATCTGTGCCAGGCAGGGCTAGCAGGGCAGAGATCCCAGTGGGGCTTGGTGCAAAGGCCCATAAATCACAGCTCCTTCACCTGCCATGCCCTACCAAACCATGCCAGCCCCCACACACACACTTGCCACGACCCCAAGCCGGCGGGCACAGAAAGAGGTGGGATTAGGAGATTACCAGTGGAAGGGACGATTGGTTAGTCTGAGGAATAGGCTTGGCCAAACACGGGGAGCCACAGGCAAGGAAGGTGAAGTATTGGCTGGAAGAGACGGACCTGGGCAGGACAGCTGGGTTCTCATGCCAGCTCCCCCACTGGCTCTCGGGGTGAGTCACTGCAGTATCTGAAACATGGGTGGATTTTTGACATCTCTGGGAAGGGCAGGTACAAAACTGAAAAACCCCGTCTAAGGTACCTACCTGGCTCCCATTGCCATTGGCCCTGTGCACCTCCCTATATTTATCCTACTAACCAGTAGGGCTGGGCTGGGATCCCCTTCCATAGATGGGGAACCGAGGCACAGAGCCTCAAATGTATTTAGGTCCCTAGCTCCCTGTGATCGTGAAAACACTCGCAGACCTGGGCTTACGGGACTTGTTCAAAGTCAGGCAGGAAGCCTGGGGCAGAGGAAGGAACAAAGCTTCCAACTCTTAGCCTAGCACCTGACACGCTGCGCCACCCTCCACACAGAGCCACAGACGCCGAGGCTGGAAGGGTCCATCGTGTCTGACCCCCTGTAGCACACAGGCCAGAGATCTGCCCCCAGATCACCCCTCGGGCAGATCTTTCAGAGAAACTTTAAAATGGTCGGTGATGGAGAATTCGCCACAGAAGCCGATGGGTCAGAAACGGAGTCGCAGGGAATACGATTGCTCTGGACTTCTGAGCTAGCCTGGACCACTTTTCAAAAGTGCAAGGACAGTCCAGTATCTGATCAGACAACTCCCCACACGCAGCTCCATTCTCCAGAGGGAATGAATGAGGAACCAAGAATTTAAATCGCTTGCCAAAGGCCTGTGACAGTGCATGACTCACCCCTGCGGCGCCTCCTCCTGGTGTCCTGGGAATTCGCTCTTTTTCCAGCTCCGGAGCGCCCTCTGCAGGCTGGTGTCCCTCTGCCGCTGGCCCCTCGTGTCCCTCCCAGGACCCGGTGCCCCTTGTCTCTGGGGTGCTGCCCCCTGGCAATACCCCCCAGTCTCAGGGTCTCCCCACCAGGGGAACCCCCAACCCTCTAGCCCCACCTTGCCTCAGTCGTGGGCTACTGCCAGTCACCATCTAGCTCCCGCTCACTGGGGCAGACTGCAGTGTAAAAGCCACTCATCATAGGCAAAGGGGGTTTGGACCTGCTGCCTCTGCCTACCCATGAGCTGCCCCCTGCAGCCCCACTATCTAATGGGCCTTCCACTAGGCTGCAGCCTGGGGGGTTTCCCAACCAGAGCTCCCCAGCTCCCTTGGCCTTCCCCCAGCCCTGCTCCACTCTGCTCCCTGCAGCCAGGCCCCTCCCTTTCAAAGCTAGAGAGGGTCTCTCTCTGGCTTCTGGCCCCAGCCCTCTTATAAGGGCCAGCTGGGCCCTCACTAAGCCAGCCTCGGCCTGATTGAGGCATGGCCCCCAGCTGAGGCTGCTTTCCCCAGTCCGCCGAGGCTTGCTGCTTTCCTCTCCCAGTCCCAGCCTCTCCCAGGGCTGATTTCAAGCCCCGAAGGGCAGGAGCAGGTGACCACCCCGCTACAAGGCCCCAGGAAATGTTTGGTGGAAGCCTGATTGACCTCTGGTGGGAGCCAGTCGCCTGGCTAAGCCACTGGACCCCAATGCTATAACCCTCCCCACTAGATTATATATACGGCTTTATTCTCAAGAAAGAGCAAACGTGTTCTGTACCAAAAATACCTGCTGTCAGTTGCTAAATACATTAACATTTCCCATTGAACCGGGTCCTTTCCAGTGTAAATACTGACATCAAGCAAACAAAAATGATTCCGAATCCACACTCAGAACAATCCGGGGGTCAGAGTTAAGGTTACCGTGCGGCGAGGAATATCCATCGCTGAAGACATCGCATTTGTTTGCTATGTTAGCAGCATCCGATTTACAAACGGCCTTCCCCATGAGTCTCCATGCTTTGTTAGTGCTTGGGTTTGGCAACGGGTAAAGTACATTGCAGTCTCCTAGAAACCTGGACTGGTTTCAAAAAAGTTTTCTTTATTTGTCTGTGGAATATAAAAGAAACTCACCCGGAAATTTATGAGCCAGACCAGGGTTCTTCCAAGGGCAAGATCCCATTCCCCTCAGAGACACAGCACAAGAACCTGGCCACGTCCTTTCTAACTCTGCTGGCTTGGGACCAGACTTGGGGATTTAAGGCCACTATCAAGTTAGAGAGGTGGGGAGCATCGCTCTGAGTGGAAACCCTTAGCAAGGGGTGGGGCTGAGGGCGCTGAGGAATCAGCTTGTGTGGAGAGACAATCTGTCCTACTCCGTGGACCTGGCCAGGTGGGGAGAAGATACGATGATGACTAGGGAGCGGGTTGCTGGATCTGATGCCATGGGAAGCAATGGCGAGTCCTTGCCCCCAGCAGGCCGGCTGTCCATCGAGGGGCGCGTTAGTGAGACGGGTGAGATGTGGCGGATGATTGGGGTCCCCCCGTGAAACCCCTGGAGTATCTCTGTCCCATTCCTCATGGGCAGGGATCCACTTTATACAAACCACCACTTCTGGGGACAGCCTCAGCAGAGTGGCCAATAAGCAAAGGGCCCTGCAGGGGACCCAGCCTCGAGGTCAGTGTTGGGGCCGCCGCACACCGTGGGTCCGTTCTGGAGAGGACGTCGGTCTGCAGGGCTGGCAGCACGTCCTACCAGCTCTAGGAGGAGGAGGAAGATAAACCCTCCCCTGTGCCAGCTCCATCCGCTTCATTCTTGTGCCATGCAGGGATACAGGGCCAGAGGCTCCTCCCCGGCCCTGATTACCCAGGGGGAACCCCCCCAGGATGGGGGAACTCTCCTGGTCTCCTCTAGGAAGGTTCTTACATCCCCTGAGTATCTGAGCACTTTGCAGAAGGGTGATAAGCAGTGTGACTGTCCCAAGCGGGTCAGCTGCCCCCCATCAGTGAATAGTCCCGATATGGTCCCTATATGGCCCCCAGCACCAGAGCATCTGAGCACCTCGCTGCCTTGAATGTATTACCCCTGGTGAGGCAGGGCCGGGCGACTATCCTCACTGAGCAGATGGGGACCAGAAACTCAGGGGGACTGATTTGTAAAGGGATTTAGGTGTCTAACGCCTATTGAAATCAATGGGAGGTGCCTAAATATCGGGCTCCAAGGGTATGTCTAAATTGCAGTGTAAACCCAGGGTTTGAACCCAGGCCTCTGTCTACACACAAATCATGCTAACCCAGGGCTCAGAGCCGGGGGGTGGAGGGTCCAAGCCTGGACCCAGGGTTCAAGCCCTGTTGCTTTGCACCTGTAGCAGCATCTCCTCTGGACTCCAG
This sequence comes from Mauremys mutica, assembly GCF_020497125.1. NCBI lineage: Eukaryota > Metazoa > Chordata > Testudines > Geoemydidae > Mauremys > Mauremys mutica. Next base: position 12,401,682 of record NC_059095.1, on the reverse strand, counting down.
CTCTGGGAGTCTGTCACAATTCCACAGGCCGACGTTCTTTGTCCTCCCATCCTGCACCGCGAGCCCAGGGCTAAAGTGGCCACATTTTGGGAGGGCGCTAAGACATCTGGGATATGGGTGGTTGGACTCGGGCCTGCAGAATGCCGAGTAGCTGCCGGAGTCCCAGGTGGGTACCCAGGGTTCAACTCCAATCTGGGGTTGAACCAAACTGTAAACCCTGTGTCTGATGGAAACCACTCCCAGCCAGGGGGTGCAGCAGCCCCCCGGCGCCTCCAGCTCCAGCACCCCTGCAAATAAGTGCAGATGCTCAAGCCCGAAGTCAACAAACCCAGGGGCTGCTAACTTGAGTTCGACCACCCGTGGGCTTACATTGCGGGGTGGACGGACCCTCAGGGACTTATCCAAAGTCACACAGAGAGTTTGTGGCAAACCAAGGCATTGAACTGTCCCGGAGTAGTGCTCTAACCAGTAGGCAACGCTTCCTTTCTGGAGAGGGGCATGATGTGACAGAAGGGGGACTGACAAAGTGCAGCTCTGCTCCACCGGCTCCCAGCTGGCCTACGGTCTGTTAGGGAGCACCCCCGACTGGTGTAAGTTAGAGCAGTCCCCAGACATCTCCAGCTCATGCTGGGGCCAGAGCTGCTGCAGCACGTGAACCAGGGATCCAGGACCACGTCGCTGGCAGCCCTACGTCTGTCCCTTGTGCTGAGCAAATCTGGGCAGGAGAAGAGAACTGTCCCCGTCACACCGACGCTGCCTGGTTCCCTCCCCCAGCCATGCCACTCCCAAGATCGCTTTGCTGCCCCGATGTGGTTAATGTCAAACGAACACATACAATGTGTTAAGAAACCACATTCCGGCGGGAGGAAAAAGGCAGGAGTTTATAAACAAACGCTGAAGGTGAATGGGAACCACAGGAAGTCAGTTATTAATTCAGGCAAGACATTTGCCCCTTTGATTTCCTGTAATAGTGAGTTTATGTAAAGGGGGGAAGGGTGGAGGCAGTTTGCCTTAGCAAGCGGGGGAGGGGGGATAGTTGGGGAGCTTGGGGGGGGAGCTGGGTAAGAGCTAGGGCTGGGGCTGAGGTGAAATCACACTGAACCCTGCGCCGAGCATTTAAACTGGAGGCTGGAGGCTTGTCTGGAAGATGCTTTAGCCAAGCACAAGCTATTGGGCTCAGTCCAGGGGCCAGTGGGTGAAACCGAGGGGCCGGGGCTGGACAGGTCGGACTGGGTGGCCTCCTGGTGCCTTCTGGCTTTAACTCTGTTAAGCTGCGAAAAGCGGGGTTCCATCCCCACTCTACTTCCCACCGACTCTCAGCCTCAAGCGTGAACCCCGAACCCAGCCTCGGCCTGGCTGAGTGTCACCAGAGCTGCCATGGGGCGTCCCGTGACAAGCGCTCTGCTCCCGGGGGGGGTGTTTCTCGCTCTCACTCACCAGCCAGCGGGTCGCGCGCCACCCTGGGATCCCAGACTCCCCTCGAGCAAGGGGCTGTGTGCCGCCCCTGCTGCAGGGCGGGCGCTGCGGGTGGCTGCACCCTCACTCAGCCGCACTCCAGCCCTCCGACCTTAATGCATCCAAAATATTCCGGGCACTATTATGCCATCTGCTGCCCTCACCCCGATCACCCTGCTGGGGTGGCCTCCCCCTGCCCCCACTGGGGCCGGGTCTGTGGAGATGGTGAGCTCTTTGGGGCAGGGACTGTTGGTGCAGCGCCTAGCGCCGGGGGCCCTGCCTACCCCCGACTGAGCCATCCTCAGCCGGTGTTGGCTCATCAAGGATTGTGCTCGAAGGCCCAGGCACGCTTAGATTAGGGGGCATGGCTTGATGACAGCAGGCAGGCTGCCCCATCTGTCACTCATGCCTCTGACACACCCATTTTTTGATCTTTTTCTGTTTCTTCCTCCCCCAAAAGCCTGGTTTTGCATGTTCAGATTTGCCTGGTTCACATGGTCAGAGCAGGAATCAGCTAAAACTGGGGTAACCCCTGGCACTCCCACAGCCCCGGCCCTGAGAGGGGATCAAAGCGCCGTCTAAATAGTCACCAGTAAAATCTCACCGCAGCATTGCAAGGCAGATGGCCCTATTCTCACATTATACAATGGGGAAACTGAGGCACAGGGAGGGGAAGCCACTTGTCCAGGATCAGGCAGAGAGTCGGCAGGTCAGGATCAGAGCCCAGCTCAGCCTCCCAGTTCTGCTCCTAAGCAAGTCCGCGCCTGTCCCTGAGAATCAGCCGTTTTGCTGCACACATGAAAGGAGGCCGGTTTCCCCGTCACCCTCTCATTTGCCTGCTGGTGGCAGCAGACACCCTGCATGTGCCCTGCTTGTGTGTACATGCGTACGTAACTGTGTGTGTGTGCGTGTGTGTGTGCGCGCGCGCACTATGCACTACAGGGTGCAGGGTTAGACACAAGAGGAAATCCCGAATCACTCAGAGCACCAGAGGAATCAGCCGAGCTCTCGTCACGTCCAAGTTTCCTTTCTCCATTGTTGTTCTGGCTGCTCTTGACCCAGTGAACATCAGCCCTCCCCGTCTGATCAGAGTCGCAGCCGGGGCTCGGCCGAGGCTGCACGCAGGCCGCGCACTGCTGCATGGGGCGGGTGTGTGGTCATTCCTCCTTGACCAGCCCTGAGCTTTTTCCAGCCAGAGGAAATGTTGCAATCAGGAGACACTCTGACCCCTCCACTACCAGGCCGGGGCTGGAGGGGGAATGATCTGGCCTGAACCTCGCTTTCAAGGCTGGGCTGGAAGCACTTCTTGGAAAAGCCCTGAGAAGGGGGAGCACTCCGGAGCGGAGAGGGGCTGAGCCCCACCTCCCAGCCACTCCCCCGGCTTCAATTGGCTGGACGGTAAATAAATAAAAGGGAATTAAATAAACAGAGGCAAGCTGGTTTATATAATCACTGGTACAGTTTGTACTGGAACGCTGCACGGATTAGAGAGCTGGCACCGGCCGCGGGTCATTAAACAGCCGGGCTCAGCCCTCCCCCTGCAATGGAGCGAGGTCTCCTGGGCCACCTCTCCCATAGGCCCCGGCTGCTGCACCCATAAAAGCAAGACAACTATTTATCTAGCCGGGTACTTTTTAACAAGCAACCTTGGGCAGGTGGAGGGGGGCGCAGACTTCGCCCCCCTCCAGTCACGCTCGGGTCCTGGCATGGGTGCCAGTCTGGGAGGGCCGGCCAGCACCCAGCGGCGATGAGGGAGTGAAGGGGGAAGGGGGCAGCTAAGTGGCCAAGAGATGGGTCCAGGCTGAAACCCCAGGTGCAAACAGCTCTAATCCCTGGGAGCTGGATCCACCTTCCCCTGGCAACCCCTGTAATGCCCCTTGGCGTGAGAAGAGACAGCCAGGCTGGCACAAGAGGAGTCTGCACTGAGGCTGCTGGGCACCAGCCTAGTGGCACCACACAGGGTCTCTCTCCATCCCGGCCTGGATTCTGCAGCCAAGGAAGGGACTGGGGTGACCCCCACATCAGTCCCCATCTCAGCAATGAACAGAGCCAGAATCCCGGATCCCAACAGCCCTGCAGGCCAGATTAGAACTTCAGGGCATGGGGCCAGCCTGCATCCCCTAGCAGAGCCGCGCGGAGCCTGGAACGGGAACAGGCGGGTGCATGGAGGAGCCCAGGCAAAGCTGCTGCCCTGCAGGCGGTGCGGTGGAGGCAGGCCCAGGCAGGCCTGGCAGACAGGCAGGGAGGCTAATGAGCGGGCACTGGTGTGCCGGACCTGTGCTGAGCTAGTGAAGGATTCGGTCCCAGGTGGCACCTGAGCTGGGCGCGTTGCAGGCAGGAGGCACAGGGGGGTGGTAGTTAGAAAAATAAAGACAAACATATTTTGCAGGCAGCCTTTTATTTTTAGCCACAGCTCTGAGGAAAACCCACCTTGGAATTTCTGACTGGCGCTCGGAAAGCAGAGCCGGAGCTGGGCACGGGCCGTGTGACGCTGCCAGCTGCCCGGTTTGGGGGTGGGGGGGGCAGGGATGGGGAATGGCCCCCCTTTCGCCAGCTGGTGACTGGCAGAGGCAGCCTAGGGAGCTGCGCTGCGTGTCTGGCAGCCGCAGGGGCAGTGAATCTGAGTTCTCGTGAGGAGGGCGGCTTAGCAGAGAGGCCAAAGGCTTGGAGACCGAGCTCCCCCCTCAGTCCTAGCTCAGAGCCAAGGCACCGTGAATCGGGCACCCGCCCTGTCGCAGCGGAAGGTGCCAAGTATCTTTGGGCCAGAGCCGGCGCCTGCTCTGAACCAGGAGGGTGTCTGGGCATCTGCTGTGCTCTGCGGGCACCTTGAAGTGTGGCATCTAACTCTGGGGGTCTGGGCACGCGGGGCCCTGGGATTGTGCAGGCCCCCTCAGAGCCCCGTGCGCTGCCCATGGAGAGCTCTGGGGCGCCGAGATCTTTCCCGGGTGGCCTGGCAAAGACAGAAGCCAGCGCCTGCCAAAGCAGCAGGCTCGTGCATGTCACGGGACTTTCAGGGGCCAGCTACAAGGAGTTACCCGGGGTGGCTGGGGGGCAGGAGGGAACCCGGGTGCCAGGCGGGGCCTGCGCTCTGAAGCAAGGCAGCATCGGGGAGGCCTGCGAGCCGACTTATTTGTTCCGGTGTCTATTACTCAGCGCCTGGCATATGGGATAAAGGTCACTTCCCGTGGGCGCAGCTTTCGGCCGCAATCACTAGGAACCTTTTCAAACTCCGATTCCTCCAAGTTCGGGCCCTCGGCAGCAGCCCCCTGCTGCCCCCTGCAGGCCGCCCGAGCCCCAGAGGACGGGGGGCCATGGGCTGCGGGCGGCTAAAGCTGGGGCTGCCCATAGCAAGTGGCACCTGAAGTGCTGTGCCCAGCTCTGGGCAATGGGGATGCGTTGCTACAGCCTGCAGAACTCAAGGGGAGCTGCTGGCACTCGAGCCCTCCGAAAAGCAGGCCCGAGGGGGCTGGAGCCCTGAGGTGACTCTAGGCAGAGCACAGGGCGGCTCGGGGCTCTGGGCAGCTGGAGAGAAATGTGAGCTGGAGTCGGAGCAGCATGGGAGGAAGTGGGCTCATGCCAAGCATGAGATCGAGGATTTGGACGTAAGAGGGTGGGGGACCAGCACGCAAATGAAAGGCAGTGAACTGCTCCGTAGCTAAGGCTTGACTCAAAGCAGAATCTTCCAGCCCCGGCCTGTCCCGGGGAGCAGCTGCCTGTCTGCTTCTTCCAGCAGTTTGTTAATCTTGGGTCGCCCCTCAATGAACAAACATAAAGCTGGTGCTTTCCCAGGGTCCATGGTCCCTAGGACCCCTGGTCAGATAAGCAGCGGTGGGAAAAGGTTCGTCCCAGCAGGTGCAGACGTCCTGAGCAGTGTGTGAGAATATTGGGTCAGCCAGAGTCAGCATTTCGGTTAAAGGTATTGGGTCCTTTCAGGCTTTCCTCTGTACAGAGACCTCCTCTTTAGCATCCCAACTATACATATACAATGATGGGGTCTATCTTAGCTGTCACCACTCGCAAAAGAGATCTTGGAGTCACGGTGGCTAGTTCTCTGAAAGCCTCCACTCAACGGATGTCAAAAAAGCAAACAGAAGGTTGGGAATCGTTAGGAAAGAGATAGATAAGAAGACAGACAATATCATGTTGCCTCTATATAAATCCATGATACGCCCACATCTTGAATACTGTGTGCAGATGTGGTCGCCCCAGCTCAAAAAGATATATTGGAATTGGAAAAGGTACAGAAAAGGGCAACAAAAATGATATGGAAAATGGTATGGAACAGCTTCCGTATGAGGAGAGATTAATAAGACTGGGACTTTTCAGCTTGGAAAAGAGCCGGCTAAGGGGGATATGACAGAGGTCTATAAAATCATGTCTGGTGTGGAGAAAGTAAATAAGGAAGTGTTATTTATTCCTTTTCATAACACAAGATCTAGGGGTCACCAAATGAAATCAATAGGCAGCAGGTTTAAAGCAAACAAAAGGAGGCATTTCTTCACACAACGCACAGTCAATCAGTGGAACTCCTTGCCAGAGGATGTTGCGAGGGCCAAGACTATAACAGGGTTCAAAAAGGAACTAGATAAATTCCTGGAGGACAGGTCCATCAGTGATGATTAGCCAGGATGGGCAGGGATGGTGTCTCTAGCCTCCGTTTGCCAGAAGCTGGGAATGGGCAATAGGGGATGGATCATGTGATGATTCCCTGTTCTGTTCATTCCCTCTGGGTCACCTGGCATTGGCCATTGTTAGAAGACAGGCTACTGGGCTAGATGGACCATTGGTCTGACCCAGTATGGCCGTTCTTATGTTCATCAGGCATACACTGGAAGCAGTAGCTAATGGATGGCCTGTGTTCACTGTATTCGCTGCAATACATCGGCAGCAAAGCAGTAAAGCTGGAGTAAATTATACCCTTAAGCTCAAAGCCTGCCACTTAGCTACCCAAGCAAAGCATCCATCAATGCGAAACACTCGCACAACAGACAAACAGTGCAAGGTGACGTTCACTGCCGGGGGGAGGGGAGGGAAGAGGAGGGTTGTGCTACAGAAAAGCACCCGCTCGTTGCACCAGCTCCAAACCCAGAAGTCCAGCGGGACCCACTCCTCTGGGTCTGTATGTCCCAGGCTGTCCACCTTCCAGGACTGGTCGGGGGAGAGGGTCCTCTGAGAGGAAGACGTTACCGTGCACATTGGGCATAAGGTCACTTGTTTCATCTGAATTGGCCCACGGACAATGCTGCAGCCGTTTAACCGAACCCTCCCTTCCATTAAACCGGCGCGGCTCTGGGCACACACTGGGACTCCGCAGAAGCCTCTCGTTTGAGGCCTGATGGGAATTTTCCCACGCTCCCTATTGCCAGACAGGAGCCGTGACTTCTCCAGCCAGACATCCACCAGCCCCGTGCTGCACAAGGCCTGGCTCCTGGCAGGCGATTCACCCGTCCACAGGAGACGGGCACATTTCCACTGGGAAATCCCGCAGGACAGCAGTGGGGGATGCCGGGCATCAGAAGCATTGGGTGTCTTGCTAAAGGATCTGCTGCAGCTCAGCTGTAAGATATGAGCTGCCCTTAGGAACCACTGATCAGGCAGGTCCCTTCTGACCTTGAAATAGAACCCGCTCAGCCTGCCCCGCATGGGCGCCAGGATTCCCCACCCCATGGCTCTGGGGCGCCCCTGCCTGGCGGGGGATGGTACTTCACTCCAAGGCTTTGCCCCCAACTTGGGAGCCCTGGCTCCCAAAACTCCACCCCACCTTAGACGGCTGCAGTTTTGTGTGTTCCTGTGCTGCCACCTAGTGCCCGCCCAGTGCAATGTGGGATCGCTGCTGGGGCCAAGCCGGCCAGATTGCCAGCCTAAGACAAAGCTACAGCTGGGGAGATTTTCCTGCATGCTTTTCATTTCGGGCTGCACCAAACAAGCCGGTATGTGCACATTTCTCTTGGGCGATGCCCTTTGCCCAGTGCCAGTCCCCGCAGCTGAGCGCCACGCTGCCACGTGCGTTTCTCAGGACCCCAGTGCAAACGCTTCCGCCGAAGTGCTCGTAATAGCCCCTTGTTTGCCAAGGGGCTTTACCTCCTTCCTGACTCGGAGAAAGTGCTTTTGTTTAAAGCAAACGAAGAGGCTGCCTGGCCTTGCCCCCTGCACCCCCCCCAGGGGGCTCAGACATGCCCCCCGGCTCGCTGGGTTTAGGGTTGGTACCAGCTCTGTGGGAAAGCTTTTCTGGGAGCCCCTTGTTAAAGGATTGGCAGCATGTCCCTGAGCAAACGCCACGATAGCATCTAGCTGCAAACCCAGCTGGGTTCCTCGGTCGCACTCCGGTAACCCGGGACTACTGGTTTCCATTCCTGGCTGTGCCCGGCCAATGCCTCTCCGGGGCTCAGCATCCCCAGCTGTGAAATGGGGAGAAAGACACCGCTCACCCGTCCCATGGGAGTGGCTGAATGGGAAGCCCCCTGAATGGTGCTAGCCACAGGGCAAAGGGTTCTCACTGATAAATCACCCTGCCAGGGCCAAGAGTTCACACTGGGGGTGGTAGAAGCTCTGGGCCTGATTTTCGGCATTGCGGATACAACACAATTAGCAGGGGATCTTGCCTCCCTCTCCCCTACCCTAGCAATGCCAGCAGCCTCAGAGCCGAGAGAGATGCTCCTTTAGCTCAGGCAGCCAAATACTGGGGTTTTGGTGCTGACTGTCCCAGGTTCAATCCTTGCTAATGACCCCATTGCTGTCTCTGTATGTACGTAGCCATGGTTTGTCCATGGATGCTGCAGGAGCTAAGCACCTTTGAGAATCAGGTATCCTGACTCCCCTCCAGAAAAGATCATGGATACTATCGTCTTAACATCTTATTACGAGGGGTCTACCAAAATCGCGGCTGTGAAAATCACGTCACAGACCATGAAATCTGGTCTCTGGCCACCCAGCTCTGAAGGCAGAGCGGAGAGCAGCGGCTGCTGGCTGGATGCCCAACTCTGAAGGCATCTGGGGGGGGCTATAGCCCCCCCAAAATTCACCTTAGCCCTCTCCCCCATAGCCACCCCTCCCAACACAAAGGTCACACATTGCACAGATACTTCTCTGCTGCTGCTGGCGGTGGCGCTGCCTTCAGAGCTGGGTGCCTGACTAGCAGCCGCCGCTCTCCAGCTGCCCAGCTCTGAAGGCAGCACCCCACCAGCAGCACCCGCCTTGTGTCCCTGCCCCCTAGGGCCCACTGTCCAGGGCAGGTGGAGGGTCTGGGGCTCCCCACAGCAGCGTGGACTGACCCGGGCTCCTGGGCCCCATCCCCCCACAGTTGCTGCTCACCGAGGGCTCTGTGGCTGCAAGGATCCGCTGCAGCCCTGAAGCCTTGTGACAAAGTGGGGGGTTTTCTTGGGGTTTTCTGTGTTTTCCAGTGGGTTGCATGCAAAGGGGGTGGGACTCAGTGTCCCCGGGTGTTACTGGTTTAATGAGGTGAGGGGAGAGGGAGTTTGTTGGTACACAGGACTGGAGAGGGACTTGGGACCCCGGCTGATGGCCTGGAGGATGGAGACCCCGGTGACTGGTGACCTGGTGACCCGGAGACCCAGCTCAGGAGTCACAGCCGGTTCTGGCCAGTGGGAGGACAATGGGCTGCGAAGAGAGGACCCCGGTGACCTGACCAGCCGGTTCCAGCCAGAGGAGGCTGAGAGGAGAGGAGGAGACCCAGGCCTTCCTGTTTACGACCTTGTTTACCTGGAGAGAAGACAATGGACAGAGGCGGGGCTTGGGGCCGGGGATATCGGAGGCCCAGCTGGGAAGCAGGGGGGCTCTGGGCTGGAGAGGGGGAGCAGGCAGAGCCCACCTGGCTGCAGGGGGACTGGGATGTGCTGGGCTGAGGGAGGCCAGGCCTGAGGCCTGGAGAGTTTCCTGTGCTGGGTTCAATTCTCAATAAACCCTCCTGTTTTACGCTGGCTGAGAGTCACTCCGGTCTAGAGAACAGGGGGCATCAACCCCTTTGGGGGTGAGGAGGCCCGGGGGGTCCAGAGCGCATGGAGTCCCTGAGGGGGCCCATGGCGAGAGACAGACGTGCTGAGGCTCAGAGAGGTGCGGCTCCAGGAGGTGGAGGGGCCTGACCCCGAGAGAGAGTGGCCCCCCGAGAAGGGCTGTCGCACTGAAAGGGGCACCTCCCACGGACCGCACGGGGCTATGAGTGGGCACGATCTGTGAGTCCGTGACAAGCCCCAAGCCAGGGAGACAGCCTCCCAGTGGCCCCCTCGGAGCGGAGCACCACCTGTTACCAGTTCATCCGGAGTGGGGTCATTAGCACAGCTCAGGGAACAAGCAGCCAAACACGGGGATAATTTTCCGCTGGCTCACACAGCTCCTTACTTGTCTGCAGTCTTTCCCTGCAGAAAGCATCCGGCCATTTCCTACGAAGGGGGTGGGTGGGGGGGTGTGGCAGGAGAGGGAGAGATTCTGGGCTAGTGAGGCTGGCAAAGTGCCCCAGTGTCAGACGGGTGAGGGGACAGCAAGAGAAATGAATTTGGGGGCCCCAGAATACATGGGTCAGGCTCGGAGCTCAGTGCTGGCCCCTCCCGAGGAGGAAAGGAAGAGAGATGGCAGGCTCGCCTGCGCGGGAAAATGAATCTGGATCACGGTCCGGTTGTGACGAGGCGGTTCTGGCGGGACCCAACTGAGGCGCCAATTCAGGACAAATCACTCAAACAGGGCAGTCACAGCCCTAGGCTGGGGTTTTTCCACCTCTAAGGCAAATCAAACCAGCCAGACAAAAGGGACTCTGGTCTCACCCCACTGGCTAACCACCAGTCACACAAGCAATTTCCTTAGACACTCCAGTCTCCCAGTATCACCACCAGTGCACTCGTCCTGGGGATGAATGGTTATGAAAACCAACACCCCAATAAAAGAAAAAGGTTCTCTTGATCCCAAAGGACCAAGCCCCAGACCCAGGTCAATATACACATCAGATCTTACCCACAAATCACGCTGTTGCCAATCCTTTAGAATCTAAAATCTAAAGGTTTATTCATAAAGGGAAAAAGGTAGAGATGAGAGCTAGAATTGGTTAAATGGAATCAATTACATACAGTGATGGCAAAGTTCTTAGTTCAGGCTTGTAGCAGTGATGGAATAAACTGCAGGTTCAAATCAAGTCTCGAGAACATCCCCCGCTGGGATGGGTCATCAGTCCCTTGTGCAGAGCTTCAGCTTGTAGCAAAGTCCCTCCAGAGGTAAGAAGCAGGATTGAAGACCAGATGGAGATGAGGCATTAGCCTTAAATAGGCTTTTTCAGGTGTAGCAGCAAAGAATCCTGTGGCACCTTATGGACTAACAGACGTTTTGCAGCATGAGCTTTCGTGGGTGAATACCCACTTCTTCAGATGCAAGTGGTGGAAATTTCCTGGGGCAGGTATATATAAGCAAGCAAGAAGCAAGCTAGAGATAACGAGGTTAAATCAATCAGGGTGGATGAGGCCCTGTTCTAGCAGTTGAGGTGTGAAAACCAAGGGAGGAGAAACTGGTTCTGTAATTGGCAAGCCATTCACAGTCTTTGTTTAGTCCTGAGCTGATGGTGTCAAATTTGCAGATGAACTGGAGCTCAGCAGTTTCTCTTTGAAGTCTGGTCCTAAAGTTTTTTTGCTGTAGGATGGCCACCTTAAGATCTGCTATAGTGTGGCCAGGGAGGTTGAAGTGTTCTCCTACAGGTTTTTGTATATTGCCATTCCTAATGTCTGATTTGTGTCCATTTATCCTTTTCCTTAGAGACTGTCCAGTTTGGCCGATGTACATAGCAGAGGGGCATTGCTGGCATATGATGGCATATATTACATTGGTGGAAGTGCAGGTGAATGAACCGGTGATGTTGTGGCTGATCTGGTTTGGTCCTGTGATGGTGTTGCTGGTGTAGATATGTGGGCAGAGTTGGCATCGAGGTTTGTTGCATGGATTGGTTCCTGAGCTAGAGTTACTATGGTGCGGTGTGCAGTTGCTGGTGAGAATATGCTTCAGGTTGGCAGGTTGTCTGTGGGCGAGAACTGGTCTGCCACCCAAGGCCTGTGAAAGTGTGGGATCATTGTCCAGGATGGGTTGTAGATCCCTGATGATGCGTTGTAGGGGTTTTAGCTGGGGACTGTATGTGATGGCCAGTGGAGTCCTGTTGGTTTCTTTCTTGGGTTTGTCTTCCAGTAGGAGGCTTCTGGGTACACGTCTGGCTCTGTTGATCTGTTTCCTTATTTCCTCGTGTGGGTACTGTAGTCTTGAGAATGCTTGGTGGAGATTTTCTAGGTGTTGGTCTCTGTCTGCGGGGTTAGAGCAGATACGGTTGTACCTCAGTGCTTGGCTGTAGACAATGGATCTTGTGGTGTGTCCGGGATGGAAGCTGGAGGCATGAAGGTAGGCATAGCGGTCGGTAGGTTTTCGGTATAGGGTGGTGTTGATGTGACCATCACTTATTTGCACCGTGGTGTCTAGGAAGTGGACCTCCCGTGTAGATTGGTCCAGGCTGAGGTTGATGGAGGGGTGGAAGCTGTTGAAATCGTGGTGGAATTTTTCCAGAGTCTCCTTCCCATGGGTCCAGATGATGAAGACGTCATCGATGTAGCGTAGGTAGAGAAGGGGCGTGAGTGGACAGGAGCTGAGGAAGCGTTGTTCCAGGTCGGCCATAAAAATATTGGCATATTGTGGGGCCATACGGGTGCCCATAGCGGTGCCACTGGTCTGGAGATATATATTGTCAGCAAATTTGAAATAGTTGTGTGTGAGGATAAAGCCACAGAGCTCAGCAACCAGGTGTGCTGTGGCATCATCAGGGATACTGTTCCTGACAGCTTGTATTCCATCAGTATGCGGGATGTTTGTGTAGAGAGCCTCTACATCCATGGTGGCCAGGATGGTGTTTTCTGGAAGGTCACCAATGCATTGTAGTTTCCTCAGGAAATCAGTGGTGTCACGGAGATAGCTGGGAGTGCTGGTAGCATAGGGTCTGAGTAGAGAGTCTACCTCGATAACCTCGTTATCTCTAGCTTGCTTCTTGCTTGCTTATATATACCTGCCCCAGGAAATTTCCACCACTTGCATCTGAAGAAGTGGGTATTCACCCACGAAAGCTCATGCTGCAAAACGTCTGTTAGTCCATAAGGTGCCACAGGATTCTTTGCTGCTTCTACAGAACCAGACTAACACGGCTACCCCTCTGATACTTGACACCATGCAAGGCACAGCATTTAGCCGTATGGAGTGGAAATCCATCAACCTCATGAAGAAACTTGCACAAATACAGACAGATATCATCTTCCTTTCCAAATGCAAATGGATGGACATCATACCTAATGGACTAAAGGTAAAAAATCCTCTACTATCTACATACTACACAGACCACAGTGAGAGATTATGCCATACTCTATCGAAGAAACTGAGGAACCACCTGATCAGCATCCTATACAGCAAACAGGAAAACATCAAAAAAGAGCTCTCCAACCTGGAGACTCTCATCAATAACCAAACTTCCATACAAACGGACTTCACTAAAATAAGACAGGAGATCTACATTACTCACTTCACCTCTCTACAAAGGAAAAAGGACTGTAAGCTGTCTAAACTCCTACCTGCCACATGGGGCCACAACCGTGGTACCCCTAACCCACCCAGCTGCTCTCCCGTCTCCTCCTTCACCTGCCCCAGGGCTCACACTCAGCTGGCGCAGCCCAGGGCCGGGTGCCAGCCCCTCTTTCCTGCCAACTGCGTAGTCTCCAGAATCGAAAGCTTTCATCTGAAAGCAAAACTCGGTCTCTAGGCGGAGACCACATGGAACAATGGCTGGGAGAGGTGTGAACCGGCCCCTTGTCTCCCTGGGGGCTGGCTCAGCCAGACTCATGCTGACTTTTAATTATTTCACTGCTCGACAGAGCCTGTCAGAAAGGAGAGGGAGGGGCAAATTGGGAGGATCTGCCCAATCTCGTGTGTGGCACAGCTCCTTACGGCACCCTGAGCAAGGGGGCTTACGAGACACCACCCCTTCCCCATTCCCCTTCTCGCTGAGCTGGGCGTATCTGAGACCCCACCCCCACCCCCTCAAAGTGGGGCTAATAGAACGGATCCGAAAATGCAGGGATGGGGTTGTGGGGTTGTGTCCACTTTCCTTCCAGCACCAGAATATTTTCCAGCCGAAGCCCCAGATGTGGGCGGGGGGGGGGGGGTTGTTTTCCGATGAAAAGTCGGGAATGCCCCCAGGCGGCTGATGCCTTTTGCCAAAATTTAGTCGAAAACCCAATTTTCTGCCCAATAATTTTGGCAGAAAAGTCACTGACCAGCCCCAGTCGCCAGGAGCCCAGGCGAGCCCGGGGCGTCTGGCCCAGCTAAGGGGGAGCTGAGCTCGGAGAACCGGGGGGACGGCACATAGCCCTGAAGGGGTCAGAGCTTATTCCATGGGCACAGCTTGAAAGCCCAGGGCCACCTTTGTTCTCAGTCTGGCTCCGGCCCCGCAGAGACCCAGACTGGCCATTTCTTGCAGGTTGCTTGTGTCCAGCGACTCCATGACCCTGCCTCTCCCACGTGGGGTGAGACAGAGGCCCCAGCGACGTCCGCCCGCAGGAATCGGGGCCTAAAGCAGACGGGGCCTGACAAGCGCAGCTGGACTCTGGCCGGCCGCCTGGTGGCTACACTGCCCGACTGCTGGGAGGAGTCTCTGAAGCATTTACTGCAGTAGCTCTGCTGCCCGCTGACTCCCAGCCCGGTTCCTGGGTGGCCCCAGCTTTGCCTCACTCCAGGTAACCTGGCTCTGACCCTCGGCTCCGATTCCTGAATTTGGCTCTGATCCTGGCCTCTGGCCTCTGACTCTCAGCTCTGATTCCGGACGGCTGCCTTCAGCTCTGGCACCGGCCCGCCAACTCCAGCTCTGACCCGGGGCTTATGTTCCTGGCTACCAATTCCTGCTCCAACCACTAGGCACGACTGCCCGCGTACCGTCTCTGACACCCGTACCTTTTCTCCAACTGTGGTCAGCAGCAGGTTCTTCTGGGAATGATGTAAAAACCACCACTGTGCTCCTAACTGTCCAAGACTCCTCTAGAGTGGGCATGCACACCACGTTATTATTAGCTCACATTTACGTAGCCGTAGCACCGATCACAACCAGGTTGGACCCATTGTGCTAGGTGCTGTACAAAAATATCACGAAGGACGGTACCTGCCCCCCTCTCCCAGCTGCTGTACAGAAGACATTCCAGTAGGGGGCTCCACCACACAGCCACAGCAAAGAACTAAGCGGCAATTTCACAAACACCCTGAATTACAGACTCTTTTCCTTATTGCAGCAGAGGCCGTCCCAACTAGGGACATGAGCATGGGGAGAACATAGAGGGTCCATGTTCCAACAGATCCCAGAGGCCTCTGTCTGGTTCTGGGAGATGACGGTGGCGAGTTGGACAGGAAACGCTTTTCCCATCCCAGGAAAATTTCTGAGATTTCAAGAAATTTCCCATCCCCAACCGGGACAAAAAGTCCAAATCTTGAAAATTTTTCCAAACTGAAAATCTGAAAACAGTGTCCGTTTGGGCCAATCCAGCTGTTTTATTTCAATCACTTGGAAATCTTTCGTTTCGATATTGACCTTTGTATAGTTACACGGTTTTTAAACCGGAAATTAACTTATATTGAAAAACCCCAAATTGTTTTGTACTGAAAAATGGAAAATGTTGTTTTGAAACTGTCCCGCTTTGACAATTTTAAGACTTTTTTTTTCCAGATTTGCTTCCAAACTAGAAACTCGTCAGACCCAACCCTTCCTGCACAAAGCCTCGGTTTTGGCAAATCGGCAAAAACGTTTCATTGAAAACTTCCCGACCAGCTCTTCTAAGATGGTGCGTAGGAGGGGCCGTTGCGTGTGAGCAAAATCCCAGCCCCAGCTGCCTTCTGGTGTGCACGCTTAAAAAGGAGGTTGAAAAATTGGGAAGGATTCAGAGCAGAGCTGCAAGAATGATTTGAGGTCTGGAACACCTGCCGTACAGCGAGAGACCGAAGACGTTCAATGCAGTTCACTTATCCAAAAGAAGATGAAGAGGCGACTGAATCCTGAGGGTGATTAGTACTTCTATGGGAAGGGAATTTCTCAGAGCAGAGGGCTCTTCAATCCAGAAGACAACGGCAAAACAAGAACAAATAGCTGGAAGCTGAAGCTAGATGAATTCAGACTAGAAACAAGCGCCTGTCTTCTTAAAGTGTCTTGAATTAACTTTTGGAACAGCAAACCTGGGAAGCGGGGGCAGAGCTGGATGGACATTTTTTGTTGAAATGATTTTTCAGTGAAAAATGCCATTTTCATCAAAAGCAAAACATCTAGAAAAACACGTCAAGTTCGACAACATTTCAGGTGGGGGGGGACATTTGTTGGACATTTTCAGAACAGACTGTTTTGTTTCAAAACTATTTTTGAAACACAATTCATTGATGTATATACTTAAAAAAACCTTTGAAAAGGTTGAAAACAGAATGAAATGTTTCAATTTTATTGAAACAAAATGCGTCGATTGACCCAAATGGAAATTTGTTTTGCAATTTCATTTAGCAAGAAATTTTTGTTTGTTTGTTTGTTGTTCGTTTTCTTTCCCTTTCAGAATGGAATTTTTTTAAATCATGGAATTTCCCACAAAATGGAAAATCCAAATTCTCCATCACCCGAACTCTTTAAAACAAATTGAATGTCAAATATTCTCTTGCTCAACCACGAGATATGGGCTTACTGAAGGAGTGTCTGGGTGAGCATTATCTGCCCTATGCTATGCTTGCAGGAGATCACAGCGACCCCTTTGGGTTTTATAATCTATGAAACAATGAACATTTAAGCTGGTTGAATAATTCATCGCAAAAAAATATTCATTGTGGATTCTGGCACTTTTGCCATGGAATAAACTTCTCAGCTGTGGCTGCCCTGTCCGAGTGAGTGAGCTCTATTCATCTCAGTGAGTCCTTGTCAGTTAATTGTAGAATCGCTACTGTCAAGTCTGGATATTACCTGTCTGGAGAGCAGATCACACATCACTGAAGATGGTTGAAAGCTAAACACCTATTTTAGTAAAAAAAAAATAATTCAAAATCGCTTCTTGAAAATTTTCTTGGGAATGGATCCATTTTTTAATTTTCTTCTAGTGTTTTTTTAAAAATGTTATCAAAACAGCTCCATCACCATTTTTGGCAAATGCAGAATTTCTATCACCATTTCAATAATGTTTTAAATGTTTAATATGAAGAAAAGATGCATTTTTTGCTGGACACACACACAAAAGATCAGCAGCACAGAAAAGGTTTTGGAAAAATTATTTTCAAAATATTGATAATTTTTTTAACAATGTTAACTAGCTCAACACTGAGACAACGGGCCAAACTGGAGCAGCTTTACCTACAGGGACCTGTCTACTTGCAGCACAGTGCTGGTTTCACGTGCAGTATGATCGGAAACTGATTTAGTCAAATTGGTGCAAAAGGTTCAGTTTAGTGTCAATGGATTAGGAAGAGGTTTAAGGTCACATGACATATGCTGCTCTTTAATTAAACCAGGGCCAGGCAAGGCCTAAGAGACAATGTCCAGCTGCCTATTGGGGGGAGGGGTAGCTCAGTGGTTTGCGCATTGGCCTGCTGAACCCAGGGTTGTGAGTTCAATCCTTGAGGGGGCCATTTAGGGAACTGGGGTAAAAATCTGTCTGGGGATTGGTCCTGCTTTGAGCAGGGGGTTGCACTAGATACCTCCCGAGGTCCCTACTAACATTCTACATATTTAGCTCCTTCTAATTATCACTTTCTGTGCGTCTGAATTTCCAATCGGCACGCTATAGCAGGGTGGACCCCTGCTCTGGCCCTGAAGGGGTTAAAAACAGCCCTGGCAAGGGGCTGAGGCTCAGGAAAAGAGCCTTTAGGCTGGGCTGATTGGGGAAGTGGCTGCAGCTGGGGCCACGCCCCAAACTGAGCCACAGCTGGCCCCTATAAAAGAAGGGAAGCCAGAAGCCAAGACAGTCTCTCTCTGCCTTCAGAGAGAGATGGGCCTGGCTGCAAGGATCTAGAGACTGGATACCTGAGTGGAGCAGGGCTGGGGAAAGGCAGAGGAGCTGGGGAGCTCCAGCCTGGAAAGCCCCAGGCTGCGGCCTAGCAGTGGGCCAACAGGTACTGGGGGTTGCAGAGGGCGGCCCAGGGGTAGGCCAAGGCAGCAGGTCCAAACCCTCCTTGCCAGTGATGAGTGGCTGATACTGCAGCCTGCCCCAGGGCGCGGGGCTAGACCATGACTGGCAGTAGCCTGATACTGAGGTGAGGTGGGGTTAGTGGGTGGGGGTTCCCTGCAGAGGGGAGACCCTGAGAGAAAAGGGTTACTGCCAGGGGGCAGCACCCCCATGTAACAGGGCACCGGGTCCAGGGAGGGACACGGGGGGCCTGAGGACAGGTGGATCACCAGCCTGCAGAGGGCGCTCCAGCGCTGGAACAGAGCTAATTCCCGGAGTCACCAGCAGGAGGCGCCGCGTGAGTGAGTCTGACCCATCTACAGCGCCTATAAGGGAGGCTCATGTTCCACAGCTGGATGCTTGAATTAGCATAGGCATGGGCATTCGCTCACCATGATGCTGATCAGAGCTTCCAAAAGCAGGGGCTGGGCACCTCATTCACCTCAGCACGTTAAGGATGGGGGCTAGTTTCTGATCACAGTTGCCTCAGGGTAAAGCAGGAGTAACTCTGCTGAAATTGATGGAGTGACTCCACCTCTACGCTGGTGTAACTGAGATCAGAATCCAGCCCTGTGCACGCACACATAGCTGGGCCAGGCCTTCTGAGCAGAGTGTGGCAGGGGCGCGCTGGCCTGGCACTTGATCTATGAGGGAGGTCGGTATATCTAGCTCCCTCCTGCCCACCCCCCCCATCCTTCCATCTAGCAGGGAAACGAGGCCAACTTCAAAACACCTCGCGATAAATAACTCATGCAGCCCCATGCGCCTCCCCTTCAAACAATCCCTAACCCTCAGAGCAGAACCCCAGAGCGCCCCTGCTCTGCCTTTGGCTCCTTGCTCACGACCGCTGGTGGTTTGCAGCACCTTCCGCTCTGCCTCTGCCACCAGGAACTAAAGTAAACCCTGCTGCTGCTCTGGGGCCACTGGGGAGCGAGCTGGTTTGGAATTTCATTGCGCTGCACAAACCGGGGCGAGAGAGATCAAAGGAAAACAGCCCATCTCGGAAGAACTGCATGAGCGAGCCAAGGAGCTGCTAGGCAGCCGAGTGAGGGCTCCGGTTTTGTCTCTGCAGGTGGGTATCCGAGTAGTTATTTAATCAGTAGCAGCATGTGCGGTTTAGCTCCAAAGCTGAACCCAGTCGGACGCTGCGGCTGGATTATGATTAGCACCACCCAGCCCACTCGGCACAGCATCCCTTGTAACGCTGCACCCGGGGAACAGACCCCAGGGCCCCCTGGGCCTCGAAGCCAGTGCTGCAGGGCCCCATCAGGGCCTGGACACTCTCTGGGCCTGTTTCCCCTCTCACCCATTGTCTGTTTAGGCCATCAGGTCTTTGGGGCAGGGCTTGTCTCTCTCCACATGTGTGGGCAGCACCTAGGAGAAAGTTCTTCTGATTCCTAGATTCCTGCCTCAAGCCCATACCTGCTGGCTGAGTGAGAGCGTCGGTTTCAGACGGAGACGTTCAGTCCTGATTGAAGGGCCCCAAGAGACGGAGAACCCACCGCTTCTTTTCCAAAGTGACGTCAGGCGCTAGGAAACTGCAAGGAGAGTGTCACCCAGCAGGGGGCGCTGATGTCACTAACGGGCTTCTCAGCTGATCTCGTTCAATCGTTCTAACTTTCTCGAGTAGAGGCGGAGTCAGTGGGTCCTACTGTAATGTGTAAATATCAATGATCAAGTGTAAGGTGACCCAGCTGGCCCCATTCTGGGGAGTTACTCTGGATCCACAGCAGAGTCCAGCATCCGCTGGTCTAGAGATTGCAGCAGATCACCCCGGTAGTGAGAGACCTGGGAGTTAGCGGCTTATGCTGGTGTGTGGCTGTGGCTTTTTCTCCTTATCCTTCCTGGCATTCTGAACCGATAGCTCCCCTGGACCATCGACAAGTGCTGACTCCATGCTCGTGGGCTACTATTGCCGGCTGGGGCCAGCATCCCCCGTGTCACACGGCATTCTGCTCCGAAGAGCCAGTGCCATAGCCGTCCTTGGATCTCCATGTACGGCACCGAAAAACGGGGAATGATTGACGAGGCCTCGCTGTGATTTGGGATCCGGCTCCCTGCACCAGCTGCTGGAGCTTTGCTCTGGGGACTTCTTGTCATGAGACAACACGGGTGTATTTTTAGCCTGGTAATTCATAGCTACCTGCAGGATCATTAATTCTCTTCTCCATCAGGCAATCCGTCACTCACTGTATCGCTGGCAGAGAGATCTGCCGCAGAAGCTGTACATAGTACTGGTGAATGATCCGAAAGCCTATAGCCAAGCCCTTCTGAACGCTGGGAGATTTTGGACTCCAGACCTGGCTTCTGATTCAGACAGAGCAATGATGATTGTTAATGCGGTGGGCCAGCACCTATGGGCCAGCCGAGTGCATGACCCATTGCGCTAGGGGGTGTAGAAGCATAGGGTACAGCTGCACTGCAAAAAACACCCCATTTCACTGAATCTCAGAGCTCGGGTCTGCTGACTTAGGCCCATGGGGCTGCAGACATAGCTAAAAATAGCTGTGGAGATGGTGGGTTTGAGCTCCTCGCTGGGTTTCCGAGCCCGGGCTGCAGCCCGATGGGGAATGGCTGCACGGCTATTTATAGCCCGAGCCCCGTGATTTTTTTCCCCTCCACGTTTGGCAGCTCAATGCAGGAGAACGAACGG
The DNA here is from genome assembly GCF_020497125.1 of Mauremys mutica. NCBI lineage: Eukaryota > Metazoa > Chordata > Testudines > Geoemydidae > Mauremys > Mauremys mutica. Next base: position 12,381,384 of record NC_059095.1, on the reverse strand, counting down.
CTGGGCTTGCAGCTAAGGCAAACTGGGGGCCTGATTCTGAACTCAGTTACTACAGCGTAAAGCTGGAATGGTGCCGCTGAAACAAATGGGATTACGTCAGATTTACACCAGAGTAACTGAGCTGAAAAGCTGGCCCAGGCTAGGCTGGTTCAAGTCCCAGTCCTGAGACAGGATTCCTGCTGGCGTCTGGGCAAGGACTTTAGGGCCAGGTTTGCGAGAGGTGTTGCCATGACTTGGCTAAAAAGGGTGGTGGGGTTAGAACACGCACGCGAGCAGCTGCTAACACACGTTTAACGTTAGAGGAGGTAAAACCTAGGGGGAGTGTGACCCACCGGTACTTGCTGTTCACAGCTTTGTGCACTGGAGTCTCCAGAGACGCTGTTTAGAACACGCCTGCGAACCCCACCTTTTATCCAAGTCTCTTCAGCCCCTTGGGCTCCCATTGTTCTCAGTGGTCTGTGGGAGGGGACAATTCGCTATTGTTCTCAGTGGGGGAGGGGAGGAGGCCCCTTTGTTGCCAGTGGGAGCTGCTGGTTGCAGAGTTCTTTCAAAAATGTGACCATCTTGCCATGCCTCAGTTTCCCACGGGTACCATGAGAAAATTACCCCTTCCCCTGACTTGTCTCCCCTGCATACTGACGGGTGGGTTTCCACACGCGCTCAGCGTTGGCCTGGCTCTGACGCTAATCAAACCCCGAGCGCTTTAGAAAATGGCTTCCTTAGGCCGTGTCTGCAGCGCGAAACTGAGTCGAGCTCACTTATGTCGGCGTACAGCCGCTGCAGTAATTACATCGCTGGTGCATGTCTACACTCCGCTCCCTGTGTCCTCCCCAGGAGCGCTTGTGTCCACTGCACTGGCAATGTGGGGCATTGTGGGAAGGCGCCTGAAAGCCAGTAACAGTGGATGTAAGAAACTCAGCATCTACACTGGTGCTGCATCAACCTAACTACATCGACCGTGACACTGCGCGGCTCCTGGGGGGGGAGTTATTCAGTTCCATAGTTCGGGTGACGTAAGCTGCCTTGTGTCGGCCTGACTATAGTGAAGGGCAGACCTCAGCCTGGACGCTCTTTGGTGCGGCTCTTGCTCTGTGATTGTACAGCACCAAGCACTCCGGGGCCCTGATCATGGTGGGGACCGCTAGTGCTGCTGGAGTTCCAATAACAACCAGGAGTATCCGTATGTGTGAGTGGCAACAGGAAGTGTCTATCCTGGAGCTCTAGGATGCTATTATGGGGGAGTTACAGACTTCCTAGAACTAGGGCCTGAGTCTTCCTCCTTTTACCCCAGCTTCATGCTGATGCAACGCCACTGATTTCAAGGGATCGGGCCCCTTGTGACCAAATCAGGGGAGGGCCGGGTCTCGGGCATCTCAGGTCTTGCTACCCCCTCCAGCCTTCTAGCAGCTTGCAAAGCACCATGGGACTCCCGCCTGTCCTGGAGTGAACCATTGGCCTCCTCTCTCTGCCCAGAAGGTCACTGCCACCCCCTAGCTCAGGCTGATGAATGAATTCTCTCCAGCACAGGCCCCGGGAGAGGAAGTCCTGCTGGGAGAGGTTGCGTGGGCTGGGTGAAAGGGCCCAGTTTTCTTGCTGTGAAATCCCTGCACCGATCCCTCGGGGTCCGACGTGGCAGGCGTGGGTGTCGCCCAGAGAGCCGGCATGCATCATAGATTAGCTAATGGGCACCTATTGTTCCCAGCGGAAGCTGAGCGAGGGCAGAACAAGCCCCGTCTTGAAGGGGCTCATGTTAGCATCCACGCAAATCTCACTACGGCCCGGGCAGCTGCAAGAGAAAACAGAGTGCGGCTGGGGGAGGACGCCAGCTGCAGTGCGTCGAGCATTCTCGGTCTCGCAGCCAAGGCTCTGCAGCCTGAATTACGATTTGCATTAGCTCGGGGGCCCCAGTCACAGTCGGGGACACACAGAGATCCCGCAAACACGCCCTGCCCCAAAGAGATCACCCTGTGAGTTCCTCTCGCTGCGCAGGTGCAGTCTTTGCTCTGCACCTCCCCGTGGTCACGTGCCTCGGGCCTGCACCAGGGCACGTGTGGTCACCCGGTCAGCCCTTGGCCTGAGACGGCACCTGTCCTGTTGGCCAGGGATGATGTGGACATCACCTGGTCCCCTGGACTGCAGCCAGCAGCCATTTCCCAGCGGGGCCCACCAAACGCTCCCCGGATGGGAATGGCTTTCAGACAGGCTGGATTTGAACTGATAGCCGCCATTCAAGGCCCTCTGTGGGTGTAAATCAGCACCGCTCTGCTGACTCCAGGGAGGATCTGGCCCTGGGATATTAAATGCCCCATAGCCATGACTAGAGTGACCAGTCAGGAAATGTAAAAAATCAGGATGAGGGGGTAATAGGAGCCTATATAAGAAAGACCCAAAAATTGGGACTGTCCCTATAAAATCGGGACATGTAGCCATGACCATTCCTGGATCCATTCTCCTCCTTCTTCTTCTAGGGACTTCAGACACTTTCATTCATAGAGGTTAAGACCAGAAGGATCCGCTAGATTGTCTGCTCGGACGTTCTGTATAGCACGGACCAGAGACTTTGACCCAATTAGCCCCAGACTGAGCCCAGGGATTTGTGTTTGGCTAAAGTGTCTGCCAAAAAGGCCGCCCGTCTGGGTGTGAAGAAACGGAGAATCTGCCCCCTCCCTCGGGAGTTTGTTCCAATCGCCTGCACTGTTTGAAATCTTGTCCTAGTTCTAATCTGGATGGAACTTCTTTCTTTACTGAGACTGAGACCAAACACGCCTGGCTTGGAGACTTCCATTTGATTGTCGATGGGGGTGGCCAATTTCTGGTGCTCTGGGAGGTCTGGGTAGGTAGGAATGATCTCAGACCATGTTCTCCACACCGCGTCCAGAGAGATTTCCTAGCTCTGGCGTATCAGCAAGTGAGAGCCACAGTATCCATGCAAAAGGGTCCGGGTACGTGTCTGGGAATTACACGGCTTTCACGGCCATTGTAACGTGTTTCTGGCAGCCCGCTCAGAGTCCTGGGCTTGAATCACAGCCCCCCACTTTAAGGAGGGGATTCCCCAGATTGCAGCCCCAGATCCCACTTCCCTAAACTTGGATCTGAATGAAACCCAGCTCTGTGCTACAGGGCGACAGTGTCCAGGATCTAGTATGATCTTGAATGACAAGCGGGCCAAGGAGGGTTTCATTGACAGCATGAAAGCGCAGCACAACACCCCCGCCAGCACCGCCCACCCCGTGGAAACAAACCCTCCTTCCCCAGCGCCGCTCCACCGAAACAGCCCTATTGATCCTTGGTAATATGTTACAGCGGGCCCCTGAGGTAGTATAATTAGGGTGTAAGAAAAATGTTGTTTTGCTAGGAGTAGAATAAGATCTTCCCCCACTTTGTAATCAGTTGCCCTGTTGAATGACTGAGGTGGGACTGAGGAAGGCAGCACCTCCAGACAGCTGCAGCCCTTGGAGAGAGGCTGGGAGCCAGACCAGATCAGTAGAACAGGTCAGCCACCGACTCCTCGCTCGCCTCCTCAGCTTCCCGGTTCACCGCCTCACCCCCCGCCCACTTGCCCCCTCAGCCGCCGGCTCACCTGCTCCCCCCGCCACTGCCCGCCTACTCGCCTCCTCAGCCCCCACCCCCTGGCTCACCACCTCAGCCCCCGCCACTGCCCGCCCGCCTCTTCAGCCCCCCTCCCTCACCCGCCGCTTGCCTATTCACCCCCCGCGGGCCGCGCAGAGCCCACGTGGGCCATGTGCAGCCCCTGGGCCACATGTTGTGCAGGCCTGGCCTGCAGAGCCTGCTAGACAGTAGGGAGGGGTAGCTCAGCAGCTTGAGCATGGGCCTGCTAAACCCAGGGTTGTGAGTTCAATCCTCAAGGGGCCACTTAGGGGTCTGTGGCAAAATCAGTACTTGGTCCTGGTAGTGAAGGCAGGAGGCTGGGCTCCCTCCCAGCTCTACGGGGTAGGTATATCTTCATGTTTCCTCTTGTCAAAAACAGGCAGTTTCATAAAAATAAGTTTATTTAAAAAAACCAAACCCAAACAACTAGTTAAACTTCCCAGAGCGCAGCACACAGACAATTCTTAACTCAGTCCCTCAGGCCAGGGATTTTTTTAATTGTTTGTGAACGGTTCATGTTTCCTTAGCCCTCCCATCCCCCCAGTGGATCTGCTGGTTCCCCATCGCCCTGCAGCTTGGGCTGTTGTCCACATCCATGCAAAGTGGATGTGAAACACGCAGAGATGCTCCAGAGGAAGGCGTAAGAATCCGACGTTGGGCAGACGTGGGATAACCTGCCCCCAGGGAGTCTCTTCCTAACACCAAGATCCTGCCCTGTGCACTCAGGCCTGCGCTGCACCTACAACGTGGGTCGCCCTAGCGATGTCGCTCGGGGCTGTGTAACGTAGCAAGGTCAACCTAACCCCGGCTGTAGACACAGCTAGTTCGACGGACGGATTCTTCTGCTGACCCAGCTATCGCCCCTTAAGGGGGGCAGATTTACGACAATGCCAGAAAACTCCCTTTCTCGCTGTCGTACGTGTCCACCCCACCACGCTGCAGCCATGCCACTGTAGCAATTGTAGTGTAGACAGACACCGCAAGGCTGTGTGTTCGCTGCAGAACGAGGTGCCTGGAGAAAGCTAACTTGAAACCGTGCCTGATGCAAAATCCTAGTGGAGACAAGCCCGTCGGTTTTATTTCCGTGTAGCTAGTCAGGGTCAGTCCTGGGTGGGGGTTGGAATAGAGGTGACGTTGACTAGCTACATCAAGGTAAAAACTACCTGTGCTTTGTCTCCACTTAAGATTTTACATCTGGAGAGCTCTCTCCATGTAAAAAACACACCGGAGTGAATCCAAAGCCAAAATTGCACCGGTTTAACTAAGAGCTAGTCCACACGGTGAATGGAAGTGATATAACTGTTCACCCCGTAGCTATTTTGGTTTACGTTTGCAGGGGAATGTTCTTATTTAGCGGCAAGAGTTGCCTCTATATCAGTCTACCCTGCTAAGGCGAGGACTGAACCGAGATTGAACTAGGACACACAGAGTGAAATAAAAGAGGTCGCACACTGGCTTACGGCGAAATCACCAAGAGGGGTGAAGGACGTCAGTTCACTTATATCTGCTGTGCTGACAAGCCCTTCACACAGGATTTTAGTTAAATCAGTGCAGCTTTGTGTGTGGACGCTCTTATATCAGTTTCAACCCGGTTTATATCGGCGCCGGCAAACTTACAAGCGCAAGCCAAATGGAAAGAAGCAGATTTAACCCAACGGAAGCTGTTTGTTCTGGTGGAAGGAAGGCCTGCTCCGTGCAGTGTGTGTGCTGGTATTGTTATTTTGGTTAGGAGGGTGAGTTCTTACCTGGATGCCAGTATAAAGGTGCTAATACCCAGGATTGCTTTTCTCATATGGGAAAGGGAATAAGAGGTCAGACTAGATGATCACATTGGTCCTTCTAGCCTTAGAATCGATGACTGAATCTACAAAGCACATTTTTACCAGTGTAACTGCATCCTCATGAGGGTCCTGGTCTAACGACATCAGTAGAAGATCATTCCTTAACTAAATAGTGATACGGATCCAAATTGTGCACGCTGGCTGCCCACCCGCTGTGCCCTCCTTAGGTACAGGTGCAAACGACTGCAGAGCGGTAGGGGGCCAGGGAGAACCAGGCCCAGTGTCTATAAGACCCCAAGAATTCTCTCCTGCATGCAATCATCAGGGAAATGAACACCAGAGGCTAAATGCAACAGAGACGTGAAATTAACCACCCAGCCCGTCCCGTCCTGTATCAAATTGGGCAGCACGGCTTCCTGCCGCGCCGCAAAACATCTGCGGAGCCGGGAAGTGAAACTGGTACTTTCCAACCCAACGGCGCATTCGTGGGAAAAAACGAGTTAAAATCCAGACAACGGCAACAAGAAATCAACCAACCAAAGAACTAAGCGGACAAGAGCGTCTAAGGCCAAAGGAAGCAGAGGAGGAGAAGAGAAGAGAGGGGGAAAGGGGATGGTGAAGAGAGAAATGGAAGGCTGGGCAGAGATATAGGACCTGAGCCAAAACCCAATGGAGGCTAATCTCTCAGAGCACGGCCCAGGTAATACAGAAACAGCCAAAGCCTCGTGTTTAGCGGGGGGGGGTAGCTTTTCTCCCCTTATACGAACTAGAGAAATTATAAATTTCTGTTCACCAAGGGCCTGGTCCTTTGCGGCACTAAATGCAGCCCCCATCCCGCCTGGTTCTTAGCTCCTGGGAGTTGGAGGAGCTCAGAGCTGTGCCAGGCCACGTCTCAAACTAAGCAGAGGGTTCGTCCAGGGATGGGCCCTGTCTAATATCTTACTGGTCCACAAACCGACGATGGCAACGCAGACACAAAGCCCCTCACCCCACACACAGTGTCTGCACACATACACCCATAAGCGTGCACACATGCCCTAGGGAGTTAGGTGCCTAGCCCGGTATGTTTTATTTGGGTGTCTAACTCCCTTGGGGTACACACACACACAGGGCAAGACCCAAGGTCAAACCACAGTCTTGCAAGCGAAAGATTAGAAACAATGGCTGATGCAGCCGGCCACTAAAACCAAGTGAAGATGCTGGTGCGGCTAGTCCAGCAGGACCCTATCCCACCACAGCGACAGGCGCAGAGTAATCATCTAGAAAGATACGAGGAGATTTTCCGATTAACCTCAACAACGCCTGATTGTTCTCGGCCTCCTGCATCTGGAATCGAGCCGTTCTTCTCCTGGGACATGCCGGGATGTCCCCGGCCCCCCTAAGCTTGTTTAGTTTCGAAGGAACACGTCCCAACAGAATCCCGGTCCCAACTCACCATCCACCAGGTCTTCGCCGTCATGCTGTAGCACAGTTGCCATTTCACAGGGCTCTCGGTAGCGTCGCTGGCCATGGACGGGCTGGTGACCTCCATTGTCCGCCGGGGGAGATGGGACCAGAAGTGGGGCTACTCCCAAGGGCACCGGGGGCTCCAGTGCCTTGCAGCCAGCACTGATTGGTCAGCTCCAATCAGCATCGTCCAATGCAAAAAAAGTCCCTCCCCGAAAACAGAGCCCGAGCCCCCAAAACAGAACTAAAAAGTTGCAATGTCTGTAAAAGCCGGGGTGGGGAGAGGGAAGTCAGCTGCTGCAGGGAACCTGATTAACTAATGACCCATGCCACAAAAAGAATCAGATCATTACATCTGATCTCTGTCTCCCCCCAGTTCCATTCCCCCTCCCCCCGAAAAAAATCCAAAGCAGAGAACTGCAGGCAGATTGGCTGGATACGCTAATCCAATTCCCTCTAGTCCGGTCTGGGTTTGTGGGTGGTCACGGTGTCCAAAGAGGCTGTCTTAACATTATGGTACCGTGTTTGTGTGGCTGAGGGGGTGTCCGGCGGGGTGGGGTGGAATCCACTGCAACGTGCTCTCCACAACCAGGTTCTCACCCCTGCCGTTCACGCCCCCCGCCCCCCTCATTTCTGAATGAAGAAGGGAGAGAAGCGTATTTGTGAGTGACTGACAGAATACATGAATGGAGGGATGCATGGGCTCCATTGTAGTGGTTTGTGGTTTCAAGGCTTTGCGGTTTCTTTTTTATTTCTTTGGAGACTCTTGTTTCTTTTCAGTGCTGTGGGTGTCTGGAGAACACACACACACACACACACACACACCCCTTAGGCATATATGTGAACATACAAAATTATACACACACAGAAACATATATGATTATGTACATCTAGAAACAGACACACACACAGAGGTTTGTATGTACACACATACACACAAACACACACTACATCTGGCAACATGCTTCTCAGTTCAGATCGACGGATACGCACTAGCTAGCTGGGGGTACCCCCCGAATATGAAATCAGGGAGTCCAGGTGAGGCTGTGCTCCAGGGCTCCCCGCTGCAGGTAGACGTACCCACAGGGGCATATACGAGAACGTACAGACACATCCGCCCCCAGAAACCTGAATCAGATCTGTGCTCCTGTGGACATCGGTATGACTCTAACACACACGCCCACAGACAGACATAAAACACATGCAAAAAAGCAGAGAAACAACCCCAGCCACAAAGCACACTCCTATACACACGTAAAGGCGTGCACACATCAACACAAACATACCTGCACAAGATGCAAGGAGAATGGACAGGCGTGTCCCCAGATCACACAGGTAAGGAAAACAGCCGAAATGCCCGGCAGGCGTGCACCTCAATGCAAACACCCAAGGAGCGTATGCAGCCCAGGCCAGGACAGACACACAGACCCTCACAAGCCACACAGACAAGGACCATGCCCCCAAATGCACAACGGCAGGGTTGCCGGTCGCCATTCCTGGCTCTACACTGTTACTGCAACAGCCTCTGGGCTGTCAGGGGAGGGGGCCCCCGAAATTTGGACTCAGGATTCAGAGGCAGCAGGATGGGGGGTTTTAGTTCAGTTGCTCTTAGAGAGAGAGGGGTCCAGCCCCAGATCCCAGGCTAAGAACCAGCGCTGGCAGTCTCACCACAGCCTGGTTCTGACCCAGCCATCTGAGATTCTCTGGCAGCCTTGGAATGTGACAGCTGGGTCCTGAGAGTGAAGGGGAGCGGGGGGAAAATGAGCCCACAGCCCCATGCGCTAGAGGGAAGGCTGGCCTAGTGGGATGGGCCTTAGTCGGGCGTTCCAGAGAGCTTGTCTGTTCTTGGTGTGTCAGTTCCCCTGCGTAGAGGGGTGAGAATTGCCTGGGAGGGATGCTCACACACCGTGGCGCTGGGGGGGTGTTGGTAACTTGGGGAGAGCTGGGCGCAAAGGGTGGAGATTTAAAAGCAATGGGCGGTAAGCAGGCTGGATACCTTTCCTCCTCGAAGTGGCCTGATTGGAGCCAGGGAAGGGAAGGCCTTGAAGTGGCAGTGAAATAACAAACCCCTCCCGCTTCGGGGTAACGTAAGTGAATAAAACTATTGTAACCCGAACCTGCTTTTAATGGTTCCCTTGTCATTAAACCGAAGCCTCACTGCGCCATCCACTAACGTCTGACAGACATTGACTATAACGGTGTGGTACTTGCAGGGCACAGTTAAGGTTGTTTGGGTGTCCGAACTTTTCCCTACCTTACGGGGAGTTGGGTGGAAATGTAACCTGGGTTTCTAAGGCTTGTGTAGAGGGGTGGTTACCCGCTCCGGCCCTGACAGGGTTAAGGCCAGCCCTGGGAGAGGGGGAAAAGCGGGGCTGATTGGGGAAACAGCCTCAGCTGTGGCCACGCCCCAGCCAGACCCAGCTGGCCCTATAAAGGCCAGGGAAGCCAGGCACAGAGGCAGTCTCCGTCTGCCTTCATAGAAAGGGCCTGCCTGCCGGGAAGCTCTGGGTGCCTAAAGTGAGGCAGGGCTGGGGAAAGGCCACAGGGGCTGGGGAGCTCCAGCTGGCAACTCCCCAGGCTGCAGGGCCTTGTCCAAGGCCCCACTGAGGCACTGGGTTGCAGAGAGAGGTAGCAGGTCCAGTCCTAACCTTGCCTATGTGAGTGGCTGACACTGCAGCCTGCCCCAGGGCATGGGGGCTAGCTGGGGACTGGCGGTAGCCTATGACTGAGGTGAGGTGGGGCTGGGGGTTCCCCTGGGTGGGGAGACCCTGAGACTGAGGGGTGTAGGACCAGGTGGCAGCACCCAGACAACGAGGCACCAGGTCTGGGGGGAACACGGGGGCCAAGTGGCAGCGGGATACCGGCCTGCAGAGGCGCTCCAAGGCTGGGCAAGCTAATTCCTGAGATGACCAGCAGGAGGTGCCGCAGGGGTGAGTCCCACACCGCTACAGCTTGTTTGAGGGATAATCACAGCATCTCTGTGATGCCTTTTTACCTTCCGTTACTGTTACGTGCTCTCAGCCTTACTTCCACCTTCACGTACGTTTTGGCTGGGAATTCAGAACTAAGCTTCACATTAAATTGGTTCCACCCTCAGTTAAGTCATTGTCAGTTTCACCTGCACAGGAACAACTGGTTCAGGGGCTGAGAGGTGACAGCTGTTCCCAAATCATCATGACGATCACATTTAAAAATAAATCCTTCCTTCAATCTGCCTTGCACCCTGGTCGCTGGGTCGAAAGCAGGCAGCCGGTGCTGTAAATGGTCCGGACGTGATAGCTTGTAATGTCCATCTGGCCTGTCATTATAACTCTCCTTTGCACCTTGTGGCCACTGACGTGCAGTTCAGATACAGTCAATGGTTGTGCTTTCCAAAGGAAACGCAGGTGTTACATGCCTCAGCAGGCCAATCAGCCCAAGAGACCATCTGCCCCCCAGCCCCTCAATATTTTATTATGGTTCGAATGGCCTGAGTTGGGGGATCCTGCTGGGGAACCTGGGAGCCAGCCACCCCTAAAATGGGGGAAGGGGAGTTTGGAGCCAAACTTCACAGCTGAGGCCAAGTGCTAACCAATAACATCTTGCGCGTATCTCACACACCCAGATTTCTATATTACAGGCGGGGACCCATCCTGACAAGGAGTCTGGGTCGGACAGCGGCTTGGGAGACCGGGATCCTGTTCCTAGCTCCACCTGCCTTTGTCCCCTTCCTGCTGTTCATCTGCCTTGTCTATTTGGATTGTGAGCTCTTTGGAGCAAGGGCTGTCTCTCGCTATTTGTATGTACCGCACCTAGCGTGATGGCCCAGATCTTGACTGGAATATGCAGAACACAACATTATCAATACTATACACACCCGTCTGGGTTATATACACACAGCTTGCATGATGGCCATGTGATGATGTGCTTTTATCATTCATGCACCTCTGAGTCCCTCCCCTGCCCTCTGCTGACTAACCCGTCTCCCCAGGGACTCAGGTTAACTGTCCAAATCCCGGTGCAGTTTCAAACAATCGTTTTTTTTCTTTTTCTTTTTTTAAGACCCCTGTTGGAGGAATAGCGTTGGTGACATGGAGAGCACATGCGTGATGACCCGGGGTGGCAAGCACAATGCACAGAATGGCGTGGAATGGTATGCCCGGTACACACGCTGGTGTGGAGGGGTGTGTACAGTGCAGGAGGTGGCACAGGGTGGCACACGTGGTGTGGGATGACCATGTGGTAGCATGAGTATGGGTCACCTGGTAGCAAAGGATGGCATGTATGTCATACATGGCGATGTGGAATGGTATTTACGGGACTCTCCCATGTGCCGGAGAGATCTGGGCTCCCAGCGCTCACCTCTGGAGAACCGTGGGTGCCCAGCCCTGTGCCCGTGGCCTCGCTAATGACACTTGGATTCCATGCTCTGGGCAGTCACGCTGGGGCAGGAAATGTGTGGGCGAGGGCTGGCTCCGCGGTGGGACTGCTGGTCATTCACAAAGAATGAGGCTTCCAGCAACCCCAGCACGGTCCGACAAGCTCACTAGGCTCTGTGACAAGGGGCCTTCCCCCAAAGTGTCGGGCTGTGGATTTGAAGCCAGAGGGAGCCTTGCAAGTTCTCCCAAAGAAAGCTGGCACCCCTGAGTTAACGCTTCAGCTAAGGCCCAGGGGCAGGCCCCAGGCGCTGGTGGCGTGGCAGGGCTGGCGTGCCCCTCAAAGAACCCAGGAAAGCTTTTCTACTGGACAGCAAGGGACTAACGCACCCCAGCTCCATTGGTCTTATTTGCCTAAGGCCCCACCTGAGATCAGGGCTGCGTTGTGCCAGGTGCTGTACACACCTACACAGACCATCCCTGCCCTCTGGAGTTTACAAGTAGAGCTGGGGGGGGGGGTGATAGGAGCCCTTCACCTCCCCCTGTGACGTTGCTCTCCATATGCTTTATGAAAATATGCTTATGAACGTGACTATGGTGTAACTGAAATATGCTTTATGCAAGAGGTCTCTTGTAAGGTATCATTACAAAGCTTATAATCTACGGAGTGTGTTCGTCCTATTTGTCTGCATGTATCACTCTTGTATCTGAAGCTAGAAATATGAAGCAGAACTCTGAGGTCCTATCGTAATTATGCAACGTGTGGGCCATTAATGCTGCTTTAGAATCTTGATGGCTCCCACTGACTAGCACAATTGGTTGTGGACGGTTTATTTACCTACAAGCCTTCCTGGGTATGTGTGGGCCAGCCTGTGGGTATTGAAGAATGAGGCCTTACGGTGACACGTGACCATGTCACATGATACCGGAATCCATCTTAAATCTGGTACTTTTCCGTTTGGAAGGAGTGGTGGGGACTCAGACAGACACAAGATTGGCGCCTTGTGCCAGAGCTATAGAAGAGGGTGAAGCAGAACAAAGGGGGCTGCCAGTCGTGAGAGAGCCCCTGCTTTCCACCTAAGATGTCTGCGGGAACTAACAAGGACTGTGCCGGGGACAGGATTGGGCCCAGACTAGGAAGGAGTCTAGTCTGTGAAAGAAACGTATTGGAACATCTCTGTTTTGGCTTTATTTTACTTGGCGACTTACTTTGTTCTGTCTGTTATTACTTGAAACCACTTGACTCCTACTTTCTATACTTGATAAAATCACTTTTGTTTATTAATGAACCCAGAGTAAGTGATTAATACCTGGGCGGGGGGGGGGGGGGGACAGCTGTGCATAGCTCTCCATCAGTGTTATAGAGGGCGGACAGTTCATGAGTTTACCCTGTATAAGCTTTGTACAGAGTCAAATGATTGATTTGGGGTTTGGATCCCATTGGGAGGCAGGTAACCTGCTAAGCTGTTTTCAGTTAAGTCTGCAGCTTTGGGGGCATGGACCAGACCCTGGGTCTGTGTTGTAGCAGGCTGGCGTGTCTGGCTCAACAAGGCAGGGTTCTGGAAGACCCAAGCTGGCGGGGAAAACATGCTCAGAAGTAACTTCAGCACATCAGGTGACAGTCCCAAGGGGGTCTCTGTGACCAAACCTGTCACATCCCCTACACCCCATACTCCCACCAGCTCTATCGAAAACCAAAAGGTACAGGAAGTATGATTTCGCCATCACCAATGGGGAAATTGAGGCACGGAGGGATTAAATAACAGGGCCACGGTCTTGCAGGGCATCTGTGGCAGAGCTCGGAATTAACCCCAGGTCGCCTTAGTCCCAGGATAGTGTTTTAAGCACAAGACTGATATCGCTCTGTGCTACCTTTGGATGCAGAGCGATTGCTCAGTTGTGAATGACCCCTGGACGGAATAACTCTGTATTTTTATAGTCGCTTGGGTGCAAAGCGCTTTACAAACATCAGGCTTTGCCAGTCCCTTCCGAGCCAGGTCAATAAGAACAATAACACTAATCTCACATGCAGCGCTTCTCAGTGGTAGATCTCAAAGTGCTTTACAAAGGGGGAGCAGTGCAACATAAGAACGGCCACACTGGGTCAGACCAAAGGTCCATCTAGCCCAGTATCCTGCCTGCCGACAGTGGCCAGCGCCAGGTGCCCCAGAGGGAATGAACAGAACAGGTAACATCAAGTGATCCATCCCCTGTCGCCCAGTCCCCGCTCCTGGCAAACAGAGGCTAGGAACATCATTCCTGTCCATCCTGGCTAATAGCCATTGATGGACCTGTCCTCCATGAACTTACCTAGTTCCTTTTTGAATCCTGTTACAGTCTTGGCCTTCACAACATCCTCTGGCAAAGAGTTCCACAGGTTGACTGTGCGTTGTGTGAAAAAATACTTCCTTTTGTTTGTTTTAAACCTGCTGCCTATTAGTTTCATTTGGTGACCCCTAGTTCTTGTGTTATGAGAAGATGTAAATGACACTTCCTTATTTACTTTCTCCACACCCGTCATGATTTTATAGACCTCTGTCATATCTCCCCTTAGTCCCCTCTTTTCCAATCTGAAAAGTCCCAGTCTTATTAATCTCCCTTCAAACGGCAGCCGTTCCATAATCCTAATATTTTTTGTTGCTCTTTTCTGAACCTTTTCCAATTCCAATACATCTTTTTTGGAGATGGGGCGACCACATCTGCCCGCAGTATTCAAGGTGTGGGCGTACCATGGATTTACATAGAGGCAACATGATATTTTCTGTCTTGTTATTGATCCCTTTCTTAATGATTCCCAACATTCTGTTCACTTGTCTGACGGCCGCTGCACATGGAGTGGATGATTTCAGAGAACTATTCACAATGACTCTAAGATCTTTCTTGAGTGGTAACAGCTAATTTAGACCTCATTATTGTATATGTATAGTTGGGATTATGTTTTCCAATGTGCATTACTTTGCATTTATCAACATTGAATTTCATCTGCCATTTTGTTGCCCAGCCACCCAGTTTTGAGAGATCCTTTGGTAGCTCTTCGCACTCTGCCTGGGACTTAATTATCTTGAGCAGTTTTATATCATCTGTAAATTTTGCCACCCCACTGTTAACCCCATTACCCAGATTGTTTATGAATATGTTAAATAGGACTGGGCCCAGTACAGACCCCGGGGGACACCACTATTTACCTCTCTCCATTCTGAAAACTGACCTTTTATTCCTACCCTTTGTTTCCTATCATTTAACCATTATCCCCATTGTACAGATGGGGTAACTGAGGCACAGAGAAGGGAAATGACTCACCCCGTGCCATAGCAGATCATTGGCAAAGTGAGGAAGAGGAGCCAGGGCTTCTGATGCCCAGCTGTGTGCTACAGTTGCTGGCTCATGTTTCTGTTTCGCAGCGTGTTCCGCCAGCAGCAGGTCAGAGCTAAGGGTGCTGTGTAGCAGTGAAGGTTCTCTGAGGGTTCTGCAGGGCAGGGGCCAGGCACTGGGTGCGTCTGTGCAGTGCCTAAGCCCTGACCCTAGCCAGGCACCTCTGGGTGCTACTGAGGTATTGCTGTGAATAGGGACTAAGGTGTCAGTCACGAGTGGGACTGCAGGGACTGTCATTTTCCCTGATGGCCAACAGAGGGCGCTCCCACCGCACAGACCGGCCCAGCTCCTCTCCTGGGGGAGACCCACCCAGGGCTGGCTAGGAATCAGCTGCATTTCGTGGGATCGGTGTTCGCGTCTGTCTGTCTGTCCTGCCAGGGGCCCCACAGGGCCCCGGCTTGAGGGTCGTCCAGCCAGCAAACGATGCAGCATTTCGCTGTCCTACCCAAGCCCCCGCGAGGCAGCGGCCTGAGGGCGCTGGGGCATCACATCCAGAAGCATCAAATTGGCTGAAACATTTTATTAATCCCCCAGCCCCAGCTGTTTGGATTTTGTGCCGCCGGCCCCGTGGCCGCTCTGCTCCCTTGCAGCGTGGTGGGTCCCTCCCCACCCTGGGCCTTTACGGGGGTCCGGCTGGGGAGGGCACAGAGAACAGAGACGAGGAAGAGGGAGGGAGAAGACAGGAGAACAGAGAGAGAGAGAGAGAGAGAAGGAGGAGGGGTGGAAGTCAAAGGAAAGCGATGTGCTGCAGGGTGGGAGGAAGGGGCAGAGAGGGTGGGAGAGAGAGGTGGGTAGGGGAAGGGGGAGCTTGGTGGGCAAGGCACTGGGCTGGCACCCAGGAGACCTGCATTCTGTTCCCAGCTGAGCCACGAGCTGCAGTGAGACCTGGGAGCTTGGTGGGGCAGGGGCAGTCTCCCTCCCTCGGGGTCAAGCAGCGCCTGGGGCCCAGCTCAGCAAAGGCCTCGTTGAACCAACCAACAGCAGGAAGGGGAGGAACGCAGCGGCCTGGAGAGAGAACACTCGAGTGACCCCAGTGCCTGAGCGGGGCTGGCCCCCGCAGCTGCCCTGCCTCGCTGGAAGGGGGTGTGGGGCAGCGTAGAGCAGCTGGTCCCAGTGAGAACTGTAGATGGACCCTGAGGCAGCCCTGGGGGGCCTTCACCTGCCCAGCTGATGGGAGGGCAGGCCAGGAAAAAGCTAGAGAGGAGGTGGAGAGGCAACAAGATCCCTGTGTAACAACCTAATAATCGACTTTCCTGCGTAACGCCGCATGGCGGGTCTCTGTGGTGATAACCAAGTTCCCTGGGTAACACCACGTGGCGAGTCCCCATGGCGATAGCCGAGATCCCAGTGTAACCCTGACGGTGGGTCACTATGGCAATAGACAAGTTCCCTGTGTAACACTGTATGGCGTGTCCTGGTAGTGATAACGAAGCTCCCTGGGCAACACCGCATGGCGAGTCCCCGTGGCGATAGCCAAGTTCCCTGTGATACACTGCACACAGGCTCCCCGCAGTGATAACCATGTTCCCTGTGTATCCCTGCACCACAGGTCTCCATGGCGATAGCCAAGATCCCTGTGTAACACCACATGGTGGGTCCCCATGGTGATAACCAAGTTCACCAAGTAACGCAGCATGGTGGGTCCCCATGATGATAACCAAGAACCCTGCGTAACACCACACGGTGTGTCTCCATGGCGATAGCCATGATTCCTGTGGAACTGTGCATGGTGGGTCCCCATGGCAATAGCCAAGTTCTTTGGGTAACCCCACATGGCAGGTCCTGGTGGCGATAACCAAGTCCTCTGTGTAACCCCGCACAGCGGGTTCCCATGGCGATAGCCAAGTTCCCTGGGTAACCCCGCATGGCTGATCCCCGTGGCGATAGCCAGGTTCCCTGTGTAACACCACATTGCGAGTCCCGGTGGTGGTAACCAAGTTCCAGGTAACCCCGAAGGGTGGGTCCCCGTTGCGATATCCACTCAGCCCTGTGCGGGGGTCGGCTGACAGGAGAGCCAGGCACTGTGTGCCAAGGGCATGTCTCTAACGTTGGCCTGGGGCCTGCGGTGCTGCTCTCACCACGGAGCTGTGGGGAGCCGCACAAGTTCTATACACATTCGGTTTAAATGAAATGTCGAAGGTAATTTTAATGTTCGTTGCTGGGATGAACCAGCCCCCTACAAAAGCTGGGAATGGGTGGGGGGCCTGCGTGCCGTGCCCACAGCACCCCCTGCTATTCCTGATCTCCTTAACCCACTGCCCCCCTGCTATCTCAGCCCTGGGCTCCCCCATACCCACAGCTCTGCTGACAGTCCTGACCTGCAGTCAGATCTGTACTTGGGCAGGGCGGTGTTCCCTGGTGCCAGGGCGTCCTGGGGCAATGCTGACTAGTGGGCTGTGCGCACACCCCATTGTACAGCCCCCTGACACACCCAGAATCTGCACCCCCTCACTTAGACACACCAGAAATCAAACTGCACTGCAGCAGCCAGCCCTGGCAGGGGACAGTCGGCGTGCAGCTGAGAGTGCTTGGCTGACAAGTGCAAGCTGGTTTAACATACTTTCAAAGGAACTTGATAGACATCTTTGGCCTAGGCAGAATGAAATGCTCCATATGTTGCTGTCTTTAAAAAAAAAAAAGAGAGAGAGAGAGAGAGAGGGATCCTTCCTCGTGAGGGACCTGGGAAAGTCTCCAGAGCCTCACTTTGTGGAATTACTGTACTTCCGCTGAGCACATCAGCCAGCGTTCTGCCTCAGAACCGGTCCGGAGCAGTGCCCAGGCCTGGGTCCTCCTCATGGGGGGTCCCTGCAGCTGTTCCCAGAGTGGGACCCTTTGCCCTGTGCCATCCAGAAATGCCCCCTGCCCACGGCCCCCTGGATCGCGACCCTCAGCGTAGAGAGAGGCAAGGCAAAGCCAGGTGCTCACGAGGGACGAGGCTCTGACTGCAGAGCTCCAGGGGATCCTTTGGTGAGATGACTTAGGAGGGAGGGAGGTGAGCTGGACAGTTCAGAGCCCCCGGCTCCTTGGCTCCAGGCTGGTGTCGGATGCTGGTGCCCAAGGATGCTGTCTGGCGGGCCACACGTTGGTGGGTTACAGTCCTGTTCTAGCAGATGGGCGCCCGCCTCGCGACTTGGCAGAGGAGTCGGTGGCCAACATGCTCCCTGGTGCCTGTGTCTGCCAACCTGGGCTGCAGGGCCCGCCTGTCTTGCCAGGGTTGAACTCCTGTACGTAGGGAGACAGCACTAGAGGCTCTCCTCCCGGCTCTGCTGGCGACCGTGGGGCAATCACTCCCCTCTCAGGGCCTCAGTTTCCCCTCCCACTCTTTGTCTGTCCTGTCTAGTTGGACGGCGAGCTCCTGGGAGCAGGGCCTGTCTCTCCTGCTGTGTCTGTGCAGCGCCTGGCGTGACTGGGCTCTGAGCTCACTCGGAGCCCACAGCTGCTGCTGCAGTAGAAACGATAATGAAAATGAATAGAGCTGAAGAAGGCAACCCCCGCCCAGGCTTGGCCCGACGCCTCGGCATCGATTTGCTCTTTGCCCACAGGCGGAAGTTCTTGGATTCATTCCTCCTGGAAGCTGAGTCACTGGCTGCTCCTCGGCTGGGTCTGCACTGCAGAGTTAACCTGAGCTCGAGTGAACACCTGGGTCCACACACAACGCCCCTCTGACTGGGGCTGCCTGGCCCAGCCAGGGGTAAAGGCCGCAGCTCGTGGGGACGCGACTCACCAGCTGCTGACGTGCCCACGCTTTGGTCCGATCGCTCCGTGGCATTGCGCAGCCTGGGCGCTCCCGCTGAGCGAACTCCCGGGCAGTTCGGACACAGGGAACCCTTCCACCAGCTGTCGATGGCACCCGACAAGGCCACGTGGCATTCCCTAGTGGTTCCTTCTGAAAACTTAACCCCAGCTCCCCCCAGAAACCTGGGAAACTGCTTCTACCACCACCGTGGAGGGGCGATACCTCCCCCCTCGCTAGCACCGAGTCCAGGGCTTTAAAACAAGACCTTTGGGGTGGGGACAACCAGCAGAATGAACCTGGGAAAGGCAGCGATGAATAAATGAGCTCTGGCAAGTAGGACTCTCCGCCCCAGGGCAGCCCAGCCCAGGTTCTTTCCCAGCTGGGAGTAGCTGATGGGTTCCAACCTCTCCCCCTACCCCGCACAGGTGGGTTGATGGAGCTCAAGGGTTCAGGCAGGGCTGCCGGGGCTGCTTGGCCACCTGGCGTGATGTCGGCAGCGCTTGGTAGCTGGGAGCCCTGAGCAACAGTTCCTCGGCGGCTTGGCCTAAGCCCCTCGGCTGTGGCTACCACCTCATAGCCACCTGCTGTCTTGAACACACCTCACCTGCTCCCCAGAGCCGGGACCAAGCCTTCCGGCCAGGGCCGGCGCTCACTTTTTTGCCGCCCCAAGCAAAAAAAATAAAAGCACCGCTCCACCGTAACAACCCCCTGAGCGCCGCGCTGCCTCGCCAAAACAGCCTCCCCCAGCACCACCCCGCCGCGCTGTACCAACCCCCCCAGCACCGCACCGCCGAAACAACCCCCCTGAGCCCCACACCGCGCTGCCCCGCCGAAATAACCCCCCCAGCGCCGCCCCGCCGTGCTGTAACAACCCCCCCAGCACTGCACCGCCGAAACAACCCCCCTGAGCCCCACACCGCGCTGCCCTGCTGAAACAACCCCCCCAAGTGCGCTGCCCCGCCGAAATAACCCCCCCAGCGCCGCCCCGCCGTGCAGTAACAACCCCCCCAGCACTGCACCGCTGTGCTGTAACAACCCCCCCAGCTCTGTCCCGCTGTGCTGTAACAACCCCCCCAAGTGCTGCCCCGCCCCGTGCCTCGCTGCCCTGCCGAAATACCCCCCCCCAGCGCCGCCCTGCCATGCTGTAACAACCCCCCCAGCACTGCCCCGCCGTGCTGTAACAACCCCCCCAGCACTGCCCCGCTGTGCTGTAACAACCCCCCCAAGTGCCGCCCCACCCCCCCAGCGCCACCCCACCATGCTGTAACAACCCCCCTAGCACCGCCCCGCTGTGCTGTAACAACCCCCCCAAGTGCTGCCCCACCCCCCCAGCGCCGCCCCACCATGCTGTAACAACCCCCCCAGCACCGCACCGCCGAAACAACCCCCCTGAGCCCCACACCGCGCTGCCCCGCCGAAATAACCCCCCCAGCGCCGCCCCGCCGTGCTGTAACAACCCCCCCAAGTGCTGCCCCACACCCCCAGCGCCACCCCACCATGCTGTAACAACCCCCCCAGCACCGCCCCGCTGTGCTGTAACAACCCCCCCAAGTGCTGCCCCACCCCCCCAGCGCCGCCCCACCATGCTGTAACAACCCCCCCAGCACCGCACCGCCGAAACAACCCCGCTGAGCCCCACACCGCGCTGCCCCGCCGAAATAACCCCCCCAGCGCCGCCCCGCCGTGCTGTAACAACCCCCCCAGCACTGCACCGCCGAAACAACCCCTCTGAGCCCCACACCGTGCTGCCCTGCTGAAACAACCCCCCCAAGTGCTGCCCCACCCCGTGCTGCGCTGCCCCGCCGAAATAACCCCCCCAGCGCCGCCCCGCCGTGCTGTAACAACCCCCCCAGCACTGCCCCGCTGTGCTGTAACAACCCCCCCAGCACTGTCCCGCTGTGCTGTAACAACCCCCCCAAGTGCTGCCCCACCCAGTGCCTCGCTGCCCCGCCGAAATAACCCCCCCCAGCGCCGCCCCGCCGTAACAACCCCCCCAGCACTGCCCCGCTGTGCTGTAACAACCCCCCCAGCACTGCCCCGCTGTGCTGTAACAACCCCCCCAAGTGCTGCCCCACCCCCCCAGCGCCACCCCACCATGCTGTAACAACCTCCCCAGCACCGCCCCGCTGTGCTGTAACAACCCCCCCAAGTGCTGCCCCACCCCCCCAGCGCCGCCCCACCATGCTGTAACAACCCCCCAGCACCGCACCGCCGCAACATCCCCCCTGAGCCCAACAACGCGCTGCCCCGCCGAAATAACCCCCCCAGCGCCGCCCCGCCGTGCTGTAACAACCCCCCCAGCACTGCACCGCCGAAACAACCCCCCTGAGCCCCACACCGCGCTGCCCTGCTGAAACAACCCCCCCAAGTGCTGCCCCACCCCGTGCTGCGCTGCCCCGCCGAAATAACCCCCCCAGCGCCGCCCCGCCGTGCTGTAACAACCCCCCCAGCACTGCCCCGCTGTGCTGTAACAACCCCCCCAGCACTGTCCCGCTGTGCTGTAACAACCCCCCCAAGTGCTGCCCCACCCCGTGCCTCGCTGCCCTGCCGAAATACGCCCCCCCAGCGCCGCCCTGCCATGCTGTAACAACCCCCCCAGCACTGCCCCGCCGTGCTGTAACAACCCCCCCAGCACCGCCCCGCTGTGCTGTAACAAGCCCCCCACGTGCTGCCCCTCCCCCCCCGCGCCACCCCCCCCTGCTGTAACAACCCCCCTAGCACCGCCCCGCTGTGTTGTAACAACCCCCCCAAGTGCTGCCCCACCCCCCCAGCGCCGCCCCACCATGCTGTAACAACCCCCCCAGCACTGCACCGCCGAAACAACCCCCCTGAGCCCCACACCGCGCTGCCCCGCCGAAATAACCCCCCCAGCGCCGCCCCGCCGTGCTGTAACAACCCCCCCAGCACTGCACCGCCGAAACAACCCCTCTGAGCCCCACACCGCGCTGCCCTGCTGAAACAACCCCCCCAAGTGCTGCCCCACCCCGTGCTGCGCTGCCCCGCCGAAATAACCCCCCCAGCGCCGCCCCGCCGTGCTGTAACAACCCCCCCAGCACTGCCCCGCTGTGCTGTAACAACCCCCCCAAGTGCTGCCCCGCCACCCGAAGATTGGCCGCCCCTTACAAGGTGCCGCCCCAAGCACGTGCCTGGTTGGCTGGTGCCTGGAGCCGGCCCTGCTTCCATCTCTCTGTTCACCCATGGGCCACCAAACCCTCTGCAAAGGGAGCTCAGCGACGTGAGACCCTCTTGCAGACAGGGAAACCGAGGCACGAAGCAGCCTGGTGACTCCCCCAAGGGCACCCAGCAGGTCAGTGTCAAAGCTGAGCCCAGCTCTCTGGGCCCCTAGGCCAGGATGTTACAGTGCAGCCCATCCTGCCTGGCGTAGCGGGTGGGGCGCGTGCTTATGGCTTTCAGTCACCCCACCCACCTGAGCATGTTCCTGGAGCAAACGAGCCCTGACGGCACTGTGCCGGGAACCCCCCCGTACTTTGAAGCCCTGGCCCACCGGCTTCCTCGAATCCAGCTGCTTTTCGAATCTCATTTCTCTGCACTGCCTGCCAGTGCCAGGTCTGAGCGATTCCCAGCCACGCCTCCTGCTCAGCCTCTCCTGTGCCACAGCTCCCCCGCCCCCTCCCCCGTTCCCGGCAGAAATGGCAGCGCTGGCGGGAACCAGCCAGACTGGCAGAGCCCCCTGCATGCCTATGTAGCACCAGGGACACAATGGCACCCTGCCAAGGATCCTGATGCCCTCAGCCAGCCTGCCCATCAGTGCCCAGTTATCTGTGATTTGCAGGGTGCTGGAAGGGGGGCAGTGGAGGGCTGGCACTGAAGGGAAAATCTCTACAAACCCTTAGCAGTAGTTTGGCTTTTATCCACCCTATAGACTTCAGCCGGCCCTTACGGAGGGACACACAGTGCTCACTGGGGGAGTGCAGGGCACTGAAGAGAGCACGGCATGGGAGGGCATCAAACACGCACAGGAGCTGGCATTCTAAACTCCCCCGCCGCTGAGACAGGATCATCCCTGCACAGCGGGGGGACACGGGGGTGTGACGGAGCGATTCTGGCGGGACCCAACTGAGAGTGCCAAATCAGGACCAACTGCTCAAACAGGGCAGTCACAGCCCTAGGCTGGGGTTTTTCCACCTCTAAGGCAAACCAAACCAGCCTGACAAAAAGGACTTTGGTCTCACCCCACTGGCTAACCACAAGTCCCACAAGCAATTTCCTTAGACACTCCAGTCTCCCAGCATCACCACCAGTGCACTCGTCCTGGGGATAAATGGTTATGAAACCCAACACCCCAATAAAAGAAAAAGGTTCTCTCGATCCCAAAGGACCAAGCCCCAGACCCAGGTCAATATACACATCAGATCTTACCCACAAATCACGCTGTTGCCAATCCTTTAGAATCTAAAGGTTTATTTACAAAGGGAAAAAGGTAGAGATGAGAGGTAGAATTGGTTAAATGGAATCAATTACATACAGTAATGGCAAAGTTCTTAGTTCAGGCTTGCAGCAGTGATGGAGTAAACTGCAGGTTCAGATTAAGTCTCTGGAACATCCCCCGCTGGGATGGGTCAACAGTCCTTCGTGCAGAGCTTCAGTTTGTAGCAAAGTCCTTCCAGAGGTTAGAAGCAGGATTGAAGACAAGATGGAGATGAGGCATTAGCCTTATATAGACTTTTCCAGGTGTAAGAATCCCTTTGTTTTCACTGTGGAAAATTACAGCAAAATGGAGTTTGCAGTCACATGGGCCAGTCCCTGCATACTTTGCTGAGTCACAAGGCGTGTCTGCCTTCCCTCCATGGGTCAATTGTGTAGCCGATGGCCCTTTAATGGGCCATCAAGCCAGCTATGCCGGGCTAACATCAGCTTTGTCTGGGACACTTCCCAGAGGCAGAGCATAATACAGAATACAGACATTACAGAGCCAATACTTATAACTTCAACTACAAAATGATACGCAGACATACAGACAGCATAATCATAACCAGCAACCCAGAACCTGGTCTTAGACACCTTAGATGACCCCCTTTACCCAAGGTTTGGTGCCACTACAGGACCTTGGTTGCAACCCATGTTCTATATGGTCCCCATTTATATCAATAACGTCACACCCCCAACGCAAAATTGATGCAGGAAGGGATGACAAAACATCGCTGACTGCATCCCAAGAGCCCCCTTTCCTTGGGTCTGTCTCACTACAGCTAGTGTTGGGCTAGAGGCCGTACCAGTGTATAACCGAAATGGTTTATCAAAGTCATGTTCAATAACATGAATGGATCTCTTTACAAACTTAAGGTATAACTTGGTTAGCTTTTGCAGCATGGTTCCTGTATGTTTCATGTGATCTTGCCAAGAGCTAAAGAAAACAGCTACTTTATCCATACCAGCTTTGGCCAATGTTTTGAACCCAATTAACATTAAACCAATGTAGATATTGATGTTGTTCATAGTACAGGACTTTTGGCATTTAGCCATGAAAGCAATATGGTAGTGTGCCTCAGTTTCCCCTTTCATACAGCACATCAGGTCTGGAATGTATTTTCCCCTGTGAAAAGTTCCAACACTGTTTACAGGCATTAACTGTGAAACATCAGTATAGCAAGGCCCTTTAACATAAAGTGTGTTTTCATGTATTCCTTTCAACATGTTCAAGGGATTTTCCAAAAGATTAGGCACATTATACATTGTTACAGTTAGCATTAGCAATAACAACAAATTCATTGCAAGTGTCCATTTACAATCATATTTGTCATGCCACACCCTTGGCTCAATACCATTGGAGTTTGGGCATTTTAGGGTTAACCTGTGGCTTCCCTTTGCAAAATTCAGTCTTCTCTTTCCTTCTGGATTAAACCCTGATTTCTCTTGCTTAACAGAATTCACTGGCTGATGGGGTGGGCCCTCTGTGCTAACAGCTATTAGCAGTTCTTTCTTCTCCCTGCCAGCCAAGTAATTCGCATCAACACAGACACTAGCTTTTAACTCTTTAGCTGCTATGGATTCCAAGGCTGGACTTTGTCTAACAGAGATACCACACAAATCCAAAGAGTCTGAGGGTGAGAGCTGGCTTGCACTCCCCTGCCTCCTCAAGCATTCAGCCATAAAACTGTTCTGCTTTGAAACACCAGTAACTGAATCTGTCCTCAGATCCTGAAGCACAGATTGCTCACTTACAGATTCAGCATGGAGACATTCCTGTCCCAACAGCATTGTCTCCCCAACAAGCTGGCCACACACAGCCACGTGGTTATAGGGCTGCTCAACTTCCTTAACAGCTTCTACTCCACCTGAGACCTTTTCAAAGCTGCCCACACTGGATCTCTCAAAAGGAAAGTCAGTGGATCCATTCACAACAGAAAATTTCTGGCTGTTAGGAACTGAAACTTCCTTGATTAAATCACTTTTACACCCTTCAGTTGCAGTAAACTGCTTGCACAGGCTACCATGAGGATTCCCTTCCCTAGGAGCTTCTCTAAGCAGCAATTCACCCCTCACAGAAGTTCTGCCCTTCCCCTCTTCACCTAGGGCTTGCTCTAAAGGAACACTTCCCTGAGCAACCACAGACGCTTTCTGGGTCTCACTTACATTCAGAATCACCTTAGGCCCAACAGGCGGATTTCTACACAATCCCCTTTTAGGCACACCTACAGACTTTCTAGATAACAGGTCAGAAGCAGTCTCCTTCCCTTGGCCATGAACAAGTTCAGGAATCTTTTCCTTCTTGCTACAAGTTGTCAAACTGTCAGTAGGTAACACACTTAAATCACCTTCATGCTCTCCTTGTGCCCTGGCTAGGGTATCACCCTGATCAGACAGAGCTGCTACACCCTTTTCCAACCACACATCAGCAACTTGCAAACTACAAGCACCAGAATTGTCTGTTCTCTGGGTTTTTGCTAAGACACTAACTGGATGCAACCTAGTCACAGTGCCATTCTCCCCAGCAGACACAAACTCAGGACCATTCCCTTCCTGGGCTTTAGCTGTATTTACAACCAACTTCGAGACAACTAAATCACCCTCAACCATCACAGGCTGAAAGGCCCCTTCTGTCTGCTTCACAGACACAGAAGAGCCGGAGACACATTCTCCTTTACCAGACACACAGCTTGGGATTTCACTTCCCTTGTCCCAGCACACAGGGCTGTTCACAGACAACTGCTTGGAGACTGGGGTAGCTTCCTTCATAGGCAAGTCAATACTCCTGACAGACACAGGCACATTCCCTCCACTGTCACATTTCTCCTCACAGGAAACAGGTAAGGGATATGGACACTCATTTTCCACTATCCCTGTCTTCCCAAACTGCTGATTAGACAAAGCCATCAGCTCACAAGGCTGCCTAGGCTCCTCCAAACTTTCCCTACCAGGCACATTGCCACTCCCAACAGATAAGCTGCTGCTTTTTTCACTACACTGAGCTACTTTTAGCAAATCACAGTTACCCATTTCAGGTTTACTTCTACAAGCTGCACTAGCCACCAATCCATTACCCATTACAAATTTACCCTCTCCTTCCTCAGTTAGGGCTTTAACCTGACCATCTACTTTAATCTGCTCCTGAGAAACATTTTCCTCCCCAATGAGATCTTTCTGCTCTTGATCTAACTCCAGATTTCCTTCTGAGACATTAGACAGACATTCAGAAACTTCATTCCCAGACACACAGCTTATTTGCACAGACAAACAGCTATTTCCCACCAGGTTAGAATTCCCATCTTCCCAGCCATAGCAAAACGGGTTAAACCCAGAAAACTGCCCAGAGTAACCCCATATATCAACACAGTTATAAACTGGATTTTCAAGAGGATACAGTTTCTGCCGTTCTTCCCTTGCTTTTTTGACTTGGAGCTGGAGTCTAGCAGTTTCTTGTTGCATCTTGTGAGTCTCCTGCTCAGCAGCCAGCAGCTCCAGACGTCCCTTACGAGCTTTTTCTTCTCTCTTAGCAGCCTCTTTCGCTCTCTCAGCTGCCTCTCTCTTTCTCTCCGCTGCCTCTTTCTCTCTCTCGGCCGCCTCTCTCTTTCTCTCCGCTGCCTCTTTCTCTCTCTCGGCCGCCTCTCTCTTTCTCTCGGCCACCTCTCTCTTTCTCTCGGCCGCCTCTTTCTCCAGCTGGGCCAAGACTTGCTTCTCTTCCATTCGAATTTCTGCCAGTTTTTGCTCATATTCAAACTGCAGGCTGTCTCTCAAGGCTTGCAGTTTCCTTGCTTTTCCTGATGCTTTCTGTCTCATGGTCACTGATCTTTAACCAACCAAACTCTCAATCCCAAAGTTAAAATTTGGATAGCGTGGGGTTCTGACCCAAAGCTTAATTGACCTGGTTCTGTGGATCCTGCCGACTACGCCACTGTGACGGAGCGATTCTGGCGGGACCCAACTGAGAGTGCCAAATCAGGACCAACTGCTCAAACAGGGCAGTCACAGCCCTAGGCTGGGGTTTTTCCACCTCTAAGGCAAACCAAACCAGCCTGACAAAAAGGACTTTGGTCTCACCCCACTGGCTAACCACAAGTCCCACAAGCAATTTCCTTAGACACTCCAGTCTCCCAGCATCACCACCAGTGCACTCGTCCTGGGGATAAATGGTTATGAAACCCAACACCCCAATAAAAGAAAAAGGTTCTCTCGATCCCAAAGGACCAAGCCCCAGACCCAGGTCAATATACACATCAGATCTTACCCACAAATCACGCTGTTGCCAATCCTTTAGAATCTAAAGGTTTATTTACAAAGGGAAAAAGGTAGAGATGAGAGGTAGAATTGGTTAAATGGAATCAATTACATACAGTAATGGCAAAGTTCTTAGTTCAGGCTTGCAGCAGTGATGGAGTAAACTGCAGGTTCAGATTAAGTCTCTGGAACATCCCCCGCTGGGATGGGTCAACAGTCCTTCGTGCAGAGCTTCAGTTTGTAGCAAAGTCCTTCCAGAGGTTAGAAGCAGGATTGAAGACAAGATGGAGATGAGGCATTAGCCTTATATAGACTTTTCCAGGTGTAAGAATCCCTTTGTCTTCACTGTGGAAAATTCAAAATGGAGCCTGGAGTCACATGGGCCAGTCCCTGCATACTTTGCTGAGTCACAAGGCGTGTCTGCCTTCCCTCCATGGGTCAATTGTGTAGCCGATGGCCCTTTAATGGGCCATCAAGCCAGCTATGCCGGGCTAACATCAGCTTTGTCTGGGACACTTCCCAGAGGCAGAGCATAATACAGAATACAGACATTACAGAGCCAATACTTATAACTTCAACTACAAAATGATACGCAGACATACAGACAGCATAATCATAACCAGCAACCCAGAACCTGGTCTTAGACACCTTAGATGACCCCCTTTACCCAAGGTTTGGTGCCACTACAGGACCTTGGTTGCAACCCATGTTCTATATGGTCCCCATTTATATCAATAACGTCACAGGGGGTTCACTCCCAGGGCCCTGACCTGGATGTAAGGGGAAGCCAAGGTGCCAAACCCCAGCAGGATTAGAACCCAGGTGCTGTGGGTTTAGGCATAGTAATTGCTAACCCCTGAGCTGAAGGAGGCCACCGCTAGTCAGCAAAGCTGTTCTCATTAGGAGATCTCAAAGCACTTTACCAAGCAGGTCAATATCACTATCCTCATTCTACAGATGGGGAAACTGAGGCCCAGGGAGGCGAAGTGACTTGCCTAGGGTCACGCAGCAGGCCAGTGGCAGAGCCAGGAAGAGAACCCAGGTCTCCGGAGTCCCAGTCCAGTGCCCTATCCATGAGAACGTGTCCTGTACCACCTGGCTGAGGGACACAGTGAGGTCGGAGGGCAGCAGCCTCACACTAACGACATGTCCAAAGGGACCCAGATAACGTTGCCTAACAAATCCTGGTGGTCACATCTCCTGGCTGTTTACTGCACCAGCCCATTGCTGGTCTCTGCTGGCTGGATTCTCTGACCGGCTCCAGGGCTATCAAGTCTCCTTCCAGTGGCTGGGAGTCCCCAGGGATCGCAGTCCTGCCCCTGGGAATGGTGATTCCCCTGTAGCTCAGGTCAGGGTTGCCTTTTGCTTATGAGGCTAGAGGCTGAACATGTGTATAGCCACAGCCTACTGGTGAGTACAGAGGCTGCAGTCAGCTAGAGGCAGCGTGGTCTAGTGGGCGAAGCAGGAGGCTGACACTTTGCAAACCTGGATTCTGCTCTTGGCTCTGACTTGCTGCGTGACCCCCTCCCCAGCTTTAGCCGGGCTGTCTGCCTAGGCTGGCAGCTCTCGTTCTGCGGCTCTGCATCGCCCAGCACAATGGGGCCCTGATCTCTGTTCTGCCCTGGGCTACCGTAAGCCAGAGAGTAACATCCTGGAGGCTGCCCAGCAGCTGCGCTCGCAGGATTGGCTCCTGCACTCAGGGGATTAAATGCTGGGAATGAAAATGTGGAAGAGTAAATTTGTGAACTGCATGATTTATAATGTTCCATTGATAAAATCTAATTACTTCCTCCTCTGCCGAGCCTTCCGCTCGCCAGCAAGCCTCGCTGCATCGCCCTTGATGCATCCATTCATGACTCAGGTGGCCAGAGCAGACAGCTCCAGGCTGCTGATGCATCCAGCTTCCTCTGCGGGCACTGAACCAGGGTCACAAGTTCTGACCTGCTCCGTCACCCACAGGATGGGGGAATTTACAGGCTGCTGAACGTGGCCAAGCGGCTTCCACGTCAGAGGGGTGTTTTCTTGGCAGTTTCACCGGGACATGGGTTGTGGGGCGCTGGCTGCTGTCCCGATGGCATGGAACCCAAGGGACGTTCCGTTTTCCCGATGACAGAAGCAATTACATGACGCACATCCCAGGAGGGCTGGCAATTCAATCTGGGGTTTGTTAGAGCAGATCGGATGAGAGAGGCGCTGGCTTTAATGGCTTTGCCCTTTGCATTATGATCTCGCGGCGTGCGGGGCTGATGACCCAACACAGGTTGTGGGACTTTCGGCCTGTGGACTCTTTGGCCTCACAAGGGGAGAGGTTATGAATGGCCTGGCCCGAGGGCTGGAGCTGTGGGAAGAGACCGACTGTCACAGCACCGAGCCGCTGTCAGGCATTGTCACTGCAGCGCCATGCCCAGCTGTGAGGGGATGTGTCCGCGGGTGATTTGCTCCATTTCAGGACCCAGTGCCCCAGTGCGGCACTAAGGGTACTGCTCCCCGAGGTGCTGCCACCTCTTGTGACAAAAGGGGAATTTTCTGTAACGTTTTTATGAATCCTATGTGTGTCTCAGTTTCCCCTGTATTTCACATGGCTACCCAGTGGGGGTGGGGGGAAAGACTGTTTGCTTTGAGGGCAGGCTAGGAGACATGGTATGGATGTCTCCTGACAGTCTGAGCCAATAAGGAGGACGGGTGAAGGCCAACCCCATAACAATGGAGGGTCTGAGAATGCAACGGGAAACCCAGTCCCCGTGACACTGACACCCGGCAGCCAACACCCCAGAAGGAGGAGGGTTCCCCACTCCTCCCAGCATGAGACCAAAGGGGTGGGAAGGGGTGAGGTGGAGGGACAGGAGTTGGCTGCTGGGAGGAGTCGGGGGGCTCTGACCTGGGAACTGACCGAACACGGAGCCCAAGCGATGGGGTTCACTCCAGCTTGGCTGGGCTCTGGGCTCACTAGGATGATCTGTGCTTTACCCTTCCTCCCTCCGTGCTAGCCTAGGACTCCCCAGGCTGTGTTCCAGGTGACTAATCACCCCGATTGTTCTGACAGCGCCGCGTGTGCGTCACGGTGCGGAAATCCCTGCAGAGAGCACACGTCGCTCCCAGGACTCGCTGAACCGCGCTCAGGGGGTGACACAGGAGTGAACCGCAGAACGGCCACGCTGGGTCAGACCATCTCACCCAGTATCTTGTCGCTGCCAGATGCTGCTGCGCGAATGAACAGAAATGGGCAGTTTATCGTCTGATCCATCGCCTGTCATCCGGTCCCAGCCTCTGGCACCCTTAGAGGAGTGGGAGCCCTTGGGGGTCTGGCACACGGCAGAGATTCCTCTGAGAGACTGTTCCAGAGCTGGGGGTGCAGCACCGATCCTCCTAGGGGAGATTCAAAGCTGAGGTTTCACGTGCCAGCAATACATTTTAACATTTTTAGAAGGTCTCTTTCTATAAGTCTATAATATAGAACTAAACTATTGTTGTATGTAAAGTAAATAAGGTTTTTAAAATGTTTAAGAAGCTTCATTTAAAATTACATTAAAATGCAGAGCCCCCCTGACCAGTGGCCAGGACCCGGGTGGTGTGAGAGCCACTGAAAATCAGCTTGTGTGCCGCCTTTGGCACACCTGCCATAGGTTGCCTACCCCTGTGCTAGAGTGAGACAGCCCCTGCCCCAGAAAATTACCAGCCCAAGAGAGAAGGCAGCCGGGGGGCAGAGCTAGGAGAAGAGCTGTTATCCCCATTGCACAGCTCGGGAATTGAGGCACAGAGAGGGACTTGGCCAAGATGCCCCAGGGAGTCAATGGCAGAGGAAGGAATCGACCCCACGTCTCCTAAGGATGGTTTATTGCCTTAGCCACAAGTCTTTCCTCCCTCTCTGTATGGGGGGGGTCTTTACCACCCAGCAGATCTCCCCCCCCACACACACACACTTCATGGTCTCTTGATCTGACCAACGGCTGTTTCAAGATGTTCCCGCTCCTCAGCGGAGGGTCGCTTCTGCCCTGCTCCAAAGGAAGAGCTGATAGGGCTGGGGGTGGGGGGAGATGCTCTTATCTCTGCTCAGGGGCCATCCACATTCATTGGCCACCATAAATTATAGCCCGTAGCCCCCCTGCACTGCATCCCATTACAGCTGAAATCTCCCCTTGGCATCCCTGGGAGGCATGCGGCCCCGGTTTGGTGGCTTGGGTTAGACGCTCCCAGGGAGCCTTTAATGGAATTATAACACGAAAACTCAGGCAGGGCTGGGAATTTAAAACAGATGCTGATTTGCTGTGCCTTTCCCACACACTGTGTGGTAGATGGAGGCTGCTTTCCTAAGGGGACAGAGGCAAGGAAGGCAGGCTTAGCATTTAGGACTTGGCTTGAAAATAAACTCTCCTGTTAATAGGGAGGTTTTTGTAGTTTTCCTCTGATTTCAATGTCCTTGTTAAAATCACCAGCTTTCATTATCCCCAGCACCACACGGAGACGTCAGGTGAGAGCGGGAGGTCCCATTGTGCAGGGTGCTGTACATACCAAAGGATGAGAGCCCTACCCCCCAAGACCCTGCCATCTAAATAGCAGAGCTGGCCAAAAAACGGGGGGTGGGGTCTGTTCCTGCAGAAATTGTTGATGAAATAATATTTTTGTCTACATTTTGCACCAAAAATGTCAATTGTTTAGCAGAGACCAGGGGGGTGAGGTGAGATCGGTTATTGCCCCAACTTCCGCTGGGGAAAGAGACAAACGTCCGAGCTCTCAGGGCTCATCCCGAAGACCTGGGGATGAGCTCTGTGGAGCTCAAAAGCTTGTCTCTTTCACCCACCGACGTTGGTCCCTCAGCCATGCTGGGCTCACTCGGCTCCAACAGCGCTGCCAACAGTTTTTCAGCAGAATTTTAATACCCCTAGATTTAGGCTGAGAACCAAAACAACTTCATTTTCTGGTGAAACACTTTGGGTTTGGGGGCTGCGGGCAGCCCCTTTTGGTGGGGAAAAAACTCAGTGAGTTGAAACCCTGAAAAAACAGTTTCAGTGGAAAAATGTTGACCAGCCCCATGAACTAGACAAAACAAAGGACCAATTATTATCCCCATTTTATAGATGGGAAACTGAGGTTATGAGTGAGTCACAACTGGGATTTGAACACAGCGGCTTGAAGGCTGCAGCAGACTCCTGGATCTCAGCCACTCCAGAGGACCAGAGGCAGGCTGTGTTACCTGGCCCCTTGGGCAGTAAGTTACCGTTCTGATTTGGTGGGGGTTTCTATCTGCTTCTACCTTCTACCCTTACTTTTCCCCATGCCCAGGGCTGGGGGGAATTCTTGAAAGCCACCCTTGTCCCCACCTCTATCCCAGCTCTCCGAGTGAAGGGACTGGGAATCTGGACCCACTTTCTTCCATGTAGCTACTTCCAAGATGTCTGGCTAATGTGCGGCTAGGCCTTGCGGCTGATGCACGAGTTCAGCCTAGATTTGCCAGGCGTCCGGTTTTTGCCCGGAACGCCCGGTCGAGAATGGACCCTGGCAGTTCCAATCGGCTCCGCCCAGCAGGCCGTTAAAAGTCTGGTCGGCGGCGCAGCGGGGGCCCGGGGCTAAGGCAGGCTCTGTGCCTTACCTGGCTCCGCAGGGCTCCTGGAAGCGATCGCCAGGTCCCTGCAGCCACTAGGCACAGGAGCGACCAGGGAGGCTCCGTGCACTGCCGCCGCCCTGAGGGCCGGCTCCACAGCTCCCATTGGCCGGAACTGCACTCCCGCAGAGCTGCAGGGGTGGAGCCTGCGGGCGCGAGGGCAGCGCATGGAGCCTCCCTGGTTGCCCATGTGCCTAGGGGCTGCACGGACCTGGCGGCCGCTTCCTCGGCGCTGCGGTAAGTGCCGCTGGGCCTCCGCACCCTGAACCCCCTGCCCCAGCCCCTCCTGCACCCAAACTCCCTCCTGGAGCCCGCACCCCCCCCAACACCCCAACCCGTTGCCCCAGCCCACTCCCGCACCCCAAACCCTTCATCCTCGGCCCCACCCAGAGCCCACCCCCCCCATTCTGCACCCCAGCCCCCTGCCCCAGCCCAGTGAAAGTGAGTGAAGGTGGGGGAGGGAAAGGGGATGGAGTGAGCAGGGGCGGGGTCTCAGAGAAGGGGCGGGGCCTCGGGCAAGGGGCGGGGCAAGGGCGTTCAGTTTTGTTCGATTAGAAAGTTGGCAGCCTTAGTTCAGCCTCGGGGCCTCTTCTTAGATGCTTTGCACCTGGTCTAGTCATTTATAGTTGTGCAAAGGCGGGGTGAACGCTGCCATTCTGACAGGGTAGCATTTGACTCCCGGTTTGCCCGGCTGTAAATGACTGCCCAGCGCGCAGGCCAATGGAGAATCCGGCTAAACAAAACAAAACCCAAAGGAAGCTACTGCCACCTTCATTATATGAACAAAGGAGCCGCTGACTGTCCTGCCTTGTTGATTTCCAGTCATCCTTCCTGCATACGCTGAGCGTGACTGCATGTTAGAAGGATACCGCAATGTTCTTGGCCTCCCATCGTCTGGCATTTACACTGATCTTCAGTTGTGCAGATCAATACAACCCGTAATGAGTTATGGATTGTCTGAGTTAACACGGTCAGACCGGCGAGGTAATATGGGGTTTAAAAAACAACCCAACCCAACCGTTTCCATGTGAAAGTGGCTCCGAGATCTGCGCTGGAGCGTGCGGTTACTGCTGTGCACTCAGACCAGGATGGGCTGGACCGAGCCAGGATGTCGTGGATTCTCTGTCACTTGGAGCCTTTAAATCGAGAGCGTTTTAAAAGACACGCTTCTAGCTCAACCACCAGGTATGGGCTGGCGGCAGGAGCTGCTCTGTGGCATGCTCTGGCCTGAGCTATGCAGGAGATTAGACTAGATGATCAGAATGGTCCCTTCTGGCCTTAATAGCTGGGAACATGACCCTCATTCTCCCCTGTGTCCTGCATCTTATGCAGTCATTGGCACCGGTGCAAAATCTATCTTAGGTGCTTATATGACCATGGGCAGGAGGTGAACCCCTGAGCTCCCCTCCCCCCGTGGCCAGAGGAGCCCCCGGCCCACCTGCCCCAGCTGCGCCAGCCAGCCAAAGCACTGGCCCAAGCCACTGGCCGCCCCCTAGGCTGGCCCAAGCCACCCCTGGCCGCCCAAGCCCCTGGCCAGTGACAGGCCCAAGCTCCAGGCTGCTGCCTGGAGCTGAGCCCCTACCGGCTTCAGGGGAGAAGGAGAGGGAGGGCGGGGCCTGGGGGCAGAACATGGGCGGGGCCACAGGCTGGGTCAGGGGAGGCTTAGCCTGCCCTGGCCTTTGATACCCGCTGCCCATGTATATGACCCCCATTATGAAAGCAACTGAGCACCTCACACATTCCCAACAGGCCTGGGAGGCAGGCCAGGCCCGTCATCCCCATTGTGCAGGTGGGAAACTGAGGCCCAAGTCCTCAGATGAATCTAGGCACCTAACTCCCACTGACTCACCCACGGAGACAGGGAGTGAGCAGCCGAGTGCCCACGGAACACTGGTACCTGGGGCTCTGCCCACCAGGCCATCCTTGTGCAGCCATGGCGACCTGCTACCCCTGGGTGTACAGGGTGACACAACGTGCAAAGCAGTGAAAACTCAGGCCCTAGGTGTGTCTTTTGCTCTTATTTCCTCCTAAACACATTTCCGGCGGCTCCACATGAGCCATCAGGAAGGTAGGAATTTTAAAGGGAATGAGACAATATTTAAAAAAAAAAATCTAGCTCATGAGATGCCCACATCTCAGCCTATTTCTGAAGCAACGACCACAGCGATGAGCCGGATGAAATCCCAGGCTCTCTCCACATCAGACTGTAAGAATACAAGGGGTAATGAGCTGTCGGAGTCACTAGTGTGAACCCAGAGCACTGGATTAACAATCAAAGCTGCTGCAAGCCATTAGGTGTCATATATGAAATGAAGTGTCCCGTCTCAGCTGACTGGCTAGCAGTCAGGGCCCATGTTTTTAAAAGTGACCAGTGATTCTGGCTGCCTTGATTCCTGGCTCCTCAACAGGAGATGCCTTAAAAACAAGGCCGGCTCCAGGGTTTTTGCCGCTCCAAGCAGCAAAAAGAAAAGAAAAAAAAGTCGCGATCGCGATCTGCAGTTCTACCGCTGCCGCTTCAGTCTTCGGTGGCAATTCGGCAGCAGGTCCTTCACTCCGAGAGGGACTGAGGGACCCACTGCCGAATTGCCGCCGAAGACCCGGACGTGCCGCCCCTCACCTTTGGCTGCCCCAAGCAGCTGCTTGCTGGGCTGGTGCCTGGAGCCGACCCTGCTTAAAAGCGCTGGATTTCCATTAGGCCTGTGTTTGGCACATCTGAAAATCAGCTCCTTTTTACGTCATCTCAAGCTGAGCCCCCAAAATCCTGAGTCGCTTCTGGAAATGTTTGTTGTCCTCCCCGCCCCCATCAAGAAATACACCCTCATGTTTGCACAGAGCTCAAGGATTGATCCAGACCAGAAGCAGAGCCCCCCGCTCTTACCACAGTCAGGGTACGGGCGGGGAAGCTGCTCCCCACCCCATGCTGGGACTGTTCTGTGGATTTAATTTATCCAGGGTCGTGGTGGCATCTCCATCAGGGGCAAGTTTTAAAGCCCGACTGGATGTTCATCTAACAGACCTGCTCTAGGAGCGATTTGGGGCCTGTGTTATATGGGAGCTGAGGCCAGGTGATCACAACGCTCCCTCTTGGCCTTGGAGTATATGAACTCGAGACTTCAGGGCTTTCCGCCGCCGACGCGCTGCCCGTGTGGTGGGGCCTGCCCTCCGCACAGCAGTCTCGCTGCCCTGATTCGCCTGCCTAGGGCCCCAAGGAGAGCCCAAGGGTGCAGCAGTGCTCCAGCCATGCCCCCAGTCCCACTCCTGTACCCTCCGGCCCAGCTACGCCAAGGGGCCGGCGTAGAGCCAGGATTCCCCCGATGCCAGAGAATGCCCAGGTGCCCATGGGGACATCAGCTGTGCCGCTCCTTTGTGCCGCTGCCATGGTGACAAGGGCCCGGATCACAACAGGGCATCAGGTTCCAGGTGTGCTCCTGAGCCGGCATCGACACCTTGCCCACTGGAGCTGTCACAGCCACTCCATCTACGGCCTTTAGGCCATGCTGAGCAGCGTGGGAACCTGCCAGAGGAGACCCCAAAACCCGGCTCCTTGGTGCTAGCAGAGGGCGGATGTGATGCCTTGTAGGTAAGGCACCAGTGGGACTCTGACTTGGCAATGTCTCTTCTCCGGCTGTTAAATGAGGTTAATCACACTGACCCACGGGCTTGGGGGGAAATTCATCCCTGTTTGGGAGATTCAGGCACTGCAGCCTCGGAGGGCTTGGAATCACGGAGACACGTGGTCAGGTCAGCAGCCGAGTAAGCCAGCCGTCTGGTCGACTCTTCAGGGCTGAGCCCGGGCTACTGAGGAGCGAATGTGGTGCTGAGGCGGATTGATACAGCCTGTGAGGGAAAAACCTGCCATCCCAAGCCACGCAATGGACTAGGCAGGGGGCTGGAAGGCTGAGCCGCCGTCGGAGGAGAGGGGTCTGAAAGGGTGCAAGGAAACAGTGCGCCGAGGAGCCAGGGAGTTTGACTGGTTCCTAAGAACCAGCTCTTGGCTGAAAAGTGACGAGGTTAAAATGGCACCGTCGCACCCAGAGGAGTTGCGGTCGGGGTGGGAAATGCGCCCCTGTGCAGAGGGCCAGCAGAAGGGCCAGGCACCCCTTTCGGTTGCGCTTTGCCGGGCCTCGTCTGGCCTGCATTTCAGAATTGTTATGTGACCTGCGGTGACAGGGGCAGCGCCCGTCCCAGCTGCGATGGGCCGTGCTTGAAGTGGTGTGAAGAAAGGGATGGGTCTGCCATGAGCTGCGAGTAGCAGCGTTAGTACAGGGGTGCGTAAAGCGCGCTGCACGGGAGCCAGGTTGATTTTTATATCTATCCTAGCTGGGTCTGTGTCCCGCTGTGACCTCCCCCCAATGTATATCCTGGCGGTGGGCTTTGCGCAGGGCTCACTCGGGGCAGGATCGGGCCCGCAGAAGCTGTATTGGGGATGAAAACGCACGAGGAGGAAAGCAGCCGCTGTGGCTGGTGTTTGATTAGTCTGGCTTGTTCCGTGCACCGCGGTGCCACCCGGCAGCCCCAGATGCAGCCCAGGACCCCGCTGTGCCAAGTGCTGGACCAACACCGGTCCCTGCCCTACAGAGCTTGTGACCTGAGTGTGCTGCTCCATTCTCCCAGCCACCGGGCAGGAGGGGTGATGAGGCCCCAAGATAGCACCGTGGGGTGGGGGGAGGGTCCAGGAAGAGGGGGGAAGGATGTTCTTGTGGTTAAGCCAGTGGACTGGGGTTTTGGAGACTTGCGACCCACCCCAAGAGCTGCTACCAATGTGTGTGACCTTGGACTAGTCCCGGTGCCTCAGTTTCCTTTCTGTCAAAAGGGGAAGATGCTAATCCTTGCTGACCCAGCCGGGGCACTGGGAGGCGAATGTTTGTGAGGCAGGGTGCAGGGGACCACAGAGACCCAGCCTGAGCAGATCCAGGCTGTTTTACCTCAGCCGTGAATCTGGCCCTCACCTCTTGGGGGGGAGGAGGGCAGGGATCTTTCTGTCTGATGTGGAATGAGCGCCAGACCCGGACACCCAGCCCTCTGATGCTCTTTGGACAGGGAGCTCTTCAGACCAAGCCCCTCCCCAGACCCTTTTAATCCAGATACCAGACCCCCCCCCGCACAGACAGCCCCAGAAAGCCCACCAAGTCGCGCATCAGAGGGGAAACACGCAGGTTTCAGGTGAACAGCTGCGGGGTGGGGGGCGACCTGGTCCCAGAGCCAGGTACTAATGGTCGATGCCCACGGCCTGCGAGCGCTTTCGGCGCTGGCGGGCCAAGGGGAGTCTAGGGATGTGCATTACAGGTCTGTCACATCTTACGCGCATTTAACATGCACGAATTCAGCTTTACGCGGTCGGCAGCAACAAAAAAACCAGAGAAAAATAACAATTTTGATACTGTTCCTATAGTGCAGGCGATTCCGCTCGCCATTACACTCAATGTCATTTTGACTATACGCAGGTTTCGCTTTACGCGCTGACTGCGGCGCGTAACCCCAGCGTAAGATGAGACAGATCCATATTCACACCGACACTTCCATTGACAGCCAGCTCGGGTGCCTTTAAGAATAGACCCAACCCCAGCTAATCAGGTGCCCCCAGTACACCCGCCTCCTGCCTCCCAGCTGCTTGACGTCAGGAGCTGTCCATAGGCCTTGTGCTGAAACAAAATGGCTGGCTGCTAGAGACCAGAGTGAGGAGCAGCCCACACAGAGGCAGATGGAGCAGTATGCAATTTTCTAGCAAGCACACACCCTTTCCCAAGCAGGCACCCAGCTAGCAGCTAACTCTGAAGTCCCCTGGAGCCGCTGAGGTAGCAGACAAGAGGACGTAACATGTCTTTGCTCTGCGTTGGAGGTAAGGAAAGGACCACACCGGGTGTATGTATTTCTATATCTGTGCACACAGATTTGATGGCTCTGTGCAATACAGTCTGCCAGGCTCCTTAACAGCTGGGAGTAGAATTGTGTGTGTTGCAACCAAGTGACTCCGTATCGATATGAACACAGCTGATGTCTGCAGGAATAGAGCGTTAGAAACAGACACTGGCAGAGGGGATTTGGCTGGGGTGTGTGTGAAATGGGGCTATTTAATACATGATCCACTCTGGCAGCTGAAAGACAATCTCCTTCTTTCCCACCTTCAGCACATGGCTAATTTGTGGACGTGCATGTGCCTGTCTGTAGGATGCCTTTGTAAGAATGGAGGAAGTCTGTGGAAATCGTTGCAAGACATTTTTTTGCATTGAATGGCTCCTATCTGCCCCCCTGTAGTGACAGATCTGTGGATTTGTTTGGAAGCGATTATTGCAGGTGGCTTGGGTTGCTATTTATTACACGCTAGAGTCTAACAATTGGGATTTAAAGAGGGCAGTTGAATGTGGGTTAATCCGAGAGCTGCTTTCTCTGCAATGATGGTTAATCTTGTGCAGAGCATTTGCACTGCTAATTTATACCAGAATTGATTTTCACTTTTTTTTTGGCAAGCTATTTTTGTAACGAGGCGTGATTTGCACCTTTTCTTTAATGCACTGGGTTTTTTCTCTCTCCTTTTGAACCAATATTAATTCCAAGCCCGTCTCTCTAATGCCATTTTATTCATTTTGAAGTCAGCGAGTTGAGAGGTGACATTTGGAAAGATCGCTTAGTTTATACTTGGCAATTTATAGCCAATCTGAGGGCGGGGGGGTGAGAGAAATTGTGGTTTTTTTCCCATGTACATTCATTTAATGTTAAACGTGTCGGTATTCTTGTCCTGATCCATTTCCAAAGAATTAGCAATGTCGTCATAAGGGATCGAGAATAAGCCGCTGGCTGGGGCTGAACTTTTAAGGATGTGGAGCATGGAATTTAGGAGCCTTTTTATGATTTTGAAAAAGCTCCCAGTGGCACAGGCAGGGGAGGGAGGTGGCTGGCTGGCAGCACTGTGCCTCGCATACGCTAAGCCTGCTCTGA
The DNA here is from genome assembly GCF_020497125.1 of Mauremys mutica. Taxonomy (NCBI): domain Eukaryota; kingdom Metazoa; phylum Chordata; order Testudines; family Geoemydidae; genus Mauremys; species Mauremys mutica. The sequence goes on along the minus strand of NC_059095.1, from coordinate 12,341,874 downwards.
AAGCACTCGGTGGAACAACCTCCAGGATTTAGACAGGTTTTTATTTGGCAAAGCGAGGTTGTTTGCGGGGAGCAGTGATCCCCCAGTGTGCTGGCTTCCCGGCTGAATATCCTGCTGCATGGAGCCCTTCTGAAATCCTGAGCGCTCAGCAGTGTGCGAGCCGTCTCCATTCACAAAACCCAACCCAGTCTAGAACACCCATCCAGCATTTTTAGATGGTCTTTGCATATTTGGCAGGTGCACTGAAAGAAATTGCATATGGGAGGAGGGAAGGGGGGGACACAAATGATGCCCTCTTACCAGTGCTTGTCTCAGCAGACCTTTCAGGAGGCGATCGGCTTTTAATTAAAAGCCCCGTGTTTGCCTTTGGAGGAAACCCGCAGAAGTGTTAAGGAATAAAGCACCCCCTTTGCCCGCCATGCCAGCCAGAAAGAGGCAGGGCCAGCCCACCCGATCCAATTACACCATTCTATTGATGGGTTCCATTGATCAGTCCCCTGAGCCTCGGGCATAAAATCTATGCGTGCAAATTAATAAAGCGCCTGCCATAAATGATTGGAGAAATAGCCTTTTGCTGCCTTGCGGCGCCCTGTGGATTGATGAGGGGGCGGGGTGTGCTCGGAAGGGGGTTGATTGTTATTATTAAAGGCTTCTCCTATAAATCACGGAGCAGATTGTTCGGCGTGCTCCAGCGACAGGCTTCGGCTGATAACAGTTTATGAATGAATTCACTACGGAGGGATGGCGTCCTGTGGTTTGCTGGTGGTGCAGCCTTCGATTTTTGGCAGGCTCTGAGTGCCTTCCCTATATGGCACGGACGTCCCGCCTTGGGCCCCGGCCTGCTGGGGACATTGGTTGGCGGCTCCGCCGTGAAGCCACGAGCAGGGGTGTGTCTCTGGCGCGGTTCACAGATGCCCCTGACGCCTGCCCCGCCAGGCTGCAGCCCCTCTTCCCGCTCCTCCAGAACGTCTCATTGAGGGTCTAGCTGCATTTTGCCCTGCACCTCCTGGATTAGCGTCAGGGGGACCAGAATGGGGGGGGGGGCGCGGGGTCATAGCCCATCCACCTTTCACCAAGGCCCCGGCCCCCTGCCCCTCCTCTTCCCCCCAGGCCCTGCCCCCCAGGCCAGGCCAGATGCTGGAGTCCATCCTGGGAGGCTGGATAGCTGTGGGGAATCATGGACCCTCCACCTGCCTGGGGTGAGGGGGTCCCAAAAGCAGCCCCCGATCTGTGTCCCCCCCCTAGACCCCCCACCCAGGGCAGTTGGAGGGTCTGCGGCTCCCCACAGCTGCCCACGCTGCTCTTATCATGGCCCAGCGTCAGCTCTTCGGCCCCCAAGACCCCACCCCCTGGCCCCTCTGCTCGGCTCCGGCTTGGCTAGGGGGCGGGGCCATGGAGGGGGCAGGGCCACACGCCTCCCCCCACACACACACTTTTAGGACGAATCCGTCACCCCTATTAGCAGACACCCCGTCCGTGGCCCCACAAAGTCATGAGATCTCCTTGTCCCCCTCCTCCTGGCACTGGCCACGACAAACAACCCTCACTCCAGGAAGAGGAAGCTGGATGGGGGTTGGCTCGGTGACTGTGGTGCCAGTTCCCAGCCCCTCGTCCCATCACGCCGCCAAGCAGGATTCCTCTGGGCGGTGTCCACTGACTCCTCAGACACCCATGAACGCTGGGGGGCGCTGCCCGGGGTTCTCTGGGCTCAGTGATTCCTCCTCCTCGGTTGAGAGGGGGACCCACCTGCTCCCACCCCTGCAACAGGTATCCAGCAGGCCTGGCTGCCCATTGCACCTGGCTCTTGGTTTTGCCCTGGTTTCTCCCTGCCTTTCCCTTTCTTTTCCATGCGGTTTGCCAGTTCCTCCTGCCGGTGCATTAAAGGAGCATAAGTCTGGAAGCTACAGAAATCAAGCCCGACCTTTGCTAAAATACTCGCCTCTGCCACTGGCATTTTAATTTCACTGATCAGGGAAAAGTAGGGCAAAAAATCTGACGGCACATGTTTATTTTTATGCACAGGGCTGGAGGATTTAAGTAGCAGTGCACGAGCCACACCCCCGCCTGCTTCTCTGACTAAGACCAACAACTCTGAACATCTTGCTTTAACGAGCACAGCTTCCAGGGGGCAGTCAAATCGGCTTGAATATCATTTATTTCAGAACCCTTCACGGGCACCATAGCTCCAGGGTGGAACAAGTTAGATTGTTTGAATGCACAAGCTTAATTAACAACGGGCTCAGCAGGGTTCACCTCACAGTTATTTTCTGGGCAGGCTTCTGGGTGGAAATGTATCAAGGCCAGATTCTCAGCTGGGTTAAATCGATGGCGTTCCAGTGGAGCTACCTCACTGACGCCAGCGAGAATCTGGCCCCAAATCTTTAAGCAGCTTCAGATGCACTTGCTGCAACTTTGGGAAGTAACATCACTAGAGTCCTCCCATTTTTTGAGTCTATTTTTGCTTCCTTGTCTGATAGATTCAGTGCACTCGTGCCCACGCCTCCCCGCTCTGAGTTAAATCTTCTCCTCGAATCCTGACAGGAGCCCTAGACAGATTCCCCCAGAAATCCCAGCAGAGGATTATATTCCGCTTGCCATTGCGGGTCCTACAATGAAATACAGCACAATATATCACAGAACAGGTTTAGAGGCTGCCTCTAATAGCCTGGGCTGCAAACTGCAAACAGGGGCGTAGCGTGACCTCTATGAATGCAGGAGACACAAAAAAACCCCAGGCCGGCGCAGATCAGTGATCTAGTCTGAAGAACATAAGAACAGCCATGCTGGGTCAGCCCAATGGGCCTGCTAGCCCAGGATCCTGTCCTCCGAAGGAGGCCAGTGCCAGATGCTTCAGAGGGAATGAACAGAACAGGGCGATCAATTATCAAGTGATCCATCCCATCCTCCAGTCCCAGCTTCTGACTGTCAGAGGTTCAGGAACATCCAGAGCATGGGGTTGCATCCCTGACCCTCTCGGCTAACAGCCATTGACGGACCTCTCCTCCATGAACTGAGCTAATTCTTTTTTGAATCCAGTTATTGTTTTGGCCTTCACAACATCCCCTGGCAGTGAGTTCCACAGGCTGACTGTGCGTTGTGTGAAGAAATGCTTCCTTATGTTGATTTTAAACCTACTGTCTATTAATTTCATTGGGCGACTCCTGATTCTTGTGTTTATATGAAGGGGTAAATATCACTTCTCCGTTCACTTTCTCCGCCCCAGTCGTGATTTTATAGACCTCTGTCGTATCCCCTGTCAGCCGTCTCTTTTCTAAGCTGAAACGTCCCAGTCTTTTCATCTCTCCTCATGTGGAAGCTGTTCCAGATCCCTATCATTTTTATTGTCCTTCTCTGTACTTTTCCCAGTTCTAATATCTCTTTTGAGATGGGGTGACCGGCACTGCGCTCAGTATTCGAGATGTGAGCACACCAGGGAGTTATAGAGCGGCATTATGATATTTTCAATCTCATTATCTATCCCTTTCCGAATGGTTCCTAACACTCTGTGAGCTTTTCTGACAGCTGCTGCGCATTCAGCAGATGTTTTCAGAGAACTCTCCACAGTGACTCCAAGATCTCTCTTGAGTGGTAAGAGCTCATTTAGACCCCATCATGTTATATGTAGAGTTGGGATTATGTTTTCCAATGTGCATTACTTTGCATTTATCAACATTGAATTTCGGCTGCCATTTTCTTGCCCGGTCACCCAGTTTTGGAAGATCTGCCCTTCCTTACCACTGCGCTTTAAATCGAAGAAGACAGATCCTCAGCTGATGTAAATTGGCGCGGTCTCATTGCCTTCGGTGAACCTGTCAGTTCACACCAGCTGAGCATCTGGCCCATGGTATCTGAAATAAATAGAACAGTAAGAAATCCCTCTTTCACACAGGAGGGATCTGGGTAATGGATTCTTACCCGCCCAGCTGCACAATGCAATGGCTATTTGCTCACTAAGGCGCTGATCCTTCAATCTGACGTACCCACCCATCAGTGGGGCCCCGGGTATGGGCCACGATGCAGAACTGGGGGCCTCCTCCGGGACCGGGGCTGTTCATTGCCAGCCTGACACCGCGACAGCTCCTGGGAATATATTTAGCACCAGCACGACGTTGGAGTCATTTCTTTGTGGATTCTAACTTCCAGGAGTCCTATAAATAGGAACTTGGGCGGTGGTGTTTTCTTGACGTTATTAAAGTGCCTTCCTGAAGGATCTGTAATATAAGGACGCCGCAAGATGTTTGTTCAAAGCCCTTGTTTTGAAAGGCTTAAAACAACTTCAAGTGGGTCAATTAAACATCCAGATTTAGCGTCGCAGCAGGGTTTGGGAGCGGGGGGTCTGGAGGGGCTGTTAAAAGCCTCCCTTGGCCAGCCCTTTGCAAAACGCAATTAAAAACCAACCCTATCCAAGCCGGTGGCTTTGGAAAGGAAGGCTGGGCGGGGGGCTGGGACATGTCATGGCCACAGGGCCCGGCGGTAGAGGAGAAGGAAGGTTCCGAACCCGGCTGCCTCCAGTGTCTCCGGGCCTGGCACGGGGCCGTGCTCTCGGCAGGACGCTAAGCCCATCTCTGCCTTGTGTCGCTAGTTACACCTGCCCCAAACTCTCCCTGTTCACATTTGGCAGCATTTTACCCACTTTGCTCCGTGCCCTGGATACCAAGCGCTGCCCGGCAGGGGAGAACTGGCTTATGATTCCCAGTATCAATAGCACAGATTCGGGGAGCTGATTCCTCAGCTGATGCATAACTCACGGCATTTGCTTGACACCAGCTGAGGAAGCAGCTGTTCACACACGCACACCGGCCTACATCTCTACCGACGTGCTCAGCCTGAAGCAGAGACAAACCCCCAGGGTCCTTACATGGGGCCTGAGTCTGCTCTCACAGGGGGTTGGAACGTAAGACCAGCCATACTGAGTCAGCTGACTGGGGTCCCCAGCCCAAGCTGCCATCTGGCACCAGCTGGGCCCTACCTTTGGGATATGAGCGGGGCGGTTAAGAGATAAATGAGGCTTGTGATGAAGTGGGATTGTTTCCTCTGAATACTGTGTGGGTGCCTCAGTTTCCCCTATGCATTTCTTAAGTCTCCAGTGTGCATAAATGGCCAACACTCTGTCTCCTGGCAACAAATGGCTGGGACCCTTCCCCCTGAAAGGGCATAGCTAATGGAGAACAAAGAGATCAGGTGACCTCCTGGCCCGGAAAAGGGACAAAACCAGAAGAGGAGGGGCTGGAGGGGGTTTCAGTTGGGAGCTGGCTGGGGATGGGAAGTGAGGGCAGACGGGGGTGTCTGGCTCGCTGGGCCCCAGAATGGACCCGGCTGAGGGGTCTGGTTCGCGCTACCTACAAGCTCTGTGTTAGACCCTGTTCCTGTCATCGAATAAACCTCTGTGTCCCTGGCTGGCTGAGAGTCACGTCTGACTGCAAAGTGGGGGGGCAGGACCCTCTGGCTTCCCCAGGACCCCGCCTGGGGCGGACTCGCTGTGGGAAGCGCACGGAGGGGCAGAGGATGCTGAATGCTCCAAGGTCAGACCCAGGAGGTGAAGCCGTGTGAGCTTCTTGCCCTGCAGACAGGCTGCTCCAAGGGAGAGGAGGCTCCCCAGAGTCCTGCCTGGCTTTGTGGGGAGCAGTTCCAGAGCATGGCCCGGTGACTCCATGACAAGGCTGGAGCGTGAATTGTCTCTGCTAAAGGAGGTCAGGATTGAGGTGCGTTGTTGGGGAAGTACGGAGGGGACCAGCCACTGCCCACACTGGAGATGGTCTCTCATTGCCACTGTGGTTAATATAGAAACTTTCACCACCATCCGACTGACTCAAAGGGTGGAGTCCAACCTGCACTTCATCAGACATCAAGAGCAGAACCACGTCCCAATCGACACCAGGTGATGGCCCTGCCAGACAAAGCTGATCAGGATTCCAGTTCTCACCTTCCCCGGTGGTTCTGCGGGGCGGGGCGAGGCAGGGAGGGGGGAAGGTGGGAGGGGTGGGTGCAGAAGGAGGTGGAGGTGCAGAGACGGGGGCAGGAGCAAACCAGCAATCAGCAGCGGAAGTCCAGTCAATTGCACCGTCCTCCAGCATCCGTCTCCGCATGGACCCCCAGCGAGCCCGGGGCCCAGCTCTCAGCGCAGGTGCCCGTAGGTGGGTGTGGTGATTCTAGTGCCGATGACTCCTCCGGCGGGGGGAGGGGATGAAGCTGGGCCTGACCTTTTTTCGGTAAGGAGCAAGATCTGGGGCATGGCCACAGCACACCGCACCATGACCATTCACTGCCCCCAGGGGACCATATGGAGGCAGAGCGTAGATTAGAGCAGCCCTGAGGCTGTTCTAACTTACTCCAGAATACAGGGAGTGCCGAGGAAGATTAAAGCCCCTCCGTCCATATCTGCCTCTGCAGCAGGGTCGGGGTAACTGGGAGTCAGACCTGTTGTCTGCCTGCGGGCAAGTCATGCCCCTGCTCTGTGCCTCAGTTTCCCCATCTGTAAAATGGAGATACTCTTCCGCTCCCAGGGAGAGGATGAGCTAATGTCAGCAGAGCGCTGTGTAACTGCTAAGTATCATTACATGGCTGCGGGGAAGGGCTGCCTCTGAGCAGCAGGCCATTCGCCGGGCCCTAGGAATGAAATTTGCATTTGGAGCGTGGTAATTTTGTGTCCCAACTCTTCAGAGGTGAGGAGGCTCCGGGCCCCCTTCTCCCAGAACAGTGGTAATGACACGTTTTAAAGGAACAGCCAGAGGCTCCAAGCCTGATAGTGCTGGGCGCTGCCCAGACCAAGTGAGAGACATGCCCTGCCCCAGAGAGCTTCCCGCCTAAAGAGACAACGGGCAGACGGGCACAGAGAGGGGCAGGGGCTTGCCCCAGGTCACCCAGCAGGGGAGTGGTGTCCCACCCACTAGACCACACGTGACCCAAAGCTGCCCTTGCACGTTGTGGCCACTGTACACCAGGCCTTTCGGCTCCTGCCGCAGAAATCCACCCGCCCGGATGCCTTGCACTTACCCCCACCTCAGTGCGCTGCTTTCCAGCCGATGGGCCGGAAACCCAACCACATAGGAACGTATCATCTCCCCACTGGCCTGCTACTGCAGCCATGTGTCCCTCCCCAGGGCGTCCACGCTCCTGTCCAGCCACTGGCCGCGGGCTAGGCTAACGGAGCAGGCTTCTCATCTGGCACCAACGGCTTGGATCAAAACGCAGCCCCTTGGACCCTTCACCCGGCCACAGCTGGCTGCCTGCTACCGAAGGGTGGGGCCTGGGGCAGATCGGAGCCAGACAAGGCTGAAGAAAGGACTCTCTTTGATTTCTTTGCTCAAGATCTCGGGGTGACTCCCTGTGCTTAGTGTTCCGGTCAGCAGGCAGCTGGAGAGAGCTGGCGTTGGGCACGGGCGCTCTGCCATGTGCTGCTTCGCACAACGGTCCCCTGACGAGATTCTCCCTCGGATGGTGGGTTTGGGGTCCGGTGACTGCCAGATGCTCAGACAGCTGACGGCTGTCACCGATTCTAGCTCCAAATAATGCCTATGGTAGTCAGCGTGTCGCCCAGCCAGGGCGGCGGGTATCGGTCAGTGCCAATGGTAATGGATCCAAGCACGGCCACTGCCGGGCTGACCTCTTCCGTTCCCGGGCTCAGAGCCATCGGCACTGTGTGTCTCAGCTAACGCCTGCTGCCGGGGCACTTGATCGTGTCCTGAGTGATTCAGCGGAGTTGCTCTTGGCTTGTATCTTCTGGAGTCCAGCTGTACTCGCAGGGAGACCCAGCTCAGCAACAGGGCTGGGAGAGGGCAGGGGAGACATCTCAGCTCGAACTTCGGCAGGTGGATGGATTCAGCGTGGAAAACAGGTCCCCAGGCTAGGCAAGGGCACGCCCCAGAGCCAGAGCTCCTTGCTTTCGTCCTTCTCAAGGTACATTGCAGGCCTCAGGGAACGCGGCCCAGCTTGCGCGGGAGGAAGGAATTTATACCCACGTTACAGAGGTATTACGTAGAGCAACGAGAAGCAAAATAACTCCCCTCTCGTCAGCCGGGAGGACAGCTCCAGCATCCTGACTCCCATTGCCCTGTTCGAACCACTCATCCTGCCTCTTGGCAGGGGTCAGACTAGATGCCCCTTGCGGTCCCTTCTAACCCTACGGTTCTATGTCGGACTGCCAGTGCTCTCCTCTAACCATTAGCTCACACTTCCCTGTCACAGACGCTCTCACGTGGGGCTCCAGTGTCCGGCCCCGCCTGCGATAGTCTGGACCAGGGCACAGTGGGGGTGAAACACCCCCCTTCAGGTCTGGCCGTGTCCCACGCTGTCAGACAACAGGGAGAGAATTGCCAAGTAAGATATTGTTGGAATTGCTGGCTCAGCCACCTCTCCCGTCTGTCTAGCCACATGTGATGCCACCTGTGCAACCAGCTGGAATGGTAGGACACTGCTCCCTGTGGGTCCGGTTCCCTTCTCAGCCACCCCCAGAGAGAGCGGGAAGAACCCCTCTGCCGTCCATGGTGTTAGGCCGGCAAAGGGAAAGGACAGTGCGCCCTGCTGTGCCTTGCTTAGGAGGCAGTGTTGTCTACTGGATAGATCTCTGTACTGGGACTTGAGACACCTGCGTTCTATGCCTGGCTCGGTCACTGACCTGGGGCAAGTCACAGCCCCTCTCTGTGCCTCAGTTTCCCCATCTGCAAAATGGGGATAAAGACACTGATCCACTTTGAGGCCTAGTGATCAGAGCTAGGTCTTATTATTATTGTTTAACAGCCTTGTGATGGGGTGTACTTGCCCTGCACTGGAGATGAAAGGGTTAAGCCAGCACTCCTGGCAGCAGAAGCCACGCCCCCTCGCCCCTGCTGGCCATGCGCTTCCCTATAAAAGGGAGCAGCCCTGCCTCATTCTAGGCTGACTGCTGGAGAGGAAGGATGCACCCTGCAGGCTCCAGCATGGGAGTAGCCAAAACTCCAGAGTGTGGGAGCCAGAGGTGCCGAGACCCAGGCAGATGCCGGGCTAGCTGCAGACACCCAAGGGAGGTTGGAGCTGCTGGGAGCGGTGCCAGCTGAGGAGCTCGGAGAACCCAAAGATGTCCAGACCACAGCATCAGGAAATCCAGTAGGAAGTAGCCATGGGGAGCTAGACAATGGAACGGTTACAGAACTGGCTCTCGAGTTAGCGGGTTTTGGTTGGATCCCAGCTGACCCAGTGGCACACGCACTCCCCACTGCCAGGCCCTTGGCTGGGACCCCCTACCCCCGCCCCAGGCGGTGGCCCACTTCCCCAACTCTGACCGTTAGGCTGCAGAGCACTGCTAAGGAGGGCAGCCTTATTGCCTCTGGCCACTAGGCTGCACAACTGTGTTGGGGAGGTCAGCCACACTGACTGTGGCCCCTGGGCCATACAGCCTGAGTGAGAGGGTGTTTGTATTGACTCTGGCCATTGGGTTGTACTGCCCTGCCATCAAGGGCGACCGTATTGGCTCTGGGCATTGGGCTGTGAGCCCCGAGGCTAAGGCAAGCAGGCAGACTTAACCGTGGTGCCGTGCCGCCAGTGCTGCTCCCCCCAAAGGGGGAGGGGTGGACTTGCCCCACGACAAGCCTGAACTTGCAGAATGAAAGCCGAGCCATCTGGGGGGCAGCACTGGGTCAGATCTTTGGTGCCCGGCTGGGGAGACAGTGCCCAGCGGGGGGGTGATAATGCAGCACACAAGGCTATGCCCATATCCACTCTCCAGGGCTGGCACCGCACTCGGCTTGTGAAGACAGCCACAGACGTGCCCCGACCGGAAGGCAGGCTTGCAACCCCCCTGCTCGTTACATTCCTTTGTCGGGCACATATGGTGCTCACCCCTGGCAGAGCTACTTATGTCTGTGCAAAGCAGGCCTGACTCTCCCAAGCACTAGGCCTGGTGTGTGCTGTGCTGGAGGCCCAGAGCCAGCGGATGCCACCATTCAGGACTCCCCTGCCTCCTGGGAGAATCCCAGCTAGTATACGGCCACTTAAGCAGCTCCTCTACTGGTCCCACTTCCAGTGTACAGGGCGTGGCCTGGGAAAAGGGGCGTGGCTAGGGCTCCCAGCATCCATTTGGTCTCCAATTGCTGGAACAGCATCTGGGGATGGTTGGGAGGTGACTCAAAATAGAGCAGCCTTAAGGCTGCTCTACTCTGCACTAGAGACTGGCAGGTTGGGACCAGGGCAACGCAAAAGCTGTTTTTTGAGACATGCGCAGCACTTGCAGCTTTCTTTGTTCTCATCTCGAGCTGCAGGTGCTCAGCAAGTCTGGGACCCCAGCCCCAGGAGAGCTCAGAAACTACGGCACCCAGAACCAATAGCCATCTTTGCAAATGCAGCTGTGAGTATATGCCTCAGTGTTTGGAAATTAACTGGGGGGGGTGTGTCACAAACCTGTGCAATGGGTGCCCTTCATGGCTCAGTTCCTCCTACCAATATCCTGAGCCCCTCTCACACTGAAAAAGACACGATCTCTGTATTGCAGGTGGGGAAACTGAGGCACAGAAAAATGACTCATCTGTGGTCACATTGTGAGTCAGTGACAGAGGTGGGAACAGGACCCAGGAGTTGCTGACTCCTGCTCACTCCCCCAGCTCATGCCTTAGTCTAGTGTCATCCCTGCCACCCTCAGCACTGGAGCCTCTGACCCCCTGGTGTGGGGAAGGTGAGAGGAGAAGGGGCAACTGCATCAGGTCCCCTGTGTGCCATGGGCAGCTGGGTGGATCCCATGGGGCGCATCATGGGCTGGGGGAGAGATTCCTCATGGAGACCCATGGGGCGCATTTTGGGGAGTGGCACCTGGCCTTTAGCTCACGCTGTACAATGGGTGACTGGGACCATTGTATGTAGGATGACAGACCAGCTAGTGGGGAGACACACTCGAGGCTGCTGGCTGCACCCCGGTGGTGGGCCCTCTTCTGGCCACTGCCACGTGGAGACACTGAAGGGGTGACCCACCAGGTGCTGCCAAATCCAAAGCTGGGAGACAAGGGAGGTTTTGCCCTTGTCCTCCAACAGAACCCCTCTGCCTGGACTGGGGTGAGCCGCTGAGCTCTCCCCAGTGGGCAGGAGCCTTTAGTCTGACTGCGGCTCAGGAAATCCTGGAGAGCAAGGAACACACAGATCCAGCGCGTAGGGCGGGGGCGCAGGGCGTGTGTGCACCCCTGGCTCTGTATTTAATAGGGTGGCTGTTTGGGGGGTGACTTTTTATTAATGAGCTGGAAGGAGAATGAAAGAAGGCCCTGGGATATCATGTAAACCATGGAGGTGGTGAGACAGGAGGCGACGCAGCTGAGATCTGAGCCACGCCCCTCCGGTGTGCTCAGCCCTGCTCTGCCACTGACTCGCTGGGTCCCAGGCTGCTGGGTTTGAGCACCTCGGTATTTGGGGGCTGAGACACATGGGGCCTGTTTCTCTGAGGTGCAGAGCACCCCCAGTGCTGCCTGACGGCCATGGGAGCTGCAGGTGCTCAGCACCTCTGAAAACCAGCTCTCCAAAGAGCACCAAAGTAGGGGGGCGCATTTGCTAATGCAAGTCTATGCGTGCCTCAGTTTCCCATCTGTAATATGGCACTGGTGCTGTAATGGCGGTTTCCTCCCCCAGGCTGCAGAGGGACACGGTTTGAGCCTGGCTGAGGGAGATGGAAAGTGGTTTGGGGACAAGGAGGTGCCTGTCCTGAGGAGATGAGAGCTGCAGAGGGGGGTGCTGGCTGAATCAAGGAGTTGCTGGAGTTTTAAGACCCTTTCTCGGGACACCCCGTGACATTCTGGCTGCCCCATCTCCCCAGGGGTGCGGGGAGGGTTCAGTAGACAGTGGTTTTTATGGAAACTAAGGCTTGAATCCCCCCCCCCCCCGTTCGCATGCACGCTGGTCTCTGCCTGGCTGGACGGCAGGTGGGCTGCATGTCAGATTCGTAAGGCTGCTCTCAGAAGGGGCTGATTCTGCAGATTCCCTTTCCTTTACGGTGGCCTTGCAAGAACCCGACAACAGGCAGAAATTGCCGTTGTCGCCACCCTGTTCATTACCCCACTTACTATTTCCTGGCAGCTGTAGGGATAAAGGCACAAATCCATCCAGTGGCGCTAACGGAGAATCTCTTAGCAGTCAAGTGCCCATGACACAGAGTTGTGCAGTTCTGATTCCACCCAGCAGAGGGCAGGGGCACGGGCCTCTGAAGACTCTTGGTGATTAAAATTCACACTGGCAGCACCAGAAATGTACACCGGGTTTTGCAAAGGCAGGTTCCGTGGCTGGGGAAAACCAGGGCTGTTATCTGCCCTAGCAGGGTCTATGGGGATAGCTGCCCCCCAGCGCCGAGCGGCTGAGGCATCCTATTGCCCGGTGGGTTTATAAACCCTGACAGGTGTGGGGCTGAATTGTGGGGAATGTACTGCAAAGGGGCCCCCTGTCAATTCAGGCCTGAAATACAATGTATGTAATGAGAATGCTGGAAGGGGGAGACACGCACACCCCGACAAGCGTGTTAATTAAAACAGCTCCTTAAATACAGCTCCTGCGGGAGAACAATGGCCCACAGCAGCCCAGTGTTCTCTGCCAGTGGCTGATAGCAGAGCTGCAGAGGACACGTGAGAATCAACAAGCATCAGGGCATAAACTGAGGCTGCCTAAGTGCACCTAATTATGTAGTTAATTGGGCGGCATGGCAGGAACCCCTCCTGAGCTGGAGTAAGTCAGCCTGGCTCCATTGATTTCAAGGGTGGGTATTGATGTAGGATCTGGCCCCATCTCCGTTTCCTCCTCTCTCGCCAGGCAGTAGCGGCTGTGGGCCTGAAGCTTGTTGATTTTAGTGTGTCTGCCTTCTCTGAGATGGCCTCTGCTGAAATCCAGAGTGTGCACGCACGCACATGCACACACTTGTGCCCACACCCATGCACACATGCACACACTTGTGCACACGCCCATGCACATATGCACACACTTGTGCACACATAGGCATCATCTCTCCAGCTCTTTGGTAGGCCTCATCCCCTGGGATAAAAAGGGGGCAAGGCCAGAAGGCTCTAGCCCAGGGGTAGGCAACCTATGGCGCGGGCGCCGAAGGCGGCACGTGAGCTGATTTTCAGGGGCACTCACACTGCCTGGGTCCTGGCCACTGGTGCAGGGGGCTCTGCATTTTAATTTAATTTTAAATGAAGCTTCTTAAACATTTTAAAAATTTATTTACTTTCCAGACAACACTAGTTTAGTTCTATATTATAGACTTAGAGAAAGAGACCTTCTAAAAATGTTAAAATGTGTTCCTGGCACGCGGAACCTGAAACCAGAGTGAACAAATGAAGCCTCGGCCCAGCGCTTCTGAAAGGTCGCCGACCCCTGGGCTAGAGGCTCACGGGGACACGGGCGGCGTAGCCGGGAGTCCTAGCTAGCCCCAGGTACCTAGAGGGCACCAATCTGCAGCACAGGGGGGCGCAGTCTCCACCGCTTCCATGGAGGGGGTGGCGGAAGCGATGCTCCATCCCCATGGGGGAAGGGGTGACCTGGCTGCACCCCCCGCTGGCTAAGGAGGGGGCAGGACCAGACAGCTCCATGCTGAGGAGATTCCAGCTGCCATGCCCACGGGGGGGGCCCAGCAGAGCCCAGGGCAGCTCCAGCCCACAGGCAGCGAGTGAGGGGATCCTGGGGCAGGGTGGAGGTGGGGTGCCAGAATTTCCCCCTTACTGTGTGCAGTGGGCGAAAGGGAGCCAGGCTCCAGCCTTGTTCACGTGGGCCATGCGCTTTGAGATCCTCGCCTGGGAGCCGCTGGAGCGATGCAAAGCCGGGTTGGGCTGGTGCTGGTGGGGCGTGCGGACAGGATAAGCCGGGCTCCGGCAGATTGCGGGGGGAGGGAATAACGCCTCATGGGGGTGAGTCAGCCAGAGGGCCCCCAATCCCTCCCTTCTCCCTGAACCGGCCGGAGCATGCAGGAAAGACTCCCCCCGACTGCAGTGAAGCTGGGCCCAGGCAGAGGGAGGTGCCTGGTGACCCCAGTTGTTTTCCATTTTCACCCCATCTCTGCAATTCCGGCTCCAGAGCCAGGGCAGCAAATCCCTTGTGCTGCATTTACTGAGAGCAGAGCTAGGCCCGGCTGGGTCCAGAGCAAGGGCACCTCTTCCCGTGTTCTCAGCCTGGTTCCAGGGGGTGGGAGAAGCAGCTAGGAAGGGGGCGGGGGGAGGGGGTGCTCTCCACCCCAAAGCACAGTGCTGGCCTGCCCTCGCTGCAGGGAACCCCTCTTGGCGGCCGCAAGGGGGGCTGTGTCTAGAACCCAAGTGACACAGCACAGGCTGCGGGACCCTACCGCTGGCTTCCTCCTCTCCCTGCATTGGGGGAGGGGGGTTAGACCCCAGCTGAATCTCTGGGCAAATGCTCCATCTCGCCTCCTGCTACACTAAGATCAGGGCCAAGCACAGCCTTCACCAGCTACCGGCAGCTCCAGCCCTAGGTTTTACGGGGCCTGCGGCCATGTGTGTGTTGGGGGTCCCAGCCAGCCTTCCAGCGGGGAGCAGGGTGGCTTCAGGACCCATGGGGGAGGTGGGGCGGGGCGCTAGGGAGAGGATCCTGGCCCTTGTGGTTCTGTAGCACGATCCCTGCTTGTGCAGAAGGAGGCGTCTGGAGCAGGGGCCGTTCCCAAATGCAGGGCTGCATTGCACACAGCTAGCGCCAGCCCTGGCTTTTCACACCCCGCTCACGAGCCATGAAACCCCCGCCCAGCTGCGCACGCCGCTCCCTTTGTCGCTCTGCACAGCTGTGCACGCTGTGTGGCGGTGAGTGATGCCTCCAGCCAGGAGATCACAGCCTGCGGGGAGGGGGCGATGCAAAGGGTGGGGGGGTAAGGATGGCGGGCCGCGTGTCCCCAGCCCTCTGAAGCTGGTCGATTTCATTCGTCTCACTCCGCCCTTGCCCGGTCCTGGAAGATCTCCCGGCATGAATGATGCGCAGAACGGAATGAATGAAAAGTGCTGTCGCTGGCTGCTCTGCCGGAGCCGGCGGCAACACGTGGCGAATACCAAGCAAGCGGCGCAGCCAGGGTGGGGGAGGGGAAAGAAATGCCAGCGGAGCGGGGGGCTGGTGTGCATGAGGCCGAGGGCGGCGTGCGTGGGAGATGGCTGGAAATTTCCAATGCAGCCGGAGGGGAGCCAGGCTTCCGTCTCACCCAACCCTGGCTACCGCTCAGGGCCCGGGGGCTGATCCTCCCCTCACGCCGGTGTGAATTGGGAGTCAGTGGAACGAGCCTGCGGGGACCATGCAGAACTGCCTTGCACGACTCCCCTTCCTGCTCTCAGCAGGCGCCGCGCCCCAGTGGTCCCCGTGGGCGGGCGTTCCCTGGGCTGGCCAGGGGCAGTGGCTCTGGGGTTCGCTGGGTCCAGCCCCCCGGCCTATGCTGGTTGTTGGTGTATATGGCCCCTTTCCCACAGAGCTAGGACTGCATGACACCCGCACTAAACCGCTCTGCAAAGACACAGTAACGGAACGAAAAATACTGGGGGGGGGGGTTGATTTAAGGTGTGTTGTAGGGCTGTGAAATTGCGTGCAAGGGATTCTGGTAGCTGAGGGCCAGGTGCGCGCAAGACATGTAGGTGGGGGTAGTGACGTTAAAGGGCCTGATCCTGAGAGCCCCTCCCCCCACCCACGTGGAAGCTGAGGCTGAGCGAGACATCTTGCAGGATTGGGCCCCGAGTGAGCAAGAAATCGAGCCGAGATGTGGCACTATGGGCTGGGCTGCAAACTCGGCTCTGGAAATCAGCGGGGACTCGCGCCTGGGGGTGATCTGGCCTCTCGCCCCAGCTCTGCCCTGGCATTGCTGTTTAACTCTTGCCAAGTCACTTCCCCCCTCTGTGACTCAGTTTCTCCATCTGTAATAGGGACCCACTGTTGTAAAGCCTTTGGAGATCTCTGGGTGAGAAGTGGAAAATCAGCCGCCACTGGGCCCGGCTGCCCCTTGCTATGGCTGTGTTGCACGGGGATGCGGCTGTCGTTCTGCCATGCGAGAAGCGCTGGGGTCAGGAGCAGACGTAGTCTGTGCGCTAGGGAGTGAGGCAGCCAGAGGGTGGGTGCCAGTCCTCCCCAGCTGGGCAGGTCTGTGCCAGGGCCGGCTGGCAGCACCATGGGGGGTGGTTAGGGGAGCAGCTTGGCCCCCCCAGGCGGACCGGGGGCGAGAGGGGAGACGAGCGATTGGAAGGCGTTGGCTGGCTGGCTGGCAGAGCACAGCTATGGGCATGTGGCCTTTGGCTAAGGATCCAACCATGGGACGCAGGACGTCTCGGATTCCCTGTGCCCACGTGGCAGAGTCACTCCATCTACCCCATGTCACCCGTCCCTGTCTGCAAAGTGGGGGGCATGGTGGGGCTGGGGGGGGGGCTCCGAAGCGTGGGGCTGAGAGTTCGAGATGTACCAGGTCCCGGCTGTGGCTGGGATTTATTTTATTGTGATTGTTATTTTAACCACGGCCGTGATCCTGCTGCCGTCTGCATCAATGGGAGATTTTGTCCCTTCACTTCACTGGGATAGGGACCTGGTTCATTTCCTTTTCCCAAGACACCCCCCCCCCCCCAGCAGAAGGGAAATGGGCGGGGTGCTGTCCTTGGTCCTGATACTGCTCTTTCAGTATCTCTGCCAGCTGCTATTTCCAGCGCTGAATAATACGCCACCGGCAGTGACACCGCCTGCAAATCAGCCCATGAGAGCTGTTAATTGTAGGGCCTGGAATAACACGCGAGGCGGTGAAGGGGGCTCGGAGGAGAATAAATAGATCCCTTTGTACAGCCTGACGCGTTTAAAATAATCCACCGTCCACACCAGAAAAGCCACGTTTTGGGGCAGGAATACAGGTCCACTTTGGCAGGATCCTCCCCCGCTCAGACGAAGGCAGCCTGGCTTATTTGTTTCCATTGCAACCTATTTCCTGCCTGCTGCCAGGGCATGAGAACGACGCCTCAGCCAGGTCTTGGATCTGTGCAGAGAACTTCCCGCCTGGCCTGGCTTGAAGGCCCAGAGCCTTTAGCCGGTCAGAAGCTATTGATCAACTGTGGCTTAACCCCACTGGGTTTTCCTCCTCATAAGCTGTTTCACATCCACTTTAGCTGTCTCACGAATTTCACAGAGGTTTCTATGGAAAAATAGCTCACACACTTCCACTGGCAACCTGGTCTTGGCAGAAGCCCCAGGCAAGAGGTGCATTAACTGATGTGGTTATTTTATCTAGGGCTGTCGCAGTTATGGGTCTGTTGGTACTTCTTTCCCAAGCCCCTGTTTTAAAGGTTGATTGCAGCTTGTCCCAGATTGGAAATGGGGATAAAATGGTCTCGCTCCAGGAGGAAATTTTGCCTTTGGTACGTTTGCTTTGAAATCAGGCAGAGAAATTTTAAGTGGAATGGGTCACATTTCTGAGCGAAGGAAGGCTTATATCAAAGGTCTGTGGGATTTTTTTTATTTATTTTAGACATCTGGTCAGATATCTTGCACAACGCCCAGGGTTGGATGGTGTTTTGGGGGGTGTGTGTGCGAGAAACAAGACAACAAAGGGTCCACGGAACTAAAAATGTGGCTTTATATGCCCCGGCTTAGCACACTCACACCAGGAAATTGTTTGGTTTTTAGGGTTTTTTCTCAGTTCCTCCCCCCTTTTATCCCACATGGAAATGGAAGAACGTACGATCCCCAAATAATCAGCAGTGGGAAGGAGCTGAGGGGAACCGATCAGGACGTCCCTCAGGAAAGAGGGACTGTCCGACAGTTAGCACAATGCGGCCCCGATCTCTCAGGCCCAGACTTTTCCGGGTATTACGGCACTGTGACAAAGTCAGGCGGGCGGCTGCAGGAGGGGCTGGCAAAACAGGTATGTTAGCCCAAGAATGCTAAAGGAAAGTCCTTTTTCCTACAAGCCAGGAAGGGGTCACTTCAGGTCAATTAGGGACACCTGACTCCAATTAAGGGCTGCCTGAAACCTGTTAAAATCTCTCTCCTGGTGAGATAGAGGCGGGGGAGAGGCAGGGGCTGCAAGCAGCAGGGAGATCTGCATCTCCAGTGTGAGAAACTGGGGGAGACACCCAAACCCAGCACCTGTTTAGGGGAAGGGCCAACACCCTGGGGCCAGCGACAGGACAGCCCCTGCCCCATGGAGGGGGCCAGGGAAAGGTACCCACTTTTGTTTGGCAGAGGAGCACTCCTCAGGCCTGCCCTGAGGCCGACCAGGAAGGCTCTGAGAAACAAACCCCGAAGAGGGACGACAGACAGGCTGCAGAGCGGGGCTGATTCACCCCAGGCTCTGGCCCTGCCAGAGGAGGGGCATTAAGTCTGGCGAGGCAGAAGGTGCCTTGCCAAATCTGCCCCTTGGTGCCTAGCACAACGGAGCCCCTAAGTGCTACTGTAATAAAATAAATAATAATCTGGGCAAACAGCATCTCTTAATTTCTGATTTAAAATGAGGTATTTTCATATAGGGTGACCAGATGTCCCGATTTTGTAGGGACAGTCCTGATTTTTGGGTCTTTTTCTTATATAGGCTCCTATTACCCCCACCCCCTGTCCTGATTTTTCACACTTGCTGTCTGGTCCCCCACCTTTCGTACTAGATTTTCCTGACTTGTCGGAGGTCACCAAAGATCTTTGTTTAAAGACCCACGTTCCACCCTCCCCCTTCCTGTCTGATCCTGATAGGAGGCATCACGTGACCTGACTTTGTGTTGCCACATTCCTTTCCATGGCAACAGACTGTGATATCGCAAATGAGGGATTAGGACTTCTGGCAGGAGAGGAGGACCCACAGTTCACGTAGTGGGTCCAATCTAGGACTGGAGGCCAGTGACTGGCTGGAATCTACACCAGGGATGCATTGGCCGACACCGGACTAATCCCCACCGTTCTCCCTGTGCCTTGGCTTCCCCAGCTATATCATAATAGCACCGAGGGCATGAGAGAGTCAGTGCATCCCCCTCTAAAAAGTGCTTTGAGATCCCTGCGTGACAGGCCTTGGCGATGTAAATTCTGTTTTATACATCCCAGTCCAGCTGCTTGGAGCAGTGCATGCTGGGAGCTGCAGTCTGCACTGGGTGCACCTCTGCGTGGAAGACGGGAGCAACTGAAAACAGCGTCTGAGGTCGGCGGCGCTGCTGGGCGCATGACACTCGCTTATTTAGGTGCCTAGGCAAGGATTTAGGGCTGGTCCCCCTGAATCCGTTTGGGGATTTTCAAAGGCACTTATGGGATTTTGGTTTCCAAATGTCACTGCCAGCCAATGGGATCTGCGTGCCGAACTTTCTAGGTTGCCTTGAAAATTCCACTTGAGGTGCTGGCTGTTGATAGGTTCCAAGAGGGTGCGGCTTTCTCTCGGCCATGGCATCAGGTTTAGCCCAGCAAAAAGAAACCGGCTGAGCCAATGCTGGGGCCGAGCTAGCAGCTCAGAACGCCCCTTTCATTCCTTCCTGGGACCTGCCAGGTAACGGGACATCTGACAAAGCAGCGGCAACACGCAAGCTGTGACAGCTCGGCCAGGGTGCAGAACAGCAGCTCCAGCCGGCTGCAGAAAGATGCCTCCTGTTGACGGAGACAACAGGCCAGACTAGATATGTCGTTCTCTGCATGGTTCTTGCTTTGCTTTTCTTGGGCTTAGGAGGAGAAGTGGCTGAGTAGCTCCTGCCTCTGGAGCACAAAGGAAGGAGCTGGCGGATCTTACTGGCGTCCCTAGGGTGCTTTAATAGAGGCAGGGAGTGTTGGCCGAGGGAGGTGCCTGGTCAGAAGCTGCTCTCTGCTTGCAGACTCCCTCTGCAAGAGCCATTGGAGGAAGTTCTGGTCACTCCCTGTACGGGCCTCGAACGGGAGCTGAGCTCCTCTGAAGATCGGGCTCCGGTTACGGGAATGGAGTGCTTTGAAATCCAGCCCTCCGGGGGCGACTGAGGGGCAACGTGCCAGGCGCTGCCAGCTGAGAGCCAGGGGTGGGGAGGGTGTCTTCACTCTGAGCTACTGTTAGAAGCTCCTGGGTGCTGTTGATTAAGTCTGGCCTTTGCCAAAGCGGCCTCTGCTTTGGGGCGCCCGGCTAGGGGCTCCTCTGGGGCATCCCAAAGGAGCAGCGCTTTCTGGCCAGGCGGGCAGCACTGTGTGGCAGTGCTTCCTGGAAACGGTTGGCAGGGGCAGGGGCTGGTATATTTTCCTCAATGGCTCAGGAACTCAAATGAGCCGCACAGAAAATACGCTGAAAAGCGGCGGCTCAGGGGCCAGTTATATTGTTATAAACAGACTTTTAAGCTGCGGGAGCCGTCTTTGTCCGACGGCAGCGTTGTGCAGCGGTGACGTGTGGTGCCATGCGGCTCGATTCCAGGCGCGCCGACAATCCCCGTCAGGAGCTCTGCACCCAGGTGGGGAGCTCTTCGCTTTCATGTGCCTCTGTCCCAGCCTCATTCCACCACGGAGAGAATTTAGCTGTCAGCCTAGCAATGAGCCAGCCTGTTCAGGGTAGGCCACTTTCGGGGAGATTCACACCCTCCCTGCAGCCGTGCAGAGTTGGGTGAAGAACTTGAAGAAGGTGAGACAGGGCGGCCTAGTGGTTAGAACCAAGGGCTGGCACTGGGAGTCCTGACTTTGCTTCCCAGCTGTGGCTGGGGGGGCGGGTGCACAAATGAGTGGCTCAAGTGCTCTGTGCCTCAGTTTCCCCATCAGTAAAATGGGTGTCTGTAACCATAATAATCCATCCTTCCCTCCGACAGGGTGGAGCAGATGGTTTTGAAGTGCTTTGAGATCCTCCGATGAAAGGGCCCATTTATGAGTGCACCAGAGAAACGGCTGCCCGGTGGCCCTGGGCTTAGGACACTTTGGAGTCCCTCTAGCGTATGCCAGGCGGCTCTCACAAAGCAGGAGCAGGGCTGCTGAAGGAGACGGATTCGCGGAGCAGCCCGACTCGCTCTGTCGCTGGCCCCCTCCCAAGCTGGCAGCCAGCGATAAGCAGCTGCCCGGCCGCGCGGCTTTGAAATCAAATTCCCTTTGAGATTGCAAAGGGCTATTTCAGGCCCGTTCTAGTCACCTTGGTTTTCTTTTCAGATCACAAAGGTTCCCTCCCCTCCCTTCATTATTTTGTCCTTTGCCAGCTGGAAACCCTGTTAGGGGCCGTTTCCCTGAGCTGAAATACAGAACGGTGAGCTCCCAGCCCGAGACGATGGCTATTGAGATCAGGGCAAAGACGTCCCCTGACTCGTGCCTTCCCCCCACCCCCGGGGTCAAATGCCATGTTTTGTGCAGCAAGAGCGCCCCCCACCCCATCCAGTCCTGCAGCCCAGGGGAAGGTGCTGGGAGCTACAAGCCGCGGGCTCTCATCTGAGATCTCCCCAGTATCTCTGAGCACTCAGTAGCCAAGGCCCTGCTGTGTGATCGCTAGCAGAGGTTGGACGAGGCCGCTCCAGGCAGAGCTGGGGATGGGAGCCAGGGCTCTGATGTGACAGACAAACCACATCTGCTTTGCCTGCTGCCGCTCAGAAGAAATGACTCTATTATGGGGCGGGAGGGGGGGTCTCTCTCCAGTGGCCAGAGTAAAGGGTTTGTGAGTCTGCTGCTGCCTCCGCGCTGGCCAGGATGCCTGCTCTGATGTGTAGCTCCAGGGATCCCAGCTTCCAGGCCTGTGGGAGACGCAGACAGGGACACGGTTCCCCTTTGTCTGTGCTGTTTCTAGCCGCCAGACCCTCCCAGGATGGCTCGAGAGGCTGGAGGAAGCTGCACTTCTGCCTCCCACCAGAAAGGGGCCCCTCTGTGTGCCTGTGGGGCTGGTGGGGAGAGCTGGGAGGCTTCTGGGGGGAGGGAGGGGGGCTGGGAGGATGGGGGGCTCTGAGGGGGTGAGGTTGGGGGGCTGGGAGTGGGGAGGATGGGGGGGTCTGAGAGGGGAGAGCTGGCGATCGGGAGGGGGGAGGCTGGGGGAGGTCTGTGAGGGGGGAGGCAGGGGTCCAGGGAGAGGCGAGCCTGGGGAGAAGGCACAGAGCGTGGTAGCTGGGAGGAGGGGGCAGCATCAGGGTCTGTAGGGAGCAGAGGGAGTCTGCAAGCAGAGAGCAGGTGCTGGGGGGGTTAGCGAGGCTGGAAATGCCTCTCGCTCTCTGGAGGCTGCAGACGAGACCAGCTTCCCCGGCGGTGATTTAAAGGGCCCAGGGCTCCAGCCGCTGCAGGGTGCCCGGGGCCCTTCAAATCCCCACCCGAGCCCTGCCACCACTACCCCAGCAGCGGCAGGGCTCCGGCGGTGCTTTAAAGGGCCCAGGGCTCCCCGCAGTGGCCAGAGCTCAGAGCCCTTTAAATCCCCACTGGAGCCCTGCCGCCCCGGGGTAGCAGTGGCAGGGCTCCCGTGGGGATTTAAAGGGCCCAGAGCTCCACGGTGGCTGCAGCCCCGGGGCCTTTAATTCACCCCTCAGCCCTGGGGCTCCCAGCCGCCTCTGCATAGCCACAGCCAGAGCCCCAGGACCTTTAAATCTTGAGAGGCCCCGCCTCTTCCAGTTGAGGCCCCACCCCCACGCAGGACTCCGGTGTACCGGTAAGTCCTTTAAGTTACTTTCACCCCTGCGATACACTGTGCAGTGTGCCAGGGTCTGTCTGCATCACAGGGGCCACCTCCGGTTGCCTTTGGCCAGTGGGCAATTGAGCCAGAGAGGGTGCTAGCCACATGCTGTGCCTCCATCCAAGCAGCTAGAGAACTGGCCCCTCCCTCTTCCTCCTCCTCTGGCATGTTGACTTGTGACTATTGCACAGCTGGGCCTTTTGCAGAGTGCTTTGGATTGTGCCTCTAATTATTTCTTCCCAAGCAAGAGGCTCATGAAAATGCATCACTTTCCAGGGAACGAATGCACTTGCAAAAAATGGCGTCACCTCTGAGAGAGCCTTTAAGGCACCCGAAAAGGGCTGGCTCCTCTGGTTAACGAGATCCTGTCAGATCAGATTTGGCCCCAGCTTTCGCTTTTGTAAAAATAAACGTTGGCAGGAGCTAAGCTCTCTAGAAATGGCTCAGGGGTTATTTTAAATTCCAGTGGAAACAGAGTCGAGTCTTTAAGGAATTCCCCACAGTTAAACCTCCCCCCCGTAGCATTTGCGACCCAACCACTGCAGCCTTGTGCGGGTGCCCGAGAATCATAGCTCGAAACCCAGAGCAGCGATCGAGAGCTAACCCTGTTCTGTGTGGGTAACGCGGCTTTGAGTGGATTTTGCTGGTGAGAGGGCAGCAGCTTTTTAAGAACTCTGGGTAACGTTTTCCAAAGCACTGGAATGAGCCCAGCTCCGTTGAAAGTCGGCGTTAAGTCCTTACGGGTGGCTTTTGTGCTGATGAAAGGGGTTGGACCGAGGGCCCTGGAGACCGACTCCATGGAGCGGGTACTGTCGGGCAAGAGATGCCCCTCACTATCAGTGTGTCTAGCGCACGTCAGTCTCTGGGCTCTTCTCAGCAGAAGCTGCCAACAAAGGGACCAATTGATGCCAGCTACGACGGGTCCTGGAGAACAGGTGAGACTCACCATCTCCTCTCACACAGGACACGGCCCCCAGGGGCTGCCTGTCTTCCTCCACCCACCCTGAATCTGACCGAGTCATCTTGACACAGCCAGGGGTATTGGGATCCCATCCCCCACCCCCGGGACTGCCTTTCTGAGCCCAATACACGGGGTGATCATTTGCAGATGGTCGGTGCTTGTTTCCATGGCCCTGCACTTCGGCCTGGGGGGGTGTGAACGGCAGCATGTTGTTCTGGAACTGCCCCATGCGAATGCGGCCGGTGTGAACTGAAAGGTACCTAGGTTGCGTTAACTAGTCCTGTTTGAAAGAGCCTCTGCTCCGTGGGCGCTCCCATGGCTAATGCCGGTCAGGAAATTTTCAGCCAGTTTTCCATCAGAAAATGCCACTAAGCCCTTTTTTCATGGAATTGTATGGATTTTGATAAAATTTCCCTGAAATGGGAATTCCAATATTTGACCAGCTCTGGCCACGACAAACTCTGGTTTTTAAGAGGTTGGTAAACTGGCAAGTAATAATAATTAATCTGAGGCTGAAATTCATCTCCTTGGGCCTTGGCCCCCTGAGGGATTGGGGTTTGGACGAAGTTTAGAAGAATATACTCTGGCCGATTGCTTAAACCCTGGGCATTAGAAAGAAGCCGATTAACCAGTTTGGGAGAGAGGGTGCGTGTGTGTGTGTGTGTGTGTGTGTGTGTGTGTGTGTGTGTGTGTGTAATTCAAGAATACAAGAACATCTTGAATCTGTGAAACAAAAGACAACTTGGCAATAGCCCAATCTGTAATAGGGTCTAATTGCTTTAAGGGCTTTGCGAAAGAACGACAAAGCCGCCTGGATCCTGAGCCTTAAAATTTAGCTGCTGGGCCTGGGGCTGTAACTTTCCTGGCATTTTCCTACCAACTTTTCCCAGCGTGGTGCGTTACAGATGTGCTGCCCCCACGGTGCGCGATCTCCAATGCACAGGAAAGAACCAGGGCATATTTACAAGAGAGGAAGAATGGTCTTGTGGTTTACAGCAGTGCTGAGCCCCTAGCACTTATCCATAGATCTCAAAGCACTTTACAAAGGGGGTCTGCATTATCCCCATGTTACAGATGGGGGACACTGGGAGGGTAAGTGACATGCCCAATGCCACCCAGCAAATCAGTGGCAGAGTTGGGAATTGACCCCAGCTTTCAGTCCAGTGCTTGGCTCACTAGGCCACAGTGTCTCCATGGAGGAAGTAGATCGGGACTCAGGAGAACTGTATTCCAGTCTCGGCTCTGCCGCAGACTCAGCGCATGACCTTTGGCAAGAGACTAAGGGCGGGTTTTCCACAGTGCTCAGCACCTGGGTGCTCTTTGGAGAACCTGGCCCTGGTTGGGGGTGCTGAGCCCCTGAAAGTCTGTCCCCCGGAGATCTGGCAAAAATGTGGCCCCACAGATGTTACCAGATTTTGAAAGGTCTCAGCACCCAACGTGGCATCTGATGTTCAGGAAATTTAACCCCAAATTTGCCTCTCTGTAAACAGCCCTTCCTTTCTCTGTGTTGTCATTTCACTTGTGAACCCTTCTCTCACACAGGTGGAGCTCCATGGGATCCAGTGGAGTTATTCCTGATTTACACCCACTGTAGCTGAGCTCAGACTCCAGCCCCCTGGGCTGGCAGGGAGCAGAGACCCAAGCCCTGGATGAGCTGCCCAGACCCCCTGGTCCAAATTCTCCTGGACTGTGAAGGGTTTGAAATACAGGTGCAGGCCGAGAGCTGAGATTCGTGGCTGGGGCCTTGGTTCCCCTTGGCCCAGCTGTCCCCGTACAAACCCCTAGTGCAGATGCACGGTATTGGTGCCAGCTCCTCTTACACTGTGGCAGCTTGGCTGCAGGAGGGGTTTGCACCCAGTGCAGACAAATTCTTGAACCGACTGAATAGTTCGCTCGACCCTCCATGCACGGGGAGATTGGCGGATCCCCGGTGACTCCTGCTGCTTTTCCTTCTGGGCAGGGAATGCAGGTGGGGGGGCCGCTCCCCTGGCCCATTGGGCCGCAGGAACTGCTGAGGTGTTTAGCAGCTGTGTACCTTGGCCAGCTTCCCCGGAGGGTAATTGCATTCTGCAGCCCTACAGCTCCCCCCACTTCCATTGCAGCAGGGCATGTTGTTCTGCTTGTTCCCTGCTGCGTGGCAGAGCTGTGACGGTGTATGGGTGGAGAGTGGCTGCCGCGTGTCCACCCCAGAAGTGGCTGCATGTTGGCAATAGTGATTTTTGTACATGATTCTGATCCTACTTACCTCAGGGTGCAAATCAGAGGTAAGTCAGTGGGCTCCTTAGGAGGCTCCTCCCCAGACTGGCTCTTCCCCGTGGGACGTGCTCCTTACTCTCACTCCAGTCTCGGGCCTACACTAGGGGCTGGTCTGCTCTGGGAACTTCCATCAGCCGAGGGCAGCGGATTACCTACAGTGATAGGAGAACCCCCTCCAGGTGTGTCTACAGTGAAGCACTCCAGCTGGGGCACTGCTGGGCCTGATTCTGATCTGCGTTACCCTGGTGTAAATCCAGACAGTGGCGGTTCACACTGGTATAAGGCTGATGTGGCAGCAGAATCAAGGGAAGTTATGCTCATTGCCTAGGCTTGGGTAGCCATGCCGCTCGGGGTGGGGGGTGACATAGCCTCTCCAGACACAACCCCCAGTGTAGACACAGTTATGTCGACAGAAGAGGGGTTCTAACGCCGGTCGGGGAAGGTGGCGTTCCCATACTTCTGTGGGTGTGGGCTGCTTCGGCACCAGGGTGGGGCCCAGACATACCTTTAATGGGCCCTACATCTTAGTCATGGAGAGTCCTTGGAGCCTGACTTCCCTTTCACTCTGCTTTTACAGCAGGGTCACTCCCCTGTTGTCACTGGGGTGACTTCTGCCATATCTTAGCTCAGACTCTGACCCTTCTGAGCGCCGCAGGTTCAAAGCCTCTTGCAGTGGACTGTGTTAAGCCACGAGGGCCTTACAGTCTGGTGTTTGGAGGCCGTTGGAGGTGAGACCATACCCCTGTAGGACTTGTATGCTCTGCATGGACATTAAAGCTCCCACAGAGCTCCAGAAGAGCTTCGTTCTGCAGCTGGAACTCTCACTGTGTGCTGAGAAGTCGATGTCCACCCCAGAGACGGTTGCATTTCAGCAGCGAGTGAAGTGACTCCATGTGCATATAACTCGTAAAGTGCTCTGGAAGGGTCCTTGGGGCTGGGACGTATACCATGGTAGGGCCTGAAACAACGTGCCGGGCCTGCTGGAAGCTGGCAGAATCTCAGTGCGACGCGTCTGACCCGCCTCTCGTGGGAGTTCTGCACTCTGGCAGCGATGTGCAGAATCAGGGCCTCACATCCGAGGGCACATCCTGAGCGGGTGTAAAACCAGAGTAAATCCACTGAATGGAAAGGAGCTACCTTGGCATTACACCAGTGTAGCTGAGAGCTCAGGGAGTGATTTGTCTCTCGCCAACCCTGATGTAAATCAGAAGTAACGCCACTGAAATCTGTCATGTAAACTGGGTGTGAGAGCAGAATTAGGACGCTGATCTCTAACCTCGCCCTTTGTAAGACAGGGACCATGTTTTCAGGGAGCAGAAAAGGTTGGTTTCGGGGACAGAAGCCGACTGCAGACAGCAGGCCAGATCTGCAGCTGGTGTAAAATGGTGTAGCTCCGGTGACTTCACTGGATCCATGCTGGTTTCCACCAGCTGAGGATCTGGCCCAGAGGTTCCCAGCCGCAGAAAGGGGGAGCTGGGGGGAGACTGTCAGTTACAAACAGTGCCTCAATGAATTGATTTTCCCTTTGAAAGCAGCGGAAGGAGCCGTGTCTCTGGGATTTAGCTCATGAGCGGTGATGGCTCAAAACTGGGTCAGTGGCTTTTCGGGGGCTGGAACGTGCTGCCTGGAGAAGGAGATTTTAACCCTCGCTCCCGGCCAGGCCAGAACTGGGTCGCCGATTTCATAACCGCTCCTGTGTGTCCTGGGGCCCGCACGGGGGTGAGGAGAGGCTGAGGCGGCTCCCAGCACCATCCGGGCATGAGGCCGTGGGCTGAGCGGATCCACGGGGCCTTGTGCCGCCTCTCGCTTGCCGTCCCCTCGGGCTCCTCCGATTTACTGAGGCGCAGTGGGTGATCTCAGCCCAGTGTAGCCAGCGCTGGGGGGCTACCGGTCAGCTGTGCTCGGGCTGGGGGAGCCTGCACAGAGGTTGCCAGTGGCAGGTCTCATCCCCTTGCAGGGATCTCTCTTGCATGAGGACTCCCCCACCTCCCCCCGCAGGGTGTTCACTGGGGGTGGGTCCTGACGGCAGCTCTGTCTACGCGTGGGTGAGTGCGTCACCTGCTTCCCCCAGGCCGCTCTGTGGAATTTCCAGGAGACCCCTTGCAGGGCTGACGAACGCTCTGGAATGAGACCGACCAGGACACCAGGGCTCTCAGACCCAGCTCTGCTGCTCACTCACTGTTGGGCCAGTCGCTGCCCCTCTCTGTGCCTCAGTTTCTCCATTTTTAAACTAGCTGCGATAAACTCTTTGTTCCCTCCCATGGCTCTCGGGGGACAGTGTGAGCTCTAGACACCCTCCCCCCGCCCCCAAGGAGTGCACAATCTCACGTTTCTCTTCGGGTATTTCCCCAGTGTCAGGAGCGTTACATCCTAGCCCTCAGGGGGAGCTGCGTGAGTCGGCTACCCTTCCCTGGGATGTGGCAGGCTGACTGGCCCCCCAGCCCCCCTCATTTAAACCTCGTTTGAATGCAGTGAGGTTTCAGCCCCACATAATTAACACAGCACCTGCCTCCAAGTTCCTGTAGCGTCCGCGGGCCGAGCTGGTTACACGCCTTTGGTCTTTCTGTTTAGATGCGGCCACTTTAAAGGGAGCGAAGGGCTGGGGCTGGGGAGGGACGGGAGCCAGGGGCCAGCAAGGCAGGAACAGGGCAGCTGCATGGCTGGGTTTGGGGACAGGGTATGAGGTGAGCTATTGACGAGCTGGGCTGAGTGAAGCCACTGCTGGCCTCTGGGAGCGGGTCACACAGGCTCACAGTCTTTTTAAGTTGCACTGTTCAGCCATGGATATCAAAGCACATTTCTCTATCCCCATTTTAGAGATGGAGAAACTGAGGCACAGAGAGGGGAAGTGACTGGCCTAAGGTCACCCAGCAGGTGAGCAGTAGAGCTGGGAGCAGACCAGGGGGCTCCGGCTGTTGGACCATGCTGCCTCCTTCAAGGCTATCACTCTGACGGGTGTGGCTAGCGTTCCAACAGCCACTTCACCCATCCCTGCTCCTGGGAGGGTCAGACGACAATGGTCAATGCCCGGGCATCCATGCTCCAGCACAGAGCCACGGGGGGAGACTTTCAAAAGCCTCAGGGGGTAGCTGTGTTAATCTGTATCCACAAAAAAAAACCAAGGAGTCCGGTGGCACCTTAAAGACTAACAGATTTATTTTGGGCATAAACTTTCGTGGGTAAAAACCCCACTTCTTCAGATGCATGGAGCGAAAGTTACAGATTCAGGCATTATCTAATGACACATAAAGAGACGGGAGAACCTCACAAGTGGAGAACCAGCGCTGATGGGGCCAATTCGATCCGGGTGGATGTGGTCCACTCCCAATAATAGATGAGGAGGTGTCAGTTCCATGCCCCTCTGCCATGTACATTGGCCAAACCGGACAGTCCCTACGTAAACAAATAAATGGACGCAAATCGGACATCAGGAACGGTAACATACAAAAGCCAGTAGGAGAACACTTCCATCTCCCTGGACATTCTCTAACACATTTTATAGAAAAGTCACTATTCTTGAACAAAAAAACTTCAGAAATAGACGTCAAAGAGAAACAGCAGAACTAAAATTCATTTGCAAAATTAACACCATTAATTTGGGCTCGAATAGGGGCTGGGAGTGGCTGGCTCATTACAGAAGCAGTTTTGCCTCTCCTGGAATTGACACCTCCTCATCTATTATTGGGAGTGGACCACATCCACCCTGATCGAATTGGCCCTGTTAACACTGGTTCTCCACTTGTGAGGTAACTCCCTTCTCTTCACGTGACATTGTATAATGCCGGCAGCTGTAATCTTCACTCCATGCATCTGAAGAAGTGGGGTTTTTACCCACGAAAACTTATGCCCAGATAAATCTGTCAGTCTTTAAGGTGCCACCAGACTCCTTCTTGTTTTCGAAAGCCTTCTATAGGCTCAGCTGCAGGGGGAGAGAACAGACCAGCTGGCATGTCCTAGGCTTGTGCTGGGGTGTGCATGTGTGGTTATGGTGGAAGTGCTGGTGGAGGTGCTGGTCATGGGATGAGATTGCCAAGCCGTGCATTTCCCATGCACCTAGGAGCACATCCCCTGCACTCTAGCTGACTCTGTCTGACCTGAGTGCTTAGCCAACATTCAGGTGCCTGGGGGTTGTTTCTGGGAGGAGGAGAAACTGATGATGAAGTCAGATATTTCTTGGATGCAATCCTGATTCTGCACAAAGAATGTACAAAGTCTGTTTCCCTGAACACAGCAGGAATCAAACAGCGAGAGACAGCTTCTTTGCTTACAACCCCAAGCCCCTTTCAGCCAGCACTTTGCCCAAAAGCTCTCCCTGCTAGCCTTTTCTCAGGGCAACACTCCCAGTGTTTCTGTGGCTGGTACTTCTCTGCCACCTTCTTTGCTCTGCCTCTCTTTTACCCACATGCCACCCTTCACGAAACAATACCCAGCGAAACTTCTCCCACATGGACCTGTGCTTTGGAGAGTGGGCTGCCGTTGTTTCAGCTACCTGGTTCCGCAAAGGAGCTTAATTGTTTCTTCCATTTATCCCAGATGAAGGACAGCTTTTGCCACCCAACTGTTTCAACCTGTAACACCCATAACACCACTTCCCCATCCTGCCAGTCCAAGCCACTCCTCTGCACTGAGCAGCAGCCATTGTAATAAAACCGTGCGCCACACCTGATCCGCACAGCCCTCTCCGCCGCGCGGCAGTGAGGGCTGTTCCCTGCACTGCACACGTAGCGCTGGGATGGGCTGCCCCCCCCAGAGCCAACCCCCCAGCTTTGCAGAGGCCTGGAGGCAGACGGAGACAGGGAGCCCACGCAGGGGCCTGGCCGCTGTGTGTTAAGGACGGAGGCGGCACGCAGTGCAGGGCAGTGGAGGACTCAGGGAATGGCTGCAGCATGACTGGGTGGTGGAGAAGCTGCAGAACACTCTGCTCAGACAGCCCAGCTGTGAGCTTCTCTCATTGCACAAGCCGCTGAGGCCAGTATCCTCCTTGGGCTTCCTCCAGCTGAGTCGCTGGCCTCCAACTGGCCTTTGGGAGCCCATCCTGCCGCCCAGGGATCTCCCAGCCGCTGCTGGCTAATCCTGGCCCTGTCTTGTGGTTCAATCCCGTCTCCCCGCACGGCGCTCGGCTTCCCCCACCCCCAAGCAGCTGTTCTGTTGTCGGGAGGCCGATAAGAGCATTTCCAACATGTTTCTTCTGCTTTCGCTTGCTGGCTTCAAAGCCAGCCCAGGCCTGTGAGCTGCGTTGGGGCTGCTCCGTGGCTAGACTCCAGCCAGGTCCTGTGGCCCGGGTCGGTCAGTGACCTGAGAGGCAGAGCTTCCTCTAGCACAAAGGATCTCATGAAAATCCCAGATGGAAAAGTGCCAGCGGCCACCCCACTCCGCCCCCTCTGCTAAAGCGTGATCCTTCCGCGGGTGCTTTGGCCAGCGCCGCCTTCAAATGCCTCAGATCAAGGGACTTCCCCTCTGCTCCTCCCCAGACTGGCTCTTCCCCACGGGACGTGCTCCTAACTCTCACTCCAGTCTCAGGGCCCGACTCTCCTCCCTCGCTCTGCTGCAGATCGACAGCAGCTCCACGGAAGACCAAGGGAGTTTTGGCCGAGTACCGGATTTCGTTAGCGGAATCATTCCCCATTGCATATGAATCTCCTCTTGCGCTGACGCAAATCCGTTACCTTCGCCTGACTCGCTCCCTAAACGAGCCCCCCTGTGATTTGAAGACCAGGCGGCGCGTCCAGGATCTATTGCATTCTGGGAACAACAGGAGCTCAGCGTCATGTTGGAAGCCGTGATGGGAAAGCAAGAATCAGTCGGGCCCTTTAAGGTTTATTGAAGGAAACAAGGGGGCAGCGGGTGGGAATGAACCAGTCCCGTTTGAGCTCTCACCCTCCTGCCAAGGAGCAGAAAGGTCGGCCTGTTACAGCTGGACTCGGCCTCGACTGCTGAGACGCTCCACTGGATTATCCCAAATTCTGGGGAATATTTGCACCCTCCTTTCTTTACAACACAAACAGCATTTTCTGCAGGCCTAACCTAGGGCAGCTCTCTGATGGGTCCTGGGGAGCGATTGTGGGGAAATGAAGGAGGAAGGACTCTGTGAGAGAGAGCACAGTGGGTGTGTCTCGCCTGGCACAATCTGCACTGAGCTGAATGCACAAAGCTGGCTCCAGCAGACCCCTAGAACTGTGAAGGGGGAGCGGGAAGTGGTTTGACCCATCCCACGTGGGGATGAAACCAAGAGCCTTCCAAGTTTTTCATCTAAAACCAGGGTGGTAGGTAGGGAGAGGAGAGGAGAGGAGAAAGTGCCTTAGCTCAGCAGTCAAGGACTCATCTGGAAGTGAGACTTGAACCTTGGCCGTCTAGACTATTCTGTGGTGGGGTTCTCCCTGCTGGGGTGAGTTTACTGGGTATAACTACTTAACTATTTGTTACGGCAGAGTACGAGAGAGACATTGACTCCGTGGCCCAGTGCTTGGGGCCTTGACCTCAGAGATGAGAGGCCCGTGCTCCAATCCCTCTGTTTTTTCAACCTAAGTCCCTGCCCCCTCCAGGGAGTGCCCTTGCTACCAAGTTATTCTGGGGTCTCTCTTCACTTCAGTCCAGGACCTGCACAAAGTCTCCTCAACCCCAGCCCTTTGCCATGACAAGTTTTGTTCATTTCATCAAGACACGCCCAACCGGCGCTGCGGCAGGGCACGCAAAAGGAAATCACTAGCTAAACAGCGACATGTGCTGCAGCAAGACACTGGCGTTTCCTGAACCAGCAACGTGCAGGGGAATCTGTTTCCTTTGATCTCGAGAGTAATGCCACGTTAAAACCGGGCCTTTATTTAACGAGGCAAAGGCTGCTTGTGCAGTTTAGGATCTGGAGTTGTCTGGCCATTATTGGGATGGGTGATGTGGCGGGGGGGAGTGCTGTACTTTATGGAGTAGTACAGTACTGCCTAGTGGCTAGAGCGTTGATCTGGGAGCTAAGAACTCCGAGTTCTATTCCTCGCTCTGGCTGCCTACTCTTGGGTGAGGCACTTGCCTCTGGCTCCCCTCCCGTCCTTTGCTTATCTCATCTGTTTAGATGGTTGGAGAGAGGATGGTCTCTTTGTACAGCACCTAGCACGGTGGAGCCTCTCGGCCCTGCCCCCTCATAATAAAATCTTTGCTAAGTGACGTGTGTAATGGGTGCAAGAACACTCACCTATTTCAACAGAGCTTTTGCAAAGTTTAACGAGCATCTCTTAGGAGCTTTGCGATCTGTGGCTGACGGGCACTATTCCAGAGAGAGGAGGAGGAATTCCTGACCCAGTCTGTCCAGTAGAGAGCAGTGGGCCTCATGGATCCTAGCCAGCGAGATGCGAGACTAGATCTCATGACAAGGTCCCAGCTTCCGCTCAATGCAGGCCCAGTGAGAAAGGTCCTTTTGAAATCATGCCATGAGCTCCCCAGTGCTCACTCGCACCAGGCGACACCTGATGCTCCTCCCAGGACTCTGCTGCTGTTCTCATGCAATGAGAACCACCCAACGCACGGCTGAGAGCCCCCCAGCCCCGCCCCGTGTCCAGAGCGCAGCACGACACAGATTTGAAGACCCCGGGGTTTTCCACCGCGCTGTTTCTCTGGGGCTGGCAGACAGCGATGTTAAGGTCAAGTCACTCGTGTCAGGCATTCATAACTGCATGGCTGCCCACGAAGGCTGTGGGGATTGGGGAGCGCCTGTGAGTGGCCCGAGGCTGAGAGGGGGCTAAGACACACAGAGGCCAGCACTTTTCCCAGAGGCGTTTGCTAGCGGGAGGGGTGCTCCTTGTCCAAGTGGCATTTCGAGAGAGGGATGGAGCCTGAGTCTGGATCCAGGCCCGAGTTCCAGGGGGCTCAGATCTTGGGGGGTGGTTACACCCAGGACACGGATCCAGCCCTAGTCATCCCCACCTTTCGGGGTTGTAGGACAAGGGGTGACTGACTGCACCCCAAAAATCTCAAAGACACAGGAGTGTCCTGCCCTGGGCCCAGGCTGCCAGCCCGCATTGCAGTGGGCCCTAGGACAGCGGGAGCTGGGGGGAGAACGGGCCCCTGGTTTCCTGCAGAGAGGGGATTCTCCAGCAGGTCTGGGCCTGGCTCGCTAGGAGCGGGGCCATTAGCACTTCCCAGGCGGATTTCTGGGCCTGGAGGCTAAAACGTTTTATTCTCTCTCTCTTTGCAGTTAAAAAAGCCAAGTTTGACGGGGCCCAAGGTAAGTCGCTCCCGCCACCCCTGGTCACACGGGCGACACGGCTGCACTGCAGGAGGGGGCCGGGTTTCCCGCAGGGGGTCAGTGTGGGCCTGGCTTTACAAAGCAGAGTGGGCTGCTGAGCCGAAGGGGCATGGGGGGCCCCGGGGTGAGCAGCCTGGGGGTGCTGGGGAGAAAGGCACAGAGGGAGCAGGCAAGAGCAGCCCCTAGGCGTGAGGCAGGGGAGCCTGGAGCCCCGAGCTAGGCCTCGTTCTAAGGACTCCTGGGGGGGCCCGTCCCAGCTTCCCCAGGGTTCACCGAAAAGGATCAGCAGGTCGAAAGGACAAAATAGAGAGGAAGTGGGGTCCAGTGGTTAGAGCTGGGGAGTTGGCGTCAGGACTCCTGGGTTCTACCCCTGGCTCTGGGAGGGGAGTGGGGTCCAGTGGTTAGAGCTGGGGAGTTGGCGTCAGGACTCCTGGGTTCTACCCCTGGCTCTGGGAGGGGAGGGGAGTCTAGACACACATGGGTCACACCCACGTCTACAGGCACACAAGCATGCTATACATACCCATACACTCGTTGTGCGCACACACTCACATGCACACAGATCTCACTGGCTTCCTTTCTGTGACGCCCGGGCAGGAGGGCTCGTTTCACCCCATCTGTGCAGAGCTGGGGGGCACCCGGCTCCGCTCCCGCACCTGGGATGGGAAGCGCCTCCTCCTTGTCAGTAGGGTGACCAGACGTCCCGATAAAATCAGGACCGTCCCAATATTTAAGGTGTTTGTCCCACGTCCCGACCAATCTTTGGTCGGGACGTAATTTGTCCGATATTTCACTCCCCCCCTTTCCCCCACCATGTGTCCCGATATTTTCTTCATCTCATCTGGTCACCCTCCCTGTCAGCCAGGCGTAGAGCAGACGTGCGGGGCAGGAACCATCCAAACCCACCCAGAGCTTGTCCCCTCTGCACAGAGCACCAAGCATCAGGGGAGCTGAGCCGGCACCAGGAGCGACCCCTGCTGGAGAGCGGAGCTGCTGTCAATCCCCCTCTGCCCCTGCCTCTACCAGCCCTGGCCTGGGAGGGCGGGAGGTGTCCCATGCACACAGCGGCCAGGGGGGTGGGGGCAGTGGGACAGGGGAGCCAGCCAGGCTGCCAGAGGCAGCTCTGATGAAATACCCAGCGGGGTGAGCGACGCCCCAGGTCTGGGGTGGGGGGAGAGGAGCCCGAGCTGCCCTGGGTCTAGTCACTCCTGGACACTCGGCACCTCTGCAATCCCCCCCCCGGCACCTCTGCAATCCCCCCCGGCACCCCGGCACCTCTGCAATCCCCCCCGGCACCTCTGCAATCCCCCCCGGCACCTCTGCAATCCCCCCCCCGGCACCTCTGCAATCCCCCCCCGGCACCTCTGCAATCCCCCCCGGCACCCCGGCACCTCTGCAATCCCCCCCCGGCACCTCTGCAATCCACCCCGGCACCTCTGCAATCCCCCCCCCCTGCACCTCTGCAATCCCCCCCCGGCACCTCTGCAATCCCCCCCGGCACCCCGGCACCTCTGCAATCCCCCCCGGCACCCCGGCAATCCTCCCCCCCCGGCACCTCTGCAATCCCCCCCCGGCACCTCTGCAATGCCCCCCACCCCCGCACCTCTGCAACGCCCCCCCGCACCTCTGCAATCCCCCCCTGCACCTCTGCAATCCCCCCCCGGCACCTCTGCAATGCCCCCCACCCCCGCACCTCTGCAATCTCCCCCCTGCACCTCTGCAATCTCCCCCCTGCACCTCTGCAATCTCCCCCCTGCACCTCTGCAATGCCCCCCACCCCCGCACCTCTGCAATCCTCCCTCCCTGCACCTCTGCAATCTCCCCCCACCCCGCACCTCTGCAATCCCCCCCGGCACCTCTGCAATCCCCCCCCCGCACCTCTGCAATCTCCCCCCCACCCTGCACCTCTGCAATCCCCACCCCCCCTGCAATCCTCCCCCCTGCACCTCTGCAATCCTCCCCCCGGCACCTCTGCAACCCCCACCCCCGCACCTCTGCAATCTCCCCTCCCCCGCACCTCTGCAATCTCCCCCCCCCGCACCTCTGCAATCTCCCCCCCCCCGCACCTCTGCAATCCCCCCCTGGCACCTCTGCAATCTCCCCCCCCCCCCGCACCTCTACAATCCCCCCGCACCTCTGCAATCTCCCCCCCCCCCCGCACCTCTGCAATCCACCCACCAGCACCTCTGCAATCCCCCCCCGGCACCTCTGCAATCCCCCCCCTCCGCACCTCTGCAATCCCCCCCCGGCACCTCTGCAATCCCCCCCCCGGCACC
Organism: Mauremys mutica; assembly: GCF_020497125.1. NCBI lineage: Eukaryota > Metazoa > Chordata > Testudines > Geoemydidae > Mauremys > Mauremys mutica. Next base: position 12,305,653 of record NC_059095.1, on the reverse strand, counting down.
TCTGCAATGCCCCACCCACCCACCAGCTGGTGCTGCCATCTCTGCCCAGGGAGTGAATCACAGGCCAGGCCAGAGTGGGCTGGGGCGGGGTGGACTGAGGGGCATTAGCAGAGCTGGGGGCGGGGGAGATCCCAGGGCTGGGCTAGCAGGGGGCTGCGGGTCAGGACTGAGGGGCATTAACAGAGCCGCGGGGATCCCAGGGCTGGGCTAGCAGGGGGCTGCGGGTCAGGACTGAGGGGCATTAACAGAGCCGCGGGGATCCCAGGGCTGGGCTAGGCTAGCAGGGGGCAGGAGGTCGGGACTGAGGGGCATTAGCAGAGCAGTGTAGCACAGTTGGGTCAGGATACACTGCATTAACCATGCTGCATGTGGGCTGAAGCAGCGTCGGGAGCTGACCGTGCCCCTAGCTGGCGACAAACTCTGCTGAAAGTTCTTGTGTGGGACTGTCCCGGTGCTGAGATGGTCGGGAAGGGTGTGTGGGGGAGTGGAGCTGGTGCTGGAGGAGTGGGGGCTGGGCCTGGGGCTGAGATGGTCGGGAAGGGGGGGCTGGAGCTGGTGCTGGAGGAGTGGGGGAGGAGTGGGGGTGGGCTGGTCCCGGGGCTGAGATGGTCGGGGAGTCCAGGGCAGGGTCGGTGCTGGAGGAGCTGGGGCTGGGCTCAGGGAGGGCAGTGCAGGGAGAACCTCCCTTGTGTTGGCTGGAGACGCCTCTTGAGGACAGGGAGGCCCCTGGGCTGATGGGAAGAACCAGCGGGTGGCCTTTGAGGCTGGGGGTGGGGAGCACGAGGTTGTCTGACCCGCCCAGGGGACTCGCGGTGCCCCCCGCCCGGGACGGGGCTGATCCAGACCCAGAGCTCCACCCTCTGCTCCCTTCCCTGCAGAGAAGTTCAACACCTACGTGACGCTGAAGGTGCAGAATGTCAAGAGCACGACCATCGCGGTGCGGGGCAACCTGCCCTGCTGGGAGCAGGACTTCATGTTGTGAGTACTCCCCTCGGGTGGGGGTGGGGCCCCAGGGCCTCCCGCTCTTGGGGGGCTGCTGTCAGAACGTAAGAACAGCCACACTGGCTCAGACCAATGGTCCATCCAGCCCAGTGTCCTGTCTTCCAACAGTGGCCAATGCCAGGTGCCCCAAGAGGAATGAACAGACCAGGGAATCATCAAGTGATCCATCCCCTGGCGCCCAACCCCAGCTTCTGGCAAACAGAGGCCAGGGACACCATCCCTGCCCATCCTGGCTAATAGCCATTGATGGACCTATCCCCCATGAATCTATCTAGCTCCCTTTTGAACCCCGTTATAGTCTTGGCCTTCACAACACCCTCTGGCAAGGAGTTCCACAGGTTGACAGTGTGTTGTGTGAAAAAATATTTTCTTGTGTTTGTTTTAAATCTGCTACCTATTCATTTCATTTGGTGACCCCTTGTTCTTGTGTTATCAGAAGGAGTAAATAACACTTCCTTATCTACTTTCTCCACACCCGTCATGATTTTATAGACCTCTATCATATCCCCCCTTAGTTGCCTCTTTTCCAAGCTGAAAAGTCCCAGTCTTATTAATCTCTCCTCATACAGAAGCCGTTCCATACCCCTAATCATTTTTGTTGCCCTTTTCTGTACCTTTTCCAATTCCAATATGTCTTTTTTGAGATGGGGCGACCACATCTGCACGCAGTATTCAAGGTGTGGACATACCATGGATTTATATAGAGGCAACATGATATTTTCTGTCCTATTCTCTATCCCTTTCTTAATGATTCCCAACCTTCTGTTCACTTGTCTGACGGCCGCTGCACATGGAGTGCTTGATTTCAGAGAACTCTCCACAATGACTCCAAGATCTCTTTCTTGAGTGGTAACAGCTAATTTAGATCCCATCATGTTATATGTATAGTTGGGATTATGTTTTCCAATGTGCATCACTTTGCATTTATCAACATTGAATTTCATCTGCCATTTTCTTGCCCAGTCACCCAGTTTTGTGAGATCCTTTTGTAGCTCTTCGCAGTCTGCCTGGGACGTAACTATCTTGAGTAGTTTTGTATCATCTGCAAATTTTGCCACCCCACTGTTAACCCCTTTTTCCAGATCGTTTATGAATATGTTGAATAGGACTGGGCCCAGTACAGACCCCTGGGGGACACCACTATTTACCTCTCTCCATTCTGAAAACTGATCATTTATTCCTACCCTTTGTTTCCTGTCTTTTAACCAGTTACCAATCCACGAGAGAACCTTCCCTCTTATCCCATGACAGCTTACTTTGCTTAAGAGCCTTTGGTGGGGGACTTTGTCAAAGGCTTTCTGAAAATCTAACTACACTATATCCACTGGATCTCCTTTGTCCACATGCTTGTTGACCCCCTCAAAGAATTCTAGTAGATTGGTGAGGCATGATTTCCCTTTACAAAAACCATGTTGACTCTTTCCCAACAAATTATGTTCATCTATGTGTCTGATAATTTTGTTCTTTACGATAGTTTCAACCAATTTGCCCGGTACTGAAGTCAGGCTCACTGGCCTGTAGTTGCCAGGGTCACCTCTGGAGCCATTTTAAAAAATCGGCATCACATTAGCTATCCTCCAGTCATTTGATACAGAAGCTGATTTAAATGATAGGTTACGGATGACAGTTAGTAGTCCTGCAATTTCACATTTGAGTTCCTTCAGAACTCTTGGGTGAATGCCATCCGGTCACGGTGACGTGTCAATGTTAAGTTTATCAATCAATTCCAAAACCTCCTCTAATGACACCTCAATTTGGGACAGTTCCTCAGATATGTCACCCAAAAAGAATGGCTCAGGTTTGGGAATCTCCCTCACATCCTCCAATAGTGAAGACCAATGCAAAGAATTCATTTAGTTTCTCCGCAATGGCCTTATCTTCTTTGAATGCTCCTTTAGCATCTCAATCGTCCAGTGGCCCCCCTGGTTGGTTAGCAGCTTCCTGCTTCTGGTGTATTTTAAAAAAAATGCTGTTACTTTGAGTCTTTGGCCAGCAGTTCTTCAAATTCTTTTTTGGTCTTTCTAATTAGGTTTTTACACTTCATTTGCCAGAGTTTATGCTCCTTTCTATTTTCCTCACTAGGCTTTAACTTCCACTTTTTAAAGGAGGCCTTTTAGCCTCTCGCTGCTTCTTTTACTCTGTTGTTTAACCACAGGGGCTCTTTTTTGGTTCTCTTACTGTGTTTTTAATTTGGGGGATACATTGAAGTTGAGTCTCTATTATGGTGTCTTTGAAAAGTTTCCACGCAGCTTGGAGGGATTTCACTTTTAATTTCTGTTTCACTAACCTCCTCATTTTTGTGTAGTTCCCCTTTCTGAAAATAAATGCTGCAGTGGTGGGCTGCTGTGGAGCTTTCCCCGCCACAGGGATATTAAATTTAATTATATTATGGTCACTATTACCAAGCGGCCCAGCTATATTCCCCTCTTGGACCTGATCCTGTGCTGCACTTAGGACTAAATCAAGAATTGCCTCTCCCCGTGTGGCTTCCAGGACTAGCTGCTCGAAGAAGCAGTCATTTAACATGTCAAGAAAGTTTATCTCAGCATCCAGTCCTGAGGTGACGTACCCAGTCAATATGGGTAGAGCTGAGATCCCCCAGTATTACTGAGTTTTTTGTTTCAATAGCCTCTCTAATCTCCCTGAGCATTTCAGAGTCACTAACACCATCCTGGTCAGGTGGTCTGTAATCCAGCCCTACTGCTATATTCTGATTTTCCAAGCATGGAATTACTAGCCATAGAGATTCTATAGTACAATTTAGTTAATTTGAGATTTTTACTTTATTTGATTCTACGCTTTCTTTCACATATAGTGCCACTCCCCCACCAGCACCACCTGTTCTGTCCTTCCAATACATTCTGTACCCTGGTATTACTGCGTCCCATTGATTATCCTCATTCCACCAGGTTTCTGTGATGCCTTTTGTATCAATATCCTCATTTAACAGGAGGCACTCGAGTTCACCCAGCTTATTGTTTGGACTTCTAGCACTGGTATATAAGCACTTTAAAAACTTGCCATTTTTTGGCTGTCTGCTATTGCATGATGTAATCGCATAAACGATCAAACCCACGTGCCACACAAGCTCCACAAATCCTCAAAATCAGGCACGTCCCAGATAAACCGGGACGTCGGGGGCTCGGGTGCAGGATCCCCGGAGCCAGCAGCGGGAACTGAGATGCTCTGTTGCCCTTAGCTCTTCACCCTGCCCTTATCTCTAGGGGTCACTGATCTGGAACCTGCCCCATGGCCCGGGGCAGCTGGATGCTGAGTCCCCAGCAACCCCAAGTCAGGCGCCTCTCCCATCCCCTCTGTCAAGGCCTTGCCCCCACCCCCACCCCCATCTCCCTCCCAGAGATCAGAGAATCATAGAATCTCAGGGGTGGAAGGGACCTCAGGAGGGATCTAGTCCAACCCCCTGCTCAAAGCAGGACCAACCCCAACTAAATCATCCCAGCCAGGGCTTTGTCAAGCCTGACCTCAAAAACCTCTAAGGAAGGAGATTCCACCACCTCCCTAGGGAACCCATCCCAGTGCTTCACCACCCTCCTAGTGAAACAGTGTTTCCTAAATATCCAACCTAAACCTCCCCCTCTGCAACTTGAGACCATTGCTCCTTGTTCTGTCATCTTCTACCACTGAGAACAGTCTAGATCCATCCTCTTTGGAACCCCCATTTCAGGTAGTTGAAAGCAGCTATCAAATCCCCCCTCACTCTTCTCTTCTGCAGGCTAAACAATCCCAGTTCCCTCAGCCTCTCCTCATAAGTCATGTGCTCCAGCCCCCTAATCATTTTTGTTGCCCTCTGCTGGACTCTTTCCAATTTTTCCACATCCTCCTTGTAGTGTGAGGCCCAAAACTGGACACAATACTCCAGATGAGGCCTTACCAGTGCCGAGTAGAGGGGAATGATCACGTCCCTCGATCTGCTGGCAATGCCCCTACGTATACAGCCCCAAATGCCGTTAGCCTTCTTGGCAACAAGGGCACCCTGCTGACTCATATCCAGCTTCTTGTCCACTGTAACCCCTAGATGCTACTACAGGAGGCGGCTGTGGCACCAGGAGTGTCTCAGGTCACCCCGCCTTCAGTGGGTGGCCTGGAGAAACTCCCGGCCCATCGGCAGCCCCCCGGCCATGGAGCCTGCAATCAGGTGGAGGGGAAGGGGAGACGTCTCTTGGCGCACCCATGGCTGTTGGCCTTGCCAGACCCCCAGGTGGGTGCCGGATCCCTGCTCTCTGCCTGGGCACGATGCCCGAGGCACTCGACACACCAGTGGAGAGCTAGAGAGAGCAGGCTGCCAGCTGAGCCACTGCAGTCTGCAGAGGGGGCCTGGGGAACCGGAGCAGGGTGAGACCAGGAATTCCCTGCCCGTCAGCAGTGTAAACACCCGCCGTGGCACAGAGAGGGGGCACTGGGCATGCCGGGAGGCCACAGCTAGGCACAGAGCCTGGGGCTGCTGGGAACATGGCGGCTGTTAACCCCCAAGATGAGGCAGACCCTGGAGGGATCCCAGCAGCAAGAGGAAACCGCCTCTCCCCTTTGCTCCCTCATTTTCCATCCATCTGCTTAAAGCGTCAGACACGAGCGCGTCCCAGACCCGGGGCCGGGGGGCTGCAGGCTGGGCCGCTGCAGAGACAGCCGGGACTCCCCCAATCACCGCCCCTCGAATGACGCTCCCGTCTCAGGCCAAACACTCCCGCAGCAGATTAAAGTGACACGGGTCCAACGATTGGCGGCTCCAGATTCGTCCTTGCTCGGAAGCGGGGTCCTGACTTCTACGCAGCGAGGCGGGAGGAGATTCAGAAGCACGTTGGCGTGTGTTAAACTCACGCCTCGGGTGCTGGGAAAGTCAAACAGTTTTGTGGGACCTACCAAAGAAAAAAGTGCCCCCCCCCATTAACTCAGAGACACCATGTCCAGAGCTGAGCTGTGTCTAGATGACAAGTCACAGCTAGTGCGATCTTGGGAGCTGGCGCTGTCTGTCTGACCTCCCTAGGCCATGCTCCGGCGCTGGCTCGGGGGGGCTCCCAGCTCCCCCGGTCCCAACCTCTCCCAGCAGGGGGCGCTGTGGGGAGTGGGGCAGGAGCACTGACTCCCAGCTGCTGCAGTAAGAGGCCCCATGGCATGAGCTCAGCCAGATGTGGGGCCCAATGGGGACGGGGGTCATGGGGGAGGCGGCGAGCCAGCCGAGGCCAGCGGTGCTGGGCACATGGTCGCTTTGCTTCCCTTGCAGTGAGATTAACCGGCTGGACCTGGGGCTGACGGTGGAGGTGTGGAACAAGGGACTGATCTGGGACACCATGGTGGGGACGGTGTGGATCCCCCTGCAGACCATCCGGCAGTCCAACGAGGTAGGCACGGGGCACTCTCCCCAGCGGGGCCCAGACAGCCGCCGCTCCCCGGCCTTCCTGACTCCCTGCCCCGGTCTCTGCCCTTCGGAGCCAGCCAGGACTGGGCGTCACCCCCTGCCGGCCTTCCGGGGTGGAGCGAGGGGAGGGTCTGGGTCTGGGGGGAGGAGGGACCAGTGTCCTGGCAGAGCCACCTGGCCCCTGGGCCCCCAAGTGCCCTTCCTGTGCCAAGGCTCAGCCTCCTCCTAACCCACAGGGCACATCCCGGCAGAGCCAGGCTGGTGGGACCTGGAGACAGGTGGGGAAGGGCAGGTGTCCACCTGCTTGGGGGTGGGGAGGGTCAGCCTGGGGGATTTGGGGGTCTCTTCCAGCAGCTGGGAGGAAAGCAAGGCTGGGGGGGGAGGAGGAGTCTCCAGGGTGCAAAGGGTTAATGATGAGCCTCTGTACCAAGCCCTTGTGCCCCCTCCAGCGGTCGGCGCTCTGAGGCGCCATGGGGCAGGCCGGGGGTTTAGCCCCCCTGCCCTGGTACTGCTCCTGCAGGCAGGGAGGAGCTCCATGACTGGGCACTGCCGCAAATCGTCCTCTCCTGAAGGGGGGTTCGAGGCAGGGGGCGGGTGGAGGGTCCAGACAGCACAGCTCTTCACTATGGCTGCTAGCAGGAGGGGGAGCAGGGATCTGGGACTCAGGACTCCTGGGTTCCATTCCTGGCTCAGGAAATCGCTGCCCCCCCTTTGTGCCTCAGTTTCCCCCCCCCCAGTAACAGACCCTCCCCCGGCACACAGAGCCGTGGGGCTTAGCCCCATGAAAGGCCCGGAGCAGGGGAGCATGGCTGGGTTATTTGCCAGGCTGGGAGACTCTAAGTGGGGCTTCGTTCCCCTGGCGTCTGCCCTGACCCCCCAGTTCTCTCCCCTAGGAGGGGCCCGGGGAATGGCTCACCCTCGACTCCCAGGTCATCATGACCGACAACGAGATCTCTGGCACCAAGGACCCCACCTTCCACCGCATCCTGCTGGACACCCGCTTCGAGTTACCGCTCGGTACGGTGCCGTCCCGGGGCCAGGGGGCGAGCGGGGCTCCTAGCCTGTGCCTGGGGGTCTCCCTCCTTGGGGGTATTTCCCTCCTCACACCCCAGATGGGGGATTGAAAGAGATGGGGGACCCCCAAACTGGAAACGCAATGGGGGTTGTGGCTCAGGATTGGGGGGCGCTGGCAGAGGTGGGGGGCAAGCCCAGGGCTGGGATAGCAGGGGGCTGCGGGTCGGGACTGAGGGGCATCATCACAGTCCTTTCCTGGATCCCCACCTTCACACCATGTGCCCGACCTACCACTGCTCCTCTCCACCCTCCTTTCCCTTCCGGTGAGGAGCCGATCAGGGTGTGGGGCACCCCAACTCCACTCCCACCCTCTGGCCCAGCCCTGCCACCCCCCTTCCCTCCCTGCCCCACAGATCCATCCCCCCCATCCCCCAGCACAGGCTGCCTCTCCCCACCATCCTCTGCGCAGCTGCAGGCCCAGCCAGAGGCTGGCGCCATGACCCAGAGCTGGGCCCCCATGTGCAGGGCCCCAGGGGCTGCGTTGGGAGTGGGGGGGCCGGACCACAGAGACCCCACGGGCTGCTGGCAAGGGGGCCTCTCTGCTTTCAGACATCCCCGAGGAGGAGGCCAGGTACTGGGCGAAGAAGCTGGAGCAGCTGAATGCTATGAAGGATCAGGACGATGTAAGTCAGCCCTGGGCCTGGCACCCCCTGCCGGCCCTGATCCCCTGTGTGTGTTCGCAGCTCCCCCGCCCCCGGCACCGCTGGGTTGTGTGCATTCAGGTGGCGCCTGGCTGGGCGAGCGTGCCAGGGCCTCACTGGCAGAGACAGGACCAGGGGGACGGGGCAGGAAATCAGAGCGTCCCGCGGGCATCTGCTCTGAGTGCCCTGGGAGTCTATCATCACCCCCCCGAAGGGCTGCGGGGGGAGGGGGCCGGCCCGGAGACTGCCTGGCCGGGACGCCCGTGACCGCCCCTCTGTTCTCTCCCCAGTACGAGTTCCAGGAGGAGCAGGACAAACCGCTCCCCGTGCCCGGCTCCCAGTGCTGTAAGTACCGATCCCCTCCAGCATCAAGCCCCCCACCCCTCTGGGCCTGTGACCCTCCAGCTCCCGCAGAGCTGGGTCACAGGTGCCTCTCGGGCTGGACCCCGGGGGGGCTGGACGGAGCTGGGGGGGGAGGAGTTTGTTTGACCCCCCAGGTGAGGTGGGGTGGGGGTGATCATAGGGCCCGTGTCTCCCTTGCCCCCCAACTCCCAGTCCCCGCCCCGTTCCCGTGCATGGCCCACGCCACCCCGATTAGCGTGGGGACGACGCCTCTAGCCCGCACCCTGCGGGGTTCCCAGCACGTCGCCCCCTCTGGGTCAGCAGCTGCAGCGTTCCTGCCAGGGGGCGACAGCTGGGGAGGGGTCTGGGCTGACGACACGCCCCAGCCTGGGAAGCAGGGACTCGGCCTGGGTCGCTGGAGACGTGCTCCCCCCTTCCCTCTCTCCTTCCCCCTGCTCTGTCTCCCTCCCCTCCTCTGCCGTGTGTTCGCTCTCCTCCGCTCCAGTCCTCTGCCTTGGCCTGGGAAGCTTTGGAGCAGGGTCGGTTCGGCTCGGCCCACGTCTGGGAGGCAGCTCGTCTGAACGGGGTGCGGGGGGGAGCGGGTGGGACAGGGCTGAGGGAGAGCTGACAGGGGTGGGGACTCAGCACTGACTTAGGGAGAAGGGCCCAGCCCAGAGAGGGGTCGGATCTGGCCGAGGAGCACCGAGCCCCCTGCTGAGGCGAGGAAGGAACTAAGGCATAAGGGCTGGAGCATTTGAGGTCTGGAGGTGCCCGCGTGAAGGCAGAGCTGGGGGCTGGATCCTCCTCAAATCTCTTGGCCTTGCAGTGAGAGGTGGCCGCACCCAGCCCAGCTGGCAGCAGAGTCACGGGGTGACCCTGAACCAGTCACTCCTCCCTGACCCCCGCACACACTCCGTGCCTCAGTTTTCCCCTCTGCAGCATGGGCGCTCGTCACACCCACCTCAAAGGGCTGTGCACTGGGGCAAATGGGTCCGTGAGGCTAGTTCTCTCCTGCCCGAAGGCCGGGGAGGCCGGTGGGGTTACCCCAGGGATGACTCTGTCCCATTAGTTCTGAGCCAGGCGTGAGGGGCTCTCACCCCTGCTTCTGTTGATGTCCCTCAGCGTGGCCTCTGGCCTCCTGCGTTTGCTCCCTCCTGCTGCCCCAGGCTTTCTGCCCCTGCTTCGCTGTGGCGCGGAGGCCGGGGAGCTGCGTTTGCTCCGGCCTAACGGGTCTTTTTGGCGCGCTCATGTTGCTGAAGTTGGAGAATGACGACTGGCCGAGATCAGGCCAGGGAACAGGCTCCCCCAGGCCCTGGATGTGGAGATGGCGGCTTCAGGGCCCAGTGCCAGTCTCTCTCCTCCCGCGGGGGGATGGGGGGGCAGAAACAGGGGCTCGGGATGCCCGGAGCAGCCTCACAGTGTAACACTCCAGCCCCTGATGGGGTAAGAAGGAGGCGACCCAGATCCACCAGGATTTAAGAGCTGCTCCCCCTCCCTATGCTTTCTCCCAGCCTCCCCCAAACATCTGGATCTGCCTCTCACAGACCCCCGCTCTTCCCCCAGTCCCCTGCCCCCATGAATCCTTGCTCTCCCCACGTCCTGCTGGGCCTTGCAGCCTGCCGGGGCCTGTGCGGAACATCCCTTCTTCCGAGGGGCCTGGCCCGCAGCGCTCAGCTCGGGCTCGGGAGCTCCCCAGCGCGTGGTGGGGGCCGGGGCTGGAGCCGAACCCCGACTCCGCCCGGCGCAGCGCCGGAGTCTGAGCGTCGGGGCTGCGGGCGGAAGCTGGGGGTCTGCTTTGGGCCGGGCTGTAAAAGGGGCTTTGGTCTCCCACCCCCCCGGGCTCTAACACCTACCCCCACAGCCGTGTCCGTCTTATTGTCTCTGCCCCTTTTCTTTATAGGCAACTGGAATTATTTTGGCTGGGGAGAGCAGCAGAGTAAGTATCCGATCGCCTTCTCACCCAGAACGCAGCTGGCTCCCCCCTTTCCTGCCCGCTGGCCTCCCACCTCCCAACCAGGGGAGGCCCATTCTGCCTCTGGCCCCTCCAAGGCCCGGTGGCTAACCCAGAAGAGCCGTGCAGGGGAGCAGAGGGGGCCGGGTGGCTAGCGGGCAATGCAGGGGGGCCGGGGACTAGACTCACCTCTGCCTTGGCCTGGCCTGGCTTTCGTCTTTCCATGCAGTTGGCACGTCTCCCCCGTGCTCCTGGAGAGAGGGGCACAGGACCGGCTACGAATGCGTTTTGGGGTGGGTGGATGGACCGTCCCCGGGGCGGGGCGGGATGGGGCAGTGTGCAGGTGGCATTGCAATCTGGGCTCAAGCCCAGCACGCCGGGCTTTCTTGGTCCATGGGGCCAGCCAGAGGGGATTGCCCAGGGACCCCCTGCCCCTCCAAGGCAGGAGAGCAGTAAGTCGGCATCCTGTAGACCCCTCCTCCATCTCCTCCTCCCCGCTCCCCTCCCCCCTTATGTATACTCCCATCCCCCCCCCCCCCTCCCTCCCAGGCTGGGGTAGCGGCTCTGGCTGATTCTCCAGGATAAGGATAAGGCGGAAGGTCCTTGCGGGCTGGGGGGAGGCAGCTTGGTGGGTCGATGCCCTGAAGGCCCTGGGTGCTCCCAGGCCTGGAAGATGTGGCGCCGCCGCCGCCCCCCCGTTGTGGCAGCCTAGGCCTCCCGCTCACGGCACCACGGCCACGCTGCTGACATCTGCCCAAGCTGGGACCGACGCTCCCACTCCAGTGGAACATGCCCAGAGCTAAATCCCCCTCCTCGATTCCGCTCCCCCCGCTCCACGGGCACCAGCCGAACCACGGCTCGGTCCTGCCCACCAGTGCAAGGCACCACGGCGGAACCGTGCGGCCTCCAGCTCCTGCCTCGGCCCACTGCCTCCAGAAGGACCCCAGGGATGGTCGCCCGAAGAGGCGACGGAGGGCAGCCGCCGGGGCCGCCCAGAGGATTCGGGGGAGCTGCGGCGCTTGTATTCACCCGGCGGCGGTCAGGGTCTTCGGCGGCATTTCGGCGGTGGGAGCCTTCAGTCACTCCGCGTCTTCGGCAGCACTGAAGGGCCCCCCGCCGCTGAAATGCCGCCGAAGACCCAGACCTCCGCCGGGCCAGGGCTCGCAGGGGCCCTGCAGGGCCCGGGGCCTGGGGCAAATTGCCCCACTTGCCTCCCCCAGGCAGCCCTGGCGGCCGCGAGCGGCACAGAGCTCTGCATGGTGCCCAGCCAGCAGGGTCGAGCCTCTGCCAGGTCTGTGCACAGGGGGTGGGGGTGGAGCAGAGTGAATGGGCACACGGAGGCAGACTGCTGCTGGGGCGCACCCGAGCCATCAGCTCCTGGAGCACTGAACTTCTCTGTGTGCCCAACACGTGCCAGTGCCCCTCTCCCCACACAAAGCCGGGGCCGGATACCCAGAGCTGCTGGGCACTGGCAGCTAACTGGACGTCAGCGTAGGCCTTGGTCCGTGTGTCTCGCAGCTGAGTGTCCCAGGAGAAAGTCCCACAGAGGCGGGGGCCTTTGAAGCAGTGGCCCGGTTCTCACTGATGCCAGCCGGGCAGTAGAGGTTGGCATTGTCCTTGCTGCTGAGACACTGGCTCTCTCATGCCTCTCCGTCATGCGGTGGCCTCTGGCCCCTTCCTGTGCGAAACGCTCACCGGTGACAACCGGCCCTTTGCAGATGACGACCCCGACAGCACCATGGACGACCGGGACAGCGATTACCGAAGCGAGACCAGTAATAGCATCCCGCCTCCGTACTACACCACGTCCCAGCCCAACGCCTCGGTCCACCAGTATCCCATGAGGCACCAGCAGCAGAGCTCCCGCGACTCGTACACGGACTCCGTGCAGAGCTACGAGATGGACTACTCGGATCAGCGGCCCATCAGGTAGAGTTGGGGAAGGCCGGCGCCGGCCCTCGGACGGCCTGGGATACTGACCTGCTGCGCCGCAGACACACGCGTGGTGGTCGGCAGCCCCAGACATCAGGTGGGAGAGGCTAGGCCAGGCTGTGCTGCAGCAATCAGGGAGAGAGAGACGGATGGGAAGGGGGCTATCTCGGAGGAAGAGAAAAAGCCGTGCCCGGGGGCAGATTAGCTATAGCTCTTGGCATAGGTCGGACAGAGCTGGTATGCAGTGGTGCCCACCCTAGCATTTCTGTGCCGACCCCAGCTGCTTCCTCCAGAATTAGCTTTCAGTCAAAATTAAAATCCAGGCTCTGGGGGGAATGCCCCTGAGGCTGTGCAGGCTGCAGGCAGTTAGAACCTGCTGCCTGAGGAGAGGGGCCACCAGCCGCCTGCATTCCTCTCGCTGGGGGGTTAACTCTGAAACCTAATGATGGGTTCCAGCGGTGCCGTTGTTCACTGTTCTGTGGTAGTAGAAAGAGCTATTGTGGGTGGAGTTTGGGACTGTGGGTGGAGTTTGACTAACCAGCGCTTCCTCCCCATCTAATCCCTGGCTAGTGTTAGAACACCGAAGGGTAAAACCCTAATAAACATCGGGGAGATGAAGGTTTGGGGGATCCATCCGCGTCCCAGGGACAGTCCTCCCCACTCTGGAGACACCGGGGGCAGGGCTGTTGCTGATCAGGATTTAGGTGCACAGGCAGGGCTGTGAGGAGTGGAGTAGCTGAGGATGCTGCGGAGGCGTTGCTGGAGCCGCATGGGTCAGGCCTGGAAGCGTAGCCGGGCTGTCCGCATAGGCAGCGCTGTAGGGGGACGTTTCCGTGCCATCTGCCTTCCCTGCACCGATCTATCTGCTGCCAGCACAGCCTCACTGCTCCTGAGCATTCAGCCCCCAGACCCCGCACTCCCACCCTCAGGGAGATCCCAGACTGGGGAATCCCCTCCTAGCCCTCCCCAAAATCCTACACTCCCTGGGGCATCGGGGGGACGGCCGCAGGACCCCCGGGGCCGTGGCTCCGTTGCTGTGAGGGCGGATGCCGGGGACACACCCCCAAGGAGAGGAGGGGGCGTGCTGCACGGCCCTGCTGGGAGCTCATTGTCTGTTGCGGTGTCGTTGGTTCCCGGGTTTGCTGACCATGTTCCTCTCCTCCCCGGCAGACGCTCCGATAGCGTCGATTCTGCCACAAACGGGCGCAGCGACGCTGAGTCCGCCTCCGAGTCGAGCAGGCGGACCAGCCGCCAGTTCTCCCTTGAGAGCAGGCGATCCCTAGACCTATCGGATAGGTGGGTCTCTACCTTGTCTCTAGCCTTGTGCCTGACGCAGAGTGCTGTGGTTGGTCCTTGCTGCCCGGGTTAGGCCGATACCAGTCCCGGCAATGGCAGCCCCATGCGGCTGCCGGAAGTACCCGCTCCCTCCCCATCCCCGGCCACTCCTGCGTATCAGATTCATCGGCCCCGGGGGGACATGACAAGGCTCCTGGGCATGGGTTCCTCGAGGTGTCCGGCATAAAGTGCATTGCACATGCATCCCCGCTGCAGCAAGAGATGCCCCAGGGCCCCCTGCTCCGAAGGGCTCTCGCTGAGGCAGGGTTCCCTGGCCATGGGGCAGGTGATGCCAGTTGGGCAGGTTGGCATTGTCCTTGCTGCTGAGCCAGAACCAGAACCAGAACCGGGGGTGGGAGGGAAGAAATATCTAAATGGAGCAGGACAGAGCCTGGCAGCTCCCTTCACCTGCCTGGGATTGGACGCATTCCGTTCACCCGCTGGGACCTGGGAGTGTGGCTGGCTCGGTCGCCCACGCAGCCTTGGTCCTTCAGCCACCAACCCAAAGACTGGCTCGGCTGCCCCTCGCTTGGGGTCCCCAGTGCCCCATCTAACTGGCCTCCCCAGTCGTCTCCGGGGTGCGGTTTCCCGGCGCGCTCAGCGGGGTGGGAAGCCGGGCTCCGGATTTCAGCACCAACACACGACGAAGGCATGAGAGTAACGGGGGAGGGCAGTTCCTTTGTGCCGAGCGGGCCCCGCCAGGGCGATCCCCCCTAGAGCAGGGTGCAGCGCAGATCGGGCAGGATCTCCTGCCTTCCTGCATGCCGGGTCTTCGGTATCCAGCCGGCCCCTCCCTACCCGACAGAATTCACACGCAGAGCGTTGCGAGCCCAGCTCAGCGCTGCGGCTGGCTCCCTCCCGGGTGGCCCGGGAATGATTTAAGCAGCTGCCTGGCAGGGTAGCACTAGGCCTCATGGGGTGGAAGCTGCCCAGCATGTGCAATGCATTTGAGGACACCTGCCCTTGCTCGGGGAAGCCTGATCCTGAGACCTTGGTGCCTCGGGGTTGGGGCCCAGAGCCTCATATGGGAGGAGCGACTTTAAATTCTCTCTTGGGGGCTGGGGAAGGGGGACTCTGGGTGCGGAGGAGCCCAGAGTGGGGAGGTTTCGCCTCCCTTCTCTGCCACAATCTGGCTGGGTCCCCTCTGTGATGAGTCCCAGCTGTGTGAGCTTGGATGACCTCCCCCGGCGCTCCTATCCCCAAGCCGCCCACACTCTCCCAGGCCAGGCAACCGGCCCCTCCAGCAGGGCTCGGCCAGAGGGCCCCCGTGCCAGCGTGTGCGTGCCCCCGCCCCTGCTCCCCCTCCACTGCCGGTGCCGGAGACGTGGTATCGTCCTATCCCCAGGCGTGTCCCTGTACTATGTCTGCATGCGCTTACTGTGAGCCTCTCCGCTCAGAGGCTGTGGTGCTCGGAGAATCGCCCCTGGGTTTCTCCCTCCTTGTGTCCAGTGGTTTGGTTTGTCACAGACCCCCTTCTCCCCTAACCCCCTTCTCCCTCGGACCCCTCCACCTCCCTCCCCCGGAGCCTCCCCCGACCTGATCCCTGAGCCGTGGGCTCGGCCTGTGGGGAGAGGCCCGAGGAGCGTGTCTGGGGCGGGCTGGCGGAGGAGCAGGGCAGTGGGGAGCTGTGGGGAGAAGGAAGAGTTGGGAATGGTGGGGGGGATTTCTGGGCGTGATGGAGGAGCGAGCGATGGGGAGAAGCGGGAATGGCTGGAAAGGGCACATGGGAGCGGCAGGGGGTGTGCGGGGGGGAGCTGGGGGGGACCACGGCGTGGGGTACACCCGGCTGCCCGTGCAGCGCCGCTCCCAGGTGGGCACTGCGTGTCCTGGCTGCCAGGCACGTCTGCTCTGCCTGCCACCCGGGGGCTGCTGAGAGGGTGGGCAAGGGGTCTCTGAGGTGCCCCGGCCTAACTGGCCAACCCCTGATCGCAGGGCCCCCACCCGTTCCCCATTCTCCCAGCCCAGCCGTGAGGCCCAGGATCGGGGCCAGACCAGGGGTGTGGTACTGGGCCCCTCCGGAGCCGCCTGCGGCCGAGCAGCAGGGATGGAAAGCTGTGACGTTTCCCCCACCTGCCCCCGCTGCCGGCTCACCCACGTGCCCAAGCTGCGGGCGGGTACCGGGGCACCCACCCTGGCATGCTTCCCCTCAGCTGCGCCGCCCGGCAGCAAGGCTCCGGCAGCCTGGGGAAGGGCACGCGAGCTGCCGCGGGATACAGCCGGCTGGACGGGGCAGGGGGAACCGGCTCGGACCCAAAGGCCCATGTCAAGCCTCTTCTGTCCTTCTCTCCCCTCCGCCCCACGCAGCCCCACCGGGAGCAGCCGCTACGCCTCGTCCGGGGAGCTGAGCCAGGGCAGCTCCCAGCTGAGCGACGACTTCGACCCCGACAACGAGAGCCTGCGGGGCTCGGAGCTGGACGAGCGGGACGGGGACTCCTACCACTCCTGCCACAGCTCCGTCAGCTACCACGACGACTCGCCCCGCTGGGAGGAGGACTTCTACCCCGAGGAGGAGGACGAGGACTACAGCGAGAACGAGCAGGACTACCCCAAGGTGGAGGCCGAGGTGCCGCGGGACCGGGAGGCGGACAAGGCCAAGCCCCCGGAACGCGAGCCCTACCCGCAGCCGCCGGCGAAGCAGCAAGTGCCCCTGCCGCAGGCGCAGCAGGTGCCAGCACTGAAGCAGCAGCAGGAGAGGAAGGAAGAGAAGGCGGCTTATGTCCCCCAGGAAACTCCAGAGATCCCCCAGGAAAAGCCAGCAGCGGAGGAGCCCCCAGTCCCAGAGAGAGCGCCGGAGCCCCCAAAGCCAGCGGAGGGGTGAGGAGGAGGGGGGTCTGGTGGAGGGAGGAAGGGCTCCCAGGTGGGTGGTGGTTTCTCCCGTAGGGTCTCTAGGGTGCTCCCCCACCCTGGGGCCAGGCAGCAGGACCTGGCTGGGGTGAGCCATGCAGGGACCGGTGCTGGCGAAGGGAGCTGGAACGTAGAGCCCGGGGCTCGGACCGGCAGTGTGCTGTGTCCGTGGGGCCAGCGCTCCTGCGTGCCCCGGCCCTGCGCTGGTCCTGGGCGGCCATGATGGGCATGAGCCATAGCTGGCAGTAACAGCTCACGGTGTGTATGTCACGCTAGCGACCCACGGGCCCGGCACGCTAGTGACCCATGGGGAGCTCATACTAGCGACCCGTCGGCCCGGCACGCCAGCGACCCATGGGGAGCTCATACTAGTGACCCCTGGGGAGCTCATACTAGCGACCCGTCGGCCCGGCATGCCAGCGACCCATGGGGAGCTCATACTAGTGACCCCTGGGGAGCTCATGCTAGCAATCCATGGGGCCAGCATGCTAGAGACCCGTGGGGAGCTCACGCTAGCAACTTGTGGGCCCAGCACGCTAGCGACCCATGGGGAGCTCATGCTAGTGACTTGTGGGCCCGGCACGCTAGTGACCCATGGGGAGCTCACGCTAGTGACTTGTGGGCCTGGCATGCTAGTGACCTGTGGGGCGCTCAGCCTAGCAACCTGTGGGCCCGGCACGCTGGTGACTCATGGGGCTGGCATGCTAGCAACCTGTGGGGAGCTCACACTAGTGACCCGTGGGGCCAGCAAGCTAGTGACACATGGGGAGCTCACACTAGCGACCCCTGGGGAGCTCATGCTAGCGACCCGTGGGCCTGTCACACTAGTGACCCCATGGGAGCTCACGCTAGCGACCCATGGGGACCTCACACTAGCAACCTGTGGGCCCAGCACACTAGCGACCCATGGGGCCCGGCACGCTAGCGACCCATGGGGCGCTTACGCTAGCGACCCCTGGGGAGCTCACGCTAGCGACTTGTGGGCCCGGCACACTAGCGACCCGTCGACCCGGCACGCTAGTGACCCATGGGGAGCTCATACTAGCGACCCGTCGGCCCGGCACGCTAGCGACCCGTGGGGAGCTCACGCTAGCGACCTGTGGGGCCCGGCACGCTAGCGACCTGTGGGGCCCAGCACGCTAGCGACCTGTGGGGAGCTCATGCTAGCGACCCGTGGGCCTGGCACGCTAGCGACCCGTGGGCCCAGCACGCTAGCGACCTGTGGGGCCCAGCACGCTAGCGACCTGTGGGGCCCGGCACGCTAGCGACCCGTGGGGCCGGCACACTAGCGACCCATGGGGAGCTCATACTAGCGACCCGTCGGCCCGGCACGCTAGCGACCCGTGGGGAGCTCATGCTAGCGACCCCTGGGGCCCGGCACACTAGTGGGGACATGAGCGCTATAGACATTGTTGCCCACTGCTACACGAGCCCCGGGGCGGGAGCCTGTGGCTGCCATGAATGTGCCCTGTGCCCGGCTGGTTGCTGGGTGCCCCACTGCTGCTCGGCGACTGGGCCGCAGACGTGGAGGGGGGCCCTGGGCTGACGTTCTGAACCAGCCTTAGGGCCCCGTCCTGCTCTCATTGGTGCCCATGGAGCCTTTCCCTTCATGCCAGCGGCAGCTGGAGCAAGCCCCAGCACCTGGTCCCCAGGAGCCCGAGGGAGCTGTGGTGCCTCAGTCCCAAGCTGGGCACCCCGACCTTCTCCCAGCAGGGGCAGACGACACAGGCCCAGCCATGCTGCCTGCCCCAGGAGCGCTCCCCACCCCCTCCTGCCGGCGCCCAGGGGAAAGGCTTGGGAGGAAAAGCCTGGTGCAGAGTCCTGGGGGCTGCCCCTGGGTCCGCACTGCACCTTGGCACGCTACCAGTGAGCAGTGACCGGCCTGCCAGGCTGTCCCTGGTCCACACGTCTGGTGCTCTCAGACAGTCGTGGGAGGACCCCTTCAGCGGGTCAGCCCCCTCAGGGTCCCACACCCACTGGGGTCAGCCCCTTGGCTTCACTGCTCCTGGGACCGAACCTCCGAGCCTTCAGCCCCCCGGGTCACGCCGTGAGCTCCCCTCAGCAGGTCCGCCTGGCTTGCACCCCCAAAGGGAGCAGTGCACCCCAACTTCCTCCCCCTGTGACAGCCGGAGGGTTTGTCAGACGTCTGGAACACAGTGTAGAAAGTCCTTAGTTACCACAGAGAACGGAAAGTTACAGCAAAGTCCATCGGGGTGGGGTCAGTCCAGACCCTCTGAGCCCTTCTCGCTGCTTTCAGCAGCCCACACTTACCTACCCCACCTGGCCCCTCCCCAGTCCTCTGTCCCCCAGCTGCTCACACCTGGCTGGCTTCCTAAGGAGGCTGGGCCAGCCTGGGTCATTTGTTGCTAGGCGCCAAGAGCCCAGGCATTGTCTTCTGGGACTGTCCATGGCATCCATGTCATGCCTGTATCTCTGGGTCTCTGCAAAGAGCAAACAACCCTTCCCTCTCCCACCAGTCAACATGCACCACCTCGGGGAAACTGAGGCACACACAATAGTCAAACAAAACAATATGAAAAATTCACACAAGCAGAAGAGGCAGCCTACGCTCAACAGTGGCGCCTACCTGTGCGCTTGCAGCTGGCGGTGCTGGGAGGGGAGCGCTGACCCCGACGCCGGGGCTTGGCTGTATTCTCTTTAAGTGTCATCATGGGATCTTCAACCCCCATCAGAGTCAGGTGGAAAGACGCTAGGTGTCTCCTTTCATTTAAGGCACAAGTGTTCCTCACATCCCCCTGGTCTGGCCGTTCCTGAGGCAGCAGGGAGGCGCTGATGGGCTGGCCAGCATTTCCACAGGGCGGGGTAAAGCTCCCTTCTTGGTTGGAATGGAAAGGGTCCAATCTGCCCCCATATGAAGGTCCCTCCCAAATGTTAGTGGGGGCCCAGCCCCTCTGGAAAATCAGGCCCCTTGTGTTCAGGTTCCCAACTCCGGATGGAGGAACGAACTTTGCGACAATTTTTGGCCTCTTCAATTTTTTTTAAACCTTTAAAAGTTTTCACTTTAAACCACTCGCCCTTTCCGAAGAGCCCACAGCAGCTGCTTTGCTGGCTGCATGAGTTCAGCCTTCCTGCCGCACTGGGGTTTCCAACCAATGTAGGATTGAATTCACTGGACTGGAGTCACGTAAACCTGGTGTGGCTCTGGTGTTCACTGTATCAGAGCCACGGGGGCTCTGGAGGGGCATCAGTCTATTACCTGGGTGTTGTATTAAAGCAGGAAGAAAACTTCCTGGAGGGCGTTTATCTTTCCAGGCTGCATCCATCCTATCCATCCCCTCCCGAGTTGCAGAGATGAAGAAATTTGATGGTTGCATCCCTGGAATGATGTGAATAATTCACAGATGTTGGTCTCTGCTTTTAATATTGAACAGCTCTACTTTTCCATGGTTGGGTGAGCAGAATCGCTCCAAAATGGAGAGGACGCAGCCACAGACTTCTTTCTTGGGTTTCTTACTTTGTTTAAATTATAGACCGAAGCTCTTATTTTAAAAAGCACACAGTGAGCTTTGGAATTATTAAAAATTAAGAAGGGATGGGGAATCTCAGATGTAAAGTGTGTGTTCTGCACTCAGCGGCTCCCGCCAGTGCGGGGGTTGGGGGTCAACATAGAAGATAACCTACTACTGCTACTTACCCCTGACGGTTACTTCTCCAGCTCAAGTGGTAGCAGTCTGTGTTTGCAGTGATGGTTGCAAACTCCAACCCTCCTGAGGCATTGTTCACTTACTTGACTGGATGAAATGACTCGAGATATGGGATGGCATTTGGGCAGAAATCTTGGACAGCCCTTTCCTGGAGGAATTGGAGCTTAATTTTCAGTGCAGTTCTGCACCTCCTGGGTCTCCTGGGACCAGAAGCAGAAGTCCCTTAGTACTGTGTGTCTGAGTCCCAGCCCATGCAGAAGCTGCGAGAACTGTGATATTGGGAGGGAGACTTCCAGCCTGGCTTGGCCGCTCCTAGGGGCTTGGATAGCGCAGAAGCCAAGTGACCTTTCAGAGGAGCAGTCGTGGTGGTTGGGTGCTTATCTGAACTTGAGCCTCCAAACTTTCAGAGTGTTCCTATCGCTGCTTTCGTGCCGATGCCCCAGGGCAGGGCTCACAAAACAAGCGTGAGGCTGGGAGTCAGGACTCCTGGGTTCTGTTCCCAGCTTTGCCGCCAAGTCACTTCCCTTCCCTTTGCAGCTCGCTTTTTTTTTCTGTTAATGGCTTAATTTTGGATCATGTCCGATTCTGGATACCACATCCCGTTAAATTCCACTCCCGTTCTCCCTTACCAGCCCAGAGGGAGGTGAGCAACCTCTGCCTCTCAGCCTTCCCCTAGACTGTGTGTCAGCAGCGCCATGCCCCGGGGGGGCAAAGCCAAAAATGGGTAGACACGGGCATGTTGCCTTTGCGGAGATGTTTAGCTAATTCCAGGTGAATTCCAGGCGTGCTGAAGATCCCATCGCTGGTGAGCTGGAAATAAATCGTTCATGCAACATTGGCCAAACAGCTGAAACAAAAAGCAAGAGGGACACACACACACACACACACACACACACACACACACACACACACACACACACACACACACACACACACACACACACACACACACACACACAAACAATCTGGAGCCAGATGCCTTCATCAAACACTCTGGCTCTGTAGGAAAGTTGCAGACATGGGTGTCCGTGCACGTTGGCTGGGGGCCATCCCCCGGGCTGGGTCTGACCCCCCACCCCCGTCCCTGAGTGAGGCCCCACTAAATACCTGACCTGTCTGTCCAGTTACAGAGAGCGGGAGGACGTGGAAGTCCAGGACGCCAAGTCCCGAGCCAAGGCCAACTGGCTAAAAGCATTCAACAAGGTTTGCATGCAGCTGCAAGAGGTGAGTGCGCCACCAGCCGGCAGGGGGCAGGGACCTGTCCAAAGAGGACTTAGACAAGGCAGATTGACGGCTTTCTCCAGCCATTGCAGCCCTGGGTTGGAATCGGACGGGGGATGACTCCCGGGGCGGTGGGGAGGGGGTTAGCAAAGGCATGGCCTGGTACAGCCCTGGCTCACTGGGCCTGGTGGGTCCCAACCGAGGGTGAAAGCCCCCCAGCTTCCCCCATTTGCCCTTGCCAGAGATCATGGGCTCAGGGCCTCCTTGCTATCAGCCGGGCAGCACTGACCAAGCCACCCTCCATGGAAAGGAGCAGGAGGTTTCTTCATCTAACTAGAACCTGCAGAGCACGTATCGGGGCGGCTAGTGCACGGCCTGGAGTGCTGGAGACTGCTGGGCAAGGTGGGGGGCAGGGGAGCTGGGGGGAATCCGGAGAGGGGGCTTTGGGCAGAGCCGACCGAGCCTGCCTGCATCACCGCATGCACCTGCCCAGCCCTTTGGGCCCTGATGAGCTGCGTGTTCCCCGTGAAGTCAGCAGCGCTTCAGGCTACGTCTACACAGCACAAGGTGGGCATGGGCCAGCCGCCCTGAACTGGCCTGAATCCGGGGGGCTCGGCTACGTGACGACAGCCCCGCACAGGCTAGCGGGCCCAGTATGGACCCGGAGTCCGCACTGGGCCTGGGTTACCAAGCTGAAGCCCCAGCGGTGCGGCTGCCGGCTGCGCTGACCGGATTCAGGCAAGCTCGGGTGCTGTGTAGACATTCCCCTCGCCTGGGTTTCTTCCCCAGGAGACGGGTGGAGTGCGGCGCGCTGCAGCAGGCGACCCGGCAGAGCTCAGTCCCGGCTGTGTCTGGTTCATGTACACGTTGATCTGTCCTCGTGGCTCCCTCCCCCACCTCCACCCCCACCCCCGTCGCTTTTATTGAGTTGACCATTTTTTGTTCTGTTTTTAGACTCCATCCTCCATCTTTTCTTTTTCTTTTGGTTCCGGATTCGCCCCCCTGGGGCGTCGATTCCCTCCCCCGCTGCTTCTCTTTTCAGTTGTTCACCACCCCAGCCCTTGTGGCCGCGTCTCCCCTCCCCGTGGGGCAGGGCGGTGGCCCGCATGCAGGTAAGCATGTTCGCTTGAACCCGGACCCGCGCTGTGTGTGCCCATCCTGCTGTGTGGGGATATGCGTGTGTGAGCGCGTGTGTGTATGCACATGTGTGTGTGCGCATGCATGTGTGTGTGCGGGTGCGGGGAGGACGGGGTGCCACACTGAGGGGCCGTCACTGGTGTTTGCTCCTGTTCTCCCCCAGGCTCTGCTGCACCCCCAGATTTTTTCCCAGTCTTGGCAAGGGAAAAATCAATTGGGAAAGCAAAGTCCTCCATGGATGTCTGGTCTCTACTCACATCCCTCTGCAACAGCCCATCCCAGATATACTCAGCCTCCCATATACTCTGCCGGTCCAACATCTTCCAAAAGAGTCCTGGACAGAACAGACCAGGCAAACTTTTCTGCTCAATTCGTTGGCTTCCGGATTCCCCCAGCACATGGCCTCTGTAGTTTCTGTGCTACCAGCAGTGGGTTAATCACCTTTGTCAAACTGCTCAGCAGCAGAGCTCCTTGCTAGAATCTGCATGGCCAGAGGGCTGGGCGGTTTGTTTCTCCTGCTCATCTAGTTGAATTTAGCTCTTGGTTAAATGCAGCTGTTATTTTGCTCATTCATCTCCGGACTCTCTAATATATTTTATTCCCTGTCCCTCGACCCACATGAGCCCCCCTGTGTCTGCTGCGCTGTGTATTGTTGTTCAACGCTCCCTGTGTGTCTCCAAGCACTTGTTCTTCAGCACAGGGAAGCCCCAGTAAATCTGCTGCTTGTGGCTCGCCCCGGCTAGCTGCCTGCCCTGGTTCACCTGCATGTCCGGGAGGCAGCGCTGACTCTGTCTGTCTGTCCCACAGGCTCGGGGAGAAGGATCTGGCGAGGCGAAGTCGCTGTGGTTTAAAGGCGGGTGAGTAACCGGGCAAACCTGAAATCTCTTCCGGCCCCAGGGCATCTGCGAAACCTGAGCCCCTGGCGTTGGGGGCTGGGGTGGGGGACACCTTGGATACGTGGGCCTTACGGAGTGGCCCTGTGGGGCGGGGAGCACTATGGAACTAGATCCACCTCCCCAGCCCACGACAGCCACAGAGGGTCCGTTTTTCAGAGTTGGGCCTTTTCCGTAGGCCGCTCCAGTGGGCACAGGTCAGTTACTGCAACGGGAGGGTGGTGCAGATCGGCCAGGCCCCGGCAGCACCCGAGCCAGCAAACTGCTCCATGTCTCCAATGGAACGAATTGGGCAGAAAAAGCCAAGGAAGAAGAGAAAAGAGCAAGTGTGTCCGGCTGTCACGACCCCTGTGCTGCAGGTTGCAGCAGGTCCCCACCCCCTTTCTGCACTCTAAGTGCCCAGGATGTGCCAAGCATCGATGCGTGTGATGCTCTTTGCTCTCTGGACATGCCGTGTTTGGTCCCCTTCCCGGGCGGCGTGTCACAGTCCCGTCTTCCAGACCTCTCGGGAAGGGCCCTGCATGTCCGACTTCCCAGGGGGAGAGGAGGCTAGGGGCTGGCTGGCTGAGATGAAGCAGCAGTGACGTCTCTGCCCAGCCATCCCTCGAGAGGCAGGGAGATGTATCAGCCACACTTCCCCCATGGCGGATACAGTGGGACCTGCTTCCAGGGAGCTCTGGTCTCCTGGATCTGTGTGGAGAGACCCAGAATTAAAGAATCTGAGAAGCCCCCACCTGCCATGTCACGCGGCTCAGCTGTGACGAAAGGCAAGTGATCTGTACCGAGGCTGCTGACCGTGGGCAGGCCTGGGGTTCTCCCTGGCTCCCATCCCAAGGCAGTGGCACTGGGTCTCCAGAACTCCTGGCCTGAGCTACGTAGCTATTGGAGCGGGTCAGGAAACCAACAGGTTTTTCCCTGAGAGATTTCAAGTTTCTAACTGAGGTTTCAAACCCAAACAAGCCTTTTCATTTCCCCTTCCTGCCATTCCCTTGCCACGGCAAACTGTCCAGCGACCCCGCAAAACGCCGGGGTGAGGCAAAATGCACGTTGCGTCGCAGCGTGAAATGCCTTGTCTGGCTCTAAACTGAAAAACCCCAAACAAAGCAGCCCTGTCAGGCCAAAGAACCGCTTTTCGGAGTGTCGCTTAGGGACAGAAATGCCCGTTCTGACGTTTAGGGCGGGAAAGATCCAAGGTTTCATCCGAATTGACACTTAAACGTTTCACTTGCAACAAACCTGGGAGGTTTTTAGTGGGAAAACTTTCTGCACAAACTAGTTACAGCAGCTGTAGCAGTAAAGGAGATTGTTCCCCATACGGAGCCGAGGGGGCTGGATCATCCGCTGCCAGGCACCTCGCTTCCTTGTTCGCGTCTGTGCACAGTGGGGACAAATTGCTGCCCCTGACTGAGAAACCCCAAAGCCAGCCCCAGGGCGCAGCATTTCCCGTTGAAACCAGCATGGGGGCAAAGTTCCGGGACCCACCGTTGACAAAAGGCCGAAACTTACGGAAATTCACATTTTTGTTCTTCCGGATAAACCCCCTTTCTCAGGGCGAGTCCCTCCCCGTTCGCAGTGGAGTGAGCGAACCCCGAGCGAGGCCCTTGGAGGGATCATTCCTGCCCCCGGCCAGGGTTTGTGGTCTCTCTTCCCACCCCCGGCCCTTTCACTGCTACATAGCTGCTGCTGCTGAGCTGTGGTCTTGGGGATCCCGGGGGTCTCTCCCTGGCTGTGTGGCTGCAGGGTCTCTGTGACGGGGAGGGGACATGCGCAGGAGCGGCTGGTGACTCCTCGTGCACCGTTTCAGACCCTGCTCCGTTCCCCTCTGTCTGTGTCTGTCGGGGACAGGATGGATCTGGAGAGCCTGGCAGGAATGGGCACAACAGATGGGCTGAATGCGGGGGCAGCTGGGTGGGACCCGGTGCTGTGAGCTACAGGAAATCCGTCAGGCTGATCGGGCCGTCCCTTCTGGCCTTCAGCTCTGTGGCTCGAAGGGGGCTTGGGGCAGGGGGTGGGCCCACCGCTACATTGACCCATCCGCTGCCCACCCTGCAGGGCGGGGACGCGGGTAGGGCAGGGGCACACAGGAGCCGCGGAGCATCTCCGGGGTGTCTCAGTCGGTCCCCTCTGACTCTTGTCTCTCTTCCAGGCCTGGCGGCGGTCTGATCATTATTGACAGCATGCCCGACATACGCAAGAGAAAGCCAATCCCCCTAGTTAGCGATTTGGTGAGGCTCCTCCTGACACCGCTGGCTTCCCTGGCTTCTGTGCTCTGCCCCCGCTGGAGTGCGCCGCGGAGCTGCCCCGAGCCGGGTTAACCAAAGGGCTGGTGGGGCTGCCCCTCGGGGGAGGGGGCCTCTCTTAGCATCAGCAGCGGCCTCCCCGCTCGCCCGTCAGTGGCCCCCTCCTCCTTGAATCCAGCTCAGGCGCTCTCCGCCCCGCTTGCCTGGCTGGCTCCGTGTAACATGGCTGTGTTTCTGTTCTCTTTCCTGTGGTGCTGGCTGGCTGGCGGGGTGCTACCGCAGGGGAGCGGCGGTCAAGTTTCTGCGTTGCATTGACAGCATGCCTGATATTAAGCCTGGACGCAAATCCCTCCCACTAGTCAGCGATCTGGTGAGCTCGTGGTCTTCCGAGTTAAAGAGAGAGCCCCCTTTGCATCACCTGCCCGGCCCCTCCCTCCCTCGCCCGGCCCAAACCCTCCACTGAGCCCCAGCAAGCGCCCCCCGAGAGGCTTCTGGAGCACAGGGCAGGGAGGGGCACAGGACTGGGGTGTGGCGGGCAGGCCTGGTCCTTGGAGCAGGAGTCAGGGCAGGTGGTGAGCGGGGGAGTCGGTAGCCAGGAGTCAGAGCTGCGGTCAGACCTGGAGCCGAGGGTCAGGACTGGGTCACCGAGGGTGAGGCAAGGCATGAGCAGGGCTGGGTTCAAGGCTGGTACAGGAGCAATTGCAGCCACTGAACTGCTGCTGGGCTTGAGCCGGTCTGCTGACTCTTTCCCCCGCCAGGCAGCCGATCCAGAGAACCGCCCTGGCTGGGCTGCGCGTGGGTTGGCTCCGCTGCAGGCCCTGATTCCTGGCAGGGTGGGTGTGCGAGCACTGGAGCCATGTCTCCGAGCAGGCGTCACTCCCTGGCTGCATGGATAGCACAGGCCCCTCCAAGCACGGAACGAGCGTGCGAAAACCTAGCAGCAGCCCCGCGGTCGGACTGCTCGCCCGGCCCCCTCCCCAATGCTGACCCACTGGAGCCCTTCGTAGGCGTGCTAAGATGAGCGAAACCCGGGGGAGCTCGGTCACTGACTTCGGTGACTCCATTCAGACATTAGCCTCTGCGCGGCAGCTGGGCCTGCAGATAGGGGCATCCAGCAGAGCAAAGGCCTCCTCGGACGCGTCTGGGAGACTCTGCCCTCCAGACGCCATCTGAGTGAGTGTGTGCGAATTGCTGGGGCAGACCCAAGACATGGAGAAGGCCGGAGAAATCCTGACAGTCTCAAACATCAGCGGAGAGAAAGCCAGGAAGTGCAGTGACTTGGCGAGGAGCTGGGGCTGAGTGGAGAGCTGGAGCAGGGTTGGATCAGGCGTCCCGGCCTGGGCCCACCTCTGTTCCCTGTTCACCCTGCGTTATGGCTCACTGAGGTTTTTACAACCAGGCTGGACAAACCGCTTTCGGGCTGGTCTAGGTTCACATGGTCCTGCCTCAGCGCAGGGGTGACCTCTCAGGCCCCTTCCAGCCCGACATTTCTGGGACTCCCAGGGACTCCCCTCTTGGGGGTGTCACTTGCTGCCCTTGAAGGAAGTTGGCCGTTAGCTCCGCAGAGCTGGCCGTGGGGGTCTGCCCCCCAGCCCCTCAGGCTCCTAGGGAATGAACCAGCCTGCTGGGAGAGTGCGGAGGAGGTCACTGTTCCAAAGGGTGCTGTCTCTTTAACTGGTTCTGGGGCCTTGTCCAATACGGGGCATCAGTCCGAGTCCTTCTGTGGCAACATTTGGTTTCTAGTTTTGTTCCCAGATCCCTTCACAAGGGCAGTGGAAATCTTCCCAGCAGCATCCAATGCATTCCCGTAATTCCCAGCACACAGACAGCACCACCCAGCGCATTCCCCTAATTCACAGCATATAGACGGCACCATCCAGCGCGTTCCCGTAATTCCCAGCACACAGACCGCACCACCCAGCGCATTCCCGTAATTCCCAGCACACAGACGGCACCATCCAGCGCATTGCCCTAATTCCCAGCACATAGACGGCACCACCCAGCGCATTCCCGTAATTCCCAGCACATAGACGGCACCACCCAGCACATTCCCGTAATTCCCAGCACACAGACAGCACCACCCAGCGCATTCCCGTAATTCCCAGCACACAGACAGCACCACCCAGCGCATTCCCCTAATTCACAGTATATAGACGGCACCATCCAGCGCATTCCCATAATTCCCAGCACACAGACGGCACCACCCAGCGCATTCCCGTAATTCCCAGCACACAGACAGCACCACCCAGCGCATTCCCCTAATTCACAGCATATAGACGGCACCATCCAGCGCGTTCCCATAATTCCCAGCACACAGACAGCACCACCCAGCGCATTCCCCTAATTCACAGCATATAGACGGCACCATCCAGCGCGTTCCCATAATTCCCAGCACACAGACGGCACCACCCAGCGCATTCCCGTAATTCCCAGCACACAGACGGCACCATCCAGCGCATTGCCCTAATTCCCAGCACACAGACGGCACCACCCAGCGCGTTCCCGTAATTCCCAGCACACAGACGGCACCATCCAGCGCGTTCCCGTAATTCCCAGCACACAGACGGCACCATCCAGCGCATTGCCCTAATTCCCAGCACACAGACGGCACCACCCAGCGCATTCCCCTAATTCACAGCATATAGACGGCACCATCCAGCGCGTTCCCATAATTCCCAGCACACAGACGGCACCACCCAGCGCGTTCCCATAATTCCCAGCACACAGACGGCACCACCCAGCGCATTCCCGTAATTCCCAGCACACAGACGGCACCATCCAGCGCATTGCCCTAATTCCCAGCACACAGACGGCACCACCCAGCGCATTCCCGTAATTCACAGCACATAGACGGCACCACCCAGCGCATTCCCGTAATTCCCAGCACACAGACGGCACCACCCAGCGCATTCCTGTAATTCCCAGCACACAGACGGCACCACCCAGCGCGTTCCCGTAATTCCCAGCACACAGACGGCACCATCCAGCGCATTGCCCTAATTCCCAGCACACAGACGGCACCACCCAGCGCATTCCCGTAATTCCCAGCACATAGACGGCACCACCCAGCGCATTCCCGTAATTCACAGCACATAGACAGCACCACCCAGCGCATTCCTGTAATTCCCAGCACACAGACGGCACCACCCAGCGCATTCCTGTAATTCCCAGCACACAGACGGCACCACCCAGCGCGTTCCCGTAATTCCCAGCACACAGACGGCACCACCCAGCGCATTCCCGTAATTCCCAGCACACAGACGGCACCATCCAGCGCATTGCCCTAATTCCCAGCACACAGACGGCACCACCCAGCGCATTCCCCTAATTCACAGCATATAGACGGCACCATCCAGCGCGTTCCCATAATTCCCAGCACACAGACGGCACCACCCAGCGCATTCCCGTAATTCCCAGCACACAGACGGCACCATCCAGCGCATTGCCCTAATTCCCAGCACACAGACGGCACCACCCAGCGCATTCCCGTAATTCACAGCACATAGACGGCACCACCCAGCGCATTCCTGTAATTCCCAGCACACAGACGGCACCACCCAGCGCATTCCTGTAATTCCCAGCACACAGACGGCACCACCCAGCGCGTTCCCGTAATTCCCAGCACACAGACGGCACCATCCAGCGCATTGCCCTAATTCCCAGCACACAGACGGCACCATCCAGCGCATTGCCCTAATTCACAGCACATAGACGGCACCACCCAGCACATTTCCGTAATTCACAGCACATAGACGGCACCATCCAGCACATTCCCGTAATTCACAGCACATAGACGGCACCACCCAGCACATTCCCGTAATTCCCAGCACATAGACGGCACCATCCAGCGCATTGCCCTAATTCCCAGCATATAGACGGCACCATCCAGCACATTCCCATAATTCCCAGCACACAGACGGCAGCATGCAGGGCATTCCCGTAATTCACAGCACATAGATGGCACCATCGAGCACATTCTCCTAACTCACAGCACACAGACGGCACCATCCAGCACATTCCTGCAGGTCTCTCCATATTCTGCTGCATTCAGGACACTCTCATAATTCACAGAGTATATTCCACTTTATGGAGCACAGTCCCATGCCATTAGAGCAAGCCATATACACTACAATATACAATACACATGCGCCCGTAAGTAACAGGATATACCCGTACAACCAGTGCATTCCTGTAAGTAACTTCTCTAACCCACACGCTCCCGTAATTCACAGACTATACACTGCTACATATGCGTTGCTGTAAATCTACTGACTGGACTGTGCACTGCTGCAGCCGATGCTCCCTTGTAATCCATAGGATATAAGCCACTGCATGTGCCACCCTCCCATAATTCACAGACTATATACCGTTACGCGCACTGCTGTAATTCACAGCATATTGCAGTGGCAAGGCTCATCCAGCCCCAGTCAAGCTCCCCTCCGTGCAGACCCCACACGTAACACGCAGCCTGCTTGGTGCTATTTTCGCTGGTGACAAAGAAGGACAAAATTTGAAACTGGACCCCTTCTCGCCTTCTCACCTAGGCTCCCCTCTGCCTTCCCCTCCCCCTCATCAATCCATTGGTTGGGGTTGTGCTCTGCACCCCGCCCCAGGGATTCTGTTGTCCTCGCGTTTCTCTCCAGCCCAGCTGCCTGGCCTTGCTCCTTTGCTGCCTTGTCCGCTTGGTGCCCGCGTGCTGCTCTCCCCTGGCCCCGCTGATGCCCCTGCGCTGAGTGTTGTGTTTGTCTCTCTGTGTTGGTGCTGGAGCGATCCTGGGTTGGGTGGCGAAGGGAAGGTGTCTGCACTGGGCTGTAGTATGTATAGCGGGATACGGGCAGCAGGGAAGATGCCCCGTGGTTGTGACTCCTGGTGACTCGCTGCACTGGGAGGCATTTTATCCGCATCCACCATGGACAGCTTTATCTCTGTCGCAGCCGGGCTCCCTTCCTTGGGTGACCCCTTAAACCCCAACCCCGTAGAAAGATCCCCACCGACTCCACTGAGCTTCAGATCAGGCACTACACGCCCAGGAAGCAAGCTGGCCCTGCCCGGCGGCAGTGCCCAGATGAAGACAGATGGGACCGTGCATCCTCTCTTCTCAGACAGAAGAATCTGCTGTTGCTCCAAAGCAGTGACAAAGAGCCCCCCCTGCCCCCGCCAACCCCTATCACTGGCTCAGAGCCATACCTGAATCCTAAACCTGCTTCCTCTGGTCCATGCCTTCATCTTGTTACGCCCACGCTCAGCCCCCCTGAACCCCTGAGGGGCCGGGGGGTCGCTGCAATATCCCTGAGGTACAGAATGCAGCTAGTTCCAGCTCCTGGCTGAGAGTGAGGAACAGCAACAGAGAACTGGGCAGAAGTGGGTTAGCGTTTGGTGCCGTGTGTTTCCCCATCGACTCCCTGTGACAGAGAGGAAAGAAGTGGGACTGGACTTCCCTGCGTGAAAGGGTCGATATAACTGTCTTTTGCTTTCCATCCCTCTGGCTCTGGGCTCCCTCGCAGGCTATGGTGAGTCCGGCTTTGTTTCTCGCACCTGGGTTTCCTCCCTTGTCCTGTTTCTTGCAGAAAATATTCGGGGCTTTAATATAAACGGCCGGGCTCATGAGCCGCTCCCGCGGCAGAGAACTGTCGATTGGGGGCGGGGGGGAGGATCTGGAGGTCGAGTCAGACCACCCCAAACTGTTTGAATGGGGATGAAAATGGAGGCCAACGCGGGCTGGTGAACTGGGTCCTGTCTGGCCACATGCCGTGAGGGCTGCCTGAGTTGGGGGCAGGTGTCTTTCACCTGGCGTTGAGGAGCTTCCCCGTTGTCAGAGATGAGGGCTCTGGGCTTGAAGGGTTGTCCTGCTTTGGTAGCTACCATGTGACTAATCCTGAACCCCCGTTTCCCTGCCCAGGCTTTGGCCTAGATGCCCAGAGGGCTCGTGGCCTTGGCGTGCTAGTCAGTTCATCCACCCCCTGCTGCAGCAGCGCCCAGGACCATGTCTGAATGCGTCCCACTGGCCTGCTGAGTACTTTGGCCATTGGGCCCGGCTGGGGCATGTCCCTAGAGACGTTCTGGAGATGCTGCGGTTCCCACCACACTGAGGAGCTGGGCATCTTGCCTTGAGACCTGTGCTTTTAAAAGCCCACCGGCTGGGGGGCGGGGCTGGCTGTGACTCCTCCCCGCTGATACAGCTGTTCGGTTCTGTTTCGCTCCGACAGTCGCTGGTCCAGTCCAGGAAAGCCGGGATCACGTCAGCACTAGCATCAAGCACCTTAAACAATGAAGAGCTAGTAAGTGCCACCCCTCGGCATCCCTGACTCTGCTGTCGCAGGCTCCAGACACCGAGCCTGTCAGACTGCACAAGCGAAGCGGGGTCGGGGGGGGGGTGTCATCCATGGGACAGGGCCCTGCCAAGGAGGAGACGGGTGCTGCAGGGAAGCGGTGCAGATGAGATTACTTGTTCCTGAGTCAGCGCTGAAGCAGGGTGGTTACCAGGGGCTCTGTGCCGTGAGAGGTGTCATCTCTCAGAGGGGAAAAAAATAACCAGCCTGCTCGTGGCTGTTAAAGCTTTCCCAGCTGGGGTATGAACTGGGCTAATCCCAAGGAAGGTCATTGCATTCTGCCCACTTGCTCTGGTGTCCTTCATGCCCATCCCGTTGCTGCGCGCTGTTAAGCAGCGGCTGTGTCCCACCCCAGAGCTGGCCGCACATCAGTGGCAGGGGAAGGTCTGCATGCCCAGTACTGGAGGGATGGAGACCACTGTGTCTATAAGCCCCATCTCTGGGGGTCTTTCGCTGGCTGGGAGCAGCCCTGCCCCGCTCAGACAAGAGCCTGGATGGTGTGAGCGGTTTTTCCTTTCCTCTGCCCCGTCTCTTTGCTTAGAAAAACCATGTTTACAAGAAGACCCTTCAAGCCTTAATCTACCCCATCTCCTCCACGACCCCCCACAACTTCGAGGTGTGGACCGCCACCACCCCCACGTACTGCTACGAGTGCGAGGGGCTGCTGTGGGGCATCGCCCGGCAGGGCATGCGCTGCACGGAGTGCGGGGTGAAGTGCCATGAGAAGTGCCAAGACCTGCTGAACGCAGACTGCCTGCAGAGTAAGGGGGCGCAGCCTCTCTCTTCCTTCGGCTTCTAAGGGTATTGGGGTGGGGGGTTGTCAACAGACCCTAAGTGATTTAGGAGCACAAATCCTAAGCCTTCTGCCTGCCTTCGATGTCTTACAGACCCCCATGCAGGGGCCAGAGGGGGGAGGGTCTTACATACCCCTGTTAACTCTTTAATGCCAGCACGGAATGAATGCTTGGGAGGGGGCCACCCCAGGGCGAGTGCTCCCCAAAGGCAGTCTGTCCCAGAATCTCCCCTCCCAACCGCCCCCAGGAGCGGCCGAGAAGAGCTCCAAGCACGGGGCCGAGGACCGGACCCAGAACATCATCATGGTGCTGAAGGACCGCATGAAGATCCGGGAGCGGAACAAGCCGGAGATCTTCGAGCTGATCCAAGAGATCTTTGCCGTCTCCAAAGCCACCCACACCCAGCAGATGAAGGCCGTGAAGCAGAGCGTGCTGGATGGCACCTCCAAGTGGTCGGCCAAGATCAGCATCACAGGTAGGGGCAGGGCCAAGCCGACGTGCCCTGCCAGCCCTGGACACGCACCCCTGAGCCAACACTGGCAGAGGGGGAGGGGAGTAGAACCTGCGGCCCCCTGGAGATCTCTGGAGGGCCCCATCCCACCGTGATGACGCTGGAGCTGGCACCGTCCAGCACCACATCATGGGGACACCATGCCACCGTCTGCACGCCGGGCCAGGCACTCTCAGCTCTATTGCTGCTGGGCAGTGCCGGAATGAGGGCAAGGCGAGGGAGGCACTTGCCTCGGGCGCGGAAGGTGAGGGGTGCAGAAAGTCTCTCATTCGGCGGCAATTCAGCAGCAAGTCCTTTCCTCCAAGAGGGACTGAGGGAACCCGCCACCAAATTGCCGCCGGTCGTCAGCAAGGGAGAGGGGCGGCACGTCCGGCTCTTCGGCGGAAATTCGGCGGCGGGTCCCTCAGACCCCCTCGGAGGGGAAGACCTGCTGCCGAATTGCCACCGAAGAACAGCGGCAATTCGGTGGCAGGTCCTTCCCTCGGAGAGGAACCCGCCGCCGAAGAGCCAGATGTGCCGCCTCTGTCCCTTGCCTTGGGCGCAAAAATCCCTAGTTACGGCTCTGCGGCAGGGCATGAAACGGGCTAAGGACAGAGCAGCGCATGCTGGGACCTGAAGGGCTGCAGCTCCCTGTTAATGAGGCTCTCGACTCCCAGGGCTCTGTGTGCATATCTCTGGAGCCCAGCTTTGTCCCCTGCTGGGGATCTCGCAGCAGGATAGGTCAGGTCCCTCGTGCATCGAGGGGTAGCTATTCTTCTGCTCTCGTTAGCCCAGTGCAGAGACTGTGCCAAGGGCAAGCAGCTGAGAGGAAATTAACCGGGCGCTTTTCTCCCTTTGGGAGCCCAGGAAACACGTCTCCAGCGCGGCTTTTGGCAAAAGGAAGTGAATTCCCATTAAATCCCGCACCAATCCAGCTGGATGCCTGGATCCAGCCCTTGCAATGGATCCCAAGCCAAGTCGGGCTCCTCTTTCGAGCGCTGGCTGATTTGAAAATCGCTTGTTGCCCGGTTGTTCTGTATCTGCCATTGATCCCTGTTTTTATCTGTTCTCTCTGTTGTGTGTGTATTGTGTCTCTGTGGGGCTGGCTGGTGCGTGCTGCCGTGTGTGTGCATATAAACATTTGTGCCTCTGTGCGCATGGGGTGTGTGTTGTGTCATAGTTGTCTGTGCCCAGGGCCTGCAGGCAAAGGATAAGACGGGCTCCAGTGACCCGTATGTTACTGTCCAGGTTGGAAAGACGAAAAAAAGGACTAAAACGATCTATGGAAATCTAAATCCGGTCTGGGAGGAGAATTTCCATTTGTAAGTTACATCCTACTCCCAGCCCAACCTCTCTAGTCCCCAGGGCTGCCCTGGCGCGCGGGGCCGCCTGTTCCTTCTTCTCCGTCACCCAGGTCTGCAGCTTGATTTGCGTCCACACTGCACAGTGACAGGCCTTGGACCAAGGCACGGCGGGTTTTAGGCTCTGTCCCAAACCCCGTCCTCGGACCTGGGCCCAGAGCGCTTGCTGGCCTGAGTCAAACTGATTTGTGTGCGGCCCGAAGGGGGGCGTGGGCTGAAATCAGAGTCAGACCAGGGGGGGTGAGCATGCTGTGTAGACACCCCCCCCCCACCGACTCCTGGTGTGCACTGGGCTCACTATATCTGGGATGGATTTTCTCCGGGGGTGTTTCTCCTGGTTGTTTCCAAACCCTGGTCAGGAATTTGGAGGGGACAGCCTCTCCCCTGGGACATTACAGCACTGGAAGGATTGGCCAACCTGTGGCTGTAGGTCCTGTGGCTTCATGCTACCTGAATGCCTGATCTTCCCACCCTTCCTGCAGGAGACCCTTGTGTCACCTGAGCTTTCTGCTAGCGCTCTCTGCCGGACGCCCAAGGAGGCTGAATTCCAGCTCTCCTGGGTCAGGATTGTAGTTGGACAGGTCACCCCTAGATACAAAGCCTGCACAAGGTCCGTGCACCACTTAAGTCGCACTTAAGCCCGGTGCATGGGCCGTGTGGGAATTAAAAAGTGCGTCCGCACACCAGCACTGTCTGTCGACGGCGGGGAATGGCAGGCTCAGAGGATGCTGGTCCGGGGGCAGTTACCCACCCCCAGCACTCACAGGGTCTGAGGGAGCTCCCCGGTGAATAGCTGGGTTTTGCTGGGGCATGGGCGGGGGGTTCTTTGCTAGGAAAGAACAATTCATGGCATTGCTCTGGGAATTTCTCTGTCCTCCCCCCGCCAGCGAATGCCATAACTCCTCCGATCGGATCAAGGTGCGGGTCTGGGACGAGGACGACGATATCAAGTCCCGCGTCAAGCAGCGCTTTAAGAGAGAATCCGACGACTTTCTGGGCCAGACGATCATAGAGGTCCGGACGCTGAGCGGGGAGATGGATGTCTGGTACAACCTAGGTAATTCCCTGTCCCCGGCACAGTCAATATACAACTCTAGGGCCCGCTCCAGCCCCCGCGGCAGTCAGTGACCCGCTCCCATTGACTCCACTGGCTGCGACTCTGCGGTACGTCGCGATTTCCGTGCAAACGAGATTGAAAAGCTTTTCAGAGTTAGCAAGTCAGAGTGTGTTGTCGCTCTTTATCATTTACACGGCCGGAGTGTCATTGTATTGTATTTATTTGTTACTGCATCATTGGACAGTGGCCACAGGGCTGGCAGGGACCTCCTGGGCCCCGGAGCCCAGTCCCTGCTAGCGCAGGCAGCTCCGGCTGATAATCCTGCTCCAACACACATCACGCTCCATCCTCAACCCAGCTAGGTCGTTTGTCCCCAAAGCTCCTCTCGGGAGGCTGCTCCAGAGCCTCTCTCCTCTGATGGTTAGAAACCTGCGTCTCCTTTCCAGCCTGTGTTTGTCCCTGGCTGGATTTATCCCTGTTCGTTCTTCTGCCAGCGCTGTCCTTTCGTTTCTCTCCCTCCCTGGCGTCCCCTGCACCCCCACGTGTGTATCGACAGCAGTCAGACCCCCTCCCAGCCTTTATTCTGCCGGGCTATCCAAGGCAGGTGCTTGTCTCCTCTCGTGAGGTGGGCCCTGCGTTCCCCTGATCACCCTAGGAGCACCTGCCCATCCTTCTTCAACTGGACGCAGGAGTCCAGA
Organism: Mauremys mutica; assembly: GCF_020497125.1. Lineage (NCBI taxonomy): Eukaryota > Metazoa > Chordata > Testudines > Geoemydidae > Mauremys > Mauremys mutica. The sequence continues at coordinate 12,269,273 of NC_059095.1, read as the reverse complement.
CATGATGAACGTGCCAAAATTCATTGTTGTTTGTGATATGATACCACCGACAGGAACCGTACGTAGAGACAGTCCTCATCCCGGAGAGCCAGAGCTGAATAGACCAAGGCAAGAGCGTTATCCCCTGTTACAAACAGGAGCTGAGGCCAGTGCTTTGCCCCAGGTCATAGCGGGCATTGAACCCAGCCGCCCTACATGCCAGGCCCAAGCAGTGCCCCCCCAAGCCAGCTTTGCCTTTTGCTGTTGTAAAAGGGCCATCAGTGAGCTAATGCGTCCTCTGCTTCCTGCTCTCCTGGCCTCAGACAAGCGGACGGACAAGTCGGCCGTGTCCGGAGCCATCCGGCTGCACATCAGCGTGGAGATAAAGGGAGAGGAGAAGGTGGCCCCGTACCATGTGCAGTACACCTGCCTGCACGAGGTGAGCCATGCCCCAGGGCCTCGCCGCTCCCACCCCACCCTGCTCCTTTTGTCGTCAGAACGTTGGTTTTAAAGTGTCTTCAAGTTTCAAGTGAATTTGCACGGCCTGGTCTGGGAGCCCCAGAGAACGAAGGGCTCCCGTCCTCGCCAGAGCGGGCACAGCAGGGGCACTGATTCTGCCACGCCCTGCCCCATGCCAGCGTGCCTCACCCGGGACTCAGAGGGACCGCGTAGGGAGCTTGGTCTCCAGGGCTAGTGGACCTGTCTTCCTAGGGCATCTGTTTATATGGCCCCCGGCCCCTGGATCTGAGTATCCCTGCCCACTCCCAGCTACAGCCCAAGTCTCCATCGCAGCAGCGGGTGCACCTGTGCCAATCAGGCAGTGTTCTTGCAGTCACTTTCCCTGGTGCAGACGCTTACCAGGGTGCCAGAGAACTGAGCTCTCCATTTACAGGGTCAGCTCAGCGGTGCCGGGCCTCTGATACACACAGCAGCGTTATAATCCCTCCCCAGAGCCACTCGCACTGATTCTCCCTTTGGCACCCTTCCTAGCGGTGACCCTGAGGGCTCTCTTCTGTCCTGTGCATTAGAACCTCTTCCACTTCGTGACGGACATACAGAACAACGGGGTGGTGAAGATCCCCGAGGCCAAGGGGGACGACGCCTGGAAGGTGTACTTCGACGAGACGGCTCAGGAGATCGTGGACGAGTTCGCCATGAGATACGGGGTGGAGTCCATCTACCAGGCCATGACGTGCGTCTCTCCCGTTTGCTCCCTCTTTGTTCGAAGGGGTTCAATGAACACAGGGCAAAGGGTAAAGATACAGGGCCAGATCCTCGGCCGGTGTCACCAGGGGCAGCTCCCCTTGAAGTCAGTGAGTGAAGTTGATTGACGCCAGCGGAGGCCTGTCCTGTGCCGTGGGAGGGGAGAAAGGTGTCGCACGTCCCCCCCCTGGGATTCCCCATCTCCAAGAGCCCCTGGCACTGATGTCCACTTGCTTTCCCCACATGGGGGGGTGCAGAGCGTTTGATTAGTCCAAGCCCAGGGTGCGGGTGCGGGAGCGACAGACACACGGAGCCTGCAGCGTCCCCCCTCGGGCTGGCTGCTGTGGAGTCTCCCAATGGGCAGGGGAGAGGCGCACGCCACCTTCCAGCGTCAGAATGGTTCTGGTTTTAAGAGAAAGGTGCAGGGTTCAGTCTGCTCCCAAACATACGCACTGCACACCCACGCCCTACACACACTGCACATGCACTGCACACCCACGCCCTACACACACTGCACATGCACTGCACACACACTCCCTACACACACCCCGCACACACTGCACACACACTGCACACGCATGACCTACACACCCTACACACACTGCACACACCCTACACACACTGCACATCCACGCCCTACATACACTGCACACACCCCGCACACACTGCATACGCATGGCCTACACACCCTACACACACTGCACACACTCTACACACATTGCATACACACTGCACACACATGGCCTACACACACTGCACATGCATGCCCTACACACACTGCAGATGCACTGCACACGCTCGCCCTACACACACTGCACATACACTGCACACAAACTCCCTACACACACTGCACACACCCTACACACACTGCACACACACTGCACACGCATGGCCTACACACCCTACACACACTGCACACACCCTACACACATTGCACACGCACTGCACACACATGGCCTACACACACTGCACATGCATGCCCTACACACACTCCAGATGCACTGCACACACATGGCCTACACACACTGCACACACACGCCCTACACACAGTGCACACACACTGCACACGCACGCCCTACACACGCTGTACACACACACCTTACACATGCTGTACACGCACACCCTACACACACTGCACACACATGCCCTAAACACATTGCACATGCATGCCCTACACACACTGCACACGCATGCCCTATGCACACTGCACACACACTGCACACACACTCCCTACACACACTGCACACAGCCTACACACACTGCACGCACACACCCTACACACACTGCACATGCATGCCCTACACAGCCTGCACACACTGCACACACACACACTTCATACCCTGCACATGTACATGCACACACCCTACATACACCCTACACACACTGCACATGCACACACTGTACACACACCATGCACACCCTATGCACACATGCACACCCTACGTGCACATGCACCCACACACCCTACATACACTGTGTACTGCGCACACCGTACACACCCTGCACAACACACCCTGCACACACACACATTACACACACTGCAAACACCCTACACACCCTGCGCACACTGCACACGCACTACACACAGAGCACACTCTTCACACATGCACACACCCTGCATGCACACACACTACACACATTGCGCGCACACACACACACACTGCACACCTTTCACATACACACATCCTGCACACACACACACACACATCTTGCACACATGTGCACACCCCTTTCACACACACACATACACTCACCTCGCACACCCTTCACACACCACCACACAATCCAAACCACCCCCTACACACACCCATTCCACAAGCCACACGCCATGCATACATAAACAAACAGATGAACACACTCTATGCACTATCCCCTTCTGACACACTTGCTTCACAACCCACACTGCGCACAGGTGCACACACAGCAGCCCCTTCTGACACACAGGGCCCATGCACTACAAAACACACCCGCCACACGGCACGTTCGTACACATCCTACATCCCACGACCTTCCCCCGCACACTGCACCCTGCCTACCCTGCTCTCCCACCCAGACCACACCAGACCCGTCGTGCAGCATGTCCCATAACTGCAGCATCCCGGCCCTCACACACGGCCCCGGACTCTGCAGGCCTTGCAGCCTGTCATCTCTTCTCTTTCAGCCACTTTGCCTGCCTGTCCTCCAAATACATGTGTCCCGGAGTCCCGGCCGTGATGAGCACCCTTCTAGCCAACATCAACGCATACTATGCCCACACCACTGCCTCCACCAACGTGTCTGCCTCAGACCGCTTTGCTGCTTCCAATTTCGGGGTAAGTCCTATGGTGCGTAGAACTCTCCTTCCTATTTCTCTCTTCTCGGCGCTCATTGGGAGGGGAGCGGAGTAGAAGGAGCCGTGCAAAAACATCACCACCAACGGGCAAGTGCTCCCCGCTTGATTGCCACTTCGAAAACCCTCCAGTTTGTCATGGCAAATTTGCGACTGTTTCACCTCAAAGGGTAAAACTTTGCTTTTAAAAAAGCACTGGAAATTTGAGTGAAATCTGGCCCATTTTTGACCACTGGTGGAAATCGCAATGAAATCATGGATAAAAACTCACCCTTTTGCTGCCAAAAAACCTCCCCACCCAGCAGCAGAAAGCAAATCTGCCCACAGAGAAATCCCGAACGCTTTCACCAAAATCCGTTGTGACTTTTGCACGGCCCTGGTAGTTCTTGGTGAAACCTGAATTCAGAGCAAACTCTGTAGAACCCCCGACTCCCCACTGCCCGTCTGGTTCGGACAAACCTCGGTGAGATTTGCATTTTGGCCCTCATCCTGCAAAGACTGTTTGACTGTACTCATGTTGACCAGCCCAGGGGAGTTCAGTGGAATACTCACGGGTGCAAAGGAAAGTATGTGCATAAGTGTTGGCGGGACTGGGACATGGGACTGGAAACTAAAATTGGGAATGTTTCTAAAGGTGACAGATTAACATGTTAAAGGTTAGTTAGTTAGTTAGTTACCAAGTATCAGCGGGGAGCCGCGTTAGTCTGTATCCACACAAACAACGAGGAGTCCGGTGGCACCTTAAAGACTAACAGATTTATTAGGGCATTATAATTATAATATAATATATATAATAATAATATATTTATAATACATCTGCTAGTCTTTAAGGTGCCACCGGACTCCTCATTGTTTTAGTTAGTTAGCTGAGTTAAAAATGATGGTCCAATCTTGATCTCTGTTCACCCAGTGCAATTCTGGAATAACCCCATAAAAGTCCCCACCAGCAAATCCCTTTCCCCCCCAGAGAGACCTTGCGAACGGCACTGGGGCAGCATCCCAGCAGGAAACCAGCCTGGCAGCCCGTGTCCGTGCTGGCTGTGGAAGCAGGCTCAGTCCCTTTCCCAGCCTGGCTGCCGGCCAGCGGAACGTTTACATGCTTACGATGATTAGCTATTAGTATTTAGTAGTTAGTGAGGGCTGATGGGGCAAAAGCCCCAGGCCTCAGCCCGAACACCCTGACTCAGGCCTCTCCCTTCCTGTGGTGTAAACCCAGAGTGACTCCAGGAAACTCAGTGGAGTTATTCTAGATTTACAGCAGTGTAAATGAGACCAGATTCCAGGCATTAGGGTTTATTCCGGCCAAGTTCCCATTGTCCTCACTGAGGAAGGACTTCGGGCCCTTTTAAGGTGGCATCATAGAATTGTAGGACTGGAAGAGGCCTCAAGAGGTCGTCTAGTCCAGTCCCCTGCACTCATGGCAGGACTCAGTATCACCTAGACCATCCCTGACACGTGTTTGTCCAACCTGCTCTTAAAAATCCCCAATGACGGAGATTCCACAACCTCCCTTGGCAATTTATTCCAGTGCTTCACCACCCTGACAGTTAGGAAGTTTTTCCTAATGTCCAACCTAAACCGCCCTTGCTGCAGTTTAAGCCCATTGCTTCTTCTCCTGTCCTCAGAGGTTAATGAGAACAGTTCTTCTCCCTCCTCCTTGTAACAACCTTTTATGTACTTGAAAACCGATATCACGTCCCCCCTCGGTCTTCTCTTCTCCAGACTGAACCAACCCAGTTTTTTCCATCTCCCCTCACAGCTCATGTTCTCTAGACCTTTCGTCATTTTTGTTGCTCTTCTCTGGACTTTCTCCAGTTTCTCCACATCCTCCCTGAAGTGCGGCCCCCATTGTATAGGCCAGTTTACAGTTCTGTACCAGCTAATCTAGCTCGTAGTAGAGGAGAGCTTGGGCTCCCCTGCACTGGATCTCAAGGGGCTTCTCTGCTGAAGCTTCTGGACTCAGACAGACCCTGTGGTTCTCTCTGGCTCCCCAGCTCCCATCCCAGTGTCGCCAGACAGGGGCTGCTGACAACCCGGCTAGGATTAAGCTGCTGACTGCACTACACTTTGCTCCTGAGTTTACGTTTGTTTCTGCACCTTCCTGCTAAGTGTAACAGAGAGATGGTAGCTAGCATCAGTACACACGCTCCCCTCACCCAGCACGGCTCTGCGGACCCCCCCACCTCCCAGCCACAGGGGGTAGCTGCCAAGGCTCAGAGGGGGGCGGTCTGTCAACCTTGCGCTGGAAACAGCTGAGCCGGAGAGGGGGGGAAATGGGCTTTGGTTTACCTGGCGCCGGGGTGTGTCTTTGCAGAAAGAACGTTTCGTCAAGCTGCTGGACCAGCTGCACAACTCGCTCCGGATTGACCTGTCCATGTACCGGGTAAGGGGAACCAGCCCCACACGGGGTGGGGGACGGGGGTGAACACCAGCAGCCTTTGAAACGGGCTTCGGAGCTGCTCCCTGACCACCTGCCGCTGAGTCCCTTGTGCGAGGAGTTGCCTGCCGCCAGGCTAGAGCCTGTCCAGGGTTCAGGCTGGTCCAGTGGATGAGGTGCTGGAGGGGGATTCAGGAAGCTGGATTCTAGGCCCAGTGTCTGCTCCTGACCTTGGGTGAGTCATTCCGTGCCTCAGTTTCCCCAGCTGTGGGAGCAGCGCTGCTCGGCTTGGAGAGCTGTGGATGTAAATGGGAGGTTTTCCACTGGTTTCAGTGGGAGCAGGATTGGTGTTAAACACCAGGTGGGTGTGATCAGACCACCCGTTAGCTCTGAAACTTCAGCCGGTGGTACCCCCTGCTTCCTCTCCTAGCTGTCATGGGGCCCTCTAATCTTCTCTCTTTCCCGACAGAACAACTTCCCTGCCAGCAGCCCGGAGAGGCTGCAGGATCTCAAGTCGACGGTGGATCTGTTAACTAGCATCACCTTCTTCCGAATGAAGGTAACGTGCAGTGCCTGCTGGTTGGTTCCCTCTCAGAGGGAGAGATCCTCACAGCTCCCAGAGGAGAGCCACTGGGCCTGGGATCCCTCCGCTTCCAGAATGCAGCTGAACCACATATTAATTAGCTTAATTAATTGCCCATCCTGTGTACTGAAATCCAACCCGAACCACCATGGAGTTCAGTGGTAATAACAGTGCTTCTGTCAAATGGCATCTAGAGACCCTGGAAGTGACAGCAGTCCCATGCCAGGGGTCTGCCTTGCTGGCTCAGAAGGGGTGGGATTTCTCACCCCGACAGGGGGCGTCCTGCTCCGGGCAGGCAGCCCTGGGCTGGCACTAGGGACATGGTGTCATGGAGTGAGGGGGAGCCAGGGCCCTGCACCCACTTCCTGCGGCTCTCAGCCAGCCAGTAACACGGAAGGTTTATTAGGTGGCAGGAACACAGTCCCAAGCAGGGCGTGTAGGTACAACCAGGACCCCTCAGCCAGGTCCCTCTGGGGGAGCAGGGAGCTTAGACCCCAGACTTGGGGTTCCCTGCGTCTTCCCAGCCAGCCCAAAACTGAAAGACACACCCCCCGCAGCCGACTCACTCCCCTCCACCCCGGCTCCTCCTCTTCCTTTGTCCAGTTTCCAGGGCAAAGGTGTCACCTGGCCCCATCCCTCTCCTGGCTCAGGTATCGTCCCTCAAATAAAGTCATCCCCTGCTCCCCCATCCCCCGTGCAGACATTCCCAGGTCGAGCCGCCCCACTCCCTGAGCGAGGCTCCTTGTGTAACTCGGGCGGCCCGTGATGCATCCCATGGCAGCTTCCCGAGTGACCCCCGCTGTCTGGGCTCCCTCCCCTGGCAGCCAAGAGCCAAGGCCTGGCACTGCCTGAGCTCCCGGCGACGTGGGTTTTCTTTTCCAGGCAGCGAGTCCGTCTCAGGAGGCGGCCGTTGCAAAGCGTGACCGTGTCTCCCTTCCCCATCCCACAGGTGCAGGAGCTGCAGAGCCCGCCCCGGGCCAGCCAGGTGGTGAAGGACTGTGTGAAAGCCTGCCTCAACTCCACCTACGAGTACATCTTCAACAACTGCCATGAGCTGTACAGCCGCGAGTACCAGACCGACCCGGTACGTGGGGGGAGCCCCCCCTGCCATGGGATAGGCAGGGCCTTTCGGGGGCGGGTGTCGCACTCAGGCGCTGCCAGATCAGCCTTTGCCTGGGCAGCGAGAATCTCAGCTCCTAGTTCCCAGTTGCGGCAGCTTTCCTCGGAGCTGTCCCCACTTCCCGTAACCAGCTCTCCTTCCCAGCCAGCTTCCTCCCATAGACTCATAGACTCAGAATGGTCAGAAGGGACCGTTATGATCATCTAGTCTGACCTCCTGCACAACGCAGGCCCCGGAATCTCACCCACCCACTCCTGTAACAAACCTATGTCTGAGCCACTGAAGTCCTCAAATCATGGTTTAAAGACTTCAAGGTGCAGAGAATCCTCCAGCAAGTGACCCGTGCCCAACGCTGCAGAGGAAGGCGAAAAACCTCCAGGGCCTCTGCCAATCTGCCCTGGAGGAAAATTCCTTCCCGACCCCAAATATGGCGATCAGCTAAACCCTGAGCATGTGGGCAAGACTCACCAGCCAGCACCCAGGAAAGAATTCTCTGTAGTAACTCAGATCCCACCCCATCTAACATCCCATCCCAGACCACTGGGCCTACTTACCTGCTGATAATCAAAGATCAATTGCTAAATTAATTGCCAAAATTAGGCTACCCCATCATCCCATCCCCTCCATAAACTTATCAGCTGGCTCTTGGGCGGGGATTGGGCCCAGAGGAGCGTCCGCCTGCTCCTGATTGGGACGGGGACATGGCCCATCGCAGACTGGAGCTAGAGCGAGTGCCGTTCAGCACGGGGCCCCCGCTGCTCGCCCAGCTTTTCTCTCCCCCTTCATTCTGCATCCCTTTCCCTTCCCCGTTCCGCCCTTCTCTTTGATCCTCCCTTTGGAGCTCGCTCGCTTTCTTACACCCAGGAGCCCTAGAGTGAACCCCACCCTCCATATCCCTGTTTCCATTGGAGCTAAGCACTTTCCCCCGTTCATTTGGATCCAGAGCTAGCGCCTAATTCTGGGGCCCACATGCTGGGGAGCTCTGCAGCCCTCCTTTGCTCGGTGGAGCGTCACCCCGTTTAAGGCTCAGGCGAGGCACGGGACAGGAGTGCCTGCTGGCCGGCTGGGATCGCCTCTCCCAGAGAAGCCGCGTGTTGTAGAACGGGGCCCGAGTCGCCCGGTTTCCCATGTGGGGCCAGAGGGAGGACTCTGAACCGTGTGCAGACGTGTGCGCCTCCGAGGAGCCTGACCCTAGATGGGACCCCCGCCTGGTTCTGTGCCTGGCTCAGAGCAGCCTGTCCTGGTCCCCACAGGATGGGCTGGAACGGAGCTGGCAGGTCCCAGCCAAAGGAAAAGCTCAGCGTCTGGAAGCCAAACTGAGGTTGTGCCCCGTGGGACAGCAATCCCTGCATTCCCACAGGCATTAACCAGAGACTTTCCTCCCCTTGGCTTCCGGCTTTTCCCAGACCAAGAAAGGCGAGGTCCCCCCCGAGGAGCAAGGGCCCAGCATCAAGAACCTGGATTTCTGGTCCAAACTCATCACGCTGATTGTTTCGATTATTGAAGAGGATAAGAACTCGTACACGCCGTGCCTGAACCAGTGAGTACCGGCCTGGGAGCGGTCCCAGCGGCCCTGCCTCCCCCAGGGAGCGTCAGCAAAACTGAGATCTGAGCTGGTTCACAGACACCGTTCTGGGAGCATCAACGCATGAGCCATCGGGATTCTGCACTAGCCCGGGGGGAGACCTCCATGGGCAGCTCTGGGCTTGTCCCTCGCCTGGGATTCCTGTCACCTGCCCGTCTCCTGCCTGTTGGGAGCTGAATGGAGACGCGTGGAGCCTCCTGGGAAAAGCCCTGGGTGGCCCATGTGTGTGCCGCTGTTCCTGGGTCTGCACTGTGCCGGGGGGGGGCACCGGGGAGACCGTCCCTCTCGGTCGGAAGCAGTTGGTTTGGGGATTTATTCTGTAGCGGTTGGATTCATCCGTTTCTCCTCCCTTCTCGCCAGGTTCCCCCAGGAGCTGAACGTGGGTAAGATCAGCGCCGAGGTGATGTGGAACCTCTTTGCTCAGGACATGAAATATGCAATGGAAGGTGAGTCTCTCCTGGGCTGCGTCTTGTCGCTTCTCTGCCTCCTGCTGGCAGGTGACGGGGGATCAGCCTCCGTTTCACCGAACCAAAGCCCCGGCAACCCCCAACTCCACCGTGGTCCCCGTGCTGCAGATCCGTGCGGCCGCCGACGTGGGGATGGGACGCGGCGCATTCCCCTGCTCTCTGCACTAACGGAGAGTCGCTGCTAACAGCACAGACCCAGGATGCCAGCTGAGGCGCTCCGGATGCACCCAGCAAAGGGCAGCGCTGCACGTACACACTCAGCTAACGCACGACAAGACCCACCAGAGACAGGGGCGTTGGGAAGAAGCGGCATCCACCCTGATGCTGGCTGTGGGGCCGGGGTGGAGAATAGTCCCGGCCTCTTCCTGGGGGAAACGCAGCTGTATTTCCCTCTCTGCGCTGGTTGCAATGATTTCAGTTTGGAAAATAGTAACGTTAACGCACTGCTCAGGGTGCACCAAGCCCCCGTCCCGGCTCCTCTCCTGCGTGGAGACCTGTGCATCCGGCAAACACCAGGGCAGCCAGTCACTGGCTAGCTACGGTGCCTTAGCCTTTAGGGAGTCCCAGTCATCTAGTCCGACCTCCTGCAGAGCCTTCCCCAGGGATTCCTGCAGTGGAGCCGGCTGTTCATAGAATCAGAGAATATCCAGTTGGAAGGGACCTCAGGAGGTATCTAGTCCAACCCCCTGCCCAAAGCAGGACCAAACCCAACTAAATCATCCCAGCCAGGGCTTTGTCAAGCCTGACCTCAAAAACCTCTAAGGAAGGAGATTCCAACACCTTCCTAGAGAACCCATTCCAGTGCTTCACCACCCTCCTAGTGAAATAGTGTTTCCTAATATCCAACCTAGACCTCCCCCACTGCAACTTGAGACCATTGCTCCTTGTTCTGTCATCTGGTACCACTGAGAACAGCTGAGCTCCATCCTCTTTGGAACCCCCCTTCAGGTGGTTGAAGGCTGCTATCAAATCCCCCCTCACTCTTCTCTTCTGCAGACTAAACAATCCCAGTTCCCTCAGCCTCTCCTCATAAGTCATGTGCTCCAGGCCACTAATAATTTTTGTTGCCCTCCGCTGGACTCTTTCCAATCTTTTCCACATCCTTCTTGTAGTGTGGGGCCCAGAACAGGACACAGTGCTCCAGCTGAGGCCTCACCAATGTCGAGTAGAGGGGAATGATCACGTCCCTCGATCTGCTGGCAATGCCCCTACTTATACAGCCCAAAATGCCGTTAGCCTTCTTGGCAACAAGGGCACCCTGCCGACTCGCTCTGCCCTCTTCCACCCAGTGATCCTACCAAACCCACGGCTGAACCTCAGAACAGCTTCAGAAAGGCACCCAGGCTCGAGAGCTGATGATGGTAGCTGGGGAAGCTGCTCCTTCCTGTTAAGAATTTGCCCCTTGTTTCCAGTCTGTGTTTTCCTAGCCTCATCCCCCAGCCATCGGGCTTCGTTAGGCTCGGGCCTTTATCCACTAGCTGAAAGGGCCCCTGCGGTCAGGTCTCTTTCCCCAGTTAGGTGCTTAGCCCACGTCCTCGCTCCCACCATCCATTGACTTCGGTGGAAATACCTTGGCGGATCTGGGCCTTATAGACCATGATCGTAAGAACAGCAGAGCTGCCGGACTGGGGCAGGCCATGGGCTGTCTTGCCCAGTATCCTGCCTCCTGTACCAGAGCTTTCGGGGGAGTGTACAGAGTAGGGCAGCTGGAATGATCCACCCCTCTCTTCCCCTCTCGGCTTCTGGCCATCAGAGGTTTGGGGTCGCCCCGAGCAGGGGGTTGCGCCCCTGACCATCTTGGCTAATAGCCATTGATGGATCTATCCTCCAGGAACTTACCCAGTTCTGTGTTGAGCCCAGTCATACTTTTGGCCTTCACAACGTCCCCTGGCAATGAGTTCCACAGGTTAATCGAGCACTGTGGGAAAAGGTGCCTCCTCTTGTTTGTCCGAAACCCGCTGCCTACTAATGTCCTCAGGCGACCCCTGGTTTTTGTGTTGTGGGAAAGGGAAACAACACCTCCCTAGTCACTTTCTCTGCACCATTCATGATTTCGTAGCCCTCCGTCATAGCCCCCCCCCCCCCGGCCTCTCGTCCCTGAGCCGCGCAGTCCTCACCCTTCCCCCAGTGCGCCGGGCAGCTGGTGCGCCCCTCCCACCTCTCTCTGGCACTGACTCCCCCGCCCCGCTCACAGGCTGGGGGCAGCGGTTCTAGCCCCGCCAGGAGCACAGCGCTGGGCCGAACTCCACCCTGGGAAGGAACCGTGGTGAGTCGGTGGCTCCCTGCCAGCTTGTTGGCCAGTGGCTGCTCTCCGCTGTGCCTGTGGGGCAGGGGGGGTTCCAGCCTGGGAGTGCCCCCGCCCCCCACTCGAGTCCCTAGCGCGGCTCCCGCTGCACCGAGCCCCCTGACCTCCCTCCCGCTGGGCACCTAGCCTGGCCCACACCTCTCGGGATGGGTCCCGGGGAGCTGAGCCTGAGCCAGGGCTTTGGGATTCAGCCCGAGGGCGGATGAGCATGGGGGGGTGACCCCATGACCTCCCTTTCTCCCCTCCCCTGCAGAGCATGACAAGCATCGCCTGTGTAAAAGTGCTGACTACATGAACCTGCACTTCAAAGTGAAATGGCTTTATAACGAGTATGTGACCGAGCTCCCTGCCTTCAAGAGCCGCGTCCCCGAATACCCCGCGTAAGTGCTGGCGCTGCGGGGGGCGGGGGGCTGAGCCGGGGGGCTCACAGGGATGGGTCAGGGGCCGGGGACTCCCGAGCGCCCCCTTCACGCTAGCGGCCGAGTCTCGGGGCCTCGGGAAGAAAGATGAAGATAGAACATTGGTCGCAACCGCGTCTGTCGTGTGCTCCCAGGCACTGGAGCGCGGCGCAGGCGGGGGCTGGGTCTCTGCTGCCCAGCCCCTCCCGCGGCCATTTACGCTCTGACCTTATTGGCGGAAATGGGCATTTGTCCCATTTGCTCTTACGGGACCAATGCCCACGTCTGCCAAACAAGTGGGGCACGCACTCCCGGGGGGGTTCAGCTACCCCAGCCCTGGGGGGGTCCTCCAGTGAGCAGCAGCAGCCAGCCAGGTGGGGGGCCGGCAGGGTTCGGTGAGCGGCGGCGCCAGCCCCACGTGGGAGGGGCAGCAGGGCTCGGGCAGGGGACGATGCCAGCCCCCTGCGTGGCGCAGGCTGGGCTCAGACGAGAGCCCTGCGTGTGGGGGAGGGGAGGGCACAGCCCAGCCCCATGTGTGTGGGGGGGGGCAGGGTTTGGGCGAGTGGCTGGGGCCAGCCCCATGTGGGGTCCTCCTCACTTTGGGAAATGCTGTCACCCCCCCCACACACGCCTACTGGGCGTTCTCGCCCATTGCAGTCAGCGGGTGGGGAAAGGGAGGAGGGGGGAGGGAGCAGGATCTTACCCCCCTGTGCCTCTGTCATATCGACCTCCTCCTCCTCCCTTCTGTTCATCACCCCTCCACTGGCTCCCTCCCCTTCCCTTCCTCGCCCTCCTTCTTCCCCGCTAAGGGTCCGGCTGCGCTCGCAGCTGGAATTAGCTCAAGGCGACATGCCTGCGCCACGTGGATCGCAGGAGCGGTGGGAAGGGCTGGCCCCCCAAACACACGTCTAGTATCGTGGGCGGGTGTCACGGAGTCCCCGGGTGCTGCTCTGGGACTGCTCCCCACAAAGCCAGGCAGGACTCTGGGGAGCCTCCTCTCCCTCAGAGCAGCCTGTCTGCAGGGCAAGACGCTCCCACGGCTTCACCTCCTGGGTGTCTCCTTGGAGCATTCAGCATATTCTGCCCCTCCGTGCGCTTCCCACAGCGAGTCCGCCCTGGCGGGGTCCTGGGGAAGCCAGAGGGTCCTGCCTCCCCACGTCGCAGTCAGACGTGACTCTCAGCCAGCCAGGGACACAGAGGTTTATTCGATGACAGGAACAGGGTCTAACACAGAGCTTGTAGGTACAGCGAACCGGACCCCTCGGCCGGGTCCATTCTGGGGGGCAGTGAGCCAGATCCCCACGTCTGCACTTCACTCCTCGTCCCCAGCCAGCCAGCAAAACAGAGGTTTACTAGAGGACAGGAACACAGTCTAACACAGAGCTTGTAGGTACAGAGAACTGGACCCCTCAGCCGGGTCCATTTTGGGGGGCAGCAAGCCAGACCCCCATGTCTGCCCTCACTCCACGTCCCCAGCCAGCCCCAAACTGAAACCCCCTCCAGCCCCTCCTTTCTGGCCTTTGTCTCTTTCCCGGGCCAGGAGGTCACCTGATCTCTTTGTTCTCCAACACCTTCAGTTGGCATCTTTGCAGAGAAGGGGCCCCGGCCATTAGTTGCCAGGAGACAGAGTGTCGGCCATTCTCTGTGCAGACAGTATCACAGGGGCCTTCCTGGGCCCTGCAACAATTACACCCTGATCCCCCCACCTAGATACCTAAGAAACACATAGGGGAAACTGAGGCACTCACACAGTATTCAGAGAAAACATTAAGAACATTCCCACTTTGTCACATGGGAATCTTGCCGGATTCCCCTCCCATTGTCCCCGGTGTAAATCAGGAGCAGCTCCAGAGACACCAGTGGGCACAATTGTCTTTCTGCCCACGTGAGCGCAGACCCACTGGCCTGCAGTGGAGCTGCCCCGCGTTATCCCGGGGAGTGCGGACCTGGGCTCAGTGGGATCATGGGTGGAAGAGGAGAAGCCGACCCGATGGATTGGAAGCCAGTGGAGTAAATGCCAAATCCGCCCCTGGATAACAGAGGGCAGACGCTGGCTGGGAATCCCTCTTCTCCCCTCTGCCGTGTGGTCTGTGCAGGCCAGATGCAGAGTCCAGACCGCCCAGGGACTGCATAGCGCATCAAACCAACCTATTTTCCCTTCCCTCTCGCGGGCTTGTTGGAGTGTTATTCCAAACAGCCGGGACATGAGACCCTATCCCGCTGCCCCATCTCCCCGTCTCTTTCTCTTCCAGCTGGTTTGAGCCTTTCGTTATCCAGTGGCTGGATGAAAATGAGGAGGTGTCCCGGGATTTCCTGCATGGAGCGCTGGAGCGGGACAAGAAGGACGGGGTACGGTATAGAGCCGCAAAGTGACCCGCAGGGAAGTCCGCCACCCAGGGGGTGGGCTCGAGTCTAGCCAGGTGCTGAGCCTCCCTTCTAGGAGCCTGGTTCTCCCCTCCCGCAGGTGTAGTGCACTGGGTTTCCCGCATCCAACCCTCCGAATGTGGCCGTCTGTCGGGACAGCCCTGGCAGGCTGGGGTTTTGCATACAGCCACGTAGTGCTCCACCTCCCTGTGGGAACGGGATGGGACACACGTGCCTGTCAGTACCTGAGCTGCCTTAGAAACGGCCAGATTCACCCACCGGCACCAGAGCACCTCTGCCCCGGCGGGTGGGAAACCAGCCAACCTACCCCACCCGTGCCATGTAACGGGCACCGTGGCAAAGCCAGTGCCAGCTGGAGAGGGAAACTTGGAGAGAGCTGACCCAGGCCATCCCCCAGAACAGGAGTCTGCCCCGGCCATGCGTGGTTAGAGACCAGTTAATCCCCGCCCCCAGCTGTTTTCACTGGTTGCTGCCAGTGCACTTCTGGGTCCCCGCCGGGCTGGGCCGGGCAGTGCTGGACATGCTGCAGGAGAGGGTCTCTCCGGGTTAGTTCTGATCCTCCAGCTTGAACCAGGCAGCAGCAGGTGCATGGCCAGCGAGCCTGGTAGCGTGAGTGTGCAGGGCCAGGCCATTTGGAGGAAGCCAAGCTTGGCAGCCGGGTTGATGAAGAGAGAAGCCGTGATCTGAATAGGGATCCCTGGGTTCCAGCTTTGCTCCTGACACCTGTGTGACCTCGGGTCAGTCACGGCCCTGCTCTGTGCCTCGGTTTCCCCATCTATACAATGGGATACCCACCTGCCTTCGCAAAATGCTTTGAGGTGCTCAGATGAAGGCAGAACGTAAAGGCAGCGCAGCAGCTGCGTCTGTGACACATCACTCTGAGCCCAGAAAATAACCCATTCTTTCCTATGCTCTTCTCCCCCCCCCGTCTCCTGCTCCAGTTCCAGCAAACCTCTGAGCACGCGCTCTTCTCCTGCTCCGTGGTGGACGTCTTCTCCCAGCTGAACCAGAGCTTTGAGATCATCAAGAAGCTGGAGTGCCCCGACCCGCAGATCGTCGGGCACTACATGCGGAGGTTTGCCAAGGTAAGGAGGGGCCAGGGGACATGCTGGGTCCAACCTTGTGTTCACACTGCTGTGATCCCCACCCCGGAATGACAATGGTCCCAGCTTAAACAGAGCAAGACCTCAGCTGGAGCAGCAGCCGCACCCGTTCAATCGGCCAGGCGCCGTCATGCTGCACAGGTGGAAGTGGCGCCAACCTGGCCAGTGCCAGAGCCGTGCACCTGGGACTGCAGTGCCCCGATGGCGGAGAAGGCGCAGGACTGGGCCGTATTGTAACAAGGGGATTCTTTGTTGAGGCAGCTGGACCCAGGCAAACCCTGCGGTTACCCCGGGCTCGCGAGCTCCTGGATTAATTAAACGCTGCAGGCTTGAGACTCCTGTGTCCCACAATGGGGAAATCAGGGTCACGCCACTGACTTCCACGGAGTGACCCCAGCGTGGAAGGGAGCTGAGCCCTGCGTCGCCTGCCCCACGTCTGCACATCGCCTCTCCCCGGCTGGAGCAAAGAGCTGTGGAGTGTGCTCCTGGCCCGGGACCATGTGCCAGCCATGGAAACCTGAAGCGCTGGTGCTGGGGAGGAACGGCAGCTCTAGGAGATGCCTCCTGCCCACACCTATCTCCAGCGCCTCCTCCTGGGCAGTGTGGGGGCAGGGAATGGGATTTTATCGGGTTAATTCAGGTCTTGTATAACAGAAAGTTGTGGGAGGCCAAGAGTGGGAATAGCGGGGTGGCAGCATCCCCACTGACATGCCCCCCACCCCGACAGTCACACCCGTGCACAGCACTGACACAACAGGGGCCGTTTCGTTCTCTGGAGTTCAGGTTGCAGCTTCGTCGGCCCAGAGCGATCCTCGGGCAGTTTATTTCAGACCAAATCTGGAGTTTACAGTCTCGTTCCTTTCCTTTTCTCTTGGCTTCGCCTTCCTTTGCCGCTTCCGGCTCTGCCCACTCGCTTGCTCTGCTCTGCCCCTGGCCCGGCCTGGCCTCTCCTGCCTGCAGACCATCAGCAACGTGCTGCTGCAGTACGCCGAGATCATCTCCAAGGATTTCGCTTTGTACTGCTCCAAGGAGAAGGAGAAAGTGGTGACGTATCCCCTCCTCCTGCCTTGCTCTCTTGCCTTCCGATTGGCGGGGCCACTCTCTGCCGCGGTGTCGCCATGCCACCGATGCCACCAGACACCCCCCCGGAAGCAATTAGCGCCCGTCTCCTCTGCACCCTCCCTCTTCTCCTCTCTGTTCTCCGGTGGTTGCCTTGAAAGGCCCCGTCTCTGCTATTTGCAAGATGCTCTTGGGTCTTATGTGACACCGGGGCATCCGTTCCCAGGAGCGATTCTGCCAGGCCGGATCCGAACCCCTGGGACACTTTGGATCCACGTGGGGTTCTGAACTTGGCAGCCTGTCTCTCCAGAACCCCCCAGAGCCTGGGGAGCTCTGGATCTGCACCCGGGTCCCAGCTCCACAGCTCACCCTGCTGTGTGGGCACAGACAGGCACACGGTACACACTGTCGCACGCTTACACACCCATCCAACCCCCCCACAAGTCACGCTCCCATTCCCATGTGCGGGCGTACGGAGGCGTCGCCGGGCAGCCCCGTTCCTCACCCATGAGACGCGCTCCCTTTCATCCCGCCAAGAGGTCTCTAGATATGAGAGGGCCCATTTCTCCTACTGACGCTGGTGTAAAGCAGGAGTCCTTGCCCCAGCGTCCATTGAGTTCAGTGATGTAAAGCTGGCGTAAACGAGAGTGGGGTCAGACCCTGGGGTCTGTCGTTCCAGGGTGACTCTGGCGTCACTCCATGGACTCGGCTGGAACTGGCAGACCCGCCACCCGCTCAGAGCCGGCTCGGGGGGTTTGAAGGCACCGCTCTCAGGCCAGCGGGGTGGTAGATAGATCCAACCTGCACGCTCGAGGGGAGTTTGCATCCCCGGGCCGGCAGGCCAAACTCACCCCGTGGCGTAACTCCATTGGCTTCGCTAGAGTTCTGCACGGGGTGGCTTTGGCCCGGTGTCTAAAATGTCAGGCCGTTGGCTGGACGAATGGGCGAGCCCCTGGGGTTTCCAGGCAGGTCCAGAGAGCTGGGAATCCAGCCCTGGGAGCCTCGCTCTCATGACCGGGGAGCACCGGGCCCCTCCTGTGTGTGTCACGCCCACGCCACAAGGCGAGCCAGTGCAGCGGGGAGCTGGCTGAAGGTGGGATGCGGAGTTTGGGGGCTCCTGTGAGCCCCTCCCCTCCTCCTCCCATCAAGTCACGTGGGCTGAGAAACCTCTTCTGGAAAAGGCTCCCACGCTGACCGCTCCACCTCCCCCGCCACCCCCCTGGGACAGGATTCCCGAGCCATCCCCCCCCAGTAACTCTGGGAACTGGGAGATCTCCATCTGCCCCCTGCTCTGCGCCGACTCTCCAGGGGACTCTCCAGCTCTCGCGCCGAAGTTTGGAGGCCTTCTGCTGCTAAATCCTGCAGCGAGGTCTCCAGGTGCTGAGCACCCCAGCCCCCAGTGAAATCAATGAGCACTGAGGGGGCTCAGTGTCTCTGGCATATGGCCACTTCGCCAGGTGGCTAATGTGGCTATAGCTCCCTCGGGGGGGCAGCCGAGCTGTGACCTCTCTGCCCCACATCTCTAACGTGAGCTAAGGAGACGGGGGAGGTCCCCACCCGCCCGGGTAGTGAAATCACCTGGGCTCAGGCATGCAGACACGGGCCCAAGGTTTCATAGTTAACGCGGGGGGTGGATGATGAATTCTTCAGTGCTTCAGCCAGGCTCCAACTACTAGAGACCCAGAGATCAGATGGGGGGCAGCCTACCCCACCATGCCTGCTGGCCACTATCAGAGACGGGAGCCGGGGAGCCGGGCCTTGGGTCTGAGCAGGTCTGGCCGTTGCTGTGTTCCCCGCGGCTGTGATCACAGCCAGTGGGGTGTAAGCGTCCCGCACTAACCCCCTCTCCGTCTGGTCCCCCTCTAGCCCTGTATCCTGATGAACAACATCCAGCAGCTCCGTGTCCAGTTGGAGAAGATGTTTGAAGCCATGGGGGGGAAGGAGGTTTGTACCGGGGCTCTCTCCTGCGGCAGGGCCCCTGGAGGGGGTAAGCCCCAAAGTTTAAAGGGACGTTTCCATACACTGGCCCCATAGTGAGGCTCCACAGTGGTACCTCCCTGTCCGGTGGGATCCCCCACCCCCAGCAGGGTGCCGCTGGCCCCCAGGGCATGGCGATGCACTGGCCCCCGTCTCCTGGCCCCGGGGCAGGGGTGCCGTCTTGCCGTGCTGTGAGCGACCCAGCACACCGCCAGCGAGCCGTGGCCAGCTTCTGTCCTCGCCCGGCTTTCATGCCAGCTTCCACCCGAGACGGACTCGGTCCTTCCCAGTGCATTCTGGGAGTTCTGGGGACCACGGGCTCCCGTGGCCTGTGCAGCCCCCAGGTGTCAAGCACTGCCCGCGGGGGGGGGCAGGCTGTCCGTTAACCAGGCACGTCCCCCCTTGCAGCTGGACGCCGAGGCCAGCGACATCCTGAAGGAGCTGCAGGTGAAGCTCAACAACGTCCTGGATGAGCTCAGCAGAGTTTTTGCCACCAGGTACGTCGGGCGGAGGGGACGGGGGCCTGGCGGGAGGGGTATAAATCTTCGGGTGCAAAGCACAGGATCAGGTTCTGCTCCTGTTTGGGGGTAGGCTCCATGTGTGGTGATTCTGGGGCTGAGCCCCGAGGGTCACGGTTGAGTCTGGGGGGAGCTTGCAGGGCTGGGGCTCCCAGGAACCAGTGTGTGCTGGGATGGGGGTCCCAGGAACCAGTGTGCAGGGCTGGGAGTCCCAGTGTGTGCTGGGATGGGGGATCCCAGGAACCAGTGTGCAGGGATGGGGGTCCCAGTGTGTGCAGGGCTGGGGGTCCCAGGAACCAGTGTGCGGGGATGGGGGTCCCAGGAACCAGTGTGCAGGGCTGGGGGTCCCAGGAACCAGTGTGCAGGGATGGGGGTCCCTGGAGCCTGTGGCTGTGGAGAGGGCGGATTCCCCAGAACGAGTGGGACCGGGGTGGGAGGGAGGCGCTGGAGCAGGGTGTGCCTGGCGAGGGGCTCCCCGCCCTGCTCACGGAGATGCCTGCGCCCCGCGGCGCCCAGTTTCCAGCCTCACATTGAGGAGTGCGTGAAGCAGATGGGCGACATCCTGAGCCAGGTGAAGGGCACCGGGAACGTCCCCGCCAGCGCCTGCAGCAGCGTCGCTCAGGACGCCGACAACGTCCTTCAGCCCATCATGGACCTTCTGGACAGCAAGTGAGTGCTGGGGGCTTGGGGGGGCACAGTGGGGAGGGGCACTGGGGGCGCAGCGGGGGGGCTGGGAAGGGTACGTGGGGTGGGGAGGGCACAGCGTGGCTGGGGGGCCCTGCGGGGTGGGAGAATGAGGAGGGCTCAGTGGGGGAGGGGGTCCGGGAGGGCACTGGGGGGGGCAGGGCCCTGCGGGGGACGGTCCTGTGCCCTGTGATGAGTGGGGTGACTAGGCCGCTCTGCCCAGAGGCCTGCGCAGGGCCAGGCGGGGCGCTCAGTGGGCAGTGTCTCCAGGGCTCCATGGCTACCCCTGGCCACGTGAGCGACTGGGTCCCTCCCTGCACCCCAAGCCCTGTGCCCACCTGGTCCCTGCTGTCTCCAGGGCACAGCCTCCCTCTGCCCCCGGGCATGTCCCCCCTGCTCTTCCCGTCACCCCCGTGTGCCCCAAGGGGAGCCCCCGCCCCCGTGGGGCGCTCTGCAGACAGCCGGGGGCCGGGTGTTCCTTTAATCCCCGTGACCTCCGACTGGCAAAAGGCCGCGCCCGTGTCGGGTGCTGCTTCTGCTCCCTGGGTAACACCGAGCCCCGTGACGCCTAGCACAGCCCAGAGGATGGGGACGCCGGGGTTCGGGCGGCTGGCGTCCCTGCACAGGCTGGCACAGGGCTAGGGTGGGCCCTCGGCCGCCACAGGAGGGAAGGAGCCGCCAGAGCAGAGCACAGGAGTCAGACGTGGCCGGCAGCTGGCAGGGGGAGCAGGGCCCGGAGCACCAGGACCAGCCCACGCAGGCTGAGGGTGTTGGAGTGGGAGGGGGTGTCTATGGGAGAGTCCTGGAGCGCGTGGGGGGGGCAATGTGTATGTGTAGGAATGTGTAGGTGCATGGGGGGGTGTTTGTAGGGGCATGGTGTGTGTGGGTGTGGGTGTGAGAGAGAGTGTAGCGATATGTAGGGGCTTTGTGTGTGTGTATATGTGTGTGTATAATGATGTGTAGGTGCATTTTGTGTGTGTGTAGGTCTGCCTGTGTGTGTGTGTGTGTGTGTGTGTGTGTGTGTGTGTAGGGGCTGCCTCTGTGTGTGTGTGTGTAGGGGTTGTGTGTGTGTGTATAGTGATATGTACATGCATTGTGTGTGTGTGTAGCAATGTGTAGGGGCTTTGTGTTTGTGTGTGTGTATAGTGATGTGTAGGTGCATTGTGTGTGTGTGTGTGTGTCTGTTGGGGCTCTATGTGTGTCTGTTGGGGCTCTATGTGTGTGTGTGTAGGGGCTCTGTGTGTGCGTTTGGGTTGTGTGTGTGTGTGTGTAGGGGCTGTGTGTGTGTGTGTGTTGGGGCTGTGTGTGTGTGTGTGTGTGTGTGTATAGAAGCTCTGTAGATGGGGGGCAGGTGACATGCCCAGAGCCCAAGTCCATCCTCTCCCTCCCTGGCTGTGTTCCCAGCCTGACTCTCTTCGCCAAGATCTGCGAGAAGACGGTGCTGAAGCGGGTGCTGAAGGAGCTCTGGAAGCTGGTGATGAACACCATGGAGAAGACCATCGTCCTCCCGCCGCTCACCGACCAGACGGTGAGTCCCGGGGGGCGGGAGTCGGGCCATGGTGGGCAGGGAGGGAGGGAGGGACACATGGGCTCCGGGGTAGGCCTGGCGCCTGGGCGCTCCGTGGCGGAAGCTCAGCTGGAGGCAGTCTGCTCCGGCGCGCCTGGCACCACGTGAGCCTGGGCACCGCGCGCTTAGAGGGGCGGCGCTTCATCCAGAGCGCGCTCGAGCTCGCTAGCTCCAGAGCTCATTCGGGAAATGAGGGGCTCAGCTCCACCCTCCCCCGCCCAGGACGTTTCTGGATCACTCTGGCGGGGGGGGAGGGGGACTCCCCCGGCGTTTAAAGCCCCGAACGACACCTGGGAATAAGGGTCTGGCTGGAGCAGCGTGTCCCCACCTCACCCCTCTGCCCGGCCCAGCATGCGCAGCTGGGGCAGAGCACGGCGCACCACGGCACACGGAGGCAAGAAGTCGGGCCTCCCACTTCAGCAGCAGAAGCAAAACCATGGTGCCCCCTTCCTGTAAGTGTGGGGTGCCAGGCAGGGGAGCACCTGGTCTGCCCCCTGAGCACAAGGCACTGGGCAGGCGTGGCCTGAGCACGGCTCCCTGGCAAGGGCAGGACTCTGCCTCCTCTCCAAGAGCTGCTCCCGCTGCTTAGGGCGAAGGAGGCTCCTCTGAGCATCCCTTGGCGCTTCTGGGCATCGGCCTCTCTGCGAGGTTGGCAGAGGGCGTGGGGGAGAGAACAGGGGGTTGGGTCGTCCCTGGACGGGAGGGCAGGGGTGGGGAAGGAAAGGGGACGGGGGGGCATTTGCAGGGGGATTCCTGGGGGCTTCTGAGGTTTTCCACGTGTTGCATAAAGGGCCCGTTCTAGGTAGGTATAAAGAGCCCCTGGAGATGCCCCGGAGTAGGCCGTGCTCGCAGCCCTGGGGCAAGGGAGGGATCGGGGGGCTCTTCCCTTCGGCGGGACGTTGCTTTCCAGGGCCGTGGGAAGCAGCGTCAGGAAACGCCGCCGAGCTGCTCGGATGAACCCCGGGGGCTGCACGAGCCCCTGAACTGCCCCCCGAAGTGCAAAGTCCCCTTAATTCCCCCTCCCTCCCGATCCCAAGTGCAGCGACTGAGAACCGAGGCCAGAGACGCCAGAGGGACCGAGCCTGCTGCCCCATTTGAGCGGAGCTTTTCCTTTCAGTTGCCAGGCGTTCTGCCGGCTTTGGGCAGGTTCCCCCTTCGATGGAAACACGCTGCTGAGGTTTCCTGAGAAGGCTGCTGGCCCAGCCACTGAAGCTTTTGAAGCTTTTTGCAGGGGAATTTCCTGGTCTAGCTTTAGTGTCCCAGATAATGGGAGATTTTCACTCCTGGGGAGCCTGCCGCAGGTGCTAACAGCTGCTCCCCGGGGAGATCTGCACAGACAAACAGATGCACAAATCCCTCTGGGAGGCGTTTTGGCATTCCAGCCGGCTGCTCTCTGCCACTCCTGAGTCACGCCGACAGCTCCGCTGCCGCTGCTGCAGAGCTGGGAACAGTCTCACCAGCAAGCTGACGGCCGGGGGTATTTTGAGGGGCCATTTAAACT
Source organism: Mauremys mutica (assembly GCF_020497125.1). Lineage (NCBI taxonomy): Eukaryota > Metazoa > Chordata > Testudines > Geoemydidae > Mauremys > Mauremys mutica. The sequence continues at coordinate 12,246,133 of NC_059095.1, read as the reverse complement.
TGATCAGAGACCTGACAGCTCCGTGCCATGAGTCACAGGAGCCCAGGCAGCAGAATGCCATGGAATCGCCTTCCCTCGGCATCAGAGGATGCTTTCCGCTGCCACGCTGCAGCACAGCCGTGAGTCAGCCCTGCATGCGTTTAGCTCAGCCGCCCTAGCACTGAGCAGGCTGCTGCTCTGGCATCGCAGACTGTGCTCTTGTCACAGCTTGGGTAACCGGTAAGACAACCCCAGAATTGTGCAGGGAGTGGTGGTGGCTGGAGGTCAGTGTTGTTCAGTGGGAGGCCAGGGAGTCCTGTCCTGCTGGAGGTCGCTTGTTAAGGACCCCAGGGTGCATTTTGGAAGCCCATGGGGATTCACCCCAGGATGCTGCTGATTTTCGGCACAGGTGATTCCCCATTGCACTTTCACTTGGATCTGAAGTTCTCCATGTCCTGACTCCACCCTTGCATAGTGTTGCTGTGCGCTGCTAAACAGCCGCCGTGTTACACTCCAGACGCGGCTGCCCTTTAGCATTGAGTGAGCCCTGCATGACTATGGTAGTTTAAGACGAGTGTTGGGCCTTTTCAGAATGAAAGGCGGTGATTCAGCCAGTCAGGCTTGTTAGCTACAGCTTGTGAGCAGGCTTATCTCCATGGCCACAGGCTTATCTACTTGAGGAGCAGGGGCTCTGCCTCTGGCACCCTTGAGACACAAGGGCAAGGGTTGATTTATTCGAAAGGCCTCATAGGGGGTTAGATTGCTCCGTGTTTTCCTTTTGTTCATAGACCGTCATTGTGAGGTTGAGAACACCCCTTCCAGAGTGGGATGCCCCAGTCCATAATGGACCAGCCTGCTTCCCCCCAACACACGCACACATGCACGCACACACGTGCATGCACACATGTGCACGCATGCACGCACACATGGAAACACGCGTGCACGCACACGTGTGTGCGTGCGCACGCACATACACATACACACCTGTGTGTGCGCACATGCACACATGCACATACACTCACACACACTGTCTTGTTCTGAACGTCCAGTAAGGCCCCATCCGCGGAAGGGGGAGGATCCTGCCTGCTGGGGCGATGTCCAGGCTCCCTGGACCGAGCTGGAGAAGACGCGCTAGGTCGGCCTGGTCCATCCTCAGCTGGGGTCATTAATCAGCCCCTGCCCCTCCCGGCTAGGAAGTGACCCGCTCAGCAGGGCTCCCCGCCCGCCATGCCGTGTGCATTGCACAGCTTCTGCTGCGTTCCTCGTCACCGTTCCCCGGGCCGAGAGCCTGCTCTCCCCAGAGCCAGCCTGGACGCGTCTGGGCGCTGGGCGCTGGGCCGGGACTTGGTGTCTGGGCCCCAGCGGCTCAGCGAAAAGAAATGGGGAGAAGGGAGATCAGCCTGTGCGATGGCCGCCATTGTCTGCAGCCCTCTGACCGCGCGGCACAGAGCGGGCGGGGGGGTGGGAAGGGAACCGTGGCAGCGTGGGGGGTGCTTGTGGCGTTAGCGAGGGACAGCGATATGGGGGAGGGGGCATGTTTTGGTTGCTGCTGGGTTTATAATTCCTGGTCTGCTGTGGTCACCTCTCCAGAGTCCCCGTCACCGGGGATCCCCCACTCTCCAGTGTGCCCATTGCTGGGGATCCCCCCTCTCCAGAGTCCCCGTCACCGGGGATCCCCCACTCTCCAGTGTGCCCATCGCCGGGGATCCCCCCTCTCCAGAGTCCCTGTCACCGGCGATCCCCCCCTCTAGTCCCTCTCACCAGGGATCCCCCCCTCTCCAGAGTCCCCGTCGCCGGGGATCCCCCCCTCTCCAGTGTCCCTCTCGCCGGGGATCCCCCCCTCTCCAGAGTCCCCATCGCCAGGGATCCCCCCCTCTCCAGAGTCCCCATCGCCGGGGATCCCCCCTCTCCAGAGTCCCCATCACCGGGGATCCCCCCCTCTAGTCCCTATCGCCAGGGATCCCCCACACTACAGAGTCCCTCTCACCAGGGATACCCCCCTCTCCAGAGTCCCCATCGCCAGGGATCCCCCCCTCTCCAGAGTCCCCATCGCCAGGGATCCTCCCGCTCCAGAGTCCCCATCGCTGGGGATCCCCCCTCTCCCGAGTCCCCGTCTCCCGGGTTCCCCGCCTCTCCAGAGTCCCCATCAATGGGGATCCCCCCAGCTCATCCCCTTGTGCCCTGGAGCTCTGGGTCTGCCGGGGGGTTATTCCTGGGGGGGGCGTGGGGGGCGTGGGCCCGGTGTTTGGCAGTGGTGAGGCCGGCCGTGGGGGACGGGAGGCAGGAAGGCGGGCAGGCGTGACACCCGTGTGACGGTTGTTCTCTCCAATTGTTCCGCTCCCCTCACAATGGCAGATGATTGTAAGTACGGCAGCTCCCTGTCTGTCTGTCTGTCTGTCTGCTGTGTGTCAGTTCCGATCTCAGCCGGTTATTGTCTTGTGTGGCTGCTCGCGACCCCCCCCGCTCCCTCCCCAAGTGACCCCACCTCTGTCACCCCCTGTTGCTCAGCTGCTCCTCGTCCGCCTCCTGTGCCCAGATGTGTAGGGCGAGCCTGTCCCCCAGGGCCGGGCAGCGCTGTGGCAACTCACCGGGGCTGGATCCGGCCGGGGGACAATGTGGCAGGGAGAAGGGGGGTGGAAGGAAGAGATGTGGGACAGCACCCTCCGACCAGCCTCGGCAGCAGCCTGGTGCCCTAGCGATGGAGGCCGTGATGGGACCTGCGTTCTGGTGCCCCTGGCCAGGGGCTTTGGTGGGTTTCTTTGCCGTGTGCTGCACTGGGGCTAAGCGGCAGGTTCCCTCCCCGGCCCAAGCAGCCCAGCAACGGCCCAGCTCCATTTAAGGGACTGTCCTGCAACTCCTAACAAGGAGCCCTTTCCATCCCCTCCCGGGGCTCGGCGTGACGCCCCTTTGGGCTCAGTCAGCAACGCGGGTCCCCGGTCTCTGGCCTGTAGGAGAAGGGGTGAGTCTGGGGCCTGGGGCGATGCAGCGAGGGCTGGGGGGCAGGAACCTCCAGCCTGGGGGCCCCAGGCACTGCAGGGCTGCAGGCCAGCTGGTGTTTAGCGCAGCGCGGAGTGGGCTGGGGGTGGGGGAGGGGTCCTGCACTGCACCCCTCTGCGTTTCCTGGCCCGGGGGGTGCGGGGAAAGCCAAGGGGCAGCCGCGTGTTTCAGTCGCCAGCTGCTTAGTTCTGCCAGGTTGGGCCAGGCCTAGGTTGCTGCTCAGAGCGTGGGCGTGAGAACCAGGCTCGCCGGGCAGCGCTTCCCCGCTCTGCCGCTGACAGGCCGTTTGACTGCCCCTCGCCGTGCCTCGGTTTCCCTAGGTGGGTGGTGAGACCGAGCTGCACCTGGATGGAAATGTGAGGCCTCTCCTAGGGGTTATTACTGAGCGAAGGATCCCTGAGAGTGAAGCAAGTGCGCTTAAATAGGTGCCCTTCATGCGTTTGTGCTCCGAGCAGGTGCCCACAAGGCCCAGCGCCGGACTTTTCAGCCAGCGGGGCCTGTTCAAAGCGCACTGTCAGTTCTTCAGTTTCACAGGCAGTGGCCTCAAGTGGTTAGAGCAGGGGACGGGGTGCTGGGGCACCTGGGTTCCATCCTCAGCTCTGCCCCTGGCTCAGTGCGCAGCCCTGTCACCCGGGGAAGTGGGAGCTGGAATTCGGTAATAGTGGTGAGTGTACGGGGCTTGCGAGGGCGTCGGAAATGCTACTGGCAAAGGGCTGCTCAGTGTCAGGCATTTTCATGCCCTTAGTATTGTTTTGTGACTAGCCCCCTGCCCCTGAATTCCCCCCTTGCCCCCTTTTCTCTCCGCTGGAGTTTGAGACGCTTATTGGGGTTTGGTCCCTGCAGTGCGGGATCCAGCGCAGTTCTGGCCACGGAGCCCAGCTCTCCCCTGGAGAGCAGTGAGGGCCTGGCACAGCCAGCAGCCGAGAGCCCTTGGGGTTTGGGTGGGTCCTAGCGAACGGTGCATTAGCTGTTCAGCCGCTGAGGAGAGGGAAGGGTGTGGGGCTGACCCTTCCCCCGAGACGGTAGCCCTGCGTCCGAGCGACTCGCCATTGTCCGTCTGGGGCTCCCGTCACCAGGGCAGGCAGAGGCGCTTTGCACGAGAGGGGGTCGCTGGCTGGGTGAAGCCCCTGAGTGGAGGCCAGGCAGGCGGGACCTGCCTACAGCACGGGCCCGGGCCCTGCCTGCTCTCTGCTCGGGAGCTCTGGAGAGACGAACGCCTGGTGCAGGCAGCCTCCGGCTTGTGTCCCTGCCTCCCGGGCAGGCCACCTGCACGGGCGATGTGACCTCCGCTGCTTGGCTTCTCCAGCTCCCCCCACTGGGCCCCCATCCCGCCTGGGAATTCTTGTCCTTTCCGGATGCCCACCCCCCTGCTCCATCCCACTGGCCTCTCTCCGCTCCCCCAGCTCAGCTGTGGTGTCTTGCATGAGCCCAGCCATGCTGTGAAGCCTCTTTCGAAGGACCCTCCTCCAGGAATCTGGGCGCGCGCCCCATTGCTGGGAACGGGCACCCCCTCCTCCTTCACCAGCTGTGACCCTGCCCCCTCCCCTCCTTTTTAGCTGGCTGTAAAAGCAGCATCACCTGCTGTGTCCAATGCCACATTCACCTCCAGGGGCCCACAGTGGGAGAGGGTGGCAGGCAGGTGGGATGTGCCACCCCCTCCCACAGACCCGTCAACTCCCCCGAGCAGCAGGGCCAGGGGGGAGTCTGAAGCCTGGGGCCTGACCTCGTGCAGTGAATCCCTTGGCGCTAGGAGCCTTCAGGCTAAGTGACGGGCCCCTGTGGGAGACACCAGCTGGGCTCCCTGGCAGGGCCCGGCCCATTTCAATGCCAATCCACGCCCGTCCTGCCCAGGCTTTGGGGGGGAGGATGCGCAGCCGCCCTGCCATGCAGCTGTGTGCCGAGCTTCCTGCCAAGCTGCTTGGGATTCAAACGGGTGCTAGGCTCCCCCCCCCAGATTGCTGAGGAGGTGTCTGAGCCCCCCCAACACCCCCCCGGAGACCCCCCCCATCACGGTCTTAGGTTAGGCCTGGGACTCCCTCCCCTTGCGCATCCCCAGCTGCCAAAGTCCCCTGGGCTGTGAGGGAAGGAGGATGGAGGGGGGGGTCTGTGTGTGGGGGTCAGTCAGTGCATCCGTCCCCTCCAGCGAATGATCACACACACACACACACACCCCTCTCTGGACCATTGATCGACTTCTGACGTTGTTTCTGCAGGGGACGCTCTTGAGAAAACACGGCAAGGGGACAGAGAAGGTAACTAGCCCTCTGGCTTGTTTGACTGTCTGTGCTGGCCGTGTATCGCCCCGCCCCCCGCCCCCAGCGCAGAGCAGTCGGCCAGCCCTGCTCGGGACCGCTGAGCAGAGAGCCCCGGCTGCCTGTGGCCTGGGGACCTGGGTGTCGTGCTTCACACGTTGTGTCGTCTGGCTGTGCATTGTGTGTGTGTGTGTGTTGTCGTACAGAGGTGTAGTTGTGTGTTGTGTTGTCCGGGGGTGTATGTGTGCATGAGCAGTTACACGGGTAGGTGTTTTGGGGGGAGGACGGGTTGGGGAGCGTCTGTGTCTGTCAGGGGTGCTGGGGATACCCATGCAGTGTCTTGCCCCTGGCCTGGGGAGACTGGCCACCGGGAGCTGGAGCAGAGCAGGTGGGTGCAGAGAGCCGGGGGTCAGCCCAGCCGTGGCACTTGCAGGCCCTCGGGGACGGTTTGCCAGGAATCAGCAGCAAGGCGTCTGCGCGGCTGTAGCACAGCCCAGCCCTACCCGTCCTGGGGATTTCATGGTGTGGTTCCTATGGGGAAAGGCAGCAAAGCCCGGCCTCTGCAGAATGCCAGGGCTGATGCACCTCCAGAGAGCCCGGCGGCACACGCCCGGCAGGGCCCGAGCTGCCGGCAGTGCAGGCAAGGCCGTTATGAAGTGGGCTGCTGTCTCCTGTAGGTAGCTGGCCAGTCATGGAGCAGCATGTGTTGGTTTGGGAGACAGTGGAAGAGTGAGTGAGTGAGTCTGTGTGTGTAGTGAGTGTGTGTGTGTGTGTGTGTGTGTAGTGAGTGTGTGTGTGTGTGTGCACGCGCAGAGCAGAGGGGCTATTTGATGCCATGTTGAGGTGGGGGGAGCCTTTCTGCTCCTGAGGCTGGCTAGCCGATAGCTGCTCCTGCAAAGTGACTTTGTAGCGTCAAGGCGAGGAAGGCAGGAGTCCTGTGGGACTCCGCTGCGCATGGGAGCAGATGCCGAGAAGTGTCCACTCCATGTGGGCACAGAAATCCAGGTAGCCGTAGCCCAGGTGGTAAATCGCGCCTCTCACTGGGGCAGGGGCAGATCAGTCCTGGCCTGGCTTTTCATGCCCACCTGCAATGGGTTTTGTCTAAAGAGCAGCAACCCTGGCTAGCCAGCTCCTTAGAGTGAGTGACAGAATCACTGCCCGTGGGCGCAGCTCTTCGCTGGCTCTGTGGCATGCCCGGAAACATTCACCTGTGCTGTGGAGGGAAGCAGCAGGGGGCTGGGAGCCAGGACTCCTGGGCTCTTTTCAGCGCTGCCACTGATTTGCCATGTGATCTTGAGCAAGCCACGGCCTTGCTGCGTGCCTCAGTTTCCCCAGTAGTGCTACAAGTAGTGAGAGGTTGGTGGATTAGTGCATTGTGCAGGGCTTGGAGACCCTGTAAGGGTATTGTCATCAGGTGCGTCCCCCTACTCACCCCAGGAAAGCAAAGGGAGCCCCATAATACCTGTGATGGGGAGGGGGGGCAGGGTAGACTGCCCCTTGCAGCTGCCACCTGGGAAGGCAGGGAGAGCGCCCATCACACTCTTGCAGGTGGGGCTGCGTGAGACCTGATGGCCTCATCACAGGTATTTCCTAAAGTCTGCAAGCAGCCGGGGGGGTGGAACAAAGCTCTGTGAGCCCCATGGGCCAGATCCTCTGCTGGCGAGCCCTGGCGCCAACGCAAAGCACCAATTTACCCCAGCAAAGAATTGGGCCCGACTCTTGCTGCATCTAGAGGCGAGTTCAGGGGGCCGAGCCGGCTCGGGCTGGTGGGCTGGGCCCTGGTGAGGTGCTCCGGGGCGGGGCGGGTCCGTGTCGCTTTGCTGCCGATGATAACTGTGTCCAATGCTGTTCTCTCTCCAGAGCAGGGTGAAGCTGCCCAGTCACACGGATGTAAGGAGACTTTTATTCTAAGCCTGCTTGGCTTTGCTCTCTCTCCTCTGTGCCTCCTGGTGTTGTTTTCTCACCCCCCCCCCCTCCTGTGCTCCCCAGGGACAGTGTCTTGTCGAGCTCTGCTCTCTGACCTGCCTGCATGCTGGGGTTTGAGGCCAGCATGGGAGGGTTAATGGGGGCCCATCTGCTGACAAGGGCTATGGAACCACTGCTGACAGGCTAGGCCCTGCTCGCCCAGCAAGCCAAACCCTGCAGAAGGGAGTGGGGTCTAGTGGTTAGAGAGGGAGACTGGGGGTCAGGCCACCCGGGTTCTTTCCTGGCTCTGGGAGAGACTAGGCCTAGTGGTTAGAGCAGGAGATGGGGGTCAGGCCACCTCTGTTCTTGCCTGGTTCTGGGAGGGACTAGGCCTAGTGGTTAGAGCAGGGGACAGGGGATCAGGACACCTGGGTTCTTGCCTGGCTCTGGGAGGGACTAGGCCTGGTGGTTAGAGCAGAGGACAGGGGGTCAGGACACCTGGGTTCTTGCCTGGCTCTGGGAGGGACTAGGCCTGGTGGTTAGAGCAGGAGACTGGGGGTCAGGAGTCAGTCCTGGCTCTGACTCAGTGTGACCTACTTTCGGGCTGTGCCCTAGTCGGCCCCACTGCGGCGTGGGACAGGGCCCACTGCGCACTGGAAGGGCAGCTGGGTTTGTCAGTCACTGGGGGGAGCGAAGGGCTCTGGGAGGCACTAGGGAGGTTGTTGCCGTTCCTTCAGCTGCTCCGTGGGGGCCCTGCAGACCGTGAGCTGGGCCCGAGAGCAGTGACTTCTCCTGCCCACCCCGCCACATGCAGGCCGCAGCCTGCTTCCCTGCAGGCCTGGCTGGGCTGGGTTTCCTTTGTCGCGGGGGGCTGAGGGGAGCAGCCCTTTGAAAGGGGCACTGGGGTGGGGGGGGGCTTTCCCTTATGAGATCCCCCCAGAGGATGTCAGCTGTCACGAGCCCCAGCTCTGGTGAACCTGTCGACCGGCGCGTGGCCAAGGGGTGCCCGCTCCAAGGTGGCACCGCAGCAGCTGAAGGGCACCAGGAGCCCACAGCACAGAAGTGGTGTCGGGGAGGCAGGCAGGACGCTCAGAGGCGTGAGCATCACATGGCCCCTTAGGGCTCCCAGGGGCCCCGGCTGGTCCCTGAAAACTCAGCAAGCTGCACCTTCCTCCCCCAGTCTGGAACCTGTCACCTGTGTGTTGCCTCCCAGCCCCTGTGTGTCTCCGTCCCGCGTCGCCCGCGCTCGCGCCTGTCCTGTTTAAACGTCCTCTCTGCCTTTGCCCTCGCTGGCTCGTTTCTCTGTGGGGACGGAGGGGAGGGGGGAAGCGAGGTGGGTGTCAGACTGACCCTCTGACCTCCCCCGCCCCCACCCTGAGCCCCACGTGTTGGCCCTGGGGGGTTAGGAGCGACCATTGGACTCCTGAACCGCAGACACCGGCCCCGGGGCGGGGATGCTGCGGCAGGGGGGCAGATCTTGACTCAGACGTGCTGGGGGGGGTGAAAGGCCCCTTGTAGGCCAGTCGGTGAGCGCGTGCCCCCGGCTCCCGCTGTGCCCTAGGGAGCCTCCAGGCAGGGGGCCCAGGGCTCGGCTCTGAGGCCTCCTTTGAAAATTCCAGCAGCAAACTGCAGGCAGGGGCGGCTCTACGTTTTTGGCGGCCCCAAGCAGTCATGCGCGGGAGGCGCCCCGGAGCCGCAGGAGCAGCGGACCTCCCGCGGGCATGACTGCGGAGGGTCCGCTGGTCGCGCGGCTCGGCTGGACCTCCCGCAGCTGCGGGCGGTTCGCTGGTCCGGCGGCTCTGGTTGAGCTGCCGCAGGCATGCCTGCGGGAGGTCCAGTCATGCCTGCGGGAGGTCCAGCCGAGCCGCGGGACCAGCGAACTGTCCGCAGTCATGCCTGCGGGAGGTCCACTGGAGCCGCCGGCCGAGCGCCCCCTCCGCAGTCATGCCTGCGGCAGGTCCGGTCCTCCCGGGGCTCCGGTGGACCTCCCGCAGGCATGACTGCGGCAGGTCCGCCGGCCCAGCCTGCCGCCCCCCCCCACCCCCCGCGGCAGGGAACGCCCCCTACATTTTGCCGCCCTAGGCACCAGCTTGTTTTGCTGGTGCCTAGAGCCGCCCCTGACTGCAGGTCAGGGAGGGGAGGACTCCACCCCTCCTGCCCGGCATCAGTCCTGGCCAGGGCAGCCCTCGGGGCCAGGCCACAAGGTTCTGCACGGGGTGCCAGGGAGAGCAGCTGCTGCTTTGTAACCAGAGAGTCGGGCATGGGGCTTAGCTCCGGCTGGGTCCAGATGGCCCAATTTTGTAGGGACAGTCCCGATTTTGGGTCTTTTTCTTATATAGGCTCCTATTACCCCCCACCCTCTGTCCCGATTTTTCACACTTGCTGTCTGGTCACCCTAGGCTGGGAGCTCCTCCCCAGCGCCCTGGGCAGGGTGCGAGCTCCTTGCCGTGGGAGCAGGCAGGGGAGCTCGAGCCGTGGGCAGTGGAGGGCAGGCAGACACCTGGCACTCTCCAAGCCCAGCGGGTGGAGGGGTGCTGCGCACACGCAAACACACACACACACACATCTCTCCGGGGGCGTTCGTTAACATCAGCCCGCGTGAGCCCCAAACGTCTCCAGCAGGGGGTGGGGCCTGGGGACCCTGCCAGGCAGAGCGCTGCCAACTCGCTGCTTCCTTGACACAAATATAGGTGAGTCCATTTTTTCACGTGCCGGCTGGTCCGGCTGCCGGGCCGAGCCCCTGGCTCGTTGGCTACCCAAGTGCATCACGGCAGGGGGACCTGGTGAAATGAATGCAGGGAAACCCACAGGGCACTATTCACACGCATCCTGGCCCCTCATTCTACACCCCAGTAGTGTCCCTCCTCCGCACTGCCCTGCGATCCCCTGCCAGCCCTTCTCTGGGCGTGGGCCGAGCGCAGCCAGCCAGCACAGGGGAGGAGCACGTTCAAGCCTCTGCCGTTTGTTCTCTCTCTTGTGTGCTGCAGGGCACCCAGATGATCTTCAATGCGGCCAAGGAGCTGGGGCAGCTGTCCAAACTGAAGGTAAAAGGAAGGGGCCAGCGCGGGTCTCGGTAATCGCTGGGGGAGGCTGCTCCTCCCCAGAGGTCACTTAGCCAGTGATTGTAACGCCGGGATATAAGCAGCAGCACCTGGAAGTCTCTAGCTTATCAGCAAGAAGCCAGGCTAATTAGGCAGCATTGAAAGGACCTGGTTTAGTCACTGAGAGCCATCAGTCACCTGTCACCCCAAAGCGTCACTCACCTGTCACCCCAGCTTCGTGAGGGAGCCGGGGAGGAGGCAGATACACCCTCCTGGCTCTGCCTGGCTGGGGACGGGCGTGCAACAGCCCCGGCTCTCCCTGAGTGACTCGCTCGTTTCAGGACCACATGGTGCGTGAGGAGGCGAAGAGCCTGACCCCCAAGCAGTGCGCCGTGGTGGAGCTGGCCCTGGACACCATCAAGGTAAATCCGTCTGCCCTGCAGCCGGCCGGCTGCCTGCCCACCTCTCCCTCCTGCTAGCGGCGGGGAGAAATGCAGTCTGGCGAAGCCCCCGTCTCTGGGGTGCCCGCACCAGCCAGCCACGGACCTGCCGCAGGATTCCCCATCTGCCCACGCCAGCCCCGTGGCACGGGCGAGAAGCGGAGACCTCCCTGCCGGGGTGTTCTGGGGCTGTGCCCACCATGCTGGCTCCTCGGGTAGCTGTCCAGCCCTGCCCACCTGTGCCCAGAAACCCCACATGGCTCCGTCCTCACCCGGTCTCCTCTGTCTCCCCACCAGCAATATTTCCATGCGGGAGGAGTGGGGCTGAAGAAAACCTTCCTGGAGAAGAGCCCCGACCTGCAGTCGCTGCGTTACGCCCTGTCTCTCTACACGCAGGCCACCGACCTGCTCATCAAAACCTTCGTGCAGACTCAGTCGTCTCAGGGTAAGAGACACCATGGCCCACTTCACGCAGCTCCCGCCAAGGGCTGCCACAGCCGCTGCGTCCCCCTGCTTGACTGGTGTCCTGGGTACCTCCACCCAGTGTCCTGGGTGCATCCGGGACGGGGCCACCGGCCCAGCCCAGTGAACTGGGTGCCACCCGGCGTGCCGGGCATGTCTGTGGGGAGGGCACCTGCTGTGGGTGCATCCTGCTCTTCCTCGGGTAGTAATGAAATAGGACTCGAGCTGCAGTGGGGCATTGGCACACAAGGGACGCAGCCCTTCCGCTGCCCTGCCTGGCGTGCTGGAGAGTTGGTAGGCAGGGGGCATCGGTGGTGGGGCATTTTTGCCCTGGCACTGCTATGCCACCCACTAGGGAGAGGTGCCAAGAGCCCCCAGGCTGGCAGCCTGGCCCCTGTTCTAAGTGCTACATGCACCTACAGGGCACACGCAGCAGGGGAATCGGGGGGGCCGTGCAAAGGGATCCTGCGGGACTCCCAGGAATAGCAGCTGTGCTGGCTGCATCCTACATGCCTGGGCTCCAGGCCCAAGGGAGCCAACAGCCGGGGCATCGCTGGGGCAGGAGGGGCCTTCCCAAGGTCACCACTGGTTTTGGTGCCGCAGCTTTTGGGAGTTCAGCCTGGTGCCTGATTGTCAGAGGCACCCAGCCCCCCAGCTCCCTTTGGCATTATGGGCCACCAGCACCCCCAAAAATCAGGCCCCGGGTGCCTCCAGCCGGGCGCCCCAACTCACTGGCCACTTCCACAAATGTTTCAATAAAATTCTCAGTGCGCCCCAGGAGCACTGGGGGATGGGCCCCGTGTGCAGGGCCCAGCTCGGAAGGGGTTAACCCTGCTGTGTCACCGGGAGCTCCACATGAGGTCCCTCTCCCAGGCCACAGCCACCAGCACTGGTTCCTGCCTCGCATCCAGGCCTGTTCCGCTTCAGGCTAGCACAGGGAGTTCCCCTGGCCCGGCCCACTGGGGGAGGGGAAACTGAGTCAGGGACGGGACTCTCCACACAGCAGAAGGAATTACAGTGCTGAACAGCGCAGGCAGGCCCTCCAGTGTGTGCCATTGCTCCATCCGCATGGGCACCGGCCAGGCGCTGCAGGGGCTGGGTGGAGCCCTGGCAGGCGTAGTGGGGAGTTCGTCCTGTCTGTGCCTCCCGTCTGGTGGCCGAGCGGGGTGTGCAGAAGGGGCTGTGCTGGGAGATAGTAATGCTGCCCCCCTCCCCCTTGGCAAGGGCCATGTACAGCCACAGGGCTCCAGTGACTCCTTACTGGTGGTGGATCATGTGATTCATCTGCTAGTGGGCCAGGAACCGCCCTCCCAATTGGTGCTAATTAGCCCCCAGCCGGCAGCAACAACCTGCATGAAAGCACCAGGGATCCGGGAGTAACAATGCAGCGAAAAAAGCCCCCTCCCAGCCAGTGCAGGGCCGACGCCTGCTGGCAAATTCCACAGCCCGCGGGGGACCCCAGCTGACGCGGGCCCCAAATTGCTCAGAACCTCCTCCTGGAGGCGGCCTGCTCCCAGCACACCCCCGCCCCCCGCTGTCTAACACAATGTCGCTGTAACGTCTTGTTTTGGATTCTCTAGCTGCAGCTGGCGCCTGTCTGCGAGATCTGATCTCTTTCTCTGTTGTTTTTCCTCCCTATTTTTCAATGTTTCCCCTTTGCCTTCCCTTACACGTGCTCTTTCTCTCTCTCTCTCGCCTTCCTCTCTCTTCCCTGTCTCTCTCCTTTTTACCTTTTTACTAGTCCATGGTGGAAAAGGTATTAGGTTTACCCTTAGTGAAGAAATTTATCCTGAGAAGGGTACGTCTAACACTTCCCAACCCTGATGCACCTGTCCTGAGCACCCCCACCTCCAACCGGCCAGAGCTAGTAACAGTCCCTCCAAGCCCGAGCGGGGCGCGAACGCCTGGAGAGCTGGGAGGATGGGGAGGGGGGTGTCGCGTGGCCTGTTCATGCAGGCTGAGGAATGCCTGCTCTAAAAGCCGCTGGGGATGGGGAGCGAGGAGGTGGCTGTGTCGTTCTTTCCAGCCAAACCTCCCTTGGCCCCACAAATGGGCCCGTCTTCCCAATTCCCCTCCCCTCGAGTGGTCCCTCCTTGGCCGCGGGCACGCCTCGCAGGCCCAGGTTCTCCAAGGCACCTCCCGCGATGAGCGTTGGCCTTCAGTCAGCACTTGCCCTATGGAAGTGGGTGGACTTGCCAACGAACTGCATGGTTCTCACTGACTCGCTGCGAAGGTGGCCCCAGGGAGGGTCATTAATCACGGGAACAGCCGACCGTGGGATTCGCTACACCCAGACTGGGGGTCCCTAGCTAAGATCTCTAGCTCACTCACAAGCTATGGGCTGGCTGCAGGAATCAGTGGGTAACGTTCTAAGGCCTGTGCTCTGATCCCAGGGGTCTCTTCTGGCCTGTGAATCTAGGTGACTGGGCGTTGAGCCCAGGGACCCCAGGGCTAGCTCTTGTTCTGCCTCTGCCAGACCCCCCCTCTCCCGCCAGCGCAGGCATTCGCAGCACTCACAAGTGGGTGGGACGTGAAGGGGAGCCGGACGCGGTCGTCGTCCCTGTCTCCCCCCCACCCCAATGATCAGACGGCTGCAGCGAAGAGCCGAGAGCTCCCTCCCGGAGCTCAGCTGCCTCCAAGGAGCCAAACCTTTGGGGAGCAGATGGAGCCCGGGGCAGGGTGTGGGAGGTGGAAATCAGAGCCAGGCCAGCCCAGCGTCAGCCTTTAAACACCGGGAGCCAAGGGGGCCCAGCTGCGGCCAGCGGCTCACCAGCCTCACGGAGACTCTTACTAGCCTGGCTCCGGGTGCCAAAAAGTCCTGCCCGCCTTACGCAAGTGGAATGACTGCATCAGAATGCGGGGGTGGGGCTGCCCCATTCCCCCCCGCCCCCCTTCATGCAGCTTGGCCCCGCCACTTGCATTCCAGCCCTCGTGTGTTGGTGCCGTTCGGCCTGGTGCAGGGGTCACTGCGGTGTGTGTTTCCCATGCTTGCCTTGAGCACAGAGCTGGTCGCTCCTCCCTCCCTCGGTTTATGGACTGAGCGAGTCTCAGCATGTGACTCCGGGGGCCGGTGGGGGCTGGGGGTTATTGTTTTAGTTGGGTGCAGATGTGGAGGGCAAAGAAAAAGAGACAGGAGTGCGTCCGTTTGGCACGCAGGGGCCAAAGGCTATGGATCCAGAGAGGGTCCCCCTCACCCCACCCCTTTGGAGCAGCAGTGGGGCCCGGTCCCATCTCCTCCACCTTTGAGATGAAGCTGTATGTGCCAGCCACCTCCGGTCATTTGAATCCAGCAGCTTCAGTGCTGCAGTACAAACCTCTACCACTTGCGCTACAGGAGGCGCTCCGGTAGCTGTTAGCAGTAGTAGGCTGTTAGCCTCTACCATGCACCAATTTGGCCATTAGGTTACAGGGCCCAGGGCGCACGCTGTGTGTATGAGCACTGCGTGGGATAGAGGTTGAGCCTGACCCCTTCCCCAACAAGGGGGGAGGCCTTCAGTGTGGGCCCCCCCCTCAAAGGCTGTCTCATTGCTCCCCTTTTTCTGCCCCCCCCAAGTCACCAACCCAGGCAAGGCAGTAGAGGCCCATGCACCAGCCCCCCAAGCTGGCTGTACCTCGCCCTAATCCCCTGGAGGGAGGGAGGGACCCAGCTGGGCCCAGTGAGCTGGAAGCAGAGCCTTTGGGTGTCCTCCCCCCCCCGACTCAGAGCCGAGCCGGGCTCGGCTAAAAGCAGCTGCTGGGGCTGCCGAGGGACTCCGGCTCTGCGATCCATGGTCTTTGCTCATGAGCCTCCAGCCCTGCAGAACAGGACGGTTCCCGCGTTGGCCTTTCCGTCTCCGGCCGGGCTTGTTTTCCATGATGGTTTGGAAGATTCCCTCCCCCCACCCCCGGCTGCCGCCGCCGCCATTTAAATGTCTTCCCCCCCCCACACCCTCCCCAGTCGGACTGAATTGTTCATTATGCACCTGCCCCCAGCCTCTCTCCCCCCACCTGCATGCAGAGCCCCAGGGAACCCTGTCTGGCCTGTGGGCCGTCTTGCGGGTCAGGCTTTGCCTGGGGGGTAAGGTGGGGTGAGGGGCAGCCTTTGCGGGGTAGGATGGGGTGGGGGGGGATGGGGGATGGGCTGGGGAGGGGCTGGTGGGCTCAGGTCACATGAGCTTGTGCGCTGCTAGTCTGGGACTGTGGCATTCTGGGCTACTGGAGGTGACTGGGATCGGCAAGGAGACGCTGCTGCCAACAATCAGGCGGGATCTGGGCTGATGGCTCCAAGCAGCCCCCGGTGAAACGTGACGGGTGGGCTCAGCTTAGCCGATACGACTCTCCCCTCCTGCTCCCCCACGGGCAGCCTCCTCCGCTCCGGGGCACCACCCAGCAGGTGGGGATGCAGCAGCCTCACTCGCTGAGCCCAACCGTCCTGCGGCCAAAGGCGAGTCCCTTCCCAGGGACTCATTGGAAAAGAACAAAACGTCGTAACTGGCCCTCACTCAGCCTCAGGCCCGGTCCTGCCCAGAGGCCCGGCCTCAGCCCCCGGATGAGCTACAGGGTATGAAGCCTGGCCCGGCCTGGTCCCAAAGTCATGAGCTGCCACCTGTGACTTATGCCATGAACCCCCCGACGGGCGGGGAGCGGGGCGCTGGCTCCTGCACGTCAGTCTGAGTGCACTGGCAAGGCGACGCTTTCAGCCTCGGCAGCGAGGAGACGGTTCCTACGCGGGCTGGGCTGTGGCGTGCGCAGGGCTGCCTGGGCGTCTGGCGCCGCACAGCAGAGCGGGGGCAGTGCGGGGTCAGGACTCCTGGGTTCTAGGCCTGGTTCTGCCACTTGCCGGGTACAACTCGGCCATGACGCGGACATTAGCGCCGCGCCGTCCCATGCAACCCGAGAGCAGCCTCACGTTGTACTCGGCACGAGCCAGGCACTGGGGCAGCGCCAGCCCAGAGACACTGCAGCCATGCGAGGGGAGAGCCCAGCGCCTCAAAGGGGCTGGGCGTTCGGCATCACTAGCGTAGCTAGTGGGAGAGCAGGGGGAGCGGCCGCTTCCCCCCGAGCACATTCTCCAAAAGCGGCGCCTTAGGCGCCAACTCCCTGGGTGCTCCAGGGCTGGAGCACCCATGGGGAAAATTTGGTAGGCGCAGAGCACCCATCAGCAGCTCCGCCCCCCAGCCCCAGCTCACATCCGCCACCTCCCCTGAACGCACCACCCCGCTCTGCTTCTCCGCCCCAACCTCCGGCTTCCCACGAATCAGCCGGTCGCGCGCAAAGCCTGGGAGGGCAGAGAAGCAAGCAGCGGCTTCGCACTCAGGACCAGGGAGGCGGAGGTGAACCGGTGGCGGGGAGCAGAGCGACGCGGCCCCCCCCAGCCCATTCCGCTTCCCTTACCTGGGACCCAGCCGTGTCGCGCAACGCGGCCCCAGCCCGCTCCGCTTTCCTTGCCCCTGCCCCATCTCCAGCTGGGGCCGCTGCCAGTGAGTGCGGGGGGGGGATCCCCTGCCCCGAGCGACACGGCTGGGGCGAGGGAAGCAGAGCAGGATGCTCCCCGTCTCCCACCAATCCCCTGCTGGGCCTGCGGGGCCCCCAAAATGCCCCCCCCAGCTCCTGCCTCCCAGAGCGTCCGGGTCTTCGGTGGCGGGACCTGTGAGTGACGGGCCTGCTGCCGAAGACCCAGCGCGCCGCCAGGTGAGTAAAAGCACCACAGCAGGGGGCACCTCTTTTTTTAATTGCTGCCCCTGTTCCCTCCACCTGGCTACGCCCCTGATTTGGCACCTCAACCCCTTTGTGGCCATGAGCCAAAGGGACTCGCCCGGGACAGTGGTGGAGCCGGGCCTAGGCCGCTGAGCTCCTGCCTCCCAGCTCGTCGCCCACTAGCCTGCACTGTGACTGGGCAGCTGGTTCCTCGTTTACTCACTGGGGAGTTGAAGGGTCTAAGGTGTCGAGGGAGAATCGATCTCCCTTAAGCCAGACTAGCGCCAGCGCTGCTCCATTGCCGGCGGTGGAATTGGGGGGGGTTGGACACCAGGTGCATGGCGGGTGTACAGCGTCTCAGGGGGCTGGCCCTAGGGAAGGGTAAGAAAACACTTTGCATGGGGCGGGGGCAACGGGACACCCACCGTGCTCCTTTCACCGGGGCCCTGCTTGGAGCGAGAGGACGGCTGCAGCTGTCTCTCCACAGCCCCCCAGGCGGCTCACGCTGGCACTGGGCGGGAAGGGGAACATGTGGCGGGGGGGGGGCAACCCATGAGCAGTCGTCTCCTCTCTGCCTTTGAGGGGCTCAGCCCAAGCTGGTGACCTGATTCCTCCAGCGGGGTGGGCCCACCGTGGCCTGCTGTGTGTGCTTGGCTGGAGGGGGGGCTCACACCTTGCCTTGCCGTTGCGGAGCAGGAGCTGGCGTGGATGACCCGGTCGGGGAGGTGTCGATCCACGTGGAGCTCTTCACTCACCCTGGCACCGGGGAACACAAGGTCACTGTCAAAGGTTGGTACCCGGCGTGGGGCATGCCCAGCGCTCTGAGCACAGGGGAGGCAGGGTGCCAGGGGTGCCAGGGTGTGGCCGGCCCAGGACGCTGCCCTGTCGCCAGGGACGTTGGGGGATGGGCAGGAGTGCGTCACCTGTGGCCACGTTGACATTGCAGCAATTGAACTTTCAGTTGCCAAAGGCCAGGAGCAGACAGCACTGCCTGGGCTGGGCTGCCCCCTTCCCTCCGGCCCTCCCAGTGCCCCCCATCCTCCCCGTGGCCCCACGCCGCCAGCTGACGCACCCTTTCCTTTCTCGCAGTCGCGGCTGCTAATGACCTCAAGTGGCAGACGTCAGGCATCTTCCGGCCCTTCATCGAGGTCAACATCATCGGGCCTCATCTCAGCGACAAGAAGAGGAAATTTGCCACCAAGTCCAAGAACAACAGCTGGGCCCCCAAATACAATGAAAGCTTCCAGTTGTGAGTGGCCTTGACACACGTTTCCGTTCCACACACACACACACACCCCCTTTAGACCAAGCGCTTATGAGCAAAGCAGAGCTGGGCCGGGCTGGGATTTGCAGCGGAAAATGAGCTGCACATGGGAGGTGGTGATCCAGTGGCTGTGCGTCTCTCTGAGTCAGCCGATGCACTAGGGGGCACTATGCTGTTCAAAGTGCCACCTAGGGCTGGTCAAAAATGTTCTAAGATGATTTTTGATGGCGAATTGGGTTTTCGGCTAAATGAAATTTTTCACAAAAATGGTCTGTGTTGTGCACAGAGCACTGGGACTATATCTCCCATGATCCACCACCTCCCTCCCGCCAAGAGGGAGACCATGATACACTATGGGAGATGTAGTCCAGGCAGGGAGACCCACCTATAGAAGGGAATGGGCGCATGAAGCTCCTGAACTATTTCTCCCATGAGTCACCATGGCTGGGGCTCCCATGATGCTCTGCTTCCTTGCTCTAAGGAGGGATACCATGGGAGTTGTAGTCCAGCCGGGGAGCCTTGCCTGTAGAGTAGAATGGGAGCATAAGGCACATGAACTACAGCTCCCATGAGGCACTGCAGCACCATTTCCAAAGTCCAAAAAATTTTTCTCCCCCGTTGCTCCGCCATCGCTGGCGTCAGACTCCATGAAACATGACCATCACTATGAAGTGTTGCCATTTTCCCCTACTGATTATTAGTTACAATTAATTATTCAGCCAGCTGCTGTTCCACTGAAGCTCTCACAGCGCCAGGTTTGGTTTCTGGCAAGAAGTTTTTAGCCGTGGCGTGGCCAGACGGTCACTGCCTTGCTGGGCCTCCTGTACCTGCGATGGCAGCTGATAGCAGGCCCAAAGTGGCGGGGGTGGAAAGCAGTAGGCCTGGCTCCCCTCACCGCTTGGTCCCCCCAGGGGCTGTAGCTCAGGGGTGGGGAAATGGCACTGCAGCGCGTACGCCCACATGTGGAGAGCTGCCGCACGAGGTCCTCGGCTCAGCCTTGGCCTCGCTAGCGCCCGTTTCTGCGGGGTCAGTGACATTCAGTCCCTCCAGGCGTGGCAGGAAACGTCGGCCAAGCTGAGGCACAGCTGTGGCTCCTCCAGCCTTCGGGACCCTCACCCTGCGGCCAGCAGCGTTTTCCCTTCTCTCAGAGCCAGAGAAGGCCACACTGGGCCCACAGCCCACACACCTGCAGCTGTAGCCCAGGGACCCAACAGCTGCCAGGGAGAGGCACCCACCAGCGTCCCAGGGCGCTGCCCCTCCTGAGGGCCTGGGGGGCCACATTCCTTCCAGCTGGTGACCAGCTCCGCCCTGCGGTTCCCCCAGCCCAAGGCAGCAAAGCGCCAGTGGCCCGGTGCGTGCAGCGGCTGGCGCGCAGGACCCAGCGGATGGGCCAGTAACCGTGTCCGTCCCCTTCCCTCCCGCGCAGCACCCTGAGCAGTGAGACGGGCCCCGAGTGCTACGAGGTGCAGGTGTGCGTCAAGGACTACTGCTTCGCCCGGGAGGACCGCACGGTGGGGATCGCCGTGCTGCAGCTCAAGGACATCGTGCATCGGGGCAGCTGCGCCTGCTGGCTGCCCCTGGGCCGGCGCATCCACATGGACGACACGGGCCTCACCGTCCTGCGCATCCTCTCGCAGCGCAACAACGACGAGGTGGCCAAGGAGTTCGTGAAGCTCAAGTCAGACACGCGCTCGGCCGAGGAAGGCAGCAGTTAAAGGCCTGAGCAGGTGTAGAACATCCCTAGCACCACCCCCCGTCCTGCCCCTTTTCTACAGCATCCTCCAGCCACGTAAAAGCCATACAGGTCATCCACAGCCCCTACACCGGGTAGGGAAGGGAGCCCCGCCCCGCCGGGAAGCCCTTGCCACAAGCAGGCGCCTGCTTCCCAGTGCCAAGGATCGAAGCAGGCGCTCTGTGCCCCTCCCTGCATCCCTGGGCTGCAGCTCAAGGGCACTGCCCCGGCTGCGATGGGGCAGGGAAGATGCAGCCCCCAGGGAGCACAAGCTGCCCTCACTGCTGGCAGGGGTGGCCTTAGCGCCTCTTCCCGAACCTGTTTCTGTCACGACAGATGCTGGGCGAGGCAGAAGCTGAGGCCTGGAGGTGACCGTGAGGCAGGAGCATTTGAACAAACGTGAGCCACCCTAGGCTAGATCTCAGCCCATCCAGCCTCCCTCCACTCGTCCCTGAGCTCCAGGAAAATCACCCCTAGCTGGTAGCAGTATAGGGGATATGCCACATTGTTGAGTAGGTTGATTCCTTCCAGCAGGAGGCAGCATCACATGTCCAAACTGCCCTGTGCTCATGGCAACCTCATTCGGCAATAGAGATGAGCCAGGCAGCAATGGGCACAGGGAGGTTGAGACGGGGCCTTGGGTTCTCCTCCAGGGCTCCCGTCAAGGAGCGTGGCTGCTAAGGACATACCCGGGCCAGCGTCAGCCTGCAGTGGCTGGCGGCTCTGGGAGTCCGCTGCCCCTCACGCTATAGCTTGCCACAAGCTGTCAGCAATAGCCAAGCCTGTGGCGTAGCCCCCAGGGCCTTGCACTCCTGAGCAGGTGGCTCAGAGCAGCTTAGCCTGAGGCCAGGCAGCAGGGCTGGGGCCGATCTTGTCCACCCAGGCCAGCGGCAGGAGGGTGCTAGCAGGAAAGCGGGGCAGGGGAGAGGTGACCCTGCCACAGGGCTGCACACACGTGGGGCATCGCACTAAAGAACCAGGATCCCAGCTCTAACCTCCCTCCCCGGTGGGCTCGGAGACAGCAGCTGGGAAGAGGCAGCGCCTTGCGCTGGTAGGAACTGATCCCGCTCCCGGTTATAAATAGGATCCTGCCGTGCAGCCGCAGAGCCGGCCTCCCTCCCAGGCAGCGCCTGCACTGGGACAGGGATGTGCAAACCCCATCTCCCCCCCCCTCCCCGCAGGCGGCCCTTCCTGGGGGGCTGAAGTAGGGTAGCCTCCCGGGGAGAGAAGGAGCAGCAAAGTGGGGGGCTGGTGCCTAGTGAGGCCTCAGGGTCAGGGGCCTGTCCTTGCCTTCCTGCGTGGGGAAGCAGGTGAGTGAATGAACGCCGGGTGCCGGCCGGTGGAGGCGAGCAGGAGTGACAATGGTGCTGCAGCCTGGGTGCAAGGGAGGGCGCTGCAGCAGGTGGGACAAGGGGACGCACCTGAGGAGGTTGGGTCGCTTTACAGGATAAAAGGCAAAACATTTCTGCCCGCCCCAGCCCTGCTTCCAGCGAGGAGAGCGTCACGGGCCCATGAGTCCTGCCTGGGCCTCGTGCTGAGTGTCCGGCGGGGCAGGTGCTCCCAGCGGGTAGGCGGCGGGACTCCCACACTGGCCCAGGGCACTTGAAAAGCAGTGGGGCAAAGCTCCCTGCCCCCTGCCCCTGCTGGCGCTGCACGTAGCGCCCTCAACCCTTCGCTGCCCCCCACCTGGGGGAGCTCCCGCCACCCCCGGCCTGGCTGCAGGGGCGATTGGCGTTCAGCAGCAGGGCCTGTTCCCCAGTGACACTCTGAGAGCATGGGGGGGGCTTGATCCCAGCTGTGCCAAGAGCCCCCACATCCGCTGTGCATGGCTGGCCGAGCCATGGCCCTGTGCTGCCAGCCGGAGTGAAAACCCCTCCTCTACCCAGGAGAGTGCCAACGCCGTCGCTTTCCTGCAGGGACCACACCTCCCTCGTCCATGCCTTGTAGATGGAAACCTAGACCCCATCCCTTCCCAGCAGCCAGGAACCCGGGTACCTCGTGGGACCCCATCCCCACCTGCAGTGCAGCTGCCAGCCCTTCCCACCCCCAGGGACACCGCTGGCCAGGGGGGTCAGCCGCGCTTCACCCACTGTGCCGGGGAAGGGGCACAGCAGTGGGGGCCGGGCCAGGGGCAGCACTACCTGATTTAGCAGACCCGAGTGCATGGGCCCCATAGGCCAGGGTGGGCTCCGCTGGTTCCGAAAGCCAGACTCTGCCACAGTCCCAGCGGAGAGCCCTGGGGAAAGGGGGTGCTCTGCGCTCAGATGATTTCAGGCCCCAGACCGGGCCTGCAGCCACCACGCCCCTGCCACAGCAAGCCGAGAGCCTGGCCCGGCTCCAGGAAGGCTGGATCCTGTAGGCAGAACAGCCTCACATCAGGCCAGATGCAGAGCTAACCCGGTGCCAACCTCCAGCATCTCTTATGCTCACTCCCAGCAGCCCCAGTGACTCAGCCCCGCCCGGGCCCTGCTTACGCAGTGACGGCTCTGGCCACGTGCAGGAGCCGTGCCCCAGCACCCGCTGACGAGGGGCCGAGTGACAGGAGGCTTCCCCCCCGCCCCAGGGCCTGATTCAGCCCAGGCACTGCGGGGCCCATGCGGTGCAGCTAGGCCCAGGTAGAGAGATAACAGCCTCTCGGCCCTGGCCGTGGCATGCAACCTCCTACCTCCCCGCAGGCAGAAACAGGGGCACAACAGCCTCCACCCACAGGCCCCAGCGCCCCCCTCCCGGCCCCACTAGGTACCAGCCTTGGCAGCCGGCCGGCTGTGGTTTGAGTTGCACCAGGGAGCTGTGCCCGGGGAGAGGGGGCGGGACGGCCTGGCCCCCGCAGACAGCTCTGTAAATATGTAAATAGCTGTAAATACAGACGGTTTGTCCATGTTCTTTACCCGACTGCAACTGCTCTGAAGGGCTATCGCGTCAGACCGCGGCCACGCGGCGCAGGGGAAGCCTTTGTAACCCCGGGCCCTGCTCGCTTGCCTCCCATGGCAAAGGCACAGCCTGGCCCCAGCCCCCTCCCCTTAGAGAGGAACCCCAAACCCAGGCAGCTGCCCCTGACCCTAAACCCCCACCAGCCCTACCCCCAAGGAAACACACCTAACCCCCATCCTCCCCCCACAGCTGGGTTTAGACATTCCCCCACCCCCCAGTCCCTGGCACAGCTCTGGGACAGCTGGGCTGCTGCAGGGTTGTATCCCGGCCAGGCAGGAGCTCAGGTTTCCCAGGCTGGCGGGGCAGGGCCAGGCACTGCCAGCGGGGCTCCCCGTGCAGCCTGGGACCGGCACTGAAGGGGGGAGAGAGGGGAGCTTGACCCAGTTCACAAGCCATGAGGGGCCCCTCTGTCCTGTCACAGGCCTCTGAGTACTTCAGTCCCACAGCCGAAGACATCGAACCTGCTCCAATCCTGCCCCAGCCCCCCATTGAATCCAGCCCCCTACACACCCCTCACGTGGGGCACAGGGGGGCAGAGTGTCCACCCCCCCCCAGCAGAATTCATAGGGCAGACGCCGCCTCCCTCTACCCCCTGCTGGTTTCTAAAGGTTGGGGGTAACGACACCCTGGGCCCCCCAGCAGCACCAGGCAGGGCTGGAGCGTGCACAGGCCCCTGGCTCAGGAACGGGGGGGCGGGGGGTGAGCCCCAGAGCCTCATTTCACACCTGGGGTTACGCAGCCCGGGGAGGGGGAAGGAGCCCGGGGAGGTGGAGAACGTGGATGAAGAACAGCTGCCAGGTGATTTCCCCAGCCCCCCGGCTCGTACAGGTGCATTCAACTAAGCCACAGCTTAAACCCACCCCCACCCCATTGCAGTAGGGCCGGGCCCTGCCCCCTCGGCAGAGCGAGATTCACGCCAGCAGGCCCCTGCTCTAGGAGCACAGGACAATTTCCAGCGGGGACAGAGGCCTCACTGGGGCCTTTAAACAGCCAAGCTCCATGGAGCAGCAGGGCCCTACAGAGCGTCAGGCCCTGCCCAGCAGAGAGCAGGGCAAAGGGGGTGGGGAGAGGGCAGGGAGCCTGGGGGAGCTGGCAGGGCCAGGCCGGCAACTGCCCTGTGCCCAGGGGAGGGAGCCCTGTTCCCTAACAGCACAGCCCGGCTGTGCCTCGCAGACCATGCGGCCCAGGGCTGGGCACAGCGTGTGGCCATGGCAGGAGCCACCCTCCAGCCCGTGCTGAGAGGTGGGGAAGGGCAGCTGCAGGGAGGTGGCTCCAGCCCCAGGTAGAAAGGGAGGCCGGGGCCCTGGAAGCAGTTGAAGGCCGGGAGCCCTAGGCTCCTTTCCCCACACAAGGCGGGGGGAGGGGTAGTGGCCTAGCCCCATACAGCAGCCTGAGCTCATGCCAAGGGGCCAATATGCAAGCAAGGAGAACCCACCTGTGTGGGGGCAGGAACAGAGATTGACAAGGGGCTGGCTCTGGCCCTGGGGAGCACTGGAGGTGCTGCTGCAGGGAGCTATGCAAAGAAACTCAGTGTTCTGGAGCAGGGTTAAGGGGGTGAAGAGCCCCAAGCACTGGGGGGTAAATGTCCCTTTGGGTTTATTCAACCCTGGCTGATATCAGAGCGGATGTTCTTCTCCCTGGGAACGTCCAGGCGGGTTAGGGATGCTGACCCTGCACAGCTCCTGGCTCCACGCTCCTGGCCATGGGCCTGCAATGCCCTTGCCCAGACAGGGCGACCAGACCTCAGCCTCTGCCCTGCGCCCTCAGCCAGTCCTTTTTGTAGTACTTGCCTGGGACCAAAGTGGGAGCTGCTCACACCTGGTTCAGTTCAATGTTTACACCCCTTTTCCAGCTGCTGCAGCGCGTAGCAACGCAGCCTCCCCCCCTGCCACCCAAAGGGCTGTAAGACAGCAGCCCTGGTGGCTCCCCTCTGCACAGACTGACCTCATCCCCGCCTGCAGCACGGGTGGCTAGGCCCCCGCTGAGCCCTATGGCTACTGGAACACAAGACCCGTTCCCCGGCTCCCTCTCCGACACGCCCCTTCGAGAACTTCCGGTCGGCATGTGATTGAAACTAAAACAACCGTAACTTCTGCTCCTGTAGCACCTCTGTCAGCGCTGGCCCGTGTGTCTGTCCGTACCTGAACTGGAGCAAACAATGGTAAACATGGATGCATGACAGTGAGATGTTTTGCACTATTTTGACTTTTTTGGGCTCTGTAAAATAATTTTATTATAACACATTAAAAAGAAAAGCACACCCAGCCGCCGCGTCCGCCTCCCAAAGCGTATCCCGCTGAGCGCCGTGGCACACGCGCCCATGCCCCCGCCGGCCGAGTGACCCAGCCCAGCAACAGAGTTTGCCTCGTCACTCTCAAGCTGTAGAGACTCAGGCTTAACATTCCCCCTTCAGACGAGGGCTTGAACTCGGAACCCAGTCGGACCGTTTACACGTATGAAATGATGGGGTCTAAATTAGCTGTTCCCCCGCAAGAACAAGATCATGGAGTCGGTATGGATAGATCTTTGGACACATCCACCCAATGTGCAGCGACAGTCAGAAAAGCAAACAAACAATGTTGGGAATCATTAAGAAACGGAGAGATAAGACAGAAAATATCATGTTGCCTCTATATAAACCCATGGCACGCCCCCATCTTGAATACTGCGTGCAGATCTGGTCACCGTGTCTCAGAAAATATATATTGGAATTGGAAAAGGGAAGAGAAGGGTGACAAAAATGATTAGGGGTATGGAACAGCTTCCGTATGATGAGATTAATACGACTAGGACTTATCTGCTTGGAAAAGAGACAACTAAGGGGGATATGACAGAGGTCTATAAAATCGTGACTGGTGTAGAGAAAGTAAATAAGGAAGTGTTATTTACTCCTTCTCATAACACAAGAACTAGGGGTCACCAAATGAAATTAAATAAGCAGCTGGTTTAAAACAAACAAAAGGAAATATTTCTTGTTGGGCTTATTCCTTCACCCTCACTTTCCTGGTACTTCTTGCATGAACAGAGAGCAACAATACCCGAAGTCCAAAGGCACAAACAATTCGAGGTTTATTGGGGTGAACTTCCAGCAAGCAGGATTCGTTTCCTTCCTTAGTGTCCCCCTTCCCAGCTCTGACACCACAGAGCCTTGCCTGTATCTGTTCCCATCCCCCCTTTAGCAAAACATGATCCCAATTCCCACAGCCCCAGTCCCTGTTCCCATTTCCCCCCCACACTTCCTGATTGACTGCAGACCATATAGTAAAACTTGAGTTCTGCTTAGATATTCCTTAACCAATCATTTTACTGAAATTTAACTAACCCATCCTAACATACTGTAACATGGTTATTTAACCAATTATATCCCACCACCTTCATTGGTTTACACCCAACAAAATTAATTATACAGCAGACACAAACGATCACAGAACCAGACAGAGACCATGCAAATAAACACACAAAACAATACAGAAGTGAGGATTTTACAACTACACCTATACAGACATAAGGGTTCTCCAGCTGTGTCTATTGATCAGTGAGTTCTTGCCAGGCAGGATGCGATCAAACTAAGTTTCCTTTTACATCTTCTAGGCTCTTCCCTTTCTCTGGAGGTTAGAGATCGGATCACCTTCCTAACAGCCCCGGATTGCCTGATTTCAATGTGACTGAACAGGGCCTCAGACTGTCACAGTGAGAGAAGGCCCTTACACAGACAGTGATTTCTGATTCTTTCTTTTATACCTCTATAACAAGCTAAGTGATAAGAATACACCTACATTCTTAAAGTATAGGCCTTTGCAGACAGGCCTGAATATCTATATCCTAACATTTCTTCACACAACTCAGTCAACCTGTGGAACTCCTTGCCAGCAGATGTGAAGGCCAAAACTATGACAGGGTTTTAAAAAAAAACACACCACACACACTAGATAAGTTCATGGAGGACAGGTCCATCAATGGCTATTAGCCAGGATGGGCAGGGATGGTGTTTGCCAGAAGCCGAATGGGCAGCGGGGAATGAATCACTTGATTCCATGTTCTGTTCATTCCCTGCGGGGCACTGGGCCGGAGAGACCATTCCTCTGACCCAGTATAGCTGTTCTCATCAGGGCCAGCTCCAGGCACCAGCACAGCAAGCAGGTGCTTAAGGTGGCCAATGGAAAGGGGTGGCACGTCTGGCTCTTGGGTGGCAGGTCCCCCAGTCCCTCGCAGAGGGAAGGACCTGCCGCCGAATTGCCACTGAAGAATGAAGTCGATCACAGGTTTTTTTGTTGTTTTTTCCCAGCGCTTAGGGCAGAAAAAACGCTGGAGCCAGCCCTGGTTCTTATGAACTTTCAAAGTCTCTGCCCAGATGTTCCCATAAGGGAGAGGCCACCCATGGCACGAGCACCAGGGAATTTGCAGTGCTGCTCTTGCACGGGTTTTGGGCTGGTGCTCTCACATCAGCCCCAGGAGGGTACAGCACACACCCCAGAGCCATTGTCACGGAGTCCCCGGGCAATGCTCTGGAACTGCTCCCCACAAAGCCAGGCAGGACTTTGCTCCAAGGGAGAGGAGGCTCCCCAGACAGTCTGCAGGGCAAGAAGCTCACACGGCTTCACCTCCTGGGTCTCTCCTTGGAGCATTCAGCATCCTCTGCCCCTCTGTGCGCTTCCCACAGCGAGTCCGTCCCAGCGGGGTCCTGGGGAAGCCACCGGGTCCTGCACCCCCACTTTGCAGTCAGACGTGACTCTCAGCCAGCCAGTGGCTCAGGTTTATTTAGACGACAGGAACACAGTCCCAGACAGGTCTTGCCGGTACAGACAACAGGACCCCCCTTTAGTTAGGTCCATCTGGGGCCCCAGGGAGGCCACAGCCCTGTTGGGAAGCCCAAGCCCCATCGGGACGCCCCTCTCCATTTCCCAGCCAGTTTCCAAACTGAAACCATCTCCAGCCTCTCACTCAGCCTCCCCCAGCGTTTGTCCAGTGTCCCAGGCAGAGGTGTCACCTGGCCTCCAACCCCCCTCCTGGGGTCTCAGGTATCCTCCCTCCCCCACAGCAGCCAGTCCCAGCAC
Organism: Mauremys mutica; assembly: GCF_020497125.1. NCBI lineage: Eukaryota > Metazoa > Chordata > Testudines > Geoemydidae > Mauremys > Mauremys mutica. The sequence goes on along the minus strand of NC_059095.1, from coordinate 12,218,400 downwards.
AACCCCCTGCACCCTTCCCAGGTCAATCCTCCCCACTCAGCACTCACATCACAGCAAGAACCTTCCCACTTCCGCACCCCCATAAGCCCTGGACTCTCCCAAATCCGGGGACTCTACTGAGCTGAAGTACAGGGGTAAGAGTATCCCCCTCCCCTAGCAAATCTTCAGACCCCTGTAGAGGAGAGGCCAGGTGTGATTGGCTGGAGCTGGGCAGGGGCAGGAACTGCTTGGGGGGGGGGGGGTTTGAACTTTTCCTGGAAGGACTAGACTGAACAGCTGGGCCCTGACCCCTCTACAGCTTGAGACACGCCCCCCCCCACTCCCAGAGCCCCCTTTAGCTCCCAGACAGACAGAGGCCGTTGCTGAATCCAGGGCTGCTCTTGCAGGAGCACTGGGAGCCGTGCTGCCCTCGCTCAGCCCCAGCTGGGAGTTACTCTGCACAGATGATGATTTTGTCCACTCCCCCCCCCCCCCGAATAGCAGCATCCCCTGCAAGGGGGGCAGAAGGGGGATGAGCTGGACCAGCGTGCAGTGCGCTAACACGGGGGCTGGGGAGCCTGCGGGTTCTGTCCCAGCACCCCAGGAAGTTTCAAGCAGAAGCAGAGAGAGAGGAAGGCCCAGGTGCTAGCTGGGGATGGAGCATGTAGGCCCCTATTGCAGCCCAGGATACTTGGGTTCCTGGCCCAGCTCTACCCACTACACATCCACTGCCCCCGTTTTCTCCCCCTGGAAGTGGGGAAAACGTTCCCTGGCCTGGGGGTCGGATTCACCTGCTAAACTCCAAGGACCTGTGAACACCCAGGATCAGGTGGCCAGTGTCCGAGGTAAAGGACACAGCCTGGGGCCTGCTGGAGACAACCTGTCTGCAGCGCCTAACAAACCCTCCTCTTCCCTTCCCAGCGCTCTCAAGTCAAGCTCCAGCCTCGTAGGTGGCCTCTGTCCCGTCACTAGAGCACAGCTCCCAATGCTCCCCCCGGGAGGCTGCACAGCCTCCCCCCCCACACACACACACACCCCGGCCCGGAGATCGGCGACTCACAAGGGAGACCAGCCTCCAGCTTATTACTAAAGAGACTTTTATTCACTTCACACAATCTTTAAAAGGCGTTTCACTGAACACAGGCCGCATGAAGAGAGCTCCTCTCCCACCCCCAGCTGCTGGGCAGGCAGCCCGCAGGCCCTAGCAGCTGAGGGGGCAGGAACAGCACCCCCCAGAGACACCCACGGATGCCCAGTGGGTACTGGGTCAAGAGCAGCCGCCTGCAGCAAGGGAGACAAGCCCCCTAACCTGGCTCCACCTGGCAGCTGCTTCCTCACTCAGCAGCAGTGGGGACTCCCTGCCCAGCCAGCCACACTCAGGACATGCTTTTAAACCTGCTCCCAAGTGCTCACATGCTGCCCCAAGTGCTGTAAACCCACCCCCCACACACCGCCAGGGAGCACTGCAGTTCCAGAGGAGGTGGGTCAGTCAGCGATCGCGCAGCCCACAGCATGGGCACCCCACATTGCCCCGCTCAGCTATGGCGTGCAGACCCGGGCGCGTGAGGGAGGCACCATTACCCCCATGCACAGCATTCCCCGAGGGCCCGTTGCAAAAAGCCCTTGGGCTCGGAGCGGGGAGGGATGTGCCGGGCATGCGGCAGAGCTGGGCAAGCAGACGTTTCCGAGAGGAAATACCTGCTGGAGTTTTGAATTTTAGAAGGGGCTGTTTCTGGAGCCCTTTGGAGCTGTAGCCTCATGCCAGCACCCTGAAATTTCAGCCTGAGCCACTGGCTCCTTTCCAAGGAAAAGGGCGTTTCTAGGGCACGGCAGCCAGTACCCTGCAGCACGGTTGTGAGACCGCATCTTCCCCAGGAGCATCGCCGCCGCGGCGCTCAGACCCAGGTCAGGAACGTCAGGTTAATGCTGTCAGGGATGCAGAGCTCATCCAGCTGCACGGGAGAGCAGGAGAAGGGCAGGTGCACGGGGAACAGGTGAGCCGTGTCCACCAGCAGCTGGCAGGGGCCAGCTGGAGCTCGCTCCGCCAGCCGGTTCTGTGTGGGGAGAAACAATCCAGTCTCCAGCAATTCTCACCCCCTGCCCACACTCCCTGGTCCAGCCCCCAGCCCCTCCTTACAGCCATGGCTGGCTCAAGCACCTGGCCAGCTCAGCCCCAACTCTCCAGCAGCAAGCGGCTGCCTGCCAGCACAACTGAGTCGGGGGCTGGAGGGAAGAGAGAAAGGACTCACTCACCTCTACGCTGCTTATGAAGCTGGGGCTGACGCGCTCCTCCAGCCCGGCGGCGGGCGTGTAGGCCCGCAGGATCTTCATGACCTGCAAGGAGGGAGCGCAGAGGTGACGGGGCTGGACGGCGGCCAGTGGAGAGAGCGCTAGAGCCAGGCTGGGAATTCAGCCCGGCCCATGGCCTCATGCCCCTTCCAAGCCCACCAAGGTCGCAAGTCCCGAGCAAAGAGGACAGGGCCCATCTGGTCCCCATGCCGGGGCCGGCAGGAAGCGGAGTCCTAGGGGAGCAGAGAAGGGACCCCAAGCAAGGTCCTGGCTGGTGGAACTTGGGGCAGTTACAGAAGGGGCCCGCCTGTGGGCCCCCGAGTGAGCAGGAGCCCTGGGCACTGGCTGGGAGCCCTCGGGGCTGAATCAGGGGCCACATCCTGGTACCAGCTCCCAGAGCCACTGGCCCTGGCAGCCCGAGCGCTTTGCCTTCATGGGGTGGGTGGTCCCCTCAAGCCTGAGTTACCCAAACACACACGGCCCCCCCAGCACCACTCCCTCCTTTGGGGAGCTTCGATCCCTCCAGGGTGGCAGAGCCCAGGCCCGTGGCCCATCACCCCCGAGCTCCTGGAGCAGCCGGTCACCTGCGGAGTGGTCAGCGCCGTGCACAGGCAGCAGATGGCCTCAGCATCTTCCTGCGTCGTCTTCTTCACCTGCAGCAGCTGGGCGGCCTGGATGAGGGGCTGCAGGACCTCCATGGCGCCGCTCTGCTGGAGGTCCTTGGCCCGCAGCCACTCCTCCAGCTGACTCACGTTGTACCTGGAACAGAGCCACACCGAGACGCTCCAGCCATAAGCTCAGCCCCTTAGGAGCAGCTGCCTGGGGGAGGCCTCCCCAGCCGCAGGGGCCAGCATGGGGAACCTGGCGCCAGTCAGCGCATAGCAGGGTGGCTCTTCGCGGCCGCAGCACTAGGAATGTATCCAGCACGGCTCTGTCCCCCTCGAGTGCCGGGACCGGGGACGGGAGCTGTGACAGCTCGCGTCTTCCGTCGCTCCGCCCACGGGTGGAGGTTTTTAGATCCGCACGTCCAGGGTTCAAGCCCCATCCTGGGCTCTGCGCTGCCCAGGACGAGGCTCCCTGTTGCCCACGCAATGGAGCAGGTGGCCCCAGTTTGAGCATCATTTTCCCTTCCACTCAGCTGGGCCCAGTTCTCCCCCGCCCCAGACTAGTCAGCCAGGACACAGCCCCCCCCCCCCCCCCACACACTTGTGTGCCCCCGGCCAGCCGGGACATCCCTATGCCAGGCACAGCTTGGCTCGACCCAGCAGGAGAACTGCCAATAGCAGCCCAGGGCCATGAAGAGCTGGGCAGCCCCACTCCCAACCAGCTAGGTGGGAGGAAGGATGGCCCAGGGGGTAGGACACTAGCCTGGGACTCTGGTGACCTGGGTTCAAGTCCTGCCTGAGGTCTCTGGCACAGCAAGCTTCCCGGGGGGGGGGTATTACTGCCACCGCTGGGGTGTCAGGAGGATACGTGCAGGCAGACTGAGGTGCCCCACCAGTGATGGGGGCAGAGCTGGACGGTAGCTAGGCCTGATGGCACCATAGGAACCTGGCACTTCGAGCTTTTCCTCCCCCTCTACAGACGCCCCCTGGCCAGGTGGGATTAGCCCTACGCCCATGAAGAACCCAGCGCTTGGGAGTCAGCCGGAGCCCAGGAGGGGCCAGCGCCCAGTCCCGTGCTCTGGAGGATGGGCCTGGGCCACGCAGGCCAAGCCCAGCTTAGGAGGTACAAAACCCCGGACAGCGGCTGTAGCCTGGAGGGAGAATCCAGGAGGCTCCAGGCCCAGCCTGACGGGGGAGCACCCGAGCCCCGCGGGAGGCGGGAGGGGACGGACTGACCTGAGCTGGACGCCCTGGCTCCAGGAACAGGCGTCCCTCCTCAGGAGCAGGTAGTTGAGGGCCACGCCGCTGATGGTGAAGAGGAGCTGCCGGAAGGCCTGGCCCACGATCACGGGCTCCAGCTGGTGCCTCCCCAGCGCCTCGTGGAAGGAGCTGAGCTGCTGGAGGAGCGAGTCCAGCGTGTAGGCGGGAGCCGGCGGCTGCTTGCGGTAACCGGGGGGCCTGGCCGACAAGCCCTGGATGGTCTCGCTCTCCAGCATGGCGGCGACTGGCAGGGCAGAGGGGAGGGAGGCTGAGCTCAGCCTGGCCAGCGGGCGCTGAAATCCCAGGGCCCTTCCCTCAGGGAGCAAAGGGCCCTGTCTCTGCGGCTGGCTCTGCTCTCGGCACCCAGGGGGCTGGGTACGTCCTGGGCACTGATCTCTGGGCAGCACCCGGTGCATGCCCCGGGACCCCACAGCCCAGGCGCTGTGTTTGGGAGGCTGCACCTCCAGACCGGCTCCTGCCATCTGGTGAGTCACCTGCTGCTCGCTGCCATTCAGAGCGGACCCAGACTAGCCCCGAGTGCCACGCTCCCAGGGGGCAGTCGCTCAGCCAGGCGGCAGAGCAGGGACCTTCCTGCCCCCCCACCACTGCCCTGTCCAGCTCATGGCATTAATCTCCTCACTCCCCCCACAGAGGGGTAAGTGGCAGGTCAGTGCCCAGCCACCCTCAATCCCAGAGGGTCACTGGGCAGGTAACAGGGTCCCTCTGAGGCTGTACTGAGGGGGACGGGGCAGCCACTTGCTCTCGAGATGCCAGGTCTGCCCAGCCCACCATGACCCCTTTATGCCAGGCCTCGCCATGGCATCCCCGCCTTGAGCACCGAGCATGAAGCCAGCTCTCTGCTGCCCTCACCCCTCACCAAGCTCGCTCCCATCCCTACAGCGCTCCCGGGAGGCCCAGCCGGTACCTACCAATCATGGGCTTCAGTTTCTTCTGTGCCACGCGGATCAGCTGCTGGTATATCTGAATGGCCAGGTCACCCAGGCTCTGGCAGTGGCTGGCCAGGTCGAAGTTTCTCAAGCAGTGCTGGTTCTGCTTGGGGGTGTTGGCCAGCCGGTAGCTCTGCGGACAGCAAATGGCCGGGCTCGTGGACCGAGAGGTGCTGGAGCCCGGCAGAGCCACGCCCTGGGCTCTGGAGAGCTGTGGGGTAGCCATGCAGGGACCCACCCCAGCATCCACTGCACACGTCCCCCCTCCAGAATCCGTCACATTCCCACCCAGGGATCTCGGCGCACCTGACAGGTCAGTGACTGAAGATCAACTCCGTCCCCACCGCCATAAGCTCCCCTGCCCCCCTCCCCCAGGCAGGCGGAGTAAAGAACCCAGCAGCAGCCAGTATCCCCACGGTACAGGTCACCCAGGCATCCTATTCTGGTGCTCAGAACATCCCCTGAGGATGCTGGTCTCAGGGGCTTCCATGGAGGGGATCTGGCTGGGTTCTTCTCAGCCCTTCGGGGGTAGATGGTTTGCTGGTAGGAAGAGACCCCTCCCCAGGCCAGCAGCTACTGCCCAGTTTGAAGCCAGAGGGTCTGGGCTGTGGTTCACTATAGAATCGTAGGCTTGTCGGGCTAGAGGGGACCTCGAGAGGTCAGGACTCCAGCCCCTCACGCTGGGGCAGGACCAAACCTCGGCCATCGCTGACAGGTGTTCGTCCAGCCTGTTAAAAACCTGCAGGGACGAGGATCCCACCGCCTCCCTCCAGAGCGTCACCACCCTGAGAGTTTGAAAGATTTTCCTAATATCTAACCTAGATCTCTCTTGCTGCAGATTAAGCCCATCACTCCTTGTCCTCTGAAGGCAGGACATGGCGAATTGATCACTGGCTTTGTAATGGCCCTTAACACATTTGAAGGCTAATCATCAGGTTCCCATCCCCCAAGCTCGGCTTCTCAAGACTAAACATGCCCAGTTTTCAGCTTCTCTCCACGGTCAGGCTGTGGAAGCCTGTTCTCATTCTCGTCGCTCGCCTCTGGACTCTAATTTATCCACATCTTCCCTGACGCGCGGCCCCCAGAACCAGTCTCAGGTTATCCCCCCTTTGGCGGTCCCTGTCTACAGGCAGCTCTTTGGAGAGCTGGTGTGAAATCAGCCAGATGAAATTCAGTAAGTGCAAGTGCACTTTGCTGCACAGCATGGCAGGCAAAGAGCCAGTACCCGCAGGGCGGCATCAGCCAGAGGCTTCCCCTCGGAGCAGCGAGGCCATGGCCCGGCCAGATCCGGCCTGAGGCCGAGGGCAGGAGCCACTGACCAAGGGAGAGAAGCTGAAGTAAACAGCCACGGAGCAGTGGGCCAAGCCAGGCCTTGGGACTGACTCAGCGCCATCTTGGTCTCAGAAGAAACTAGGGGGAGCCTACTAAAGGCAAACAGCCCCCCCATGCCTGCTGCTTCCTGGCTGGGACCTGTTCTGCAGCCCCCAGCCGGGGGAGGCCAGGCCAGGCCAGCCTGGCGGTGCCGTGCTGGAGCAGGCCCCGTGCCCTCACCTGGTCCCCGCCGTACTGTCTCAGGCAGTTGATGAGGCAGCAGGTGTTGGCGAGCCAGAGAGCCACCACGCCCAAGTCCTCGCTGTGCTTCTGCGAGCGGGGGACACAAAGCGAGGCATCAGGGTGGGGTGGGGGGGGCCCAGGCGTTGGAGACTTGCACAAGGAGGGAGCACGAGGAGACTGTGCCAGGGAGCCGCGCTAGAGGGCGTGGGCACACCAGCAAAGCCAGCCGCTGCTTGGGGGTCTGCACCCCCCCCCCCAAATCAGTGCGAGGGCCAGAACGGGAGGCCACTCAGCAGACAAGTGGCTGCATTCAGCCCAGCCCCCCCGTTTGTGCCCCTGGCTGCCTCGGGAGGCCTGAATTTTACAGTTGCTCCCCGACAGCCCAACCAGCATCTGGGGTCCCCAGTCACCACGGGGCCTGCTCCAGAGACACCCTGATTCATTGTTCACAGCCGGCAGCCATGGGCGAGCTCCAGCAATCTCCATCTCACGGCGCCGTGGGGCCCCAGCGATCAGGGGAGCCGGGATGGACCCCGCGGGCCACTGCCCATCAGGGAGCAGCGTCTGCTGAGAGGCAGTAAGAGCCCTGATGCAGCCAGTGCTGGGGAGGAGCAGTCGCTGCCCCAGGCCGGCTCCAAAGTCACTGCCAGAGACAAATGCAGCCGCAGGCAGAAGCGGCGCCAGGCATGGCCTGGCCAGCGAGAGCTTCTGCTTTCTGCAGGGCCCAGTGCTCCAGGCTGGGGGGCTGCCAGCCTGCAGAGGAGCCCCTGAGACATAAGGATTAATATCACATCAGTATCAGCGTTTGCTCCCTTCTCCGCCCAGGCCCAGGCCCAGGCCCAGGCCCAGGCCGGTCACAGGGAACCGACACTGCAGCGAGAGCGGCCTCCGCTCCTCTTCCCAGCCACTGGGGCTGGACACTCCTCGGCAGGGCTCTCACCGGGGCCGAGGGGTCTCTTCCCCCACATGCCCTGCTGGGGCAGCAAGACCTCCTCCAACCACTGCCCCCCAGACACCCCTGGCCTCCCCCTCTGCATGGGAGGGGGGCAGAAGGGGGGAAGCAGCAGCCCCAAGCCCCCGCCCAGGGAGTGGAGCAGTGGGACACCCTCAGTGACTGAGGCCACCTCTGGCCAGAGGCAGAAAACCAGCAGCCTCAGGCTCCTGCTGGCTGACCCCAGGGAGCCGACCTGCCCGCCTTCGCCTCCCCATCGTGGCGCCCGCCTGCACCTCCCAGATCCCCACCCCGACAAAAACCCCAATCCACCTGTCACGGAGTGTGGGGGGAGTCCGGCCCTGCACCCCTCTTCCTGGTCTCACAGTGACTCTCAGCCAGCCAGTAAAACAGAAGGTTTATTGAACAGCAGGAACACAGGATATGGCCCAGCTTGTGTTCAGAGCTAGGACCCCTCAATCTGGCCTTTCTGGGTTCAGGGTGCTTGGATCCCAGCCTAGGATCCCCTGAAAGCCCACCTCCCAGCTCCCAAAACCGAAGACTGACTCCCCTCCCCCGTTCCCTTTTGTCTACCTCCAGCCAGAGGTGAGACCTCCCCTCTCCCAGGCCAGGCTCATGTTACAGCTGCATACCTGTCTCTGCCTACCAAGCACACAGACAGTCCCTACTCCATCACACCTCTCCCCCCTCCGAGACTGAACTGAGCGGGGTCACTGTCCAGTGACCCGGGGAAGTTCGGGGCCCCCTCTCCGGGACAGCGCGTCCGCTATCAGGTTGGCGCTTCCCTTCACGTGGACCACGTCCATGTCATAGTCCTGCAGGAGCAGGCTCCACCTCAGGAGCTTGGCATTGGCTCCTTTCATCTGGTGCAGCCAGGTCAGGGGAGAGTGGTCGGTGTACACAGTGAAGTGGCGCCCAAAGAGATAGGGCTCCAGTTTCTTCAGGGCCCACACCATGGCCAGGCATTCCTTCTCGATGGCCGCGTAGTTCTGCTCCCGGGGTAGCAACTTCTTGCTCAGGTACACGATGGGGTGTCTGTCCCCCTTTTCATCCTCCTGCATCAACACCGCCCCCAGGCCCGTGTCTGAGGCGTCGGTAAACACCATAAAGGGCTTGTCAAAGTTTGGGTTTGCCAGAACTGGGCCTCTGAGCAGAGCCTCCTTCAGCGCCTGGAGAGCCTGCTGGCACTGCTCAGTCCAGACCACCTTGCACAGGCTTCCCCTTCTTGCACAGCTCAGTGATGGGGGCGGCTATGGCGCTAAAATGGGGCACGAACCTTCGATAGTACCCCGCCATCCCAATAAAGGCCTGGACCTGCTTTTTGGTCTGGGGAGCGGGCCAGTCTCTGATCACCTCCACCTTGGCCGGTTCCGGCTTTAGGCAGCCGCTCCCCACCCGATGGCCCAGGTAAGATACTTCAGCCATCCCCACCTTGCACTTCTCAGCCTTTACGGTTAACCCAGCCTCCCGGAGTCGGTCCAGCACTTGTCTAACCTGGAGCACATGGTCCTCCCAGGTCTGGCTGAAGACGCAGACGTCATCAATATACGCCACAGCAAAACTCTCCATCCCCCTCAGTAGCTGATCCACCAGGCGCTGGAAGGTGGCCGGCGCTCCCTTGAGGCCGAAGGGCAGGGTCAGAAACTCATAGAGCCCCAGGGGGGTGATGAAGGCCGATTTCAGCCTGGCATCTGCGTCCAGCGGCACTTGCCAGTAGCCCTTTGTAAGATCCATGGTGGTGAGGTACCGAGCGCCTCCTAGCTTGTCTAGGAGCTCGTCAGGCCTTGGCATGGGGTAGGCATCAGATACAGTGATGGCATTGAGCTTTCGATAGTCCACACAGAACCGGATCGACCCGTCCTTCTTGGGGACCAGCACCACTGGGGAGGCCCAGGGGCTGGCGGACGGCTGGATCACCCCTAAAGCCAGCATGTCCCTGACCTCCCTTTCCAGGTCCTGGGCAGTCTTCCCGGTAACCCGAAAAGGGGAGCAGCGTATCGGGGTGTGTGCCCCAGTCTCCACCCGGTGGACGGTCAAATTAGTGCGCCCAGGTTGGTTGGAAAACAACTGTCGGTACAGTTGCAGCACCCCTCTGATCTCAGCATGCTGAGCTGGGGTCAGCTGATCTGAGAGGGGGATCGCCTCCAGGGGGGAACCAGCCTTTGTCCCTGGGAATAGATCCACTAGAGGGTCATCCCCCGGCTCCTCCCAGTGCCCACACACGGCCAGCACCATATTCCCTCGGTCATAATATGGCTTCATCATATTCACATGGTACACCCGGCGGTGATGAGCCCGGTTCGACAGCTCCACCACATAGTTTACCTCATTTAGTTGCTTGATAACCTTGAAGGGCCCTTCCCAGGCAGCCTGGAGTTTGTTTTTCCTCACGGGGATGAGAACCATCACTTGGTCCCCGGTGGCGAAGGCGCGGGCCCGCGCCGTGCGGTCGTACCAGACCTTCTGCTTCCTCTGGGCTCGGGCCAGATTCTCCCTGGCCAGGCCCATGAGCTCGGTAAGTCTTTCCCGGAAGGTCAGGACATACTCCACCACCGACTCTCCATCGGGAGCGGCCTTCCCCTCCCATTCGTCTCTCATCAGGTCCAGAGGCCCCCTTACCCGCCTTCCATATAACAGTTCGAACGGCGAGAACCCAGTGGATTCCTGGGGTACCTCCCTGTACGCAAACAGCAGGTGAGGTAAGTACTTGTCCCAGTCCTGTGGGTGCTGGTGCATGAATGTTTTTAGCATCATCTTTAGCGTCCCGTTGAACCTCTCCACCAGCCCGTTGGTCTGGGGGTGGTACGCTGAGGCCCAGCTGGGTCGGACCCCACATTTCTCCCACAGGGACTGGAGCAGGGTCGACATGAAGTTGGACCCCTGGTCCGTTAAGACTTCCTTGGGGAACCCCACCCGGCTGAAAATGGTCAGCAGCGCATCCGCCACGGTGTCTGCTTCGGTAGAGGACAAGGCCACCGCCTCGGGGTATCGAGTGGCGAAATCTACCACCACCAAGATGTATTTCTTCCCTGACCGGGTCGCCTTGCTGAGAGGTCCCACCATGTCCATGGCCACCTTCTGGAAAGGCTCTTCTATGATGGGCAAAGGCCTCAGAGCTGCTTTCCCCTTGTCCCGGGCCTTCCCCACCCGCTGGCAGGGGTCACAGGATTGGCAGTACTGCCGGACATGGGTAAAGACCCCAGGCCAGTAAAAGTTCTGTAGCAGCCTCTGCCTGGTGCGCCGGATTCCCTGGTGCCCTGCGAGGGGGATGTCATGGGCCAGGTACAGCAGCTTGTGGCGAAACTTCTGGGGAACCACCAGCTGCCTCCTAATCCCCCATGACTCCACTTCCCCGGGGGGAGCCCATTCCCGGTACAGGAACCCCTTCTCCCACAGGAACCTCTCCTTGCAACCTCTCCTCATGGTCTGCGCTGCATTTGCCCGGCTGCTTCCCTCAGAGACAGGGACCGGTTCATCCCTGCGATCTCTCTCCTCCAGCCGGGCAATCAGCTGGGCCTTGGTGAGCTTCCCATGGCGCAGCCCCCTCTGCTTGCACAGCTCCACCAGCTCCCACTTGCGCTGCTGGGCATACATCTTCCTGCTGGCCGCTCGCAGGCCGGGGTGCTCACCGCTCCCCACGGGTTCCAGGGGGACCCCTAGTGTGCCAGTCCTTGAGGTCACCACCTCTCTGCCAGGGTCGAGCTGCAGACTCCTCCGCCCCTGGGATCGCTCGCTGTGATCCCCCGGGGGACCCTGTTACTGCAAAGTCCTTCTCTCTGGCCACACTCTCCCAGGGGTGAATCGCCCCTTCGTTTTACTGCTCCCCAGTCACTTACTGCAGGAAGCGCCGTCCACGGGGTGCCGCCGATCCCACCGCTGCCACCAGTTGTCACGGAGTGTGGGGGGAGTCCGGCCCTGCACCCCTCTTCCTGGTCTCACAGTGACTCTCAGCCAGCCAGTAAAACAGAAGGTTTATTGAACAGCAGGAACACAGGATATGGCCCAGCTTGTGTTCAGAGCTAGGACCCCTCAATCTGGCCTTTCTGGGTTCAGGGTGCTTGGATCCCAGCCTAGGATCCCCTGAAACCCCACCTCCCAGCTCCCAAAACCGAAGAATGCCTCCACTCCCCCGTTCCCTTTTGTCTACCTCCAGCCAGAGGTGAGACCTCCCCTCTCCCAGGCCAGGCTCATGTTACAGCTGCATACCTGTCTCTGCCTACCAAGCACACAGACAGCCCCTATTCCATCACACCACCCCATGCGCGTAAGCAGCACGGCTACTGCAGGACGAGGCCTCCTGCCCTCCAAGCCAGGCAGTGGCCCAGAGCAGCCGTGCTGAGCCGGCCTGTAACCTCAGCCCAGGGCCCCAAGCCCTCCTCGACGGGCACACTCCTGAGGGTGGCATCACAGATCCCTAGTAACGCCCTGGCCCCTGCCCCAGGTCACACAAGGACATGCCTGGGGGCTGCAGGAGGCATTTCTGGGCAGCTCAGGCCCGAGCTGGAACAATTGGGTGGGGGGCACACGCCAGCGGTAGGGAGCCAGCGCCTGAGGGCCGCCCCTCAGCCATTGACCAGAGGGGCCACGATCCCCCTGCCCCATCCCCCGTCCCGTCCCCCACCACGGTACCTTCACCACCCGCTTGATGCCGCTGACGGCGGCAGCGAAGAGCGAGCGGATCCGGTGCTCCTCGTGGCCGGAGTCCGCGTGCCGGAAGCACATGAACAGGATGTAGGCCGGCAGCGCGGGGAGGGCGCCGGGGCTGTGCTGCGGTTTGAAATCTGCAGGGCGAGAAGGGGCCGAGTGAGTCCGGGATGGAGCCGGAGGTCCGAGCCACAAGTCACAGGCTGGGGCCTGCCCCACGGGAGCTGCCTACAGGGCAGAGGGGTCGTAGCAAGCGACAGGTGGGACGAGACAGGCCCTGCATTCAGGGCCCCAATTTCAAACCCCTCCCCTCCCCGGAAGGAGCCAAGCTCCTGCTAACTTCAGCAATACGTCCTCTGACCCCGACCTGGGCCCATCACCTGGACAGAGCCCGGATCCCGAGGCCCAGTCGCCCCTTTCATTACAGCCAAGCAGCTTGAGCTCAGCCCAGCGCCCAGAGGGGCATCACCCCTCCCTGCCGTTAGCACCTCTCCAGGCACAGCCCCCTCTGCTCTTCCCTCCCCATGCAGGGGCTTCATCTCTGCCCCCACCCTGCCCAATTCCTCTGCCCCCCAGCCTTCAGCACAGCCACTCCACCCGCCCCCACTGACAGAGCCGACATCTGGCCCAGCCAGGTGCTGTCCTCCTCCTTCCCCTCCTCGCCAGCTTGGGGTCACCCCGAGCAGGCTCCTGCTCCTGTCCTGCAGGTCTGCTGAAGTGTTTGGGGAGGAGGCCTCCGGCTGCTGACAGTCGCCCTCCGGTCTCATGGAAATTAACATGCACAGACCCCCCTGCCCCACGGCTGCATTCCTGGGCTCTCCCACGTGGGCACGTGCACGTTTGATTTAATCCCTTCACCCACTCACGAGAGTTCAGTCATTGCTCATAAGCACAGAGCCACCGCTGGCCTGGCCCAGCACTAACCGGGGGTGGGGCTGGAGACTTCCCATCCACCCCAAATAAACAGAACCCGAATTAGCAGGTAGAACCCCCCCCATCCCCTTTCAAAGTCAGCTGTCCATTAGCCACTAGGGATAAGAGAGTCCCGGCCCCTCCAGCTCTGCAGGGTCCTGGGCCCTGAGGTTCGAGCCCATGGTGAACGCAATCTGTGCGGACACAGGGGGGTTTGGCTTGAGCCAGGACTTACACTGCTGCGTAGACAGACCCTCAGCCCCAACTCCCCGTGGGGCTCCAGCCCCCCACCTGTGATGATGGTCCTGATGAGGCGCCCTTCATCCTCTGCTTTGCACCCCAGCATGCCCCCGAATGCCCCAGCTGGGCACGGGACATCGAGGGGCCTTTCCATCTCTTCCACCTTCACCTTCTGCTCCAGCAACCGGGCCTCTCCATTTGCTGCCCAGGGGAAGGAGCAAAAACATTAGAGTCTATTAGAGAAATTGAATCTATTTCCCTATGTTAAGTTCTCCTCACACCTTCTATGGGCCATCTTAACTATCACTTCAAAAAGTTTTTTTTCCTCCTACTGATGATAGCTCATCTCAATTGATTAGACTCTGCCTGTTGGTATGCATACTTCCACCTTGTCATGTTCTCTGTATGTATAAATATCTCCTGTCTGTGTGTTCCATTCTATGCATCCGAAGAAGTGAGCTGCAGCTCACGAAAACTCATGCTGAAATAAATTTGTTAGTCTCTAAGGTGCCACAAGTCCTCCTGTTCTTTTTGCAGATACAGACTAACACGGCTGCTACTCTGAAACCTGTCATTAGAGTCAGAGCATCCGCTTGGATCCGGGGCCATGTAACCTGACTCCTGAGTGGGGCAGGGACTGGGGGTCCCACCTCTGCCCGGGGAACTCCTGCCAGGAGAGCGGGGCCCCAGGCAGAGGGATATTCAGAGCTAGAGGTTGCTTGGGCCAGCTGGAGGGGACGGTTGCTTGGGCTGAGAGCAAACCGGATGGACGCTGCCAGGCAGCCTTGTAAGCTGCTGTTGGCAAATAACCCTTCACTTGCTCGCCTCTTAATCTGTGAATGTCCAGTACCCCATGGCACCCACCTAGAGTGACCAGATGTCCCAATTTTACAGGGACAGTTCTGATTTTGGGGTCTTTCTTACATAGGCTCCTATTACCCCCCAACCTCGTCCTGACTTTTCATGTTTGCTGTCTGGTCACTCTTCACCCACCAGTTTTAATCAGCTGCCTACAAACCCAGCCAGCAGCTCCCCTCCATCAAACTGCTGCCAAGAGCACCCCCAGTTCTGCAAAGCTCCCTGTTTGGCCAGTGCCCTAGTAGGGTACCCTTGCTGCTCTGTACCCCGCAAGAGCGAAGGGGACACTGAATCAGAGCAGTCTGACTCTGCAAGTCACCAGGCATCGCTAGCTCTGCTCTGGGGTCGGCAGCTGTGATGGGGGGGTCCTGGGCGCTCGGTGTGGGGCTTTCGGGGAGCACATCCCAAAACATGGAGGTTTACAGAAGGGCCGTGTGGGAGCTTTGCTATTAGCAGACAACACGAGACAAGGTGAGCCCAGAACAGCGGCTAAGAAAAGCCGCTTTGGTTGGTCGCCTGTCAGCGAGAGGCTCATGTCTGCTTCCCGGCTGCAAAGCAGCGATGCCCCGTGGCAGGTAAGGGGGGCGTTGAAGGAAAAGCAGAAACGCTGGCATTAACGGAGCTCATGGTGCACACATGGTCGCCTCTAGCGGGTCTCATTGGGCAGCTGGGGGAGCAGGGGCCCATCCCCTCTAGCTCAGGCCTCGGCAGTGCCATCCCCAGGCCCAGGACCCCTCGCCCTCTGAGCTGGCGCTCAGGCCCATCCCACCAGCCCCCCTCTGCTCCTGCGGTGAGGCGGCAGAGCCGTGTTTCTGCTTGAAGCTGCTGCGTCCAGGCTGGGGGATGCGGTCGGGAGCAGAACCCCGCTTTAGGCCGGCAACAAAGGACATTCGCCCCCCAGCCGGACCAGTCACAGGAGGCACCTGCCTGTGAGATCCTGGATTTGCTTCATGGAGGTTTTCAGCTGCTTCTGAAGCTTGAGCATGTTCTTCTCCTGCCTCTCCAGCTGCCCCTCCAGATCCTGGGGAGCACACGGGGAAAGGATGCAATGCGCCCTCGAAGAGCCAGCATGGGGAGGCGGGGGGTGCGCTGCACCAGGGCGTTTACCCAGCATGCTGAGCAGCGATCAGCCTTCTCACAGCCCCAGCCCCAGCCTGGCCACGTAGCAAGTCTTGAACTGCAAGCTCAGCCATGCAATGCTCCCACCAACCCCCCTCCCGCCATCCCAACAGGCTCACTCCCGCTTTACCAGGTTCTCTCTCTTCAGCTGGACGATCTGGTGCTGGAACCCGCCCTCCTCCTGCTGCAGTTGCAGGTCCTGGATCAGGCTCTGCTGCTGCTTGCTCAGCTGCTTCAGGGAGCAGACGTCCAGGCGGAGACCTTCCAGCTCCTGCTCGTGCTGCTGCTGCTGCTCCTGCAGCTGGCTCTCGAGTAGCCTGCAAGGAAGGGCAATAACTCAGAGGTGCGAGCGATTGGCTCACCAGGCAGGAGGCTGGCAAGGCCTCACAACTCTATGCCCCTCCGTGGGTGAGACAGGCAAGCTTCCCCCATTTTACAGCTAGGGAAACTGAGGCAGGGGTTGCTTAAGTCCAAGGCCGAGATTGGAACAGAACCCAGAAGACTTGACGCTGGAATTTTTTGAAGTCTCCACACGCTGAATCACGCACTTCCCATTGTCAGGGCTCTGACCTGGCTCTTGCCACCCAAACCCCATCTTGCCTCTCCACCACAAATGCATCCCTGCAGCCTCAGAGGGCCTCAGAGGGCCTGCTGCTCCCCCAGGGCCAGTGCCGCTGGAGGGCGGCAGGGCCACCCGAGGGGGGAGAGACAATTTGCCCCGGGCCCCGCAGGGCCCCCCACGAGAACAGAGCATTCCGTAGTATTGCAACTTGTTCCATGGAAGGGGCCCCTGAAATAGCTTTGCCCCAGGCCCCCCGAATCTCTGGGCGGCGCTGGAGGCCAGGCCCCCAGGGGGGTTTTAAGCAGCCACAGCAGCATTATGGGAAACCCAGACATGGCTGAGACACCGAGTAAACAGACTCACTTATTGGAGACCCGGACAGCATCATACGCATATTTCAAGTCTTCCTCCATCATGGAGTCTTCCTCCACCATCTTCTCCGGGCTCCTGTTCAACCCCAGGATCTCCGCAAGGTTCTGCTGGGGGGGAGGAGACTGAACTGGGCCATTCAGGCAGCCGGCCCCTCCCCACCCCCACCGGCAGCCGGCCCCTCCCCACCCCCACCGGCGCTGCAGCGAGGGACATGATGGGTGAGACTCTCACCCTGCGCTTGAAGATCTCAAAGGGCTTCCTCTCGTGAGCCAGCTGGGCCCTGGCCCTGCACAGCTCCTCATGGGTCCTGGCCAGGTCCTCCGTGACCACGTTGAGCTGCCCCAGGAGGAGGAGATAAGCCTTCTCATAGGGGTCCTGCCCATCGTCGCCGTTCAGCGAGGAGGAAGGGCTGTCGGATCTGAGCCTCCTCCACTCGTGTCTCTGCCTCCAGCGGCCCCTCTCATGGTCCAGGGACTGAGATGGGGACTGTGGGTGGAGGAGGAGGCCAGGAGATGCATTCAAGCACCATCCCTGGTGTGTCGGACGCTGGACACCCAGCCCCACTCGGACTGGGCCATCTGGCTGCACTGGGCAGGCGGCGCCTGATGCCAAGCTCTGCACTAACTCCCCATGAACGCCCCAACCCACCAGAGGTGAAAGTAAGCCGGTACGGGACGGTACAGAGTACCGGCAAGAGCCAGTATGCCGTGTCGGCCTGGACCGGCTTCCGCGGCGGTGATTTAAAGGGCCCAGGGCTCCCGCTGCGGAGAGCCCCGGGCCCTTTAAAACCCCACCCGAGCCCGGCTGCCGGAGCTCCAGGCCCTTTAATTCACCCCTGAGCTCCCAGCCACCTCTGCAGCTGGTAGCTCCAGGGTGATTTAAGGCCTTTAAAATTTTGAAAGGCTCCGCCTCTTCTGGTTGAGGCCACGCCCCCGCTCCCTCCAGGAGGGAGGGGAAAGGGCACCCCTGGCATCTGACCACACAGTGGCAGCCATGGGATGGCAGGACAGGTCGGTCTGGTTGGCCCAGTCGCGCACACAGGAACGCTGCCGGGAGGCAGCACAGGGGAGGGGACGCCAGGGTTTACTCCTGGCTCTGCCACCAAGCTGTGAGCTCGGGCAGCTTCCCCAGCTGAGACCTCACATGGGAGCGGAGGTTTGTGACACAGGAAGCGCACGGAGCCCTGTGCGACACGTGCCAGTCAAAGGCCACGTCTTTGCAGGCACTAACTGGGCTGAACCAACAAGATCACCAGCGCAGCCCACCCAGTCAGAAGGGCCCGAGTCGGATGCCAATGGGACTGGCAGCTAGGTGCCGCTGCCAGCGCCGAGGGGCAAAGGGCTGGAGGGCAGGCTTGGCTCGGGGACTTGCTGTGCCCAGCCCAGGGCAATGCAAACCACAACACAGCTTGTTCCAGAGCCCAGACCCTCGGCTTCCCGCCTGCAGTCAGGGCAGCAGAGCCACGCAGCAAAGCCAATTGGTTGATGTGAAAGTGTCTCACCTCGCTCTGCGGGTCGGCATCATCCCGGGACGGGGCTGTCGACAGAGACAATGGGTAGCTGCATTCGGAGTCCAGGATGCTGTTGGATGAAGGGGACCTCTGGAGGCTGGGGGTTCGCTGGAGCGGGCAGGAAAGGTACACGGGTGCGTTATGCAGCGGCTGAAGCTCCAGTCCTTGTTATGGGGCGGGGGGCTAGGCATGGGGAGAACTCGGCAGGGAGACAGCTCGGACCTTTACATGGGCCCGTGCTACTGCTCCCTAGCCCAGTGGTGACAGATACGGGGCGGGGTGCCTCTGTCCTCCAGGGGATGTGCTGCCCGCCAGGGCGTCCCGCCATGGGGACCAGAGAGACGTTCCCCTCTGATCTCCAGGGGAGCAGGGCAGAAGTAGATGGTGCAGCTGCGACATTAGCTTCGGGCTGGGACTTTCACAGAGAGCTGAAGGTGTCACTGGGATTTGGGCTCCTCGCGGTTTCGAAAGCCCCAGCCAGCTTCGCACCGATGGTGCAGCTGTTCTCAGCGGCAGGGCGCGGCTCTGAACACACAGCGACCCTAGGGCCACCTCCGCCCTGGGACCGAGTGGACACAGCACAGACCAGCAAGGCACCCGCCGCCAGGCTTCCTGCCCACCTCCCCGGTCCTGCCCGTCTGGCCTCCATGCGACAATCCTTCAGCAAGAGCTTCCCTCCATTTCGCGGCAGCCTGTGACCCCTCGCCTGGCTCCCCGGGGTATCTGGGATGTCCTGGGCTCAGCCCAGCCCGCACTGCTCACCTTGTGGAAGGCCACCTCATCCTGCAGGTTCTCGCAGCACTGCTCCAGGCGGGCGCACTCCTTCACCAGGTTCTGGTAGCGAGCCCTCTCCCCCTCCAGCTGGCACAGCAGCTCCTGGCTCTCCGCCGCCACGCGCCGGAGCAGCTGGTCTGCAGGGGGCGGGGAAGAGGAGAGCAGAGACGGTAACGTTTGCCTGCAGGCCAGGACCTGAGCGTGACAGGCTCTGCTCCCTGCCCACCCTGTGCAGGAGCCCAGGCACCAGCGCCAGGGGAGGAACGTCGACGGGGCTGCTGCGCGCCAATGCTGCGCCGCCCCTGGAAAACATCTCCTCCGGCGTGGAGCCGAGCAGGAGAGAGCTGGGAACTTAGTGGCATGGCCGGCGGGCCCATGGATTCAGCCGCCAGGCTCAGGCCACACGAGACCTCGCCTCTGGGACGAGCCTGGGCACAGAGCTAGGGCAGTGAGCGGCAGGAGCCGTCTCAGTAACCAGCCCACCAGTCTCGGCTTGGCAGCATCACCCTGCCCACAGAGCTGGGCCGCCCGGGTGAGCACAGCCGGAGCCACCTGCTGGGCTTCCCTAGAATCCAGCCCCCAGCTGACTGCACCCGGCACAGCAGGAAAGGGGCTGGGGGGGGCGTTTTACCTTCCAGCTCCTGCGACTGCTCCATGATCCGCTGGTTGAGAGCGTCCTTCTCTTCCTTCAGGTTGGATTTCATGGCTTCCAGCTCAGTCAGGCGCTGGCGGGAGAGAGAGAGAGCTGGGTGGTGGGGGCAGACCCTGATGCAGTCCAGAGCTATGGGGTGAGAGGACCTGCTCTGGGGGTCGGAGGCCAGGCAGGCTCTTTCACATGGGGCCCATCACAGGCTGCAGGGCCAGTCCTTCCTCCACCCCACCAGCCAGGGGGCCCGGAGAGTAGCCAGGCCCCTGCATGGGAGATTTACTGACAGTTTTACTTTTGAGGGGCAGCATCAAGGATTTAAGTGGTTGCTTCAAATTTTTATTCAAATGTTCAGTTGTGGGAACTTTGGTGGCAGGAAGGGGATCAGACAAGGTGGAGACTCCAAGAGTTAAAGCTTTACAACTTAACCCCAATCAACTTCTTACATCAGATATACAGAATAATCCGGGTTTGCTTTCAGAAGGTTACCATCAAGCAGCGTTTCTGGCTGTCTAGATTTCGAATATCGATGGACGTATTTGACCGTTTGTGCGTACAGGGATATTTATGGTGGTCAATATTTACCGATAAAAAAATTGACTCCTGCCAAGTCTATGTTCAGACTAGCTTGTTAAGTCACCAGAGCCTTTGCAACATACTAGCAAGGAGCACACTTGCGTCGCCTCCCACTCACGGCTGAGCCAGAGAGGATAACCAGCCTACTACTGCTGCCAGCTATTGGAGCTGCCCCGTAAGCTCAGTGCTGGGTTTGAGTCACACCCGTTAACCACTGGGGTGGGGATCGTTGCTCTTTGGGACCAGGTCTAAGGAAGGGACGTTTAACTCCCCTCAGTGTTATCGCTGGCTGCTGGCTAGCCGGACAATCAAGAGTCACCCCTGCCTGTGCCCTGCACCTGTTTCAGCTCCTCCATCTCCTGGCCCAGCCGGCCTTCCGAGCTGCTCTTCTCCGACTCCACGCGCTGCAGCTGCTCCTGCAGCTCCCGGATGCGCTTCTCCTGCGCCTTGTCCTCCCGCAGCCCCCGCAGCTCACTGCGCAGCCGCTCCACCTCCTCGCTGTGGGAGGCTCTCAGTGCCGACAGCTGCTCCGAGAGGCTCCGCTTCTCCCTGGCCTGTGGGAGGGGCAGCGGTCAAGAGCCGGTTCAGGCCTGCAGGGTCCCAGGGGAGGAACGGGGTGATTCCTATCTGAGCACTGAACAGCGGGGAACCAGGCGGGGAGAAAATCCAGAGAAGCTGCCTCGGCCTCATCCCCCCCAAAGCCAAACATCTCCCTGGAAGTGAGGTGCTATCCAGTGCCTCCCCCAACCCGGGCAGGGTCAGCCCCAGGACACTGCTGGGGAAACTGAGGCATGGGAGGAGGAATGACTTCCAAGGCCCATCACTTCTGGGTTCCGTTCTCAGCCCTAGCACCGAAGTCCTGACTCCCAGTTTCCTGCTTTACCAGCCCTAGCATCGGTCTTTCCTATACTAGGGCCGGGCCGGGCGTACCTGCTCCTTGGCATCGGGCCACCTGCTGTTCCCAGGCTCTGCACATCTCAGAGGAACCATGAACCCCTCCTGGGGCCAGCCTGTGTCAGAGATCCTGGGCCCTGCCCTGCCCCACCCCGAATGTGTTTGGCCCAAGAGCGCGCTGGCTTTTCCCAAGTCTCCTTTGCCCCCACACCAGCTTTCCAGGCCGCCCGATCCACCCCAGGGCAGCGAGATGGGGTCTGCCCACAAAGGCCAGAGACCGTCAGGGATGCAGGTTCGATTTCCCCAGCAGAGAGCAAACCGCGAGACACGGGAGGCAGACAGATGGCGGCGCCAACTGGTAAATAGTCAGCGGCAGAGCACGGCCTGCCGGGCGCGAGCAGAGCCAGAGACGCTGCCGGGCGGGGGAGAGGGCGGACACGAGGCACCGTGAGGAAGTTACACAAGCGGCATCCGCTGGGTCACGCGGGAGAGGGGTGGGGAGAAGAAAAGGTTCGAAGGCTGCCGGGGCCTGAGCACGTGGTGCCCTCTAGAGCCACTCAGTCCCCGAGCGCCCCGTGAAATACCCGAGGAGACCAGAGCAGGGAAAGCCGCTGCTGCTTGCAGCCCTACCAAGCCAGCTGCTCCACCTGCACTGCCTCACTCCCCACACCTTCGCTTTCCCCTACCCGCCCGAGGGCTGAGCCAGAGGGAGTTAGGTGGGTTCAGAACTAGAAATCTGTCCTGAGCCAGAGGTCCAGGAGCCTGCTCTGCCAGGAGAGCCCGATCCAAGTCTTCCTGCCGGGCCCTGGAGTCAGGTGCTGCTGGGCCGGAAAAGAACCGAAGTCTGGCTGCACTAATGGACAGTGCTTCCCAGGAGAAGGGTAGAGAGGCCTTTCCCCCAGGCACCTTTTCTCAGCACAGAGTGAGCGGAGATTGTACAGTATCATTAAGGGAGTGAAATGCAGCCACCTCTGGAGTGGAGCATGGCTACTGCTTAACAACTCACAGGAACACGGAAGAGGAGGAGACGATCCAACGTAGACTGCTAGGGGAACTTAGCAAGACACAACGCAGCTCCCCAGGACTCTGCCAGACGTGCCCATGAGCAGTCAGCACCTTGGCTTTAAGGCTCATCCCAGCGCTAGAGACCCAGGAATCCCCTTGTAGCTCTGGGGCAGCAGGAGGAGCCGACCCACCCACCTGCTCATCCACTTTGCACTGCAGCTGCATCACTTTGATCTCCATGCCTTTGTTGAGCTGTTTGTAGTGCTCCACCGACTTGGCCTCGATCCGGAGCCGCCTCAGCTCCCTGCGAGCCCGCATGCGCCGGTAGCAGCACTGCAGATAGACCACCGCTCTGCACACCCGAAGGTACTTGGTGCGAGCCAGCCAGCCCCTCGCCGCGCTCTGGATCACCACAGCTTTCTGGCTTGCCACCATCTGGGCAGAGAGCAGACAGAGCCGCCAAGGTTTAGGGCAGAAACTCGGCCAGAGCACCAGGTGCCGGCAGCTACGTCCTCGCACAAACAGCGGCCACAAGGGATCCAAGAACACGCGAGTTAGGGACAACGCTGCACCCCCTGCCCGACGCCGGTGAGAATAGGAGCCCTGCTTCACGGCCAGAGGGTTTACCCACGTGGTCTTACTGGAATGAGACACTTGGTGGCCCCCGAAGAGCGTTTAGGAGCAGACGAGAGGACATGGTTGCAACTGTTCTAACCTGCACCTGAGCCCGGGGGCGGGGGCGGAGAAGGGTTGCTAGAGACTGGTACGGGAATAATTATTCCTAGTGGGGGGGTATTTGGTGGTTCTACTCCAAGGCAGTTCCAGACCCACCCACCCCCACACCTGGGATCAGATCCAAGCCTGGACTCCAGGACAAGACCAGAGCCAGGCATCGAATTCCCACCCCACCCCCTTCGCCCCCCAGCTCTAAGTTGGTTCTGTGGGTTTCTGCCCTTCCACTTGGCAGCCTCGAGTGCTGCAGGCAGCCTGCCGGCCTCCAAGGACACCCAGGAGATAGTCAGTGCCTATGCCTGGCCTAACTGGGGGTGCTCCAGCCCCAGAGCACCACCAAAAATAGGGAGTGCTCAGCACCCACCAATCAGCTGTTTGGCAGTGGGCAGGAGGCACTTGTGGGGGTGGAGCAGGGGGTGGGATGAGGGAGGGTCACACGGGGAGGGGAGGGGGTGCCTTGGACAAGAGGTGGGGTGGGGCGGGGCCACTGGGTGGAGCACCCAGCCGGACAAGTGAAAGTCGGCACCAGCGTGAAGCCAGGCGAGGCTCTAGGACTCTGCCTGCTCCCCGCAGAGGGGCTGTGGGCAGGTGTGGGGCATGGGCTGCTCCAGTGCGAGTCCCGCTGGGCACTGGACCCACATGAGCCAGCACAACGACAATGCAGATCCCCTGAGCTGAGGCGCACGCGCCGCCTTCCATACCTGCTAGGAACCTGGTCACTCCTGAGGGTGGGGATGGGGCAGCTCCCAACAGACCCTGAACGGGCCACCAGGCGCCCCACACCCCAGGCAGGAGAGCGGGACCCCAGCCCGGGGAGTCACAGCACGACTTGCTCACACTGCCTGCAGTTGGGGGGGGCTGCCCACAGGTACCCCCCCATGCTGCCAGGTAAGGCCCCACACTCCCTGCACATGCAGGACAAGGAGCTGAGCCAAACAGGTCACTGCTCTACCTGCAGCGAGAGGGGGATGCATCTCTGCTCTACAGGGGGGCTCCCTCCAGATCCCAGGATGCACCTGCCAGCCCACCCCCCTCCCACATTACCTGGGGCTCCTGTAACCCATCAGTACCCCCTTCCCCAAGGGCTGCACCCCCGGGCACTGGGAGCACACGCGGGATGTCCCCCTCTGAAGCTGCCGCCACGAGCGGATCCCCAACCCCGCGGCTGCGGGCAGGGCCGGTACCTGGCGGTGCAGGCGCCTGGCGAACATGCCGCGGGCGAAGGCCTGGATGGTGACCGCTGCTGCCTGGGTGCGGAGGTACGAGCGCCTGGCCAGGGCCATCTTGAAGTTCTTCTGCAGGGTGAGAGCGGCGCTGCTCCTCCTCAGGTGCCTGGCGAGCCTGCCCGAAGGGCAACAGGCGTTGGGCGTGGGAAGCCAGAGCCCACTGGGGCAGGGCAGAACTTACACACACCCCCCAGGGACAGAGCGACCCCCAGGAGCGCAGGCCCCCACAGCCAAGACCCAGCACCAGGCCCTGAGGCCGACCCCCCACCTCCCTAGGCTCAGAGCTAGGGCACTGCTCCATTCACCCCCAAATGAGACCCAATCGTAGCTGCTGTCCTGGTACCAGCTTCTCCTGGCTCCCAGAGTAGGGACATGGGATTTTTACAGTAGCTTTGGAAATGCAGCCACCTCTGGGGTGGAGCGTGGCTAGCTCCAGGTCCCTGCCTAGGCCTCCACCTGCTGTAGCTTCAGGGATGCCGTTTGCCAGCCAGACACTCTGCATCAGCAGCTCTTAGCTGCCCCGTTCCAGCAGCTGGGTACCGCAAAGGGCGAGGGTGCCCAGAGATGGGTCTCCGGGGCCAGATGATGCCAAGGCAGAGCCACATGAATGTCTGGCTCAACCCGGCAGACGTGGGCAGCACCTCTCACCTCCGGGCCAGGAAGCCCCGGGAAAAGCGCTGGAGGCAGATGGCTGCAGCTCGCATACGCAAGAAGTGTCTCCTCCCCAACCAGCACCGAAGGCTCTTCTGAAGGACGACACAGGCTGCTCTCAGCCTCCTGCTTCGCAGCTCCTCCAGGAAGGCCACCTGGCCAGCACGGAAGAAGATCTTGCCCTTCCCGCACTGGTATTTGCCAGGGTCCTGTGGAAAGGGGATAGCGAGATCCATGACCAGGCAAGTACAATGGGGTGGAGTGAACTAAGCCATGGGTGCTCCTTGCTGCAGGCCTGGATAGCCGCAGCGCTGTGCGGGTCCTTCCTGGCGCCAGGGCCTGGCTGGACAGACCCTCCCGCCACAGCTGACAGCATCCAGAGCATCCCAGGGAGAGGGGGGTATTGATCCTTTAGACACCCAACGCCCCCTCCAACTGCAGCACTCCCCACACCGAGCTGCACGCCGGGAGGTGTCACTGGGACACGGGTCCCCAGAGGATAAGGGTCAGACTGGCAGAGCTGGGGAACGAATCCTAGTGTTCCCCAGACAGTCTCTGGCCTGGGCAGAAAGGAAGCTGCAGCACTCAGGCCAAGGCCCGTCCCGGTCTCTGCCCAGAGAATGGGGACCCTCAACTCTGCCATGGGACCAGCCTAACGCCGGCTTAGCACAGTACAGTCAGCACCAGCCGGCAGGAGCTCCCCCGGCCTACACGGCCCACCCAGGGTCTCAGATGCCCAGGGCTGGTTAGAACCCCCCCACCCCCGGAGATTTCAGCCAAAATCCTCAATATTCCAGTTTGGAAAGGCTGCTGCAATGCCTCTTGGGAGTTATAGTTCAGGGGCCTCTCGTGCCCTCTCTATGGCAGAGGCTCCCAAATGTTGCTCAATGCAGACCCCCTTCCAGATCTGCCGGCTGCCTGCATCCCCACCCCCTTCTCATCACGGATACTCTGTTCTTCGCACTGCCTGGCTTTAGCCATCGGCCCAGCATCCACGGTTCCGTACAGATCTAGTTAGAGCATGAACAGGTACAACCCATAAAACCCTAAGTTCTGAGCTCAGACAGGCCGGGCTGCGCAGTGATTGGAGGGGAGGGGAGGGCTTTGTACGGCAGCGTCGCCCTGCATCTGTTCTCATCCGTACGGCTTGAAGGAAATGTACCGTATTTTATATAATAAATTCCCAGTTTTAAAGCTTCATCGGAGTAGATTAGGAAAATGCAATAAATCAATAAATAAAATCCACCATTACATAATTTCTCCCATGTGCACCCCCAAGAGAGGCCTCGTGTACCCCCAGGGGGGCGGGTCCCGCAGTTTGGGAACCCTTGATCTATGAGGCAGGCTCCATGGCCAGAGACTCTTAGGATGAGCTGCTCGTCAGGAAGGCAGAGTGGTGCATGGAGGAGAGGCAGCTCAGACCACACCTCCCCCAGGGCGATGCAGCACCGTCTCCACGGGGAATTTGGTGGGTTTCAGCCGAGTCGATGTTTCCCGCGGGAGCAGCTTGTGTTGGGCACAGAGTTCTGGGCCAGGCACCCTTTGCCAGTCTCTAGGACACCGTGGGAGCAGTGGGACACTGGGCAGGCTAGTCCCATTATCGAGAGGGGACAGATGACTGCAGCACCCACAGGCAGTGACGCCTGGCCCCAGACACCCCCAGCCTGAGGCTATGGCACAATCCAGATGGACTTGAACCACCCGTTTCCTGCAATAGTGACCTCACGGCCAGGAGGGAAGGGCCCATCAAGGCCACACGGCCGGGCGCACCAGCAGGCAGCTCCCCGCAGGGCACGGAGGAGCGGGTGGGGTGGCAGGGAAGGCTGGGTGCAGTAGCAGCGAGGGCCTAGAATTTAATCCCCTGCTGCCCCATTCAGGGTCCTCTCCCCCGGCACGGCAACGTGCAGGGCTCTTACCTTCAGCAGCCTCTCGAGGACAAGCCGGCAGGTCTGCCTCTCATCACCGCCCATCAGCTCCTCTGGGCGCATCAGAGCCCTGTACCTGCTAAAGAACTCCACGTACGTCCACCTGCGGGAGGGTGGGGGGACAGAAGCCAGACCCAACGGGGCAAGTTAGTGAGCGCCAGGGACCCAAATGCTCCGGCAGAGAGGAGAGCAGGCAGGAAACGCCTGGGTTGGCCGTACCTGGATGGGTAGCCGGAGGCGCTGATCTGAATGGTTTCCAGGACCCCACAGGCTCTCAGCTGCTCGACTGCTCGCTTGGCATCAAACCTAGAGCAGAGACGGAGTCAGCGTCAGTGTCAGCGCCCTCCGAGCGAGGGTTCCTTAGGGCTCGCGGTTCGGATCTGCCATCCCACATCCTGGCTGGCACTGCTCTCGGCCCAAGCCTGGGCAGGCCACCTCCCTGCTGACTGCTTGTACCACAATAGCATGCAGAGGGCCCATGGGAACGAGGCTGCTGGTTTTGCAGCTCACAGCCCTGCTGCGCAGCCGTTCCCGACAGCGAGGGAAGTCGCTCAGTTCTGCACTGGACCAAGGAGGCCGGTTTTGCTACTGCAGAGCCAGCGCCACTGCAGGGGACGGAACACGTTGCTGCTAGTTTCACAAGAGTTCCTTGGTGATGCAGGTCCCCCAGACAGCAGGTCTGGGCCTGGCACGTCCAGCTGGAGTCTCCCCCCCTCCGGCCCCTGCCCCATTGCAGAGCTGCCAGGCACTCACTCGAAGGGCCGCTTGCGGTCGTTGGGTTTGATGCAGCGCACGTAGTGGGGCGCGGTGCTGCTTAGGGTCTCCATGAGCTTGTGCAGCGACGCCTTGAACTGCAGGGGACAGAGTGAGGGGGCTTAGGTCTGGGTGTGGATGCAGTGCCCCAGCGAGGAGCCAGGGCTTGGGAGCAGGCTCTGACCTTGTCCTCAGCCGAGTGAAGATGCTTCTAGACTCCCTGGGGAGGGATGGGGGCCCACGAGCTGCATTTCCCCCGCCCTCCGTGGGCACAGGCAAGGGGCCTGGACACTGGGCGGGCAGCAGAGAGCACCAGGACCCACTGTCCTAAGCTGAAGGCTGGTCCATGGGAGAAGGGGAACCCCTGAGTGCAGCCCCTGGATACCCAGCTGCCCCTTTCCAGGCCACCTCCTCACCTGGCAGCACCATTCAGTCCTTTGGAGGCTGATAAGCCTCCGTGCGGCCTGGAACCAGAGTCCCCAGCCCACCCAGCCTGTGGGGCTGCAGCTCAGGCCTGCCCCAGCCCACGGCAGAGTCTGGGAAGGTCTGTGCGCTTGGGCCCATCTCTCCCCACCACCCAGCGAAAGGGTTTGGAGCATCTCACTGACAGGGGCACAGAGCCCCGATTTCCAGCTGTGCTGAGCACCGGCTGCCCCCAGAGGCCAGCAGGATTTGTAGGGGCTCAGCACTTCTAAGGCAGCCAGGCCGGTAAGGTTTCCTGGAGGCGGAGGAGGAATCTGTTCAGCACGTTGAGAAGCCCGGTGGGGTTTTCACAGGGGTGGATGCTCAGTGCAGCGTTAAAGGGGGTAGTGACGCGTGGGGGGCTGAACCTCCCACCGTGGGGAGGGCAGGAGGAACGGGCATAGGACACGCCAGCCCCGCCGGGTACCTGGGTGGAGATGGGTTTCCTGTGCTCCTTGTCTGTAGCTGGCAGAGACCTCCTGCCGGGCCGGACGGTCACCCTGGAGCCGTGCGACCTGCGGGAGGGCAGGGCGATGCTGCCGTCCCCCTCCTCCGGGAAGAGCTCGGCCAGCAGCGCAGACTGGGTGGGGAGACAGCAGCAGGATCAGAGCCAGCAGCAGGCCAGGAGTGACACCTACTGGCCAGCAGGGGCAGGCAGCCGGCAACCCCGAGCCTACGAGGGGCTCCGTGGCCACAGCCCCCCGGAGCTGCAGTAGCACTGTGGGGAGCCACAGAGCCAGCTGCATGAGAACGGCAGGCCCTGCGGCAGGGTGCAGCCCTCCCCGCAGCTGTGCCAGTGCCGCTCACGGGCAGCTGGGGCGTCAGGCAGAGTCTGACCTGCCCAGGACCCTGCTGAGTCACAGGCAGCACGGATCCGAGCTTGGGGTCAGTACGGAGCCCGACACGAACCAGCCCATGGCCCCCCCAGCGTAGGGAGCAGCTCATCCCCACTCCCAACAGGGCGAATAGCATCCACAGCCCCGAGTGAAGGGCCCAGGCTCCCGCCCATTGCGACGCACCAGGCGTCACCCCTCGGGCTGCCACCCCTCCACGTCACGTGAGGAGACCTGCAGGAAAACGTCCAGCCAGAGCTGGCAACCTGCAGGCTCCCCCGCCAGTCCCCGTGAGCCCGGCTGCTAAGGGAGAGCGGCCTGTGTCTCCTACCCGCCGCACCACTTACCTTCTGCGGGGTCCACAGGACAGGATGGCAATGGCGGGGGGGAGGGGGGGGAGAGAAATGACAGACAATTAACTTAACAGCAAGGTCACTGTTGCTTTGTCTGCCAGCCCCCCCCAGGCTAACAGCTCCCGGTGTCTAGCCTCCTGCATTGGAGTCCCAGCACAGCAGAGAGTTCAGACACCGGGAGTCCCCCCCGCTCCCCATTCCCAGCCGTCGGCTCTGCTGGCGAGGCCTGGCCTGTTGGGCTCCCACAGGCCGTTCCCATGCCAGGGGGTTTCTAGCCAGGCAGCTGTTTCACAGGTCAGTTTGCAGAGCATGGTTTATGGGGCAGGGGAAGGGGCCGGGGGGGGGGAAATAGGGGTCTGGCGCCCCCTGGTGGAGGCAAGTCTTCATTTTCTGACCCACCCACGGCTTAGTCTGCAACAAGCCTTTGCAGCAGCAGCAGCAAAGGCTCAGGGTATCATGGATACGACAGGACTCCAATTAGTCCTATTTCCTAGATCGCTCCCCTGGCCTCTGCATCACAGCTCCCATCACCCTTCCCCTCTTCCCCCATGGAGACAGGGCTCAGGGTGGGTGCAGCTTTTGCCCTTATGGCAGGAGGCACGTGGGTCCCCACCTTGGCACCCACAGTGAGGACACTGTGCCCCCCACAGCCCCCCAGGTCAGTTGTGTTGTCAAGATCCTTGTTTGCAAATCTTGAATACTGGGGCTCCCTTGTCGCTCCAGGTTTGCTGGGGGAGGCGGGGTGCAGGTTTGCCAGGGCACTTCTCCCCAAGGCGCCAGCACTGCCCCTTCTGACCCACGTGACACGCCCCATCCCGGCACAGGATGCAGATGGACTTCAGGGGACACCTGCCTACCACCCTCCTCTGTGCAGTCTGCTGCCAAGCGCCTCCCCCACTGGGAGGGCCGTGGGCTCACCTTGCTGGCTCGGAGGAGCCCGATCAGCTCTGCATGGACAGTGTCTTGGTTCTTCTCCAGGAACCCGCTGCACTGATACTCCACCTGTGGGTAAACAGGGCATGCAGGAGGCCTCATCAGCTCCGGGCTATGACAGCCTCGGGGTCTCCTGGGACAATTCAGAGCCCAGGGGTCTCCAGAGAAGAGGTACTGGGGGTGGGGGAATCAGAGCTAATGGGAGTTGGGTGCCTAAAGCTCTTGGGCCTTTGAGATGCCCCAGCCCATGTTTGCACCAGTGCTGTCCTCCAGGGAACAGCTCGGGGTGGGTGGGAGTTCGCCTGCTGGTTACACAGGAGAGGTGGTGAAGAATTGTGCCTAAATAGGTGTTTTAGACACACACACACCCCTCAGCGAGGTGAGCCCTGGAGTCATTGCCGAATGCTGGCTGCAGCTGGAATTCTCACGCAGACAGACAAATACCCCCTGCCCAGACCACAGACATGGAGCCATAGAAATGTCAGGCTGGAGGGGGTCTCAGGAGGAGTCTAGTCCAGCCCCTGCCCACAGGGGCCCCTCCGAAGGGACTAGAGCCGAACGCCCCAGCACAGGCCGCTTGGGGTCCCAGCAGCCCCTGGGAGTCTGAGGCTCAAAGCCAGGGGTGGGCAAACTACGGCCCACGGGACCGTCCTGCCCAGCCCCTGAGCTGTAGCGCCACCAGCCACCAGTGCTCCAGGCAGCATGGTAAGGGGGCACAGAGGGGTTGGATATAGGGTGAGGGAGTTCAGGGGTGGTGGTCCCGGGGGGCAGTCAGGGGCCAGGGAGAAGGGGTGGTTGGATGGGGCAGGGGTCCTGGGGTGGGGGGGGCGCGTCAGGAATGAGAGGAGGGGTTGGATGGGGCGGTGGGGGTCCGGGGGCAGTCAGGGGACCAGGAGTGGGGTGGGGAGGAAGGGAGAATGGGAGAGGGGTCCCAGGGGGAGGGGCAGATAGACAGTGGGGGCCAGGCCACAACCCCCTCCCCTAACTGGCCCTCCATTCAATTTATGAAACCTGCCAAAAAAAGAAAAAAAGTCTGCCCGCCCCTGCTCAAAGCTCACCAGCCTGCCCTGGATGCTCTACCAAACCCAGAGGGGCTGGAAGCTCCCCGCAGATCAGCAGCTGTGGATGCTCCCAGTGGGTGCCAGCTAGGGTGGGGGTGTCTCATGGCATTTAGGCAGTGCCACTTGCAGCCACACCCGACAGGTGTGGAGACCGTCTCTAGACCCTGGGTTCTCCAGACAGGTTTAGTTTCACCTGTGCCAGCTGGGCCAGGCCCAGTCCTTCACCAGCAGCTCCCCTCTCTGCAGAAATGCGATGCCTTATATCTTGTTTCTTCTCCCAGCAGGCCTTGCGCCAAGCCTACAAGTCACCTGATCTCTAGGAACTACCGGTCCCAGGATGCACAGCGCAGAACAGGGAGCTTGTTTTAAGGGGCCGGTAGACTACTAGAGACATGTACTTAGGGCAGCACACGACAGAGTTCAGACTCCAGACACAGGCTGGCTCTAACAGAGCCTGCTTTGTTTTCAGCCCCATCACCATGCTAGGAGCCCACTCAGCCCTGCAGCGAGTGGCAGGAGGGGGCCGGCTGCAGACCACTGGGCCCTGGTGCATGGGGAGGCAGCTTTCCCCTGCAGCCAGCCTCCTGGGCACCCTGCCCCAGCGGAGCACGGACAGCAGCGGGCAGGCACCGCAGTGACATTTGCCTGCAAAGCTCCTGCTGCTGCAGTCCTGGACCTGCTGGATTCCCTCCTGGTTTGGGAGAGTCCCCTTCCCCCAACCGGCACCACCAGGAGTCCAGTGCGGTTATACCACAGCATTAGTTTGGGAGAGAAAACTTCAGTGTTCAGATTTTTCCGAGACAGACTTCCCAGCCAGCTCCATTCTCACCCCAGTTCAGACAGAGCCTGACCTCAGACAAGTCTCAGCCTCCCCTGTACCCCAGTGCCCCCCCACCTGTGCCTGGGACCTCCCCCGGGCCCCTCTTACCTTGCCCGCGAAGTGGCGGACAATGAAGGCCTCTGTGGACATCTTGGGCTTCTGGAAGTGGGGGCTGTTGTGAAGGTGCTTGTCGTAGAGCTTCTGAGCCCAGCTCGCGTCGCTGCCCTTGGGCATCTGGGAGGCAGAGAAGGCGAGTCAGACAGCAGGAGGCCTGGGGAACAGGACGCCTCCATTGCCCCTGTAGGGCATCCAGCTGCAGCTGGGTATTTAAGATTACTTCCTTCCAAGGCCAGATGGGACCACTGCGATCTGGGCTGACCTCCTGTACGAGACAGGCCAGAGAGCTACCCCCAAAATCATTCCTAGCGCCCACCTCAGAAACCCCATCCATCTTCATTAATCATCCTCATCAGGGATGGAGAATCCACCACAAGCCTTGGTTCCAATGGTTACTCGGGCTGTCAAAAACGTCCGCCCTTCCCAGCTTCAATTTGCAGCCATTGGGTCATGCAAGACCTTTCCCTGCTCGAGCGCAGAGCTAGAGTGTGTTCCCCACACAGATTCAGACAGCAGTCAAGTCACCCCCTAACTTTCTCTTAGTTAAACTAACTCGACTGAGCTCCTTGCGGCTGTCACCATCAGGCAGATTCTCCTTTGATCGGTCTCCTGGCTCTTCTCTGAACCCCCTCCAGTTTAGAAGCTCTTCCCAGCTAGCTGCCTGCCGGGAGCGGGCCCAGCCGGGAGAGGGACATTGCCCGTTATGCTGGACGCTCCCTACTGTTTGCAGTGCCCTTGTGGAAGGAAGGCTGCCAACTCCTACACCTCTTAGCCGCCCCCTCTACCCATGTGCTGCCGCCTGTGTTTCTTACGCGGCACAAGCCAGCCGAGCTCTGGCCCCGTGCCCAGCGGAGCGCTGCCCCGAGACCAGGAGTGCCTCTCGGGGGCACCCGGGGTGGGGCTGATTTAGCTTCTTTGCAGCCGGACGGTTGGCTGGAAGTTGACACTGCTTGTGGATTAGTCAGGGTGCCACGTGCAGAGCTGTGAGGCGCAGGCACTGCATGAACTGCCTTTCCTGGCTTGCCTCATGCTCTCCAGCCGAGGGCCAGCCCAAGGTCTGCCAGGCAGCGCCACGCCCAGTGTGGTGGGCGGTGGGCACCTGCACACAGGATGGGCCTAAGCCCACGGCAGCAGTTTTCTGCCACCATCAGCCTGGGCTGCATTTGAACAGGCAACGTAGCATCAGGGCTCCCCAATGCCGCCCGCCCCCCACCAAGCTTCCACACCCCTCACAAGAGGGGAGAACAAAGCACCAGGATTGGGAAGCTGTCAGCTGTTCATCTGAGGACAGCTTGGCTCAGGCCTAGGACCAGAGACTGGCCCGTTATCCAGGCTGCAAGGAGCGCGCTGGACCCTCACGCCCCCCAAAGCCGGCCTCGCCCCCAGCTGTGCTGCTGGCCCCCCGGCGAGGCAGGACGGACGCTCACCTTGCACTCCTCATTCAGCAGGTCCAGAATGCCCAGCTTGGCCTCGATGAGGTCGATGCAAGGCTGGTTGTCGCAGAAGTCGATGAAGGTCCAGGGGATCTCCTCCTTCATGTATTCCTCCTGCTCCAGCTTAAAGACGTGCTACAGGGAGGGGTGGGAACGGGATCAGAGCTCTCGCCCCTCCTGCCCCCACACAGGGCTGGGGGAAGTTAGCCAGAGTTCGGTCTAGGTTTCAGTGGGCCCTGCACGGCTGCCTGACTGTGCCACGCCAGCGGGCAGCCCTTCCGCCCGGGAAGATGCTCGGTCAGCTCCCCCGCCGACTACAAGGGCACTTCTGGCCATGCTGCACAGGCGGCAAGTGGAGGGGCGAATCAGGCCCTAGGCCGCCTGCTGTGTTAGCCTGACTCCAGCGGCTCTGCACGGCCCTGCCAGGCCAGGACTGGGATTTGGGGAACTGTCGTCAGGGCCACTCAGGTGTTGAGTCCCCACAACAGCACTCTGCATGGGGGCGGGCCCCTGCTCCATTTTCTCTGGACAGAGCCCCCCGCAGAGACCCCTGAATGGAATCCTCTGAACGTCCCTGCCACAGTGGAATCAGGTGCCCGATTCCCATAGGCTCCTTTGCTATTTCCAGCCCTCCAGGCTAACCAGCACGCTAGCCAAGCGCAGCCCAGAGACCAGCCCAGCAAACACCCCAGCTGCCCAAGCCCCAGCGGTAGTGACATCCGCTGAACCCGGGGCAAACATGGCAATTCACCCCTGCGAATGGGATTTTGTGGGCAGATGGCAACCTGTGAAAGGATGTGGAACCTCGGCTCCCATCTGCCCCCCAAGCAAGCAGGAGCTGGTGAGCCGAGGGCACGTCGGACGAGTTTACATTTTTGCAGCACACTGTTTAGTGGCTTGGCGACTCTTAGCAGCTCTGTATTGTTAGCTGAGCCAGCAGGGGACAGATCCTGTTTCACAGGAAGTTCCCCTGATTTTCAAACTCTCTGTTCAGAAGTGGAATGAAGATTTTAAAAAGTTTTCAACAAAATGAAATTCTAAAAAAGTGGGTTTGATTTTAGCGATGTGTTCCAATTTTGACTATTAGCTTTTTTTAAATTAAAGTTTTTGTATAAACTGAGTTTTATTTCAAGAAAAACGAGCCTGTTCCTAAAACGTCCCGTGGGGACACTGACCAAAACAGTGTCAAAACTGACCCTTTAAGGAAAAAAAGCATTTTGATGGGGGAGAAGCATTTTTGTAGGAAATTTGAGACCAAAAAGGTTTCCCAGCCCAGCCAGCTCCAGACATTAGGGGTTTGTGGGGAAACAGCTCTGGCACCAACGTCAGACTGTTCTCTGGTGAACGCTTTAGCAGCTGCCGCTGGGCTGGTCCCAGTGACCGGAGCACGGTTACAGACACGGCCTAAGTGGCCTCAGCACTAAGGCGCCAGACCGGGAATTCAATATGCAGGTGTCAAACTCAGTTGAGCTAGCAAGAAACTATCAGCTGGTAAGAGCCATTTAAGGGGCCTTTCAAGGCTTCCCCAGCCAGCTCCCCAGGGTGTGGAGGGGACGGGAAAGGGGGGGGGTGTTCTCAGTCACTATCGCACCCACAGCATGCTGCCTGGAGGGCACCAGGCTTGGGACAAGAGAGGGGAGAACAGACGTTCAGGTACCCAGTGACCTTCCCCGGGTAATTCAGTTAGTTTGTTTTACCGTAGCACCCAGGAGCCCCTGTCATGGACCCGGGCCCTGCTGCGCTAGGTGCTGTACAGAGACAGCCTGCCAGCTCTAGACTCCCCCCAAGGGTACGGGAGCCCAGCAGGCAACAGCTGGGAGGGCAGCACTGACCAGGTTGAAGTGCTGCTGCAGCTTCTCGTTGGCGTAGTTGATGCAGAACTGCTCGAAGCTGTTGACTGTGAACGTCTCGAACCTGAAGAAGAGACGGGGGTGGGGGTGACTAGGAGGAAGGAGACGACGACGACAGGGGAGCTGACGAGGCCTCTCCAAGGGTTTGTGCTTTTCAACAAGGAGAATTATCATAGAATACCAGGGTTGGAAGGGACCTCGGGAAGTATTTAGTCCAGCCCCCTGCTCAAAGCAGGACCAAGCCCCAGACAGATTTTTACCCCAGTTCCCTAAATGGCCCCCTCACAGATTGAACTCACACCCCTGGGTTTAGCAGGCCACTGCTCAAACCACGGAGCTATCTCTCTCCCCGAATTAGTAGGGGAAACAAGTCCAGCTTGGTTCAGTGCTGGAGCAGAGAGGATCCCTGGGTCTAACACTGCTCTCCACCCCATAAGCTTCAGCAACGCCCCAAGTTGCCCTGAACCCTCGGGTCTTCCAAAGGGGGGGGCGCACGACAGCCTCTAGGCAGGAGCCCAGCAGGGACGGCCAGGGAGCACTCCTCAAGTGCACCAACAAGAGCAGGAGATGGGGAGGGGGAAGGACACGGCTATGGCCCAACGAACACTGATAACCAGAGCCGCTCTCGAGCTCGGCCCAGCCTCATACCCTAGTCATGCCCACACGGGGCTGGAGCTGGATTTCCCAGACAGTCTGCCAGGTAGGCACCTGCGCCCCACGTGGGGAAGGGGAACAGGAGAGCTAGGACCCGCCAGCTCAGAAGACCCCAGAGGAGATTGGCCAGGGAACTGGCCAGGTGTGTGGAGAGTCACCCAGGCAGTCCATGCTCTGAGGCCACATCACCTGGCTAATGCAGGGCACCTGCCGCCTGGCTGGCTCGCTAGTAGAGAGGTTTCGCCAGGAAGGACCCCATGTCGATTCACTCCCCTGAGCAGGCACAGACCCTCCTTCACACAGGGGTGAGCGGAGGCTGGTCCAGCGCCCCTGGGGGGCCTTGAGCGAGGAAGGCTGGACTCCACGCAGGCCCGGGCCTTACCCGTAGATGTCCAGGATGCCGATGGAGGCCTGCT
This sequence comes from Mauremys mutica, assembly GCF_020497125.1. Classification (NCBI taxonomy): domain Eukaryota; kingdom Metazoa; phylum Chordata; order Testudines; family Geoemydidae; genus Mauremys; species Mauremys mutica. The sequence goes on along the minus strand of NC_059095.1, from coordinate 12,182,483 downwards.
GCCTGCAGGATGCCCGCAGGGCTTTGTTGATCCTGCCCACGATCCACTTGAAGAGCTGTCCATAGATGTGCTTGGCGAGGGCATCGCGGGAGTTCAGGGCCTGCTGCCTGGACATGGGCTTCACATAGGTCTCGCTGGCCGTGACCAGCTTGCGGTAGCAGAGCCAGCGCGAGACCTGGGACTTCTCCACGCCCAGCAGTGTGCAGAACAGGCCCAGGGCTGCGTCGTCTGGCTGCATGGAGACGGAAACCTCGCATCAGCTGTGTTGCTGTGGGGAAGGGAGCCCTCCCCATGACCCCCAGCCAGTACTGGGAGAGCCACTGGGGGGGGCTCGGCAGAGCCCCCCATTCCGAGCCAACAGCCCAAGGGCCATACACCTGCTCCTCCCCTCTAGCTGGGCTGAGGCAAGGGCCACCCTCGTCAGTCTGGCAGTCTGCTACCCCCAGGGCTGCTGGAGAGGGGACACCCCCAGGGCTGCAGGGTGTAGGGAGCCGGCTCCCCCTTACCTCAGCGAAGCAGCTCTCCCCGTGCCGGTCCTTCGCTCGGAGCCGGATGTTGCCCAGGTGCAGGATAGAGGCCAGGAGGCTGAACAGTTCCAGCTGGCTTGACTCATGGACCCCTGCAGAGCGCACATCACACGGTACCGCACCAGGCCAGACGGGGGGCAGCCCCATGGAGAGGGCCACTAGCCGCTCCCCCTCCCGCTGGCCCCAGGACAGCTTCAGCTCAGACAAGGAGCCAGCAGCCCCCACCCCTGCCAGGAGCCCGTTCTACAGTGACATTGACAAAGCTCCCCCCACCCCCGAGAAGCCCCAGGCGGCTGCCAGCAGGGAACCGGGGGTGGCGGGGGGGGGAGCCTGCCAGGGGTCAGAACCATGGATGGGTCATTCCTTCACCATCCACTAGGGGGTTCCTTGCACCTTCCTCAAACATCAGGCTGACCGAGCCTGGCCTGATGGGGTACAGGGACTCCCATGCTCCTGGCAGTGAGCGTGCAAAGCCGGTGGGGATGCAACCCCGACTCCCCACCCCCAGCCGGAGGTGGTACCAGACCAGGCAGGGACAGCTACCCAGCAGCGAGAAGGCGTTTCGTGTGCTCTCCAGGTCAGCGGCATCATCCGTCGCCTCAAGGTGCGTGCACTGCCCCTGGTTGGTGTAATGGAAGGATTCAGCCCCACCTGCAGGGTGAGAGATGGACCAGTTAGTTCCCTTCCACTGGGACCAAGCAAGATCAGCAGAACAGCCCCACTGCCTCTGCCTCGCCTCCCACAGCTTCCCTCAGCTACTGGGGTAGCTACAGTCCTGCTCCCAGCCCAGACAGATCCCCAGCCCTTCCCTGGTGGAACACGGCCAGACACCGACGCAGAAAGCTGTATGTCAGGGGTCGGCAACCTTTCAGAAGTGCTGGGCCGAGTCTTCATTCATTCACTCGGATTTAAGGTTTCGCGTGCCGGTCATACGTTTTAATGTTTTTTAGAAGGTCTCTCTCTAAGTCTATATATTATATAACTAAACTAGTGTTGTATTGTAAAATATAACAAGGTTTTCAAAATGTTTAAGAAGCTCCAGGGAAGGGGCGGGGGGGAAGGGGCTGGCGGCTTGCTGCACTCGGCCGGGCGCTCCGGCCCAGGAGCGCGGACCCCATGGCTTGCCGCACCGGGCAGTATTTTTAATGGCACGCTGGAGTCCCATCAGGCAGCAGCGTGCCATTAAAAATCAGCTCGTGCGCCATCTTTGGCACATGTGCCATAGGTTGCCGACCCCTGCTGTATGAAGCAGCCACATTCTTGGTGCCAGGCAAGAACCGAGAGTCCCTTGGACATACAAGCTGAGCCCTAGTGCCGGTCCGGGGAGGGTTTTAAGAATTCAAGATTTGGAACACACACGAGTTCACACTTCTTTGCAAAAAGATAAAAATGTGTCATCCTGCCCATCCCCCGAAATATCAGTGTGGTGGGTTGATTTCAAAATAAAAGTTGTCTGGTGGGCTAAAGGGGAGCCAGGCTCCAGGGGTTCCCACAGCTCCGGAGCCAGCTGCCCGGGAGCCCCCAGACTGCGGCAGTCTGTCTAATGGGCTGTCCCCGAACTGGAGACCCTGGAAGTCCTGCGGGCCCCAGCAGCCTACCAGGCAGCCTGCCAAGAAGCCAGGACGACAAGTTGTCAGGAAGCCAGACTGGAAACCAGGCAGGATTGAAACCTGAGGAACTTTGTCCCAATCAAACCCCCTCTGCAGAAAGCTTTGATTTCAAAGAACAGGCAAATTCTCCATGGAATAATTGTTGGAGGAGCTTTGCTTGTCCCTGTGAACCCAAGCCACGTGCCGTGTTTCTTCCCCATATGCTGCCAGAAGCATTTACCTTTTCAGTGCCTGCCATGAATATTGTCCAACCAGCCCCTGGTTCTCATGCTGCTCAACAGGTCAACACCAAGGGGCCAGGTCCTTTAGCCCCAGAGCCACCCTGGTAACCTCACCCACCCCCCAGGTCCACAGCCCTTGTTTGAGATGTCCTGTATAGAGCCCACCCCAGCCTGGCAGCTTCCCAACTCTGCACCACCCAGAGCTGCTGCTGCAGGGACAGTGCCCGGGGACAGCTGGCTGGGCTCTTGCTGGAACGCTGGCTGCCCGGGGAGGCCCTGCTTCTCTGCCCGTGGGGCTTACCGAGGCCCAAGCCTTGGAACTCCGGCAGCGCGGCCGACGCGCACAGCTGGTAGAAGATGTGGTAGTTCCTCTCGGCTTTCGCCTGCACAGAGACAAGCAGAACAGCTGGTTTGGTCCAGATTTTCCTGGATCCCCTCACCTCATCCCTCTGGCTAAAGGAACGCACAGGCCATGTCAGATACCGCTATCCCCTCCTCCACAGTAACAAACCCGTGCTAGGATGAGTGAGTATCTGGCCACCCCATGCTTAGTGGCTGGTTCACATAAGAGAATAAGGGCCTACTATAGCTACCAGCGAAGGGAGTCTCTCCCTGAGCTCAAGAGGAAGAGCCTCCTGCTTTTGGAATGGAAGGATCTGAGTTCAGACTCCCTCCCACCTAAGCGGGAGCTTGTGGAAGAGCACTGCAGCCTGGCTCCATATGCACATCTTTCTGGTCTGCCTGGATCTCAGGGCATCTCGGCCATCTGCCCCCCGCTCCAGCCAGGACGGGGAGGCACAGAAGGCAACAGGGAAGCATTTCTCCAGCTTCCCCCATTGGAATTTCTGGTCACTGTTTCTGGAATAGGCATTTTAATTAGTTTAACAATATGGTGGATTTTCCTTTTAAAAAAATGGAAAGCTGCATTTTAAAAAGGCTCATTTCCAAAGTGAAAAGTTAAGTAGAAAAAGGACACTTTTCCCTCCAGTCAAAAATGTTTCCTGCTTGAAAAAGTCAGCCAGCCCTCCTGATAAAAGACAACCAGGTCTTGCTTTTACCAATTTGCTCACTGGAAGGGGGTTAAGGTAGCAAGTTTGACCCAAGATGGGAACCTTCTAGACGGAGCTCCTTAGTGGAAGCGAAGGGTCTGTGGAACTTCCTTCCCCATGATTGTCTGACAGAGCCTGGATTTGAACTTTCAGTAAGCCAGCCAGGCTCAGCCGCTTCCTCGGGCTTTGCCACCAGCGGGAAGTTCGCTGAGGAGGGCATTCGTTGGTGTGTTTAACTCACTCACAAGCTCTGGCCGAATTGGTTGCAAAAACCACACTCACATCCAGGTCCTTTTGGTTGGCAGGCTTTGAATGATGGGCTCTTAACTTTTCCCATGAGAATTTACGGAAGTTTATTTCAGGCCTTCCCTTTTTCCAGCTTTACCACAGAAAACAATCAGTGATCCTGGGGGGCTGTTTGGTTCTCCCCCCCCCACACACACACCCATTTTCTTTTCACAAGAGTTAAAGCGTCACAATGAAAAATTAAAAGACTCTCCACAGCCTTTGTTGTGTTGTGTGCAGGGGAGGAAATCGCAAGGGCTTCTGTTTCCTGTTGTCAAAAAGGCCCTTTTAACTCTCACGTTTTTGTTCAGGAAGTTTCCTGAAGCTCTCGGCAAGCTGTGGCTGCACAGAGCGGGCACGTCGGGGGTGGGGGGAGGATATTGAGACGACAGATTAAGACTCCCATGGAGCCTTGCATCTCGGTCAGCAACAGGGGCCCAGCTCAATCTTATATGAGCGAGCAAGGGCCCTTGGGTGGGGGGGGGAGTGTGTCCAATAGTCAGAGCACATCATGCGGCTTCACCACCATCTAACATCCGTCCACCCCCCAGCCCTGGGCAGGTCATGGTGCCCCCGACCCCAGCTGCACGCTGGGAGCGCTGCCCACCGCACACGGGCTAAGGATTTCGGGTAGTGTTTGGAGCTTGCATTGAAGGAACTCCCCAATATAGGCGTAGGGACGGCCCTGCCCACTAGCTAGCAGAGGGAGCCAAGGGGAGATTTACTTCACCCCCAACTCAGAGAGCTTTGAGGGGGGAGTTCACACACACACACACACCCCCCCTTCCCAGAGTCCAGTTCCTCAGCATGCTGAGAGCCGGAGCCTGGCCAAGGCTGCAGTCCCAGCCCAGGCAACAGGAAAATCCAGCGAGTGAGGGGAAGCGCCAGCCACCCCTACGCCGTCTCTAAAGGGGCTTTGCTTACCCGGACCCAGTCGCCCGCTCAGCGATACCCTGGGCCGCAGTGCCCTACCCAGCCGGCGTTCTACACCCCCTGCCCCGAACAGGGCCCACCTGGAAGGCGAGGCGGGATTTCTCCAGCAGGTAGGTTTTCATGGCAGCCCCGACGATGCGATACTCGTGGCTGAAGCAGATTTCCACGTATTTCCCAAAGCGGCTGCTGTTGTCATTCCTGGTGGTCTTGGCATTTCCAAAAGCCTGATCGGGAAGGGAAATGGCGCTTAGCCCTTACATGGCACTTTTCACCCTAGATCTCCGAGCACCAAGCCAAGAGCATCCTTACGCCCATTTTACAGGTGGGGAAATGGAGGCAGGCGGGTGTGGGACTCTCCTGAGGTCACCCAGCAGAGCTGGGAACACAGCGCAAGTCTCCTGAGTTTTATAGTCCAGTGCCCTGCCCACTAGGCCAACATTGCCGACTGGATCTATGCACCCTTGACCTCTGCACACCCCGCTGCCTCCACCCATGCTGGGCACACCTGGGACCATGCAGGTACAGGGCTGATCAGTCTGCAAGCCCTGAGCTCTCTCCCTTCCTAGCTGTGTTCGCAGTGAGACGGCTGGTGTGGGGCAGGCCTTAGGCAGCATTCCCCCAACGGTGGGTCCTGACCCTCCAGTGGTCGTGGGAAGGTTCTAGATGGGTCACAGACCCAGTATGGGGTGGGTGGGGGTCACAGTGGCAGCTCCTGTCCCACTGACCTGGACCCAGCTCCCTGCTCCTGGCAGACAGGGTCACAGCATCACTCTTACGGCCCAGCCACCCAAGCTGTTATGACAAGGGGCAGCTGGGCTGAACCTGCCGCGATACTGCAACCCTGATTGAGCTGGGCCCAGATCTGCAGGACTCGCTCGCCAACACGTGCAATTGCAAAGAGACAATGCCGTTGGTGGGTCGCCTTCGGGAACCGTGGTTCTAGGGCCTGGTGCCCTCGGGAGACCTCACTGCTGCAGCTGGGAGCCCAGGCAGCAAGAAATCCTGCTGAGAGTCGTATAGAAATGGGGGTTCAGTGCTGAGACGGGCTGAACACTGAATGAGGCCCAAGCTTCCTGCTCTCTAAGCCCCGAACCGAGACAACCAGCCTCCCTTGGAGGAGCGGGGCTGGGAACAGAGATGAACTGTGCCCCGATCAAGGTGTGCGTGGGGAGATGGGTCTGTGCGGGATCAGAAGAGTCTTTGGGATGCTGAGTGGGCCCCAGACACCCTCATCCAACCCCACGAAGCATTGCCAAGTCCCTGGATGTAGCCAGCCGGGCCCAGGGCCGGCTCCAAGCACCAGCTGAGCAAGTGGTGCTTGGGGTGGCAGATTCCAAGGGGGGGCATTCCCGCAGGTTGTTTTTCCCCCCTTCGCCGCTCCAGCTGCCCTGTAGGGGGCAGCAGCACAGAGGAGGGGAGCGGTGCTGGGAGCGGTGCCAGGTCTGTAGCAAGCCTGGCAGTTTGGGGTTTTTAACCCCTTCCCCACTCCAGCCGGCCGGCTTTTTTTGTTTGTTTTTTTTGCTTGCGGCGGCAAAAAAGCCGGAGCCGGCTCTGGGGAAAGAGCCCAACTGCCATCGAAGCAGCAGCAGAAACAAGGGAACAGGCACTTCCAGCTGCCAGCCTTGCAAGTGCCAACCTTACTCTGCCTTTGGGTGGATCAGGGCAGCTGGCAGGGCTGCCCCACCAGCTCCCACGCTGTGGGCTCAGCGGGCTTCCGGGCAGAGACACTGCCCTGCAGATTTCCTCTTGCTCTTACACCGCCCCTTCCTGGGGGCATCATTCCCACCCCGATCAGCCTGCAGGGGAAGCTCCTCCATGCTCGAGCCGTGCTGATGGACCTTGGGCCAGAGAGGCCTCCCGAGGTCCCATGAGTGGCCCTCATCTCTGTGCAGGGACGGCCCTGCCTGCCAGCTACGGCAGTGGGAGCTGAGGGGATAGACAAGGGGAGATTTACTTCACCCCTGACTCAGAGGGCCTTGCGGGGGGAGTTTGCCAAACTTTTCTATCCCCCAGCTATGGGAGCTGTCTGCTTCCCTCACCTTGGGGAGGCCATTCATCAGAGACCCCGCCATACAGCTGCAGTCGCTTCCCAAGCCGGGGGTGGGATACCACATCTCCCACACAGAGCAGAGGGGAGGGGAAGAACCCAGGCAGGCTGGGAACTGCAGCTCCCTTCCAGGATAAAAAATAAACGAGACCCATAGGAAGGGAGCAGAGAGCTGCCTCCTCCGAGCAGGGCAGCCAGCCAGCCGGCAGGAGATGTGCCCCACCAGCAGGGAAAGGGAAGCAGGAAAGTGAGGACTGCCAGGCCCCCCGCCAGGCTGCTCTGCAGAGATCCCCTCCCTCAACCCCTTGAGGGGCAATACCGTGCCAAGCACAGCAGCACGGCGGTGTGTTTAGCAGGGGCAGGGAGGAGACCGCACAGATTCACCCCGTATCAGAGAGCGGATCTGGAGCCACTATCCCTGCTCCTTCAGGAGAGACGAACAGCACCTACCTCCATGATGGGGCTCGAGGCCAGCACCTTCTCCTCCATGCTGGAGTCACCCAGGGATCCCCCGACCAGGGCAAAGTACCGCATGGCATATTTGGCCGACGCCGTCTTGCCAGCACCCGACTCGCCGCTGATGATCAGTGACTGGTTCTTGTTGTTCCTGCGGGAGGCAACGGGAGCCTGTCGCTGTGGGAGATGGGGGCTCCGCGAGGGCAGAGACTCAGCAGGAAAATACCCTCTTTAGTCACGGCTGAACCGCCAGACGCTAAGGAGCCCGGCTGGGGAAGTCGCATGTTTCTCCTGGCCAGGAGTTTGCTCTGAACGTCCCATGGGCTCTCCCAGACGTGGCTGGGCCAGGAGTTCCCCGAGGGCACCCTGGGGACCATCCGGCCCCTCTCAGTCGAGTTAGGACAGGCAGCAAGCGGCGTCAGGGTGGAGCGGGAGGGATGAAGGCTGACGTGGGCTGGGTCTGAACCTGGCATGCTGGGGCCACGGGGAAGCCGCTGCACCAGGGAAACTAGCCGGTTTGACTCACCCCACTCCCAGGCGGTTCTATGCACCCATCTAACAGGGAGGGAGAGATGGAGTCTGGTTCCCCCTGCTGGGCAGGCTCAGCACTGCAATCCCATCTGGGGCTGAGAAGGGGCCAACCCCCAGCATTTCCCTTCTCCCCGCCAAGGAGAAGCATTGAGCGGCTTTTCTGGGACAGGGGAGTTTTCAGACAGACCCTTCCTCGCAGGGTTGAGTTTTAAGTGACGCTCAGCTGCGCTCCAGCAAACCAGCGCCACACATTGCAGGAGCCAGCCCCACCCATCCTGCCACCACTCTTCTGCCTCGCAGAGACAAATGCAGATTCACCCTCCCCACCTGTTTCCACCGCCCTGGCTGGGAGCCAGCCCCAGGGAGCACGGGGTTTTATTTTAAAGACAGCTGCTCCTGGCTCAAGCAGCCCCTTCCTTCCCCCGCCATGATGCCCCAAGAGGGACTTTGTTCCTATCCCTCCCCAATAGCTAGGGAGAGCAAGCATCTGCCCCACATACAGCCACTAGCAAGTGCCAGCCTCCCCTGGCCATTCGGCTCGGTCTGGGGGGAAGCAAGCAGTGGGGCATGCACAGAGCCCTGGTTACACATTTACCTCCTCCAGGAGCTGCTGAGGAGCCACTCCGCTGTAATTAAGCTGCGGGGTCCTTCTGATGCAGTTAATAGGCTGGGCTGGCAGGGGCCATTCTAGGGAGCTTATTTGGTCTCATCTCAACATCCTTAACCAGCTGTTTGGTTGCTTCACCCCCAGTTCTCTGGGGCTCCATGCCGAGGTGACCCCCCCCGTGGACCTGGGCATCAGGACGGTGGCGTGTACTGAACCAACTCTAAGGTTGTACCTTGGGCTCTCCCACATCAGCCACCAGCTCCATTAATCAGAGATGAAACACCTTGGGGAGTCTGCAGTTGCAGACGTTTGTCTTAAGGTGCGTCTACACAGGAGCAGGAGGCGAGGTTCCCAGCTCAGGCAGACATACCCCCGCTAGCTCTGATTGACTTGGCTGCTAAAGATAACGCAATGGCAGTGGCGCAAGTGGTGGGGTGGGTTAGCCACCACCAGAGCCGTAACTAGGTATTTTTGCACCTAAGGCAAGAATATAAACGTGCGCCCTCCCCCAGGGGCAGCTCTTTGGCAGCAGGTCCCTCAGTCCCTCTCAGATGGAAGGGCCTGCCGCCGAATAATGAATGAAGCGGCAGCAATAGAGCCTGTGATTTTGGGGAGTCAACTCATGATTTTTTGACTGCTTGGGCTGGTAATGTTGCTTCCAAGATGGTCTTTGGTTCCCGTCCAGTTCCAATCCAGAGAGGGACTCACAGGTTAAGAGAGGAGGGAGGTGCTGGATATCAGCAGTGGCCACTAGGGATTAGCAAGTGTCCTGAGAATGCTGGGAGTTCAGGTCTGCAGGGCAGGATCAGGGGTGGCAGGTTTGTAGAAATTGTGGTGGTGCCGAGAACCCGCCCCCACCCAAACTCCACCCCCCCAAGGCTCTGGGAGGGAGTTTGGATGAGGGAGGAGGTCTGGAGTGCAGGCCCTAGGCTGGGGATTGGGGTGCAGGCTTGGGGGGAAGTTTGGGGATGGGAGGGGATGTGGAGATAGGGGGTGCAGGGGTGAGGGCTGTGGCTGCAGAGGAGGGGCTCGTAGTGTGGGAGGGGCTCAGGCAGAGGGTTGGGGTGTGGGGGGAATGAGGGCTCTGGCTGGGACTGGGGATGGGGTGTTTGGGGTGCTGGAGGGGCTCAGGCAGAGGATCAGGGTGCAGTGGGGGGGTGAACGCTCTGGCTGGGCGTGTGGGCTCTGGGGTGGGGCAGGGCTGCGGATGAGTTTGGGGTGCAGGCAGGCTGCCTTGGGACAGAGGGGAGGGCTCCCCCCAGCCCTTTCCCTGCCAGCAGCAGCAAGCTCTGGGGGAGGAGCCCCCCCAGCAGCACACTCACCCCCCCACTGTCACTGCGTGTGCTCCTAGGGCCCCTCAAGTCCAGGAATCTCCCTCCCGTCCCCCGTGGTGGGTGCTGGGGGCGCTGCATGCGCCTCCTCCCCGGCAGTTGCCCCTGACTGTAGCCTCACTGGGGGTGGGGGATGGGGCTGCCTCCTTGCCCAGCGTGGGGCAGGAGCGGTGACTGCGGGCAGGGGGGGGGGGGCTGTGGTGCTGGAGGGTCCCGTTGGAAAATGAAAGGGTCTGAGGGGGAAGGGCAGGCTCAGAGTCAGTCTGCCCTGGCAGTGAGGTGGAGGCACTAGGACCCTGCGGCAGCAGTTGCTGCAGAGCAGCTGCTCTGCTCCAGGCTTGGAAGGGGGGGGAAGCAAGTCGGGGTCCGGGGACACTCAGGAGAGGCGGGGGAGGGGCACGCGCAGGTGGGGCCGGGGGGAGATCACCCCAGTTATAAATCTCTCTGCCAGCAGCTTTTTCCCCCTTCACCACTTTCTGCGCCCCCCAGCTCTGTGCGCCGGAGGCAAGTGCCTCACTTGCCTCGGCCTTGTTACGGCGCTGGCCACCCCCACACACAATGTCAGCTGAAGCTCTAGGTACATACCTGGGGGAGCCACCCCAGCCACAGCCACCCTGCTGTATTTAGCAGGCTGGCTTGGTCAGAGCTAGCGCGGGTACAGCTCCCCCAGCAGGAAGTGACACCTACACTGGAGATGGACCTTGGAGGCAGACGCTCCCGCACTTCCCTCTAGCACAGGGTCGCACGAACTAGTTTCAACCCCCCGCAGCCTGAGTACCACGTACCGGCAGTCGCATTTGCGTCTACACCCGTGGACCCATCAGGTTACTGAGCCATCAGAACTTGCTGAGAGCTTCCCTCAAACCACACGTCATGTGCCCACCCCCAGACTGACCAGCGCCACACGCTTCAAGGGAAGACACAAAAGGCCAAGGAACCAGTTTGTTTTGCAGCAATTTCTTTAGACTTTCGCATCCCCACAGATAGTCAATGCTCGAGGATTAACAGAGCCACAGCCCCTGCTGCAGACTGGCCTGAACAGAACGGGTCTCCCACTATTAAATTCTGGAGAGAGAGAGAAATTTCTGGGGACCCCCACTGCCTCCATTCTATTAGATTCTGTGGGATTTCTCCCCAGGGCACTGCTCTGCTGCTCATCAGTCTTACCCCAGCTGAGCCTTTTCGGAGGCTGGGATTTTCAGAAAGGCAGATGCTTGGCTTCGGCTGCCCTTCAGCCTCTGAGAACCCCGGCCATGCTCTGTGCTGCTCAGACGGGCCGCCAGGTTCCTCCCATTGGCCAAGGCTGGGCACTGCTGGCCATGCTCCGCAGCATCGCTCCAGGGTGCCATCCTGCCAAGTTCCAGGCCCTTGGACTCTGTTTCGCCTCCCTCACATCTTTCCAGCTCTGGAACACTTCTCCCCCGAGCCCAGTCTCACTTCTTGTTCAGTTGCTCTGAGCAGCTCACAATATGGAGACTGGGAGATCCCCTGTGTTCCCCCCACCCCGGCCAGGATTCCTGACCTTTAACATGACTGGAGATCTGCAATGGGGTGGCACCCACCTCTCGCAAGCGCCCCCTGCTGGAGCATGCACATGCCTGCAGTTTTTCTCCGCTCACAGTGCTCCCCTGTTGGCCGCTGTGCTTGTCAGGAGGGTCTTTGGTGACTCAGCCCTCTGGCCAAGTCACTCTGTCCATGGGTGGGTGAAACAAACCCACCCCTTCTGGGGTACACAGTCCCAAGTGTCCCCCCTGTCCTGCAGCCCTCCCAGGCTCAGCCTTTAACCAGTCCAGCAGGGCCCATCATAGTACTGCTTGGTCCAGCTGGGTTGCAAGGCTCCTACCCTGGAGCTGAGCAGCGCCCCGAGGGCTTCTTCCCCGGGGACTCCTTGCCCCCTACCTTAGTCCTCAGTGACTCCAGCCTTCCTGCTGAGCCACCCCTCTTGGGCTCAGTTTGCGGAGTCAGCCCCTTCCCTGGGGTGCTGGTGCTGCAGTTCTAATTCCCTTCCTTAGGGCATAGCCACTTCCCCCGGTGCAACCCACTGCTCTGGGTCCCAAACCAGGGACCCTTTAAACCCTGTGTTGCATCCTTTTACTAACTGCTGCTCAACATTTCCCTAGGTCACTTCCCCACAGCCCATCTTAGCCAAGTCCCAGCAGCCAGCCAGGATCTCCGTCCTCGCTCCCACGGTCCCTGCCAGCAACTGCCTGCTTAGTCCCAGCAGCCAGCCAGGAGCTATTCTCCTTGTCCCTGTTTAGCTGCCTCATCTGTCCAGCTCCTGCAGCCAGCCAGGAGCACCTCATCATCCCCCAGTCCCTGACAGCAGACTGAACTCACTCTGGCCCTGCAGCTCCTTTTATATGCGCCTGCTGGGCCTGGATTGGCTGCATCCCACATGGCCTCTCTAGGCAGCTTGGAGGACTCTCTCTGCTGCCCTTTTCTGGGGCAGGGCGTGGCAGGATCTTGAGGCCTCCAGCAGGGGGCCTACTCCACCCCATCGAGATCCCAACACAACATAACTTAAGTCCTGTTTGTAGCTAATCAGCAACAATAGCCCATCCCTGGGGATCCAGCTTGGAAGGACCTGGGGTCCAGAGAAGTGTGGGGCGGGGGTTCTTCTGCACCAATCACTCCAGCAGGACAAGGAGCCAGCGAGGGATGCGTACATCACAGCATGCCGGGTGCGGCCTGCCAGAGGTCTGCTCACCTGGACATCTGCTTGTACGCGTCCTCGGCCACGGCGAAGATGTGGGGGTCCATGTCACTCATGTTCTGGCCGCTGTAGGCGTAGATAACCGGCTCCTCATAGATGGGCAGCTGCTTGTAAGGGTTGATGGCGACGAGGATGATACCTGGGGGCAGGAGGGAGGACATTCAAACCCAGCCGCGAGCAGAAGAGCGGGACAGGAGATGCCGTGAGAGGGATCCCCCAGCAGCTCAGATTAAGCTTGGGGTGGGGTGGGGGGGCATTTGAGCCATCACTGGGGGACTGGTATGAGCCTCAGTACCATCCCCCCAGCTGCCATTTTATGGGGGCGGGGGGGCTAGGAGACAGAGGCGATCGCTCCTCCCAGGAAGAGCAGGAGGCTCGTTTGTGGAGGGCCCGAAAGCAGTGACCACATCTGGTCTCAGGTCACCTGGAAAGCCGGGCATGGAACCCCGGTGTTTGACTCCATCTCCCCTGCTCCAGCCACTGGACCCTGCCCCCTGGGGAGCGCTGTGGGTTACCGAGCTCGAGGACTCCCCCGCACAGAAGAGAGCCAGCGACCAGGCGCTCACCGCAGTAGGTGTAGATGGTGTTGGTCTCCAGGAAGCGACTCCGGAGCGTGTGCAGCACGGCCGGCTCGTGGAGGTAGCTCAGCGCCACCAGGTCGTTCTCTCCTGACAGGTAGTCGGGGTTCCGCAGGAAGGGCAGCTGGGGGCACCGGGGGTCGAGGGGGAAGGTCGATTCCTGTCACGGGGAAGGAGGCCAATGGAGAACAGCTGAGCTTGCTGGAGCCAGTGCCCTCAACCTCAGAACAGTGTTAGTCACGGCTCTAGCCCCCCGGGAAGGCACTTGGGAGGCTTCCTATGAAGCCAGGCTGGGTCACCCCCACCCAGCAGCAGCTGCTCTCCCCAGCCCAGACCTGCCGTCACCCCCAATCCCCTGGGACTTGGCCTCTAAGCCACCGCCACCAGACCAGGCAGCGCTGCGCAGGACGGGTGGGATGCCAACCAAGCCTTTGTCCTGCGGAAGGGACTGAGGCTCCTCATGGGAGAGATGCCAGCTCACCCTGCCGGGAAGAACTTCTCCCTCCCTCCAATGCAGCAGGCGAGGGGTTAGCGCAGCCAAACCGGCATTTGCCTGTTCCCAAAGCCACCTGCCAGGCCAGTCGGAGGTGGAGGATGAGCAGGCTGGGATGTTGCCCTGCGTACTGGTGTGCAGGAGGAACAGGTGCGAGGAAGCCCAAGTTAGCCATGACTAGGGCCCTACCAAATTCACGGCCATGAAAAATGCATGACGGGCTGTGAAATCTGGTCTTTTGTGCGCTTTTACCCAATACTCTACGTATCTCACAGGGAGACGGGCGTTTCTCACGTTGGGGGTCCTGACCCAAAAGGGAGTTGCAGGGGGATCACAAGGTTATTTTAGGGGGGTGGCGGTATTGCCACCCTTACTTCTGTGCTGCCTTCAGAGCTGGACGGCCAGAGAGCAGCGGTTGTTTGCCGGGTGCCCAGCTCTGAAGGCAGCGTCCCACCAGCAGCAGTGCAGACGTGAGGGTGACAATAGCATCCCAGGCCACCCTTACGGCTGTGCTGCTGCCTTCAGAGCTGGGCAGCTGGAGAGTGGCGGCTGCTGACTGAGGACCCAGCTCTGCAGGGAGCAGCACAAGTAAGGGTGGCGATACCATACCATGCCCTCCGCACTGCTGCTGGAGGCGGCGCTGCCTTCAGAGCTGGGCTCCCGGCCAGCAGCCCCCGCTCTCCAGCCGCCCAGCTCTGAAGGCAGCGCCGCCGCCAGCAGCAGTGCAGATGTAAGGGTAGCAGAACCGCAACCCCGCTACAATAATTTTGGAAACCCCCCTGCCAAAAAACCCTCCTTTTTGGTCAGGACCCCGACAATTACAACACCCTGAAATTTCAGATTTCAATAGCTGAAATCATGAAATTTACTATTTTTAAAATCCTATAACCGTGAAATTGACCAAAACGGACTATGAATTTGGTAGGGCCCCAGCCATGAGCCACAGGGCCGCTCGGGGGGGGGGGGGTAAGCGGGGCAATTTGTCCCCCACAAGAGTTTTTTGGGGCCCCTGGAGCGGGGTCCTTCACTCGCTCTGGGTCTTCGGCGGCAATTGGGTGGCTGGCCCCCCGCAGCTGAAGACCCCAGGCCCCCTGAATCCTCTGGGCAGCCCTGATGAGCCATCAGCACTTGCTTCGTCCAGTTGTGCTTTGAGGCACTTGCCAGACGTCTGAGCAGCCTCCAAGCCATTGGAGCAGTGACGCCAGGCAGAGCCGTGGCTTGTCCTAGGCAGGGCTAGGCCCTCCGGCCAGGCCCACGATTCTGTCAGGGAGGCCACGGAAGTGGTGACTTTGAATCAAGTCGGTGACATGTTGGAAGTGGCGGCAAACACGCCTGATGAGGCCCCGCAAGCAGAGTGGGCTTTGCAGCCTGGTGCGTGGGGTCGCAATGCCACCGACGTTTGGCCCGTCCATCCCTCCGCAGATGGAGACGGAGGGGCCAAACCTCAGTGGCACGGCAGTGCGAGCCCAGGCACTAGGTTGCAATGCCCAGAGCCCGGCCCAGTCCCACAGGACAGGAGCTGCTGCTGCAGTGGGGTGACATCACTCTCCAAACCCACCCTCAGCACCGCCACTACACTCGTGCACACGGATGTAGTGAACACTGCCAGGCGGGGACCTTCCCCTGGCTTTCCCCAGCACCAGGGCCCGGAAATTCACTGGCACGTTCGGCAGCGCCGGCGGGGGGCGAGGGCAGCCCCCGCGCTTGGCAGAGGGGAATGCCACTCGCTGGGGGAGGGTTGGAGGACAGATGCCAGTTCCGCAATGAGGCCAGGCACTCCCCATCCTGTCTGAAGCTGCCGGGGCACCTGCTCCCCCGGTCGCAGCAGGGGGCTGGACACGGAACTCCAGGCAGCCCCAGGAGAGCAGTCTGCTGCCAAGCTCTGCAGACGCCATTCCCACCCCAAGGAAAGTGCATTTGCCAGAGCGACTGGGCAGACAACAGGACCCTCCATGGGACAGAGCTCCACCCCCGACCACAGCAGCCCCCGCTGTGCCTATTTCACCTAAGACCCTGTCAGTACCTGCTCATCTGCCTGCAGCATGGATCTGGGGCTGCTCCCACCCCAGGGAGCTATGCAGCTTAGAACAGCGTCTCCCCCCGCACCCCATGCACTGGAGTTAGTGTGTGTGTAGGGGCAGGAAGGCTGGGGTGCCACCTACTAGACCCTGCAGGCCAGAAGGCTCCCTGCCTTACCGAGCCATCTTCCAGGCGGAGATGGAGGAAGCTGTCTCCTTCCTCGTAGCCCCTGGTTAGTTCTGCAGATTTCCAGACTTCCAGGCAGTCAGGGATCCACACCCGGGTGCCCTGCAGGAAAAGCCGGGGGGAAGCACAGAAACGAGACATCAGACACAAGGGAAGAACAGGGCTTTCTTCTGCTGAGCCCCTCCCCCGGCGGCTGTGCCAGGTGCAGACCCCCAAGCCCACCCCCAGGCTGAATGAGTGAGTGGAGGGGTGCCGAGGTACATAGGGGCGACCTCTGCACCCAGCCACAGGAGTTCGCTTGGGAGCCCAGCTGTGCTCTTCACCGGCCATCTCCAGGGTCTGAAGGTAGCAGGGCGAATTTGGCAGGGCGGGGGCTGGGATGGTAGCAGACACCTGAGTTCCTGCAGCGGAAAGAGGACGAGAACTGGCCAGTGGGAGACGCGCTCACCTTGCAGGCTTAGGCTGGGACGTTCAGCCTCTTCCACTGGCTTTGTCCTTAGTGCTCTGGCAGCTGAAACTTTGGGGGTTCGTTCCAGGCTGTTTAATGCCCCCTCAGTGCTCAGTTCAGCTACCAATGACTCACGGAGAAGAGCCCAGCTTTGCCCCCTCCCACGCCCTGGCTGGCCAAGGCTGCAGCAGCAGGACCAGCGCTGCTGGCTGGGACCCGTCTGGCATGAGCTGAGGGGCTGCACTTCCCGCATCCCCTCAGGCGGGGGAAGTCACCTGCTCCATGACTGGCTCTAGGGACCAATCTCCTCTTCCAACACGGGGGAACCGCACGGCCGAGCTCTCAGGCTGCACCCAGGAAGAAACCCTCTCGCCAGCTGGCAGTTTGCCTACAAAAGCCCTTCCTGGCATCTGCAGGGAACCGAGCCCGTCACTGCAGACAGGCCTCTCCCTGCACACCCATTCAAAGGCAACGGCCATTGGCAGCACCAGGGCACGTCCATCTGGCCGCAGGGGCCTAGCAAAGCAGTCTGTTACGCCGCTCCGCGCAGGGAGTCACTGGGACAAAGTCGGTGCAGGCAGGGGGTGTGCGGACCCCAGACCAGCTAACAGAGCAGGGACACGAAATGCCTGAGACCAGGAAGAGACAGAGCCATTTTGGAGCAGAGCACAAAGGGGGAATGGCCCGAGCCGCTACTCCAACCGCAGCAGCGTTCCATGGTACGGAGGCCTGAGCATACGCCAGTGGCCAATGCACAGCTGCAATGCAGACTCCTGGATTCTGTCCTGCCAAGGCCGCAGACTGGAGTCACCTGGGGAGATGCACATGTGGGACTGGAGGGCCATAGGAAGTGCTGTGGAGGGGGCGCTCTCCCCAGCGGAGATGAGCTGGTACGTTCCTCTGGCCAAAGTCAGAGATTGTGCCAAGGGCACAGAACAGACAGGCCTCCGGGTTCTCCTAAAATCAGAGCTCAGATCTGGGGCCTGACTTGGCACTGAAATTCTCAAGCGCCAACATATGAGCAGCCACCTTCTCAGCGGAGGGTCTGCCAAAGCATGAAGACCCCCTAAGCTTATTTCTGCCAGCTTAGGTTAAATCTTCCCCAAGGTACAAATTCTTCCTTGTCCCTCAGACGGTATTGCTGCCACCACCAAGTGAGTTAGACAAAGATTCAGGAAAAGGACCACTTGGAGTTCCTGTTTCCCCAAAATATCCCCCCCACCAAGCCCCTTCACCCCCTTTCCTGGGGAGGTTTGAGAATAATATACCAACCAAATAGGTAAACAAGGTGAGCACAGATCAGACCCTCGGGTTTTTAGGACACTAAACACCAATCAGGTTCTTAAAAAGCAGAACTTTATTATAAAGAAAAGAAAGGTAAAAGCAGCACCTCTAAAATCAGGAAGGAAGGTAATTTTACAGGGCAATAAGATTTGAGAGAGGATTCCCCTCTAGGCAAAACTTCCTGTGTTTTTGTAACTTTGAATGTACAAGCTAAAACAAAAGATAAGCCAACACATTTCCTTGCTATTACTTACAATTTTTGTCATCTTGGAGGCTTATTTCAGGTAGGGGTTTAGGAGATGGTTTTCCCTGCCCTGGCCCCTCTCTGTCCCGGAGAGAGCAACAAAGAGCACAAACAAAGCCTCCCCCCCCCCCCCAGCAGATAAGAAAGGTGGTTCTTCCCTTATTGGTCCGGTGCCAACAAGGTTATTAATTAAGGGTTATTAATCCCTTCTTAACCCCTTACAGGTAAAGGAGGGATTTTGCGCTACCTGGAGCTGTATATCTAGGACACAGGCTCTTTCTCAGTTAGAGCAACAGCTCCAGCTTCAGTTAGCAAGAGACGCTGGGGCTGGGAGGACCACAAGGAAAGGTGATGCCTGCTAGATTACCGGCCCTGCCCTAGGTCCTGAGCACATCTGTGCCAGCATTTGCTGGGGGCTCCCTCAAACTGGGGTGACAAACAGAAATTCCCATCTGAAGCTCAGAAAAGCACCATTAAAATAGCCCATACGTTTCGTTTCAGCGGGTGTTGCCCCAGGGTGAGCCTGATACATAGAGGAGACCAATTAGTATCATGTAGGTCACTATAAAAGATTCTATGTTATCAATAATTTATTACTCTAATTTCTCATAGCAGCATCTTTAATTCACCCTCCAGCCGTGAGCTCTTGCGCCTCGCAAGGGAGCTGCATGCAGGTCTTTCAGTGAGGCCCAAGAGGTTTAGTTCTTGCAATTTTTCCAATACAGAAAGATCAGCAGGTTGGACTTTTTGGGGGGTGGAGGTGGGGGAAAAGCCCTTCTGGAAAAAAATGGCACGATTCCCACAGTATGACGCCCACAAGCACAAAGAAATCAGGTGGAAGTTTCCATGGAAGAAGAATCTGTCATGGACTGTTCCCAGGTTTCTAACCTAAAAACGTACAACTGGACCAGATCGTCTGTCTAGTATCCAGTCTCGGATTGTGGCCAGCATCAGAAGTTGCACCTTGCTCTGAAATAAACCTCAGCATTCAGCAGGTTAGAGTCTGCACCCTCAACATTAAATCTCCTAATCGCTTCTATTTATGAGAATCTCTAAACTCCTTTCCAACAGTTGTCGGCACCAACTGTGGCCGTTTTTGAAAGCCACCTCCTGGCCAGTCCTGTCATGGCAGATAATCAGCTGAACACCACGTCCCAGCGCAAT
Organism: Mauremys mutica; assembly: GCF_020497125.1. NCBI lineage: Eukaryota > Metazoa > Chordata > Testudines > Geoemydidae > Mauremys > Mauremys mutica. Next base: position 12,163,757 of record NC_059095.1, on the reverse strand, counting down.
ACTGTGGCCAAAGAGCCAGCAGGATCCTTGGAGGCATAAACAGGGGACTCTCAAGCAGAGGGTATTTGACTCTGGTGCGAAAGCTGCTGGAATCCAGTGTCCAGTCCTGGTCCCCACAATTCAAGAAGGATGTTGATCATTTGGAGAGGGCTCACGAGAATGATGAAAGGGTTAGAAAACCGGCCATGGAGCGAGTGAGCTCCTTGTGTCTATCTACGTAGCTTAACAAAGAGACGGTTCAGGGGTCACTCGATCTCAGCCTGCAAGTACCCATGTGGAGAAGGAAGAGCCAAGTCGAGTCTATCTCGCAGAGAAACGACCACCACTATCCAGCGGCTGGATGCCGAAGCTAGACCAGGGGTCGGCAACCTATGGCACGCACACCAAAGACGGCACGCGAGCCCATTTTTAATGGCACGCTGCTGCCTGCCGGAGTCCTGGCAGGCAGCGCAATGCCATTAAAAATCCTGCCCAGCCCAGCCTGGCCTGCTCTTTTCCACCCTCCGCTCCCGCACCCCTCCCCACGGGGGCAAGGGGCAGAAGCTTGGTCCTGCCGGCTCCCCGGCCTCTTCCCGCAGTGTGCTGGGTTCCTGCCCCTCCTCCTCCCTGCCCGCCGATCAGCTGATGGCCCTTGGGACGAGCAGAGTCAGCGTGCTCACTGCTCCCGGCCGAGGCAGGGCCTTGGGGAAGGGGGGGTGGAATAGGGGCATATCCCCTCCAGCCCCCTGCCCTGACCCTCCCCCCCACACACACACCCCAGCCCTGACCCCTGACACCCCCCCCCCCCCACACACACACACACTCAGGCCCCTGCCCTGAGCCCCGCAGCCCTGCCCACCCCCCAGGCCCATGCCAAGCCCTGTACCCTCTCATACACACCCAGCCCTCTGCTTGACTCCCTCACACACACACCCATGACCCCAGCCCTGACTCTGGCACCCCCACATACACCCAGCCCCCCCACCCCCTGCCCTGACACCTGCACCCCCCTCACATGCCCCCAGCCCTCTGCCCTGCCCCTTATACCCCCCGCACATACCCAGCCCCTCCACACCCCATGCACCCCCCACATCCTGACTCTTGCACCCCCCACATCCCCACCCAGAGCACCAAACGGGAGCTCCTGCAACCCCCCCCCCCACACATTCCCAGCTGCACCCCTCACACCAAATGGGAGCTGCCCAGGTAAGTGCCCCACACCCAAACCTCCTGCCCCAACCCTGAGCCCCCTCCTTCATTCTAGCTCCTGGCCAGACCCTTCACCCCCAGCCCTGTGCTCGGTCCACTCCCACCCTCAGCTCAGTGCAGAGAGAGGGAGAGAATGGGCCAGAACCAGGGAGAAGGTAGGTACCCACTGTATGTGGGCAGGGCCGGGACCCCAGACCGGCAGCGGACTGAGCGGGTCCGGCAGCCGGGATCCCGGCTGGCAGGAGCCGGCGGATGGAACCCCTGAGCGGCAGCGGGCTGAGCCACTCAGCCCACTGCCGGTCCGGGGTCCCGGCCGCCAGCCCACTGCCGGTCTGGGGTTCTGGCTGCTGGACCCTTGCCAGCCGGGGTCCCAGCCGCAGGCCCCACTCAGCCTGCTGCTGGCCTAGATGAACAGAACCCCAGACCAGCAGCGGGTTGAGCGGGCCGGCGGCGTAAGATCAACATTTTAATTTAATTTTAAATGAAGCTTCTTAAACATTTTGAAAACTTTCTTTATTTTACAATACAACACTAGTTTAGTTATATAATAGAGACAGAGACCGACCTTCTAAAAAGACATTAAACTGTATGACCGGCACGCAAAACCTTTAATTAAAGTGAATAAATGAAGACTCGGCCCAGCACTTCTGAAAGGTTGCCAACCCCTGAGCTAGACAGACCAGAAATAAGGTGCAAGTTTTGAACAGTGAGATGATTAACCCTTGAATTATTTATCAAGGGTTGGGAGGGATCCCCCATCACTGGAGGTTCCAAAAATCCCCACTGCTCTAAAGAGATCTGCTCGTGTTTGGAGGAATTCGTTCAGGAACTTCTATCGCTTGTGTTATGCACGAGGTCAGGCAACGGTGCCTCCTGGCTCCTCCATGCAGCAGTTACTTCAGACACTAAACTGACTCCACAGAAAACGCGATGCTAGAGCAAAAGCTGAACACACGGGGCTCCCTGAAGGGCAAGGTCTCCAAGTGTGTCACTTCCCAAGCCCCTTTTCACCACCGAGGCCCCAGAGCATTCACTGGAAGAGCCAATCCAGGAACAGCAGCGAAAAGGAGCGTTACCCCATTCGGGCGAGTCGGAGCACAAGTTAGTTGGCAGTTCTCTAAAGCAGACATGCAGAAGACCAAATAGCACAACCCTGAACTGCTGAGGATTTATAGAATTTGGTTACCAAATCATGACTGAGAATTTACATTGCAACACTGCTCATTCAGAGGCGCGGGTGCGAGGCCCGATTCCAGGGAATCGGCTTAAAGCCGGCCGTCGTCACTAGAGCCCACTTTATTCTGCACAATCAATTCCTACTAATTAAGTTTCTCCTTGGATATTAGGAACTAGTGTGGGTATATTCCTTGCCACCCGGAAATTCTACAAAATTTACATCTACCCACACAGATTAACCCCTCATAAGAGAAACCAGAGGCCTTTTGCAGTCCAAGGAAAGCTCCTTTCGCAAGACATACAGCCCAGCTTTCAGGGACAGGCTCTGGGAGGAGTTTCAGGCCCGTGCAGAAGCCCCACAATTCTGTAAGTTATACAGTCTATTTTAGATTTGCAAGGCCAGTAATATATCATGCTCCCAGCTGGCTCCTTCCTGCCTGTTGCTAGAAATAGGGGCTGCAAATTTCAGAGATTTGCAAAATCAGCAAAAATGTAACTTGGCTCAGAGCAAGTGTTTCTGCAGCGTGTAAGACACGTGTTAATAAAATGTTAACAAAACAAGCAGTGAATAGTTAAGTCTAGAAGACTTGAACAGCTAATTTTTTTTTAACTACACAGGGTATGTATGGCATTATATCCAAAAACCCTGTGCTGAAAATATTTAGGTTGCAAAGGTAAGCATTTCAATGTTGGGAAAATGCCAGAGTTTAGGGTTACCCATGCAACCTAACTCGCCCCAGCTAGAGCTAATAGAGTAACCGGTAGCAGTAGTAGGTTATCTTCTATATGACCAGCCACTAGAGGGAGATGGCAACAGTTTGCCACTGGCTTTCACAGCTGTTTGAAAAAACTTCTGGATTAATTCCTGGTTGTATTGGGGGAAAATGTGCTCTGGCAGTTCGACCCTTCTGCCCCCAGCTTGTCCCATCCCCTGGCTCCTGTTCCCAACCCCACCCACCCTACTGACCCCTTCCCACTGGGTCCTGCAGCCCACTTCCCTGCTCTGCATTTCAGCCAGGCTGTTTGCAGAGGGCACAGAACACAGGAGAGATTTTCCCAGCTCTCAGTTCTAGTGACTGGAGCCTCAGGGTTTGTCTACACTACAGTTAAAAACCTGCCGCTGGCCCATGCCAGCTGACTCAGGCTTGCAGGCCTCGGGCCGTGGGGCTGTGTAGACTTCTGGGCTCTGGGCTCGGGCTACAGCCCAAGCCCTGGGACTCTCCCACCTCACAGGGTCCGAGCTCAGGCACCAGCTCAGGTTCAGCTGCAGTGTAGACGCATCTCTGGTGCCAGGAGGAGCAACTGCAGGGAGAGTCCTGCTCAGCCCCAAACTGGAACACGATCAGGGCAGACAATCTGAGCTGCAAAACTCTAACAAGAGCGAGCGCGACCAAACAAACTAAGTTCTCAGAGGTTTTAGTTCTGCCAATTTGAGCACTTTATGGGGGCAGCAAAAGGTCCCTCTGACACCACGGTGACCCCCCTCATGCCAAATTTCAAGGCCGTGCTGCAAAGCAGCTGTACCAGAACTCTGCAATGAGACCATGTAAGTATATAAATTAAAAAACAAACAAATAGACACAGGCAAGGAATAGTTTTCCCTAAGCTTGTTCCTGGAAACAGCAGAACCACTTTGGCCAAAGCCTTTTAATCCCATTTCAAACACGAGCAAGTCAAAGTGCACCAGGGGATTTTTAAACACACAGCAGCAAGCGTTGTGGTTCTGGGGCAGGTCTGAGACGTGGAGCACCCACTGCTCTTATAGCCTTCAAGCAGAGTGGGAGGGATAGCTCGGTGGTTTGAGCATTGGCCTGCTAAACCCAGGGTTGAGAGTTCAATCCTTGAGAGATCTGGGGCAGAAATCTGTCTGGGGCTTGGTCCTGCTTTGAGCAGGGGGTTGGACTAGGTGACCTCCCAAGGTCCCTTCCAGCCCTGATGTTCTACGATTCGATGGAGTTGAGCATGTGTAACATATGCCTGTTTGGTGTGGTACTCTGCCCCCTTCTTACGGCACCTAAACCTTCTAGAGATTGAGTCTGAAAGAGCCTGTGGCTTTTAGCTCATGCAGTAGAGACTCGTACGCTAAACGTCAAGGTTCAATCCCCTCCACAGCATTAAGCACGTTCAACAAAACTGAACATCACAAGTCGTCCCTTGATCTCGCTTGTCGTATTTCCCTACTTCACCATCGATTCCCCCACCCCAATATAACAAAGAGCAGCTTGGGGGGTCGGGAGGGGCCGTGCTTTAAACGGTGCTAAAATGAGGACATGCTCCGAGATGCAGGAGTGAATATGCCAATTTTAAACCATCGCTGCTCAAGATACGGACTCAGTTGTCAACTATAGCACCTCAAGCTGGGTACATTTGCTATACAGAGTCAGAGCTCCATGGGTTTTGCCTATTTCATGTAGCAGTTACCCACCCTAGTCCAAACTTAAAAAAAACACCCCATGATGATTTTGAAAAATCAAAACCTATTTAAAATTAAATGTGAAGTTATAACAACCTACGCTAAGGTCTAAGGATAGACCTTAACAAAGTTAGTTATTTAAACTAAACTTGGCAGCTGCCAAGTTTTCAAGAAAGTGAACTTGTGGAAGTCATTTGCTAAGCACTTGGAACCAGAGTTAGCTGAAGCAGCTTTTGACAGCAATAGTCTCTTCTGCAGGTGCAGAGCAAGTGTTTTCTTCACTTCAGTTCATTCAGTTAGTTCATTCAATGACTAGTTCACACAAAGGTAAGAAACCAGCTGGGAGTTTGCGGGGGGAGATAGGGAGGGAGAAGAATAGGAAAGCTTGTCTTCCACTCCAAGAGTAAAAACTAGATGAGAGGATGAGATCTACTACTTCTAAATCCTTGAAGGACAATGGTGACCAGAAATCAGTCCAATTCGGTAACTGAGCAATAAAATCAAAATAAAATTTTAAAATGCAAAATACTTTGATAAACTTTCCCCCTTTATGTATCCAGCCCTATTTTTATTTCACTAACAATTTGAAAATGCTGATGTGCATTCAATTGCATTTCCATCCAAATACAACTGGACACAAATCACAAGCAACAAACTAACAGTGCTCCAGTAAATAAGAAATGCATCATTCACCATTTTCTAACAAAAATACAAGTGTGAAGAACCTGAATAAGTGTGTCTAGTGATAGCATTTGCTCCTGGTTAGTATTTACCTGCAAATCAACATGTTCTAATGGTTACCAACCGACAAGGGTTAATCTTTCTTTAGGAAAGAAACTGAAAAGAACAAACGCAAGACAAGATTAAAATCTGTCATTTAAATCAATGTTTCCAGCCTGGAAAAATCAATCCACGCTGGCCTGGACACAGGGTCTAATTGCACTTGCATGGTAATTAAATGTTCAGAAAGGAACTAACGTGTACAAACCCACTACTGGGCATATATATTTTGTGGAAGGGAGAAAAACCTCAAATAGGCATCAGTATTTTATAATTGCTGGGATGGAACATAGTAAGCAAGAGTGGCATTCAATATGGGGCACAGGGGACAGATGTCCACCCCCCAGACTTTTCTTAGGTTTATATGCTCCACTGCCATCTCCCCCCACCAATTTTGCAGGATCTAATCACATCACGTTCTATCAGCTGACAACTTCACTCCCCATCCGCTGAATTTTTCGGCTAGTAAGTCACGTTCTATGAAACATTAGCCATGGTTGTGAATGAGCCAACATGCCCCAATTGCCAGCTCTGGGACAGGCCTTCCTGTGGTGAAAGTTCTGGTTGAGTAAGAATAGGCTGCCTCAAAGAACACAGGTGTCACTCAAACAATGGTACATCCATCATGTGAGCACCCAGGGCTGCTCTACACTGGGGGGGGAGGTAATCGATCTAAGATACACAACTTCAGCTACGTGAATAGCGTAGCTGAAGTCAAAGTATCTTAGATCGATTTACCTCAGGTCCTTACGGCGCGGGATCGACGTCCGCGGCTCCCCCTGTCGACTCTGCTACCGCCGCTCGCTCCGGTGGCGTTCCGGAGTCGACGAGAGCACATTCGGGGATCAATACATCGTGTCTAGATGAGACGCGATATCTCGGTCCCCGAAAAATCGATCGCTACCAGCCGATACGGCGGGTAGTCTGGACGTACCCTTAGTCTCACTTCCCATGGGGGTGATAGAGGGTTCGCTGCTGCTTGGGAGATCAGAGGAAGCTCTGGGAAACATGCCGGAATTCCAAGATGAAAGGCTGCGAGCACTTAAGATGGGACAAAGACAACAGCATCACTGAAGTTCAGGTGTCTAGGTAGCATTTCCATCTCATTTAACACAAGACTAGAGGCCACCTTCCTGTGCTTTGGTCGCATTACCCAGCCAGATGAGCAAAGCCATAGTTACTGTTCCCTTTTGCACAATTCTCTTCTAAATTGTGCCAACCGTTTTGCTTTTATCTAAGCCTCACAATTTGATGAGGTGGCTTAAGGTGGGAAAGGAAGGCACCCGAACTCTGACTCGAGAGGAAGCAGAATCAGTACCTGCCAGAAGACACAGCTGAAAGGGAGGGACTCCTGTGTAGCTCAGCTCAAGCCAGGCTGGGTTACACAGATCTTCACTGGAGTTTGTCCCCTCCCCACAGGCCTTCAGCGAAGCCCAGAAACACTAAAGCCCTAGGCCTGAGCCGCTCACAGCAGCCAGACTAAGGACACGTTTGTACAGAACTGTGGCAGGTCACACTGCAGCGGTGAGCAAATGTGTGAGAACCAGGAGGTGAGATTGAAGGTTCGGTTTCTGAGCCATGCGAACAGGCCACGGTAATGGGGGAAGCGAGCTGGATCCCTCGGATGGGCAGTTTTAGCAGCGTCTGGGATGGACACGTGATTTTCCTAGAGCAGGGTTTTGCCTCAGACAACGCCCCCGGCTCTTTAACCACAGATGGCCTCATACCAACAGCTGGAAGCCCTAATTATAATGCAAAGGCTTGTCGAAAAGCCCAGGCTGTAACTTAACCAGCCCGTACCATGCCAGAGATGACCTTACAGGCCTTCCGAGAGGCTCGAAGCATCCTGAGTCATCAGAAGTTACACTGTACCGAGTTATCAGAGGCAGCAGCTTATTTGTGGCACTGGTCATTCTGCTTTGGCCGGCAGACTGCAAGGAACGGTTGCATCTCAGCTAGAAACAGACCCATGGTCCCCAGATACCCACACGCTCCACCAAGGTCTGGAGTTTGCCATGTGTTTAGGGGGGGTTCTAAACTTGGGGGGAGGAGTTCTTGGGCTACTGTCCAGCCTATAGCCAGCTATCTGAGATACTTAGCTGCCTCCCCCATATTACTGTAGTATCGGAGCACCTCACTCTGGTGTATTTATCCTCAGCACCCCTGGGAGGCAGGACAGCCCTATTATCCTCACTGCACAGATAGGATGCGGAGACACAAAGTGACTTAACCAAGGTCACACGGGGAGTCGGTGGCAGAGCAGGGAATGGAACATGCTTCTCTCAAGTCCCAGGGCAGTGCCCTGACCACCAGGTCACCCTTACTCTCCAGCCGTCTCTGCCACATCAGCTCGGTCATCAACTCCCCCCACAAGTCTGGAGGAGAGGAAATCATGGGCTTAGTGGGAGGGTGAAGGTCTTTGTTTGGCATTTGGCTCACAAGGCACCTCCCGCCCTGGTGATCCCTTGCACCAGTCGGTTCCACAGTCTGGTGCACATTTTGCAAAAGTGCCTTATAAACGTCCACTCCTGACCCCATTAACCCACCTCCTTTCCTGCTAACCTTCCCTTAACCCCACCCCACCCCCCATGGGGGAGTACTGGGAGGGGCAGGTCTGAGGAATTTTAGCCATTGCAATGCAGTATAGCAGCTGGATGGGACATCTGGCCAGCCAGCTCCCACACACAGCACAGAACGGGGACCCTCTCGGAGGCCGACAATTCCTTAGTGTCTGTAAAGGTGCTGGAGGTCAGAATAGTTCTACCAGCATCCACTCCTTGGCGATGAGCAATAACGGTCTCCGGATACTCGAGCGTCTCAAGCAGGTTTAAAAAGTGGGGGAGGGGAAAGGGACACTCGCCAAATGGTGGTTCGCTTTGTGCTAGTTTCCCCAGAGACGAGGGATCCGTCTATTGCCGAGCGTCGCGCAAACGTTAAACATGGCTCTCGCCTTTCTGCGAGAGCAGAGATCCCAGCACAAGCCGACGGCAAACCTGGGCGCTTGCCCGAGCGCAGGGGAGAAGGATGCTGAAGTTGAGCAGCAGAGAAATAGCGTGTGCGCCGAATGCGTCTAGAAGAGGAACTGCCCAAGGTCGGGGTCTGGACAAGACTCACTCCAGCCTCCCATGGAGCAGGAGCTGTTCGAGGGAGCACTGCACCTAGGAGCCTGTAACACGATATCTCGCCAGGTTTACAGGAAAGCCAGCACAGAGCACAGCCAGTCTGCTCGCGCCCTGGCTGGGGAGGAACGCAGGGCAGCCAGAGTGAGGAGGAGGTGGGGGCAGGCTTTTAGCAACAGGGCCAGACTTCTGATTTGTGCCTTTGGGACTTCAGAGCCGATGGGCCAGTGCTGAAGGCCGCGCCCTGGATGCCTGCAGCCCTCCCTCTGCAGGAGGCCTGGATGTTCGGCGCTAGGCCAGGTCACTCGGCTATTGGGGTGAAGTGGGTGGGAACGGTCATTGCCAGCCCAGCTTGTCACCTGCCAGTGACGCGAGCCGGATGCTGCTGTTTGCCTCCCCGAGCAGGCAACGTAGGACGGCAGAAAGACAGGGCCCTAACTTAGGGCATCGTTGGGACGTTTTAGTGGGTGGGCTGGGGCAGATCATTGTAACTGCCCACTCCCTGCCACCTGTGCCCGGCCCCTAGCAATGCTATGGAGAGAGTACAGGGGGGCTTGGGATGCTCTGTCTACACTACAGACCCCACGCCAGCGTAATTCCAAGTGCAGACACAGCATACGCAGACAGGCGTTTTTCCACTGGGGTAGGATCACCAGCACCCCGAATGCTGATAGCCCTCTTCTGGCAGCATACGGTATTTACACTGGGGGTTGCGTCAGCGTAGCAATGTCCCGGGGTGGGGGGTGCCCCCACCCCACCTCTGACCAACATAGCTAAGCCAGGGTAAGGTTTAAAGTGCAAAGCTTTTACAGTGGAGAGCAATAAGCAAGTGCCACGTCTCACTGCCTCCTGTAACAGACCAACACGCTTTGCCTAGCAGCATGGCAGTTTCAAATGGACATCAGCCACCCAGTGAGGCAGGTATCAGCCCTTGGGCCTGACACGCCATCCAGCAGGCCAAAGGTTTAGCTGCAGGAAGGTGCCACGCCCCAGCTTTGGCATCCCTGGTACTGTCCGTTTGAGAGCAGCTCTCAGCTGCTTTGGAGCAGCAGGGACAACAGAAAGTAGGAAATAGAAGCGTTGAGGAGAGCCGGCAGCTTCTCAAGGAGACAAAGGCACAGCTGCCCACCATGCCAATCCAAGGGAGAGGCAGGCACAACAATCAGAGGTCAACACGGCTCCTGAGGAGCCCTTTAATGACCTGAAAACAACCCAAAGGACAAATCCTACAAAAAGTGGAAATGCAGCCAAGCTGCTAAGGAGTATAACAAAATAGCAGCTCAAGTGCGTATGGCTAAAAGTCAGCTCGGCTGAGGTACAATACGAGGTCCACTGAGCAAGGGGTATAAAAGGCCATAAGAGGTGCTTTAAAGACATCAATAGCCAGAGAAAGACAAAAGAAACTCTAGGTCCTCCATAGGTGCAGGAACTTGGGGCACTGCTGCACCCCCGGCTTGAAGTGGTTTCTATCATATACAGGGTTTACAGTTTGGTTCAATGGCTCTCAGCCCCCCCGTCCCCCACTTATGGTTGCAAACCCTCCTGCTTTCACCAGGAGTCTCCGAGAATAAGGATCTATCTCCTGGAGGCTCCTGAAGCCACGCTGGGAGATTTTAGCCTGCTTAAAGTCCTGCAAACTGCAGCCAATGGGAGCTGCAGAGGCAGCGCTTGCAGGCAGGGGCAGCGCATGGAGACCCCCTGCCCCTCAAGGAACATGCTGGCTGCTTCCTGGAGCAGCACAGGGCCAGGGCAAGCAAGGAGCCTGCCTTAACCCTGCTGTGCCACCGCCCGGGAGCTGCCAGAGGTAAGTGCCACCCAGTCGGAGCCTGCACCCATCACCCTATCCTGCACCCCAACCTCAGCCCAGAGCCCCCTCCTGCACCCGAACTCCCACCCAGAGCCCACACCCCACTCCCCCTGCCCGGAGCCCCCTCCTGCACCCAAACTCCCACCCAGAGCCCACACCCCCTGCCCAGAGCCCCCTCCTGCACCCGAACTCCCACCCAGAGCCCACTCCCCCTGCCTGGAGCCCCCTCCTGCACCCGAACTCCCACCCAGAGCCCACACCCCCTGCCCCGAGCCCCCTCCTGCACCCGAACTCCCACCCAGAGCCCACACCCCCTGCCCCGAGCCCCCTCCTGCACCCGAACTCCCACCCAGAGCCCACACCCCCTGCCCAGAGCCCCCTCCTGCACCCCAACTCCCACCCAGAGCCCACACCCCACTCCCCCTGCCCGGAGCCCCCTCCTGCTCCCATACTCCCACCCAGAGCCCACACCCCCTGCCCAGAGCCCCCTCCTGCACCCCAACTCCCACCCAGAGCCCACACCCCACTCCCCCTGCCCGGAGCCCCCTCCTGCACCCAAACTCCCACCCCGAGCCCATTCCCCCTGCCCAGAGCCCCCTCCTGCACCCGAACTCCCACCCAGAGCCCACACCCCCTGCCCCGAGCCCCCTCCTGCACCCGAACTCCCACCCAGAGCCCACACCCCCTGCCCTGGGCTCCGCCCGGAGCTCCCTCTCATTCCTCAGCCCCAGCCCAGAGCCCACATCCCCTCCCTCAAGCCAAGCCCCTGCCCCAGCCCAGGGGAAGGGAGTGAGGGTGGGGAAGAGCGAGCGACCGAGGTAAGGGGGGGATGGAGTGAGCGGGGCAGGGCCTCGGAGACGGGGTGGAGGTGGGGCAAGGGTGTTTGAGTTTGTGCAGTTAGACAGTTGGCGACCCTACCCCCACTGTTCCAGCACCTCTGACAGCCATAACTGAGACCATCAAGGCGGCGGAGGTGTTGGTGGCTCTTTTGCTTCAGTCCTCACTAAAAACTTGTTAATATTAATGGGGTGTCAGGTCATCCCAAGGGGGAAGGAACACAAGCCAAGCCAGGGGAAGAACGGGTTAAAGGACAGCGAGGCAAGTTAAATGAATTCAAGTCAGCAGGGCCTGATGAAACTCATCCCAGGGTACGTAAGGAACTAGCTGAAGCAACTCCCCCTGAGAGCGTATGGAGGACAGGGGAGACGTCAGAGGGCCTGGAGACGGGTGAACACAGCACCTAGCTTTAAAAGAGGAACGAAGACCCCGGGGAATTACAGACCAGTCAGCCTAACGTCAATACCTCAAAAGATACTGGAGCAAATTAACAACCAGTTATTTTTTAATGTTTTTAAATTTCTAATTATCATTACATAATTAAATAAAAATAATAAAAAAATTATTAGTTATTAAATTATGAATCAGTCTGTCAGCACCTGGAGGGTGACAGGGTTATAAGCAATGGCCAGTCTGTATTTGTCAAGAACAGTTATGACAAACCAACCTAACGTCTGTCTTTGACCAGGGCTCACTGGCCTAGTGGATGAGGGGGCAGGAGCAGACATGACAGATCTTGATTTTAGTCAAGCGTTTGACACAGGCTCACCCAATATTCTAGGGAAACGTGAGCGCCATGAAATTACTACAAGGTGGAGGCACAACTAGTTGAAAGACTGAACACACAGTAGTTGTCAATGGTTCACGGTCAGACTGTGAGGGTCAACCATGGGTCCAGTTGGGGTACCACGTAGAGTTGTGGAAAAAGCCCAGAGGAGAGCAACAAAAATAATAAAAAGTTTAGAAAACCTGACCTCAGAGCATAGGCCTGGGAACTAGCAGGGTGGGGGTGCTGCAGCCCCCCCGGGTTTTACACGGGGCCCATGGCCCCAGGCCTTCACTCCCCAGCTGCCAGCCCTGCGCCCTGCACCGGGGTCCCGGCTGCCAGCCCTGCTTCCTGTGCCCTGGGCTCTGCTCTCAGGGCCCCAGCCAGCTACTGACCCTGCATGCGGGGTCCCGACTGCAGGCCCCATGCCCAGGGCACCACTCCTGGCCCAGTGCACCCCCGCCCCCCACCTTTGCCCCCTTACCCCTGTCTGGGCACCCCCCATCCCAGAGACACTGCTCCCAGCCCCAGCTGGGGGGGCATGGGCAGGGGTGGGGGGCTGGCTTTCAGCACCCCCACTATTAAAAGGGCTCCAGAGCCACTGCCTCAGACGAAAGGTTAAAAAAAAAATCCAGGCATGTTTAGTCTTGAGAAAAGACGACTGGACAGGGAACCTGAGAACAGTCTTCAAAAACTTAAGGGCTGTTCGATCAGCATCTTTTTTTCTATCATTCTCCATGTCCACTGAAATTAGGACAAGACATAGTTGGCTGGACTAGCCACAACGTTCCAGTTAAATGTTAGGAAAATCTTGCTAAGTCTAAGGCTCGTTCAGCTCTGGGACGAGCGGCCCAGGGAGGTTGTGGAATCGCTGACACTGGAGGTTTAAGACCAGGCTGGACAAACCCCGGCCAGGGCCAGTCTAGGGTCACAGGCTCCTGCCTCAGCGCAGGGGGCTGGACCAGGTGCCCTCTCCAGGTCTCTACAAGCCCCACATTTCTAGGAGCACAAGAATAGCAACCGAGCCCCCAATCCCAGGGAGGCCCAGGGAGTTCGCTAGGGCTGCAGGTGGCACATGTGAAGCCCCTGCAGAGAGTTGCAGCAGGACATGAATGGGTCACAGTCCTTAAGCACCGAGCCCTCGCCCCAAGTGGGCTCAGCCCCCAGCCTGTAAGTGCTGGGGGGTTGGGACGGTTTACAGACTTGTCTCTTCTGGGGATTCTCCCGCCCCCACAGCCAGGCAGGGCTGCTGGCTGCACTAGCGGTGCCTCCTCCATTGAAAATAGCCGCGTCCCTGCGCTGGCGCAGAACCCGAGCTGCTATTTTCACCGTTTGAAATTGCAGCACCACTGGTGCAAGAAACAGCACCCCTGGGGGGGGGGGGCGGTCTGCAGCGGCGCAACCAGCGCCGGGACCGACACGGGGGCCCGCTCTGGAGAAGCCCGCCCCGGGCACTGCCCGCCCCAGGGAGCCCGGTCCGGAGCGCACCGTGCTCAGCTCCCCGGGGCGGGGCGGGGCGGGGCGGGGCGGGGCGCGGCACCTACCTGCGCGTACAGCTCCGCAGCAGCCATGGCGAGGGGCCGCGGAGCAGCCGGTGCAAGAAACCTGCAGCCGGGCTGCCCAGGGCGCTTATGGGGCGGGCGGAGCGCGCGCCGCCCTGTGCACGGGCCGCCTGCACCTGGACTCAATCGCCAATTAAGCTGGTCCGCGCGCCCAGCAGCCGCGGGGATGGGCCCTGCAGGGCCAAGGTGCCACGAGCGCATCCCCGAGCCTCTCCCCAGCTCCGGCTTCCCCGGGGGCCAGGCGCAGGTGGGGAGGCTCCTGCAAGAGGGGCCGCACTTGGCCTGTGGATCCTATTCTAGCGCTTTGCACCCCAGGGGCCAGGGGTCACCCTGGGAGGCAGGGCCCCCTCGTGCTGGGTGCTGCCCGGTAGCAAAGCGGGGAGGCCCCTGCCCCAGAGAGCACAGCCCCCGTGTCAGGCCGGGTGCAGCAATCACAGGGTGGGGGGCTCCCTGCCCACTGAGGCGGGTGGGAATTTCTTAGCCGCAGGGCAGCCTGCCCCTGCCCGCTGGGTGAGAACAGGGGGACGCCTGCGGGGTTGGCCGAAAAGCCGCTCCTGGGAGGCGGCAAGGGGAGCGGAGCAAGACCCACGTTCTGTGGGTCAGTGAGGGCGGCGCTCAGGGGAAGAGGGACGCACAAGGCCGGCCAAGCTGCTCTGAGGCTTTCACAACCCGGACTGTGGTTAGCCTCACCACGCTCGGGGAGGCAGGGCAGGGCTGTTATCTCCAGGGCACAGAGGGGAAACTGAGGCACGGAGCAGCTAAGTGATTTCCCCAAAGGCGCACGAGGAGGCTGTGGCCGAGAACGGGCTTGCACCTAGGTCGTATAAGTCCTGGGACCTACCCTAACCAGCAGGCCAGCCTTCTGCTCCTGCCTTTCTCCATGCAGCGCCCGGCACGATGGGGACCTGCTCTTAGCTGGGGCCTCTGGGCCCTGCCATAATAATAACAACATGGCCCCAGTTCCACCTGATTTCTGAGGACTCAATTGGTGGCGTTGTGTTGGGTGAGTTTCACCCACGGCACAGTGTGTGTCAGTTAGCAGGAAAGATCCGGATGCCTCCAGCCCATGTCCTGTGCACCCCTGGCTGCCCCCCGCCCCTCACACACACACACTGGGCTGGCTGTTTCTCTGGTCTCCGTGGCTCAGTATAATTTGGTCCTGACAATTATATAAGGCAAACGCTCCATTAATCCAGCACGTGCCCCGCAGAATTAGTGCAACATAATAATCGGGGAGATTAAAACGTTGCCTTTCTTTATGTGAACAAATTCTGCAACATGAAGCCCATAAAGACATTTTCTGATGCAAAAATAATGAAGCTCTAATTGCCCAGGGGCTGTCAGCAGCATGTGTCTCATTAACAAATCATGTAGGCGGGTTTGCGCCATGCGGACCCTGTAGACACAGACGGAATGCCATTAATAGCAGGATTTTCAGCTAGAGAGAAAAGAGGGGTGAAAAAAAATTCCAAAGGGGTTTGTCACACTTTCCAATAACAAAAAAAAAGCATGGTAAAATTTAGCACTGGTAAAAAATGATCGTCTATGCAGAGACACTCAGAAAAATTATTCCGAACGAACTAAAGGTGTGAATTTGAAGTAGATAGATTAAACTGTGTGACACCCCTGTGTAGACACTCTTATTCAGAATGAAAGTGGCGTTAATTCTCTTCCAAAATTAATTAAGCTAAACCGAATCTAGGCCACTTTAATCCAAAATGAGTGTGTCCACATAGGGATTTAATGCATTTTAACTAATCCACTTTAAAAATTAATTCAGATTAATTTTCCTGAGTGTTCCCATGTAAAACTGAGTGCCAGCCCTGCTGGATAAACCCTGTGCCAGAGCCGCTACACCCGGGCTGCTGCAGAGCAAGATTCCCCCTCCCACAAAACCTGAGTGCCTCATGGTCCCCATGCTCAGTTCAATGGCATTCGCTGTGTGTGCTGGAGAAACGCAGACCGTCCCTGCCCCAGAGCTCACAGACTGAGCTGAGGGAACCTGGAGGTTCTGCCTCTATGGCCCAGTCAGACCTTGGCCTTTCTGGTGAGATTGACAGCAAAGGGGAGCGACCTAGACGCAGGTTCTTGCGGGTTTTTAGGCACCTAACGCCCAGTGAAATCAATCAGCCGTAGGTGGCTAAATACCTCAGAGGCGCTGGGCCTTGGGGCCCGCTGGGGCCCTGTTATTATGGGGACCCCGGTCCCCGGGATTCCAGACTGACTCTGTTCACACAGGCTCCCTGAGGACGGGAAGCCCCTGCTCTGCGTTTGCACCGGCCAGGAAAGGTTCCAGAGCTCACAGCCAAGCCCCTGAGCCAGCCAGGCCTCGGCCCTGACATGCACAGAGCTGGGGGCTCTAGAGGTACTTTACAATATTAACGCCCCCCCCCAAAGGTATTTCTCAGCAAGGGCCTGGCCTTGCTCTCACTGGGGGTGGGACCTGGAAGGAGCAAGGGCTGTGTGTGTCTCCCTGTGTTTCAGGCCAGCCCAGCTCCCTGGCCCGCTGTTCCTCTTCCCCCCCAGCTGCATTGTCCTGGCTAGCACCCCGGCAGCGTCACTGCCGTCTCTAGCAGGACTCTTGAGACCCAGCGGAGCTGTCAGGGCTCCCCAGCTGCCCTGCAACCCTGCTTCCCTCTTGCCACAGATTCTGTGCCCCCCCCATCCCAGGAGCCCCCGTTCTGCCATCCACCGGGGTTCTTGGTCCTTCCCAACCACGCCAAGGAGTTTGAGCCCCTCATACCTCTGCACCAATCGAATTCTTTCTCTCTCTTGCCGGGTGTCAACATTAAGCTCCTTGGGGCCTGCGCAGAGCTGAACCGAGGGCCGGGGTTCTGCAGGACAGTGTGAAGTGTTGCCATCGGCTGGTTCTTTGGTCTAGAGGGAATTACAGGGCCGGCGGAGGCTGCGGTTATCGCTAAGCAGCTGCCAGGGGATCTGTGTGGCCATTTCCTCCTTTCGGCGTCTCTGATTTTAATCAGAGCCCCCAGGGTTACGCCCATTGCGGCCTAGACCGTTCCCCGAACATTGGAATCGATGGGCCGCAGCGTTGGACACCAGCCGGTTGCAGGTCAGAGCCTGGCACGTTCGGCTAACGGGCTCCGAGCTCATAGCGCCTCCCTTATTTATAACCAGTTCGGAGCATTTCAAACGGCAGAGGGGGACGTTTTTCTAATTGCCAACTCAGTCTGCGACGTGAAAGCCAAGCTGGGCCCTTTCCTGGTTCAGGCCTCAGCACCATGGAAGATGCCACCGGCTGCAGTCATTGCTCTGGCCTGCCCAGGGCCAGGTTTGAGCTGAGGTCACACTTCAGGATCCAGACTAGACAACATCTAGGATTTGCAAAGGGGTTCAGGCACCCAGTTTCTAATTCCCTTAGGCACCGTTCGCAAATAAATCCCAGCCTTCAGCGGTCGTGACTCTGCAGGGCTAACTGGAGTCAGTTGTAGCAAGAAGTTATTGTCAGCTGTGAAATCTGCAGCCAAGGCCAGAGAGGAAAGCTGCTGAGTAGGCCGGGAGCCATATTTCCAGCCCTTTCCAACCCTGTTCACAGCACATCAGGCAAGGGGAGGGAAGTGAGTAGAATTGCAACCTCCCCGCAAAGACGGTTGCCTTCCGTAACTGCTGTTCTTCGAGATGTGTTGCTCGTGTCCATTCCACATAGATGTGTGCGCTCACCACATGCACCAGTGCTGGAAGTTTTTCCCTCAGCAGTATCCATAGGGGAGCGGCTCTGGCGCACTCTGGAGTGGTGCCCGTATGGCACAATATATGGGGTGCCGCCGGCTCCCTCTACCCTCAGTTTCTTCTTGCCGGAAACTCCCACAGTGGGGAAGGCGGGTGCGTCATGAAATGGACATGAGCAACCCATCTCGAAAACACCAGTTACAGAACAGGTAACTGTCTTTTCTTCTTCAGGTGCTTGCTCACGTCCGTTCAACATTCGGTGACTCCCAGCAGATCCCGCGGAGGCGGGTAGGAGTTCTCGGCGGCGCAGATTGTAATACAGCTCTGCCAAACCCAGCGTGGTCTCTGGCCTGCTGAGCCTAATGAGACGTGAACGTGTGGACCGAGGACAATGTCACGGCTCGACGGATGTCCTGGATTGGGATGTGCGCCAGGAAGGCCGCCAAAGACGCCTGTGTTCTAGTCGAATGGGCCCTGACGATTGGTGGTGGCGGGACCTTTGTTAGCTCATAATAGGTCTTTATGCAAGAGGTGATCGAGTTGGAAATCCTTGGCAAAGAAACCGGAAGGCCCTTCCTCCGCTCCACCATAGCGATGAAGAGCTGGGTCAATGTACAGAAGGGCTTGGTATGCTCCAAGTAAAAAGCCAAGGCCCTCCGGATGTCCAGCACGTGCAGATGCCCAGGAGCGGCTCTAGGCACCAGCAAAACAAGCTGCTGCCTAGGGCGGCAAAATATAGGGGGCGGCAAAAGGCTGGGGCTGGGGCCCCAGCTCATCCTGCCGCTGCGAGCCGAGGAGCGGCCTGTCCCCTGCAGCCGGGCAGGGCCGCGCTACCGGCTCCGCTTGGGGGAGAGGGGGGGCCCCTTACCGGTAGCGCGGCCCCGCCTGGCTGCAGGGGACGGGCCGCTCCTCCTCCGCTTGTTCCCCGGGTCCTAAACAGCCCGGCAGCAGCTTGCCTGGGGGGGGCGGGGCTGAGCCCCGCCCCGCTCCGAGCCGCGTGGTCAGGGGGCGGGGCTACAAGCTCCGGGCCGAGCGGAGGCAGCTGAGCTCAGCCTGGAGCTTGCGGCCCCGCCCCCTCCCCACGCGGCTCTGAGCGGGGAAGAGCTCAGCCCCCTCCGGAGCCATGCGGCTGCCGCGCGGTGAGCCGGGGGTGAGCAGCCGGGGCGGGGGTGGCTAAGGGGCAGGGAGTCCCGGGGGCAGGGAGGGGGCACAGGTTCTGTGGGGGGGGCGGTCAGGGGCCAGGGAAGGGGGGTTGGATTGGGGGGGTCTCAGGGAGGTGTTTGTCAGGCACCCCCTGACCCCATTACCCCCCAGGCCCAGCCCTGACCCCCAGCTCCAAGCCCAGCCCCTCTGAGGTGGGCACCCCCCTCACCCCATTTCCCCCACAGCCCTGACCCCCAGCTCCAAGCCCAGCCCCTAGGACCTGGGCACCCCCCCGGCCCCATCTCTGAGTAATTTTCACTAGTTATTTTTTACATTTCCAAATACATGTTACTATAGTATTGCAACTTTTTTTTATGGAAGGGGCCCCCAAAATTGCTTTGCCCTGAATCCTTTGGGCCAGATGCCTCTCCTCAGCAGTCTTGTGCGGCTTGGAACAGAACAGAGGCAGGAACATGTCCTGGCTCATGTGGAAGGAAGATTCCACCTTTGGCAGGAAGGCCGCAGCTGGACCTTCTCCTTATAAAACACCGTGTAAGGTGGTTCCGA
The DNA here is from genome assembly GCF_020497125.1 of Mauremys mutica. Taxonomy (NCBI): domain Eukaryota; kingdom Metazoa; phylum Chordata; order Testudines; family Geoemydidae; genus Mauremys; species Mauremys mutica. Next base: position 12,144,712 of record NC_059095.1, on the reverse strand, counting down.
GGTCAAAGCCTTAATCTCTGAGACTCGTCTTGCCGACGTCAACGCCACCAGGAAGGCGACATTCCAGGACAAGTAGGAAAAGGAGCAGGAGCCCAGCGGCTCACAAGGTGGGCTGGTGAGCCTGGAGAGGACCATTGCAGGACAGGGGCCCATCCCTGCGGGTAAAGCCTCTCGAGGCCCCTCAGGAACCTGACAGGCATGTTGTGAGAAAAGACCGACTGACCTTGGATCAGCTGGTGGAACGCGGAGATGGCCGCAAGGTGCACTCTGATGGAAGAATGCGCCAGACCCTGGGTCCTGAGCTGCAGTAAGTAGTAGAAGATGGACTGCACTGAACAACGCGAGGGAGAAATGCTGCGCTCCGATGCCCGGGGGAAAACTTTGTCCAGTTGGCCAGGTAAGATAGTATCATGGATGGCTTCCTACTTCCCAGGAGGACCTGCTGGACTTCCTCTGAGCAGGTACGTGCCTCTGGGTTCAGCCACGCAGCATCCATGCCGAGAGGTGTAAAGACTTGAGGCTGGAGTGTAGGAGCCGACCGTGATCCTGTGATAGCAGGTCCAGACGGTAGGGAAGGGGGCCAGGGAGAGGCCACCACCATGTCCATGAGTGTGCGGAACCAGTGCTGGCGAGGCCACACAGGGGTGATCACGATAACCGGTGCTTTGTCCCTCTTGGTCTTTACTAGGACCTGGCTGACAAGAGGATCTGAGGGAACACGTACATCAGACCCGTGGCTTGGGGACGAAGGCATCGGAGAAGGCGCCCTTGCTCAGGCCCTGCCGGGAGCACAACCAATGGCACTTTCTGTTTTGCCTGGTGGCAAACAGATCTATGTGGGGAGTTCCCCACCTCTGGAAGATCATGCAGGCCACCTCCAGGTGGAGCGACCACTCGTGGTGAGAGGAGAAATCCTGGCTGAGGTGATCCTCTAGGGTGTTCCTGATGCTGGGGAGGTGACCAGCTTCCAGATGGATGCCATGGTCAATGCAGAAATCCCAGAGACGGAGAGTCTCTTGGCAGAGAGCTGGTGAAGGTGCGCCTCCTCGCCTGTTCACGTACGCTAACTTTACAAGAACTCTGGTTCGTACCAATGAAGCCAAAGCAACGCTAGCAAGAGCAGCGGACGTGCCGTGCACCGTCACTGGCGGCAAGAAGGAACTGAGGGTCGGGGGAGCCGGCAGCGCCCCTTATACCGCGCCATACGGACACCTCTCTAGAGGGCGCCAGAGCTGCTCCCCTACAGATACTGCTGAGGGAAAAACTTCCAGCAGTGGTGCATGTGGTGAGCACACACATCTAATGTGGAATGGACATGAGCAAGCAGTCAAAGAAGAACCATTGTTTTGCTGCATTAAAGACAGAGATAATTGCAAGAGCCCCATTGGTCTGGTGCTAGGATACAGAGTAGGGCTGTACCCACAACGATGGTCCTTTCTATTCTGCCTGGTGCAGGGGGCATGAATAAGAACATAAGAATGGCCCTACTGGGTCAGACCAAGGGTCCATCTAGCCCAGTGTCCTGTTTTCCGACAGTGGCCAGTGCCAGGTGCCCCAGAGGGAATGAACAGAACAGGGAATTACCAAGTGATCCATCCCCTGTCGCCCATTCCCAGCTTCTGGCAAACAGAGACTAGGGACACCATCCCTGTCCATCCTGGCTAATAGCCATAGACAGACCAATCCTCCAGGAACTTATCTAGTTCTTTTTTGAACCCTGTTATGGTCTTGGCCCTCACAACGTCCTCTGGCAAGGAATTCCACAGATTGACTGTAAGTTGTGTGAAGAAATACTTCCTTTTGTTTGTCTTAAACCTGCTGCCTATTAATTTCATTTGGTGACCCCATGTTCTTGTGTTATGAGAAGGCGTAAATAACACTTCCTTATGTACTTTCTCCACACCCGTCATGATTTTATAGACCTCTAGCATATCCCCCTTAGTCGCCTCTTTTCCAAGTTGAAAAGTCCCAGTCTTATTAATCGCTCCTCATACAGAAGCCGTTCCATACCCCTAATCATTTTTGTTGCCCTTTTCTGAACCTTTTCCAATTCCAATATGTCTTTTTTGAGATGGGGCGACCACATCTGCACACGGTATTCAAGGTGTGGGTGTACCATGGATTTATATAGAGGCAACATGATATTTTCTGTCCTATTCTCTATCCCTTTTTTAATGATTCCCAGCATTCTGTTCACTTGTCTGACTGCTGCTGCACATTGAGTGGATGTTTTCAGAGAACTCTCCACAATGACTCCCAAGATCTCTCTTGAGTGGTAACCGCTAATTTAGACCCCATCATTTGATATGCATCTCTTGGAGGGGGTGCTGGCAGAGGGCTGAAGCTGTGGAGGACGGGAATGAGCAGTTTGGGGGAGAGGGGGAAGGGTTGTAAAAGGTGTAGGGGACATGCCAGAATTAGATGCTGTGTAGGAGGAAGAAGGAATGCTGCTGGGACTGGTTCAGTGACCTGAGACTGATGTTCTTGATTTTTTAAACGTGTCCAGGGCGCCCAGCATTTTGGATGGTTGGGGAGCAGGGGGCATGCCCCTTGGCGTGCAGTTCAAAGTAAATACATGTCAGGGTGCCATCTGCATCAGGACACTGTGTATCCTACACTCCCTTCTTCATACCAGACATGGGGGCCACAGATCTTAGATTACTGGGTTCTGTTCCCAGCACCGCCACCAACTCCCACGGTCAATTTTTTTTTTTTTAAAATAATGGAGATATCCTATCCCCTAGAACTGGAAGGGACCCCAAAGGGTCATTGAGTCCAGCCCACTGCCTTTATTAGTAGGACCAAGTATTGATTCCCCCTCCCTAAGTGGCCCCCTCAAGGATTGAACTCACACCCCTGGGTTTAGCAGGCCAGTGCTCAAACCACTGAGCCATCCCTCCCCTTAAGTACAGCACAGGGCAGCTCGGAGCTGTTTTATCCATCTGTGAAATGAGGTGAACTCTTACCTCATCACAGCGCTTGTGGATAGATTTTGTGCAAATAAACCATTGAGCCCTTTCCCAGAAAGTTGCTAGAAGCATCTCAAGTCTGCATGGGAGGGAACTGCCCCCTCTCTCTCTCTCACTCACACACACACCATTTGCAGTTAGAAGCAGGGTCTGGGGGTGTTTAAAGAAATAGCTTTGAGAAGATACAAGTGGCTGAACTAGGGTTATAGGGCTGGAGGCTGGACTGTGTTTTGCAGGCGGTCAGACGAGATGATCAGAAAAGTCCCTTCTGGCTTTGAAATCTAAGAATCGCAGCTCGTTGTAGTATCCTTCTCCCGCCCCACGTGTACGCTATGGCTTCAGGGCAAGAAAAAGTTCCTTGTAGCTGGGAGAGCCCAGGGCAGCTGCTCTTCGGCCTGGCTTAGTGGGCAGGAGGCTAGAAATTGTGCACCCGCTTTCAGGGTGAAGATGGGCACCTGGTGGAAGCTGAACCAGTTGCCCCAGGATAATCTAGGCTGAAATTCTGGGCTGTTCCCTTAGAACTGGCAGGGAGAGCCCAAAGCACCTGCTCCCCGTCCTGGCCTGGGGCAGGCTGTTCTGCTGTAGGGCAGGAGCTCTCCTGTTCGCTAACAGCTCCTGCACTGAAGCACCTTTTAGGGCCCTCACAGAAGGCTGCAGAAATAGCTCAACCCCCAGAGCTGGTTGTGGCATTTCCACAGGGGTGACCTGCTGACAGGAAAGGCCTTTTTCACACAGAGCGATTGGGTGGGGAAACGTTCCGTGTTGCCAGTTTGGCTTGGCCAGCAGGAAAATCGACACGGCCCTGCCAGCCTGCAAGGCGCTTGTTGGCTTCACTTTCAGCCTGCCCAAAGAGTGAACTTGACAAGAGCCTTGGAGGCGGGCACCCAGCCAGCTGAACAATTCCAGTTTGGGTCCTTTTTGAAATAGAATTTTTTGGAATTTTGGGCTTGTGAAAAAGTTGGAGGTTTTTGCTTTTCCTCTTGAATTGCATAAATATTTTACCAGAGTCTCCACATTTCCCACAGGCTGGAAATTCCCTTTTCCAGGCAGCTCTTCTCACAAGCTGCACACAAGTGCGACAGGCCGACCGCTGCAAACCATGACAGACACCTGGCTGGCCGAAGCCTGGTCTTTCTTCATGCAGATTCTGAAGGTGACCAACATCCTTCTGCCCCCAGCACCCTTCTCTGCTGGGCAGGCTCTGACATGGGTGCCTTAACTGTGCCATAGGTACCAGCTGCAAGGTAACTGCTACTCGGCAATATCAGCCCCTCTCTGCCCCCCGAGGCACCCGTCTCCTACAGCTGGACCATCTCCAGCAGCCTTTGCTGAGAGCAGCAGGCCGGCCCTGGCTAGTGTAGTGGGTGAACCGGGGCAGGAATAGGAAGAGAGATGGACAAGCCCTTGGGAACTGCAGCATGGGGGACGCCTCCACTGCTCAGAACGTGTCGAGCTTTTTTGGGCCCAGTGGGCAAGGCTGGAGGATGTGTCACTATAAGCCATTGACTCCGGGCCGGGACGAGCCAGTCAAACCTCCCTCCAGGCCCAGTATGTGCTGGCTGGTGCTGCACAAGCAAGAGGTGCCCTCCTTGAAATGACAAACTGGGCCCATGCACCGTTCTAGCTGGTGGCCAGTAGGGAAGTCTGCGTCTATCGCCCCTTTTAGGCACTACACGAGACAGAGTTGATGGGGAGTCGTGGTCGACACCATTTCCCCTCTCCAGAGAGGGAGTTTCAGGCCGCGGTTGAACACGCAGCAGTGGCCGGCTTAGCCGGCTTTCCACAAAGTGCTCGGAGACCCGTGCAGCGAGACCGGCGCTACCGCAGGAGAACTTGTGGTGTTTCCCAAGGGTCAGTCCTAGGACCAATCCCATTCAACGTATTCATAAATGATCTGGACAAAGGGGTAAACAGTGAGGTGGCAAAGTTTGCAGATGACACTAAACTGCTCAAGATAGTTAGGACCAAAGCAGACTGTGAAGAACTTCAAAAAGATCTCACACAACTAAGTGATTGGGCAACAAACTGGCAAATGAAATTTAATGTGGATACATGTAAAGTAATGCACATTGGAAAAAATAACCCCAACTATACATATAATATGATGGGGGCTAATTTAGCTACAAAAAAAATCAGGAAAAAGATTAATTTTTTTTTAAATTTAAATAATGGAGATATCCTATCTCCTAGAACTGGAAGGGACCCTGAAAGGTCATTGAGTCCAGCCCCCTGCCTTCACTAGCAGGACCAAGTACTGATTTTTGCCCCAGATCCCTAAGTGGCCCCCTCAAGGGTTGAACTTGCAACCCTGGATTTAGCAGGCCAATGCTCAAACCACTGAGCTACCCTGCCCCCCTTGGAGTCATTGTGGATAGTTCTCTGAAGATGTCCACGCAGTGTGCAGAGGTGGTCAAAAAAGCAAACAGGATGTTAGGAATCATAAAAAGGGGATAGAGAATAAGACTGAGAATATCTTATTTCCCTTGTATAAATCCATGGTACGCCCACACCTCGAATACTGCGTATAGATGTGGTCTCCTCATCTCAAAAAAGATATACTGGCACTAGAAAAGGTTCAGAGAAGGCCAACTAAAATGATTAGGGGTTTGGAGAGGGTCCCATATGAGGAGAGATTAAAGAGGCTAGGACTTTTCAGCGTGGAAAAGGGGAGACTAAGGGGGGATATGATAAAGGTATATAAAATCATGAGTGATGTGGAGAAAGTAGATAAGGAAAAGTTATTTACTTATTCCCATAATACAAGAACTAGGGGTCACCAAATGAAATTAATAGGCAGCAGGTTTAAAAGAAATAAAAGGAAGTTCTTCTTCACGCAGCGCACAGTCAACTTGTAGAACTCCTTACCTGAGGAGGTTGTGAAGACTAGGACTATAATAGAGTTTAAAAGAGAACTGGATAAATTCATGGAGGTTAAGTCCATAAATGGCTATTAGCCAGGATGGGTAAGGAATGGTGTCCCTAGCCTCTGTTTGTCAAAGGGTGGAGATGGATGGCAGGAGAGAGATCACTTGATCATTGCCTGTTAGGTTCACTCCCTCTGGGGCACCTGGCATCGGCCACTGTCAGCAGACAGGATACTGGGCTAGATGGACCTTTGGTCTGACCTAGTACGGCTGTTCTTATGTTCTAATCGCAGAAGCAATGTTACGTAACTGGCGTGTAGTTTGTCAAAACTGGGGTTTGGCAAAGAAAAGAGAGTCAACACGCACATGCTGTCTGAATGGTTTTGGAAAGCCAGAGCTTGAAACGGAGCCTGCCGTTCTTTGAACAAACTCCACGGGCAGGCATGCAGTAAGAGTGGTCACTGTTCGGTTGCAGCATGCCAGTGTTTCTCTGTAGAGTCAAAGTGATGTAACAGGTAATACTATGACCTCGCAGAGAGTAGCACGCCGGAGAGACAGTACATTCATATATAGTAAAAAGTCTTTATTAAGAAGTCAAAAAATAAAACTCTTGATACAATTTTCATAACCGTCAAGTCAGCTCAGCAAATATATAATCAGTACTTTAGCCATGTAAGGTTAAAGGTCCGTTATTTTCTTTTAAAATAAAATATATTTTAGTTCTTAAAATTTATTCAATAAAGTACATATTTTTCTATAAATTCCCTACATATACATAAGAGGTAAAAAATAAAAAAATAAAACTAAACAGAACAAAAAGGCAATCAAAATCTTTTTTTGCGACATGACGTGCTTAACTGTGCCCCGAACTGTCCCACACCTCTTCTCTTCCCCAGTCCTCCCACCCAATCCCAGCCAAGACACCTGTCCTTTTCAATGCATCGTGGGCAGCTTTCACATTGGCAAAATAGAAGATAAAACTGTGTTACCAAAAAAAATATAGATATATTTATAGAACCGTCAAGAACTGTCCAAAAAAAAAAATAACTACATACAAAAAAACCAAAAAATTATAATAATAATAATAATAAAATGCTTTTAAAAAAATAAAGACAACCCTTGTGTGTCCTAAAATAAAAAGTGCAACCGGACCTTTTCTTTCTGTTTATTTCACTTTGCAAACTGAATACTGTTATTTGGAAAGAACTGTTGAAGAACAGCTGCTCGTTCTCCTCCCCAGCCTCCACATCTGGGTTCGGAGTTAAAGCTATTCTGTAAACATTTGATTTTTTTTCTCCCTTTTGCAATGTCACGCCCCTCTTTCCTGTCATTTTCCTCGTCCCGTCTTCCCCCTCCCACCCCGTGATCTTCCTCTCCAGCTTTCTACCCAGCAAGAAACATCGTCTTTCACCCTCCCCACCCACAGTCCCAATCCAATCCCTTAAATAAAAAGGTTGATTTAAACAGTTAAAAGTTCTTAAAAAGCTGTGTTGTAGGGAGAGGGGTGGGGGTGGCGGCCCATCCGATGGGACTCCGGATGGACAGCTAGGAGAAGATGTGGATGGCTTGAGTGGCCGGGGTGTGGCAGGCAGGGCACTCCGGCTCGGCTTTGCCGCAGATGCGGATGGCGCACTCCATGCAGAAGAGGTTGTGGCCGCAGGGCACGAGGGCAGCGATGACCTCACTTTCGAAACACACCATGCACTCCCGGGAGCTCTTCCGGTGCCCGTCAGAGCTGCTGGAATCCGTGGGGGAGCCTGAGGTGCCAGAGATGCTGCCCGGCAGGGAGGAGGAGGAGGAATAGCCTGTGCTGTTGGAGAAGGAGGAGAGTGAGCCCTGGGTGGGCAGCCAGGACAGGGTGCTGACCGGGTCGCTCTGGATGCGGCGGGCTAGGGGGTGGTCCAGGGCGACGCTGCTCTCCGGGAGGGTGGGGGAGTGCCGGGGCGTGGCCGTCCTGCTGATGCTGCTGTTACGTCTCTGCGAGCCGTTGATGGAGGAGCAGCTGCTGAAGGCCTGCAGGGGGTTGGAGCGCTCGAAGGGAGACCAGATGGTGGTGGGCGTGGTGAGGTCCAGGGCCAGGAAATCGAAGCCGAAGTCAGAGTCTTCGGAGCTGAGCGGCGGCGGCGCCTGGGACTCGCTGAAGTTGAAGCCGTTGCTGGTGTTGTACGGGCTGGTTGGGCTGGCGTCGGCCACCCGGCCGCTGTAGTAGGACTCGGTGGAGGTGCTGCCCAGGGAGCTCAGGCTGTCGTTGCGAAGGCCGGACGAGGGCCTGCGGGCAGGGTTGGGGGCTTTGGCCCAGAGGCTGGCCGTGCTGCCCAGCAGGTCGAGGCAGACGTCGGTGCCATTGGAGTGGAAGTCGTTGTCTGCGCTGACGTCAATGAAGGAGCCTGTCCTCATGGTGATGTGGGCTTCAATCTCCTCCCGGGCCCGGTCCACGTTCTCGGGCATCCCCGTCACCTCGAAGACAGGCTCTTTGTCTCGGCTGGGCGTGACAATGTACGTGTGCGTCTGCTGCTGGATCCTCTTGATGGTGGCCCCCTTGGGCCCGACCACCAGGCCCACCACCCGGTAGGGGACTCTCACCTGGATGGTGGTCTGCCCTGGCAGGTTGGGGGGACCCTGCACAGTTCCCGTCAGGCCGCTGACCTTGTTGCGAGTTGCTCGGATCATGGAGAAGTGTTCAGCAGCTGAGAGGATCTCCCTCTTGGCCATTTCCACATCCTCTTTCCTCCCGGTCACGATGAAGATGGGCTCCTCCCCTCTGACTGGCGTCTTGATGTAGGTGTTGGTTTTCGCACGCAGGGCTTTGATCTTACAGCCTGGAATGCAAAGGAGACAGAAAAGCGACACATGTTAAGTCCCAGGTTGAAGCTGGGAACCAAGCACACCCTGCTGCCCGTGTTGTAAAGAGGGCCGGGAAGCCAACAGACCTGAGACAATGCAGTCGTTTCACTAAATTCACACTTACGAGGAAACCTTCCGAGAGGGGAGGCCTCACGCTTCGCAGGCAGGAAGTTACACCTGAGTTCTGGTGAATGGTATGGGCTAGCGTGAAACACGCAGACCTGCTGAACCCCCGTCGCCATGTCCGCTGGGGCAGGACCTTGGGACCCCAACCAGGGATCAGGGCCCCATCGTGCAAACACGACACAGATGGTCCCTGCCCCAGAGAGCTCCTTATCAAGGACTGAGACAACATGCAACAGGTGAACACAGAGGCAAAAGGGGAGCACCCTTGGCGGAGAGGCGAGGGCAAGTCAAGGGGACAGAGACAGACACGCTCGCCCAAGTTAATAGTTACAGCAGCCCTAGGTGGTGGCCTTCCCCCTCGGAGATGGATTGGAAGGAAGTGGCGGAGGAAGCAGGCACAGGAGTTACTTTCAGCTCAGCAGCGGGTTCGAGACGGTGCAGAGACGTGACCCTTTTGGGTTTTTAAAATCCCAAATGCTTCCTTGATTTGGAGCCGGAGAATGTCTTCCCGGAGCTCAGGAGGCAGCAAACTAAGTGAGAGCAGCCTGCGACATGGAGAGCTGAAATGCCCCTGACCCATGAGCAAAGGACGGGGGTGAGGGTGTTTGTCTAAACAGAAACCAGGCAGGCTGAACAGAAGAGGACCCCCTCTCCCCCCCCCCCCGCCCTCTCTCTGCCATGCCCATCTTTTATTTCTTCAGTTCCCCTTACGAGCAGGTGTATCACGGTTAGCCTCTCCACTGAGCCCCCCTGTCCAGACACACAGACAGGGGGAATTTCTTCCCTTCTTCCTTTGCCTGGAGGAAGAATTCAAATGGAGGACAGGGAACGTGTCCACTAGGAGTCCCAGAGGGGCTGAATTAAGGACCTATTTATGCAGCTCTGGCTCGAAGGTCTCTGGGACAGGCCGAGTGATCTAACCCAGTGGTTCTCAAGCAGGGGGACGCGCACCCCTGGGGGTAGGCAGAGCTCTTCCAGGGGGTCCATCAACTCCTCTAGAGATTTGCCTCGTTTTACAACAGGCTACGCAAAAAGCACTAGCGAAGTCAGTACAGACTAAAATCATCCAGACAATGACCTACTTACACTGCTCTCTATACTACACGCTGAAATGTAAGTACAACATTTATATTCCAATTGGTTTATTTTATAATTATAGGGTAAAAAGGAGAAAGGAAACAATTTTTCCGGAATCGTCGCTGTGGCACTTGTGTATTTTTAGGTCGGATTTTGTGAGCAAGTCGTGGTGAAACTTGGGAGGCCGCAAGATAAATCAGACTCCTGAAAGGGGGACAGTCGTCTGGAGAGGCCGAGAGCCGCTGGCCTAGTGGATGGGGCGTCGACCTAGGACTCAGACCTGTTACTCCCAGCTCTGCCACCAACCTGCTACGTGACCTTGGATAAGTTACTTTCCTGCTCTGTGCCTCTGTTTCCCCTCCCACCTGTCTGTCTTGTCTATTTAGACCGGGAGCTCTTCGTCGCTCACTCCGTGTGTGCGGAGCGTCTAGCCCAAAGGGGCCTTGATATCAGCTGGGGCCTCCAGAGGCTACTGGAATACAGCCAGTAACTCCCCTAACGCCGATCAGAACCCTCTCGGGGGATACGTTTCCGGTAGCTACAGTCCCACTCTGCCCGATTTGTGTTCGCTCCACTTGCGCTCTCATAACTTTCTGTAACAAAACTGACACAAGTGAGACATTCTAAATCTAGAGACCAGGCTTGTTTCCTGCCCTTCGTTCCCAATCACGAAGGCAGAGGCGCCCACATCCTCTCTGCCTGCCCAAGCTTTGGTTTCACCCAAACATTAGTAAATCACCTGTACTGCGGCAGCACCTAGCAGCCCGGCATGGGCCAGGACCCCATCATGCCAGGCCCTGTACAAACACACAACAAAAAGACAGTCCAAGAGAATCACAAGTAAATACTGATAACACCATGAGATATGCTAGAAGGACCCTGGTCAGGCAGGTTATCAACCTAGCTAAGGCACATGTCCCCCACATCACTGCAGTGACAGCGCTTCTCACAATCTGCAAGGCATTTGTCATCACAGAACCCATGTGCATCAGGGCAGTGCTATTATACCCATTATAGAGGTGGGAAACTGAGGCAGAGAGACACTGACATGCCTGAGATCATACAGACAGTCTGTGGTGGAGCAGGGGCTTGAACATGGCTCTCCCAAGTCCCAGGTTGGAGCCCTAACCACTGGACCAGGCCCCAGGTTTAGGCTTTGTAGAACCGTAGTAATCTGCACATAAAATGGGTCTCCTTTCACCACATCCCCACAGAGAGGCTGCAGTCAGGTCATGGCCGCTTTTAGGAAGTATACCTCAGCACACTGACAAGGACATTAAGTGTCAGAAAACTGAAACTGAAAATTATCAAAATGAGCAAGCAGAGTGCCAAATCCTTGCTTTTTGATCCCGTTCATTCATCACTTACAAAATTCAGCCAGTCGTTCACAAAAGGGGTCTCCTGGTCATTCGTGTGAATGACTGGGGCTTGGCCCTATCAAACAGGAGCTCTCTCACCGTGGTTAAATACGTTCAACTCTGAAGAAGCCAACAAGAGAAACGAGTTACATTTGAAACAGGAGCATCAAGGTGTCACTAAAGCCCGGGACCCGACCAGCTGTTCTGAGCTTGGGGCCCAGATATAGTCTATGGAGGATGAGAAAGGAGTGGGGAAGTATTTTAAAAAGCCCCAAGAAGACTCCCCGGCTGTGGAGATCATGCACAGAACCTAGACTGAGAAGCCCATCAATGGCCAATCAAGGAGGCCATATTGGGCGGCGGCGATGCTTTCCCAAAGCCCACAGCATGACAAAGCCCCAGGATGACAACTGTGGGGAACAGCTTTGCTCAGTGTAGCGGACAACTGCATTTCTCTGGCCCACTGGGACTCTCTAACATCAGCTCATCTGTGTGGGGGCCAGAACTTTCTCGGGGGCTGGTCCGAGACTGTGGAATGAACTTCCTCCAGGAACTAAGGAACGTCACAAACCTTCCACTCCCAGTGCTGGGTGCATTTCTTTGACCTGGCTTCTCTAACATAAAGAGAGAGCAACATGTGTATTTAAAAAAAAAAAGCGGGGTGGGGGGCGGTGGCTAAAATTCTACCAGAACAAAACACGATCCTGGACACACTTCTCCTCCTGCGGAGAGAAGGAAAGAAACAACGTGTGACGTGTATGGTCAGGGCGCATAATGCACAACTGGAAGGCGCTCGGATACTGCGGTGATGAGCATGGTACGACTACGCTCCTCTGGCACATCTGTGTATAAAACAGAACAGGAAGCTTCATTCTAAGCCCGTCTGCATGAAGGATATTCAGACTGGTGTGACCACACGGATGCAGTTACACTGATACAACCTTTCTGACCTACGCAGGGCTGAGCCGGCACAGCAGGGCTTATGCCGGTGCTACACCAAAGGTGCTTCGGCAGAGAGAGTGACCCCTACTTGGTGCTGGTGCAATGTGCCAACGTTAGGGGTTTGCATCAGGAGAACTAAATCAAGAGAATTTACACTGGAGCTAGTTTTTCGTGTAGACAAGACCTCAGTCAAGACTCTGTGGTACAAGCCACAGTGGGGATCTCTCCTATAGCTGGGGTGAGTAAGGAAAGAGACGTATGCCACTCTCTTGAGCCTCCTCCATCAGGGTAAGAGCTAAAATACAGTTACTCCCCATGGAGACCCGGTGACTGCACTGGGATTCCACATGGCAGTAATTATACGGCAGATGGGAGCCTCTGAAAGGATTGTGGCCTAAGATCTTGACTGTATTAAAGCACCAGAAAGACTGAATTTTGCTGGAGGGAATGTAAAGGGGATTCTGTATTGAGGCTGGCTGTTCTCTCGGTCTCTCTAAGTTCCAGCTGGCACTGCCCAGAGTCACCAACCCGCTCCCCTAAGTCTTGGAGTGGAGCAGACAAGAAGGGGTGTTGGCTCCACTACAGCTCTGTTGTTCCAGGTGCTATAAAAGACAGCAAATAAAGCAGAGAAGCAAACCTGCTCCCTGCAGAGAATTTAGCTCTTCGGTTGGCAACATGTAGATTTGGGGGCAGGAGCCCAAAGTCACTTGCGTGCCTAAGGTACATTCCAGCCCTGGCCTGTGGCTACGTCTGCTCAGCGTGACCTATAGCCGATCCCCACATTACAGCCGAGTTAACGCTGGTTTCAGCACAAGTTCAGGATTAGATGCAGCTGACTGCCTGCGAGTTATGGCTATGCCAGGCTCCTTCCCCCTCACATCCCCCTCGGGAGGGCTTGGTATGTCAGCTGCTGCACACAGCAGGGGGCTGACGCTTGGCATGTCGGGGTTTTCCACACCCACCCAGATGTGAATTTTGGGGGGGGGGGGAGCAGACGGGAGTGAGGTGAAAGAAACCCCAACAAACAGATGCAGCTGGATTTTACCTATGGAAGCTGCTCAATCAGGGAGCCGACTAGCCGATGACACTCCCTGATAAAAGGAGTGAAGATTAATTGCACGGGGGCCCTGTTAGAGAGCCCCTCGAAACGGCGCTCTCTCTCTCACACGGCACGCCAGGTGTGGTCAGCCAGAATGGCCACAGGGCTAGGTTTCTGGGCTCAGACCGGAGGACACACCTGAGCTCATCCCCTCTCGCAGCCCACTGGACTCCGTCTGCCGGCCTCTGGGAGGCACCATAAGAATCAAAGCGCCGCACCATGGTCAGAACATGCAGGAAGTTGAATGTCAATTGAAAAGCGTTTGTCTCTTCTGTTGGTGGGGGGCCTTTTTTGGCACTAATTTAGGGCAACAACTGCGTGGGTGTATTTATGGCTAGGGGCTGTAGGGACACGACCCATTTAGTAGCCTGCTGGGTGGGTATATTTATGGGTTGGTCAGTGCGGCCAGGTTTAGTCTGCTTAAGTGGGTCTGGGAGGCTGGGACTCCTGAATTACCAGCCTGGCGGTGTCACTGACGGGCTGTCTCTCCTGCAGCCAGCCATTTCCTGCTCTGGGTCCCAGTTCCCCCATCTGTGAGATGAGGGTAACACTCTGGGTGTGGAGATGGACCATCAGGCCTACAAGCAGCTCCTTTAACCTGAAGATCTCAAAGCAGTTGCCACCATGGCAGATGTTCTCCCCAGTTTATTGATGGTGAAAGAAAGGAGCAGACAGGTTAAGAGACTGCCCAAAGTCACACAGCAAATAAGTGGCAGAGTTAGGAACAGAACCCAGGTTGCCTGACTCATTGTCCCATTTTGGGACCACTTGATAACGCTGCCTTCAAGAGGCATGGCTGGCAGAGCGCTAACTCAGGGCTGAGGATCCTTCGTCACTCCTGGGTTTGGAGGAAGACTCACGTCTCCGGCACTCTCGAGTAACGTGCTCATTCGAATCTCACCGTGTATAGGAAACCGCTCAATCCCGTGCAATGAGAGGTTGGGGGGACCGGCACAAAGCCTGCAATGAAAGGGAGACTTCTGCCTTTCTCGCTGGCCCCAGGAAATAAAAATAAAATAAAATAATTGGAGATATACCAATCTCCTAGAACTGGAAGGGACCTTGAAAGGTCATCGAGTCCAACCCCCTGCCTTCACTAGCAGGACCAATTTTTGCCCCAGATCCCTAAGTGGCCCCCTCAAGGATTGAACTCACAACCCTGGGTTTAGCAGGCCAATGCTCAAACCACTGAGCTATCCCTCCCCCGAGAACTACATACACTCCTAGGAGTCAGTCCGCAGCAATGTTGTGAGACAGCTATGCATTGACAGGGAAATGAGCCTACCACGTCAAGATGGCTGCTGCACCTGTACAGTAACTCTGCTTCAAATGCATCCATCGCATTGATAAAAATCCATCTACACTTCTAGGCTGACGTGACGCTGGCCACACGTTACACTGAAGGACATTTTCTACCCACCTTCAAGTCTCATTACGCTAATGATCTTGCCAGGGTTCTCTCTCCACACAATTTCCCTTGACTCTGCCTTCATCAGGTAAAGGATGCAACTCAAACAGATGGCCAGGAAATGAAATGCAGTAGCAAAAAAGAGAAAAGCTCTGGGACTTGATCCCCTAGAAACAGGGGAGCGCAGAGTTCACACACACAGAGCTTCAGGCCAGGAATTTCAGTAAGAACTTTTCAAATCCCAAACTATTAATGGTCTCACTGCACCCTTTAGTACGGAGCTGATCCGAAATGTAAAAGGGGAGATGCATCCCGGCTGTCACGCCACTGAAGCTACACCAGGGTAAATCTGGCCCAAAATAACTGAATCACTTCCTTCATTCAGCAGAGATCAGGATTCTGGGGTCTCCTGGCAAGAGCTATCAGCTGAGTGGCACAAGGGCAGGCAGGCAGTAGTCACCCCCTGCTCTGTTCACACCTGTAAGGCACCTAAGAACCTGGTTTGCAGAGGTGCTGAATACCCCCCAGCTCCTGCCAAAGCCGACTGAAGCCATGAGGGTTCCAAATCAGGCCCCAGGTCTTTGATCAGCAACACTGGATTTAGTTGGGGTTGGTCCTGCTTTGAGCAGGGTGTGGGACTAGGTGACCTCCTGAGGTCTCTTCCAACCCTGATCTTCTATGATTCACTTTTCACCCTTTACGCTGCCTGCTTTCCATAAGCAAAGCCTGATGTGAACGGGATAGCACACCTGTCAGTAAGGCCGGCAATGTTATTTTAACAGTGTGTATTTTATATATACAGCACGCTCATTGCATTCCTCTCCTATGAAATACAGGGCTGGTTCTTCACCACCGAGCACCTCGTGCAGCCGCGTGTGCAAGTGTGTGTAAAGTACTGCCATTAGGATCTGGCAGCACTTTACATTTGCTTGGCACAGGTGGAAGTGACAGCAGGGAAGAATCGGGCTCACAGTCAATGCAGGGTTAAAGCGGATACTGTAAAGGAAGGAAGCCTGGTGGATGTGCAGTGGGGCTCGGAGTCCAGTGCATGCTCCTCTGGAGATGATCCTCACACCTGGGATTTGAAACATTTCCCTTAAAAACCTCTCGTGTTTCTTGGGAGCATTAAAAAAAAAAATCAGGAGCTTCTGAAAGGTTTAGTGAGGTCCAAAGTCCAAAATGGCAGCCACTGGTGCAAGAGGGCTGCTGTATTCCCATGTGCTGGCCATGCTCCCAGTAATGCTTTGCAGCCTGGCATCAAAGGGCTGCCTATTATTCTGGCCCAGGAACAGTGCCATTCCTCACTTCTTGTTACGCCAGCCTCCAGCACGCGCACTGCACCAATGGGGGGCTTATATTGTGAGGCCATTGAAACAGATGCTATAGCTGGGCTTCCTTTGGGTGCAGAACAGAGGGGAGAGTTCATACAACTGCTCCAAAATAAAACCAAACTCTGCTCCTCTGGCTAAGGCAGAAGCCCTCAGCATGAGAGGTTTCATGCTGAGATCAGTAGGAAAACCCACCCTCTTTGAACAGGTACAATGTACCTGAACTTCCATCACCACCAAGGTAAATCCCAAAGGGGGACAGCCGCTTCACAAATCAAGCACCACCCAGATCCATCTCTAGTTAATGCCTTAAGAAATACCCTTCTCTGAATAATTCTAGTGGCCACCGGATGACACCGTTGCTGCATGGGGGAAGCATCTAATCCCCAGGGCAATTCAATACGAGCTGGGGAAAGGCTACTCTTTAGTGCCGTAGGGGTTACAGGGTGGGGGGCAGGTCTGCTGACGTGCTGAGCACCCACAGATTCATTTTAAGGCCAGAAGGGACCATTATGACCATCTGTGTAGCACAACCCAAGGTTACCAGCATCATCCCCCTTTTACAGATCACATGCTGAGGTGGGGAGGGATGAAATGAACCCAGGACCTCTGCAATGGGAGATGAGGGCGATACCCCTAGAACACGTAGGGGCAGCGCTGTTACATTCTCGTCACACACCCTGTGCACACCCTGGAAACCGAGGCCGCAAACAGCAGACCGAATCGGGATAATCCGGATCCTGGTTACAGTGGGAATGGAGCAGTATTTGTTGGTCCTTCATGTTCCCTTCTTCAACTCATTGGTTCATCTCATGGCTGAGGCCTGGCAAGATGTAAAGCCGACAACAATTTCCAACTGTTTCAGGAAAGGCAAATTTGTTGTGCCTGTGGAAGGTGGGTGAGACGAGGATGTCGAAGAGTCTGTCGACCCCCCTGAATGATGTCCCACTTCCAGTCAACGTGGAAAAAGCGGATTTAGTAGCTGCTGTGGCTGAGGATTTGCTCACGTTCGGAGAGCTGCTCAATGAGGAATTACTGAGCTGCAGCTGCTGCAAGGCCAGAGAAACGAGCCTGTGTTGATGAAACGTATCATAATCAAGAGGCTAATCAAGAGAGTGAGGATGGTTTTGAGGACGTTCCACCTCCAACCAACTCTAAGCTGTTGAAGGTTTTGAACAAACTTTGGCACTTTTTGCAGCTAGGGGGACTACGTGACAGGGTCCAGAGGTGTCTTGGGGACACTGAATTCCATCTTCAAATCAAAATTGTGACTGAGAAGAAGCAGAGCAAATTCTTTCACCTGAAGTGAGTTTATCCATTCATAATTAATTTACAAGTGGATACTGTATGAACAGAATGCATTTGGATGTGAAATAATACTTTAATTTAGGTTATTACAGTATTATTTATTTGCTTAGCAGACGCCCTTATCCAGGGTGACGTACAGGGCATACGAAGTATTACAGGTAAGTGCAAATATAAAAAAATGTTTACAAGTAAGAGCAAAGAGGCTGTGTTTGTTATCAGGGTCCATGTTTGATGGTTCTCAAAACATGATACTTTTATAATGTTAACTCAATGAATACCACTTTATTGCTACAATATGTTAGCAGGCTACAAATGCAGAACAGCGCACATGTTAAAATGTACAGTATGGACACTAATGCAATACTGGAGCAATAACAAGCATACATTGCATTGTTGCAATTACAGATAGTTAATGAGTACTGGAGCTATTTTACGTCTCAGAAAAAGCAGGCTGCCTTTGGTCAGATGAAACGCCCCATAACAGCAACAGCTGCTTAGGAGCAACACAGCAAAAAGGAATGAGTATGTTGCTACTAGCGAGTCTCTTCTGTAGTGCTTAACAAGATGGGTCCAGCTACAATGGTACCACCCTTTACTGTGGCTGCGGTTCTACTGGTATCAAAGCTATTCCCGTATAGCTTATGCCTGTATGGGAAGGGGAATAAGCCACATCAGTACTAGGCATCTTTAAACAAACAGAACTGCAGCCACACAGGGCATTACCAGTATAATGACACTGGTGAAATAAACCCCACTCCGAACGGACACCGTTATAGCCGTGTAAAATCTGTGTGCAGCCCAGGCCTTAGATTCCAATGGAGCTTAAGAACGTGCTTCAGTGCTTTGCTGAATCAGGCCCTTAGTAAATGGCCAGAGAAGAGTTTCAGAGGGCGCTCGCCCAGTGCAGAGGGTCAGCTGCTAAGGTGCCTGCCACAGCAGGAGGTGAATGGCTGGCTTGGACATAGAGACTGAGCGGCTTGTAATTTACAAGTTGCAAGGGCAGATCCAACCTGAAAAAAATAGACAACAGAAACCTGTACAAACATGTATTTAAGTAACAGCCAGAAACCAAGCCACGCTGGGGACCGAGACTACACTGCAGTACACACAGCGCTGGGCAATGGGAAACGGTGCAGCACACTAAGGAATCCCGACCCGGCACACAAAGGATGCCGTATCCTATGCAGAGACAGTTACTAGGTGGCAGCTGGGATGTCAGGGAGAGCACCAGTATCTGGAAGGGGTCTTTGTTCACTAAGGATGGAACAGGGCAGCCGAGCTGTGAAGAGGGCAAGGGCTGGAAATCGGAGCACTGGGGCAGGGGAGGAAGGGATGCAGACGGGCGGGACAGCCCCAGAGAGCTAGGACAGAGGGAAGCCGTACTGTCTGGAGAAACCACTGGGGAGGGAGCGGTGACGAAATGGCTGAATGGCAGGCCTGGCGGTGCCAAGCAGGGAGAGCTGTAGAGGAGCCAGTAATGTTCCCAAAGGTGGTGGTGTGGCTACACTTAGTATTTACTATTTGTATTTGCAGGGCACCTAAGAGCCCTAGTCATGGCCCAGGATCCTGATGTGCGGGGTGCTGTACAAAGCCACTCCCTGGCTCAGAGAGCTGGGTACGATGAGCCGCGTTGCTGGACGGGATTAACACGGAACAAGGCTGTGCTGCTTGGTTACGTTTCACTTCAGGGTCCTAAAAGAAAACATTCAGTCCTGACTTAGGCCTCGATGGGGACAGCATGTCAACAGGTGCTTAACTTTAAGCACGTGCTCTAGTGCCTCTGAGTATCAAGCGCGTGCGGTCCTGGACCGCGAGGCTTTTCTCAGTGCAGGCCGGGGGGCGATGGGGGAAGGTGGCTATAGCTGTATTTACACCAAGTGTCCAAGCTTGGCCCCCGCCCACATCTCCACCCAGCAAAGGCGGCTCGATAGACTGGTTTAAATGGGATCCTCCTCTTGAAATCCTCCCTTCCAAGCCCCAGTCACCTGCTGACATTTATACTCTGCTGTTTGGCCAGATTCCTCCGTGTCATTTTAAACAGGCGTGTGGCTCTCTCCACGGCCCCTCCTGCAGTGCTGCAGGGACAGAACGGCCACGTTTCAATAGCAGGCACATACGTCGTGATAATCATCTTCCGCTCACACTCTGCCTTTCATCCCTGAGGGATCATGATGCGCTTTAGAGGGAGACGCTAATGTACAGAACCACACACAGGAATCGCAGAAGCCACTTATGAACTGCACCCACCTCTGGGGTGGAAATGGCGCGTTGCTGTGCACTGTTAAGAAGTTACCATCCATTTAGGACAGGAAGTGACGAACAGCGGAAACAGGGCAGAGGCAGAATGCAGTTACCCAAGCTGGAATCTGGCCAAGTCATCATGAGATGCGGGATGCATGACATGCTTGGGGCTCCGTCTCAGCAGGGAGTACTCCACGAACGCCAGGGGTGGGGCAGCAGCTGCTGGGGCCCATCGCCTCTCTAAACTGACCTGGGGTGATGCTGATGAGAAACCAGAGGGGGATTAAGAGTCCGTCACTTCGAAGTGCCGCCGGTCCTCTAGCACACCCCGAGAGCAAACACAGGCCAGCCTGCGGTGCTGCCACCCCGAGCAGCACCAAGGCAAGTCTGAGGATGGGCAGGGCTTACCTACAAGAGACGTTTACAGCACGAGCGGCTGGACAGCCCCTTGGGAACCTCTAGAACAGGGGGGGGCCGTAGTTTGCCCCCTGGCCAGCACATCTCAACTAGCCCCCGGGACCGGGGTTCTCTCTTTGGTGAAAGAGGCTGCTCAAGCTTAGTTGCGATGCACATCTCCACCTCCTTTCCCTGATCCAAGGTCTCATGCCACCGTTGGCAATACAGAGCTTGTAATCCCTCGTGTAACAGAGCAACACTGGCACAAGAGGCGCCAGGGCTGGGGCTAGACGAAGAGGAGAACCATCACATAAGCACTTCTGTTCCACTCTTCAGCTCCAAAGCGCCCTGCAAACGGTAACGGATTCAGCCTCACACCACCACTGGGAAAGGCAGGCATGTGCTGTACCTCTGTGCTTTCTCCAGACGGTGCGGAAGCTGAGGCAGGGAGACCAAGCCACTTGCTTCAGGCCACCGTGGAGAAAGTCAGGATACATCTACCCTGCAAAAAAAGCCTGCGGTACGTCCACACGGCTACTAGACACCCGGGGCTGGCCCATGCCAGCTGGCTCGGGCTGCAGGGCTGTTTCACTGCTGTGTAGACATCTGGGCTTGGGCTGGAGCCCGGGCTTTTGGACCCCGTGAAGCGGCAGGGTCCCAGTGCTTGGGTTCCAGCTCAAGCCAGGAAGTCAACACCGCAATGAACAGCCCCGCAGCCCGAGCCCTGCAAGCACAAGTCTGCTGGCATGAGCCAGCTGCGGGTTTTTCTTTGCTGTGTAGACAGACCCTCAAAGCTTGGGTCAACCAACTCAGGTGCTCTCCAGGGAGCTAAACACAGCAGCGTAAACATTTCCGCTGGGGCGCCGAGACCCACCACCCTTGCCGGGTTTCGGAGCTCGTGCAGGAACATCTAGACTGCTATTTTTAGCCCAGCACAAACCCAAGTCAGTTGACCTGGCTTCTGAGATTTGCTACTGCGGGGGTGGGGGAGTTGCAGTGTAGAATACCCTTAGTGTCAGCCAAGATTAGGACCCAGATAATGCAGTGAGAGGAGAGCTCTGTAATAGCACAGGGTGTTTCTGGCCCCGAGCTCAGACCAAGGGGAAGACACATTTGGGAAGGGAATCGCAGACTGACATAAAGGGATATGATAAAATGCTCCTTTTATCTGACATGCTGGGCGTGACGGCAGAGAGAAGAGCTAGGTTAGGGCTCAGAAAGGAGAGAGTTGAGTAAAACAAAAGGAAGATCATTAGTGGGCCTAGGTGAGAGCAATACATCATCCCCCATGTGAAGTTGGGACTCGTGGTCCTACAGCATGTTCTCGGTGTTGGAACTACTGGGACTCCTGGAGTGAGGTCAAACAGCGGCCGGATTTCACCCTTCTCGAACACCTTTCCTCCAAGGATTTGTACAAACGTCAACTCTTCTAAACCCCTTGCCGAGATAAGAACTGTCCCCAAATCACAAATGGGGAAACTGAGTCCCAGAGAGAGGAAGTGACTCGCCCAAGGTCACACCTCAGCTCCAAGTGAGAGCTAATAGAACCCAGGAGTCCTTCCCCTGCTCCAATCAATGGTAACTCGCTGCCTAGCTGAAGAGAGGGGATGTCAGAAGCGTAGGCCGGTAACCTCCCTCAATTCCTCTGCTCCAGTACCCCGCCCCCACCCAGCACTGATTTCATTAGTACTGCTGTGGTTTTTGCTGGTTCAAAAGAAGACCATATTACGGCAATTAATGCCTACAGCGCTCCTCTGAGCCGGCCCCGCCCACAGCCAGATTCATGACCGGGTTTGCATGCCAAGGCATCACAACATAATCCCTCTGGGCTGAGCTGCCTTTTGGTACCGCCGTGTGCCAGCCGAAGCAGTACGGAGGCGGAGGAGAGGGGAAGGGCCTATGCTCCCCACTCTCAGGCAGCTTGCGGGAAGATGCACAGCCGCTGGGCACCTGCGCCAAAACCGCTCCAGCAGCCTCTTGCCCTGGGATGGGGGGCTGCTCGCTCTCGGTTTGCTGAACAGCTCCTTGTTTCTGTAAGCTCAGCTGATGAGAGCCAGTTGTGGTGACCGAGCAGAGGTGATGCTTTACACAGCACAGGCCAGCGTCGGTGGGTCCCCGAAAGTCCCAGGGAACAATAAGGTTAATAGCCTTGGAAGAAGGGTGGGGCGTCACGTGAACGACGTATTTCATGGGTCAGCCCTGACACAAGTAGCTAGTTACACACGCTGATGGGGAAACTGCTGCCCGACAGAACGGGGCTCTTGAAGTCTTTCACTCTCAGTCTATTGTAACAGTTCAGGTTGGTGCTCATTGAAGCCAGGCTACTAAACACAGTACAGCCAGGGCTGGTATCTGCGTTCCGGTTACTCCCAGAAAGCGCTAGGTGGTCTTCAGACATATTGGAAGGCAGGGTCTTTGCTCCAAAAAAACGTGTGTGAAAAGCTCTGCCGATGCACCTCAATCCAGATGTGCAGCCCCCACTGCTATTCAGTCTCTGGGATCTCCCCGCAACCTCTGCTCTGGCGATGCACCTCAATCCAGATGTGCAGCCCCCCCACCGCTATTCAGTCTCTGGGATCTCCCCTCGACCCCTGCTCTGCCAATGCTCCTCAATCCTGATGTGCAACACTCCAAGTCCAGGACTTTTGCCTGAATACGCACACTGAGTCTTTCTGGACTGCACAGCGAGCGTGCGATGTGGATAAAACGTCCAATGGTTGCTTAGGTCAAACTGATTTCACCCATGACCCTTCCACTGCACTCTGTGCCTGCAGGGGCCAACGGTGCCTTTATCCTTGTAAAGATCCCTGGAACAAAGCATTTCCCACACTACACCTCATGCTCATTTTCCTTATTACAACTGATTTAGGAGCCAAGGCAGCAGAACCTTTACAACACGGAATCGTAACACAGAAGAAATATATTATAGCCATAGAGGTGGGGCTTAGCAGCCCAAGCACAGATCTAGGAGACAGTAACACTTAAATTCTTATCCTGGCTCAGAAACAATCTTTCAGGCCCAGGAAAAGTCAGTTAACTTCTTGGTCTTAGTTTCCTCATCTGTAAAATGGGGACGCCTAAACTGCACGAAGGCCATGTTCTCCAGTGGTCAGCTCAGCAGACTGGGGAGTTAGGAGACATCAATTCTAGTTCCAGTTCTGCCACTGGCTCACTGTGACACTATGGGCAAAATAAATCCCCATTTTACAGACAGGGAAACTGAGGCAAAGAGAGGGTTTTCTACCCTCAGCTAAAATATCAGTTACCTCTAGTAATTTAACCCAGACTAGGCACGACAGCAGGGTCCTGAGGCCCCCTGGGGGGCCACAAAGCAAGGCCAACATTTGACTTGCTGGGGCCCAGGGCAGAAAACCAAAGCCCCACTGTTTGGGGCTGAAACCCAGAGCCCTGAGCCCCCACCCAGGGCTGAAGCCAAAGCCTGAGCAACCTAGCTTTGCAGGGCCCTCTGTGGCATGGGACCCAGGCAATTGCCCTGCTTGCTACCCCCTAACACTGGCCCTGGCTTTTATATGCAGAAAAACAGTTGTTGTGGCACAAGTGGGCCGTGGAGTTTTTAGAGCACGTTGTGGGAGCCTCAGAAAGAAAAGGGTTGAGAACGCCTGTACTAAAGAACACTGGCAATGGATCTCTGCCACTGTCTCTTAATTAGTAATTCTACTTCATTGGGGTGAAAGGTCATCTGCTGGGACATCCTACTAAAGTAGACTTGACTTTAACATAGAAGCATATTGTAACATTCATGTGTCCATAGTGATCAAGGGATCTTGGTACCCAATTCATTCTGGAGCTTGTATTTCACACCAGTTTCATGCAGACAAAAGATTCTTAGGACACTGCAGTTATGCACAGAAGCCCAGTCATTTAAAACCACAGCTCTCATCCCTCTGGTGGGGCTAAAAAAGGCTCAGAGACACTTGGGCAGGGGGGGCCTCAGAAACACAAGAGCACTACCTGTACTTCCAAAAAGGATTGAGGGCACAGTGGAAAGTTAGATCCCATGTCTGGGGAAAGTTACAAGACAGATCTGCACAGAGCCAAGAATTTCAAGCAGCCAACCTGTGAATGGGAAGGGCTTGATTTCATTTCTGCCCTCAAGCTGAGCTTGATGCAGGACCAAGAGGAAGTAAAGTCACCTTTGTGCCTTCCCTATTCTGGGGCTGGGTCAGATCCAGTTTGACCTTGATGCAAATTGGAGCAGCATCAAAACAGTCCTAATCTGCACCAGTTGTCTTAAGGGCTTTTCTAGTGGTTGAGAATAGCTACATCCCCTCTCCTCTGGAAATGTCCATGAGGTGGCACACAGCCAGGGCAGCACCAACCTGATGGCACCCCAGGAATTCCTTTGTGCAGGGAGAATCCCTCCAGAGCTGAATCTGCCAGCTCTACTACTACTTTATGCCAAGAGAGGTGACAGAAAAGGGGCCACAGAGCGGATCTGAATCCGGCTCAAATTGCTTGGAAGAGCTGGGAGATGGGGGAGACAGGGAACATGGAAAGAGGGGAAAAAACAGAAAAATATAAAATTCAAAGGTATTTCAATATTTACCCTGGGGGGTGGGGGTAGTGGAAGCAACTACATTCTGTTAGTGTTATGAACCCAAGTTTCTATCCCATTTCTGCCTCTGCATGTGCTATTCCAGGGCGCGTTCTCCCTCACAGCATGCCACTCCTAAATCACATTGATTATTAATGCCCTTGCAGCGTATTTGCATAAACCACACCAGTTCCCAGAGTTTGACAAGCATCCAGGCTTCCCTCTGCACCAAGTATTTCCTGGAGGACTAGGTGCACGCAACTTAAGGAGACACACGTTTAATTTAATAAGGGTCGATGAGACGTGGAATTACGGCTTTTCTATAGTTCAGTCACCCAAGCAGACAGTACATCTGAGTTCCTGAAAGGGCAAGGGACTCTGGTTTGGGATCCTAACAGTTAAGAGATAGAAAAGACCTATTAGATAATTGAATCTATCCCCCAAGAGAGGATGGATCACAGATTAAGTTGATACTTCCTGTGGCCTTGGCCAAGAAGCAGTGAGATCCTGCTATACTCTGACCCAAGAGTCAGTTAACCAGGTATCATCCTTACAGGGATCACGCCCACCTTTCGCTGCTTCACGAGCTCTCAGCACAGCCTCCAGTGATAGAAAGGTAACCATAGAAAGTTGCAGCTGAGCATGAGCAATTGGCATAAATTGGGATTGTGTATGCCTGGAAGTGGGTTGGAGCTCTGGGAGCCGGCCAATGGGAAGCAGAGAGTATGATGTCATCATGCTAATCCCAGCATGGCTCTAGCTAACAAAGAGAACAATGGGGCTGCCACACTATCCCACTTCCACCCATGAAAAACGCACCAGGGCCCCACAAACCCTTTCCATTAAAATGAAATGATCACCAGGAGCCACACACCTACAAAGCCAGGCAATAGTCAGAGGTCAAGGCAGAAGGAGGAGGGAGGAAAGGCTGCACCTCAGCCCAAATACACGGGAGGTCAGTTTGCAAACAGATAAGATTCAGATCTAGACAATGATTTTTGATACTAAAACCACCCATTTGATTTATTTGGGGTTTTTCTTTAAGAAGTAACTTTAAAGACTAAAATATATTTTTATTTTAAAGAAACAAAACCCGCCCGGCACACACCCGGCTAAGTACCACAAGCATTGAGGCGTGCCCTTGTGTCCTTTTGTGACAGATTTTTTTGCAGTCAGGGATCCCTATGCCCCTCCACAGCTACTTCATAGCTCAAGTGTTTAACATATTTTAAATGAGTAGATGAAATTAAGAATCCAACTGAGATCAATTAAGGCTGATAGTAAATATTACGTTAAACGTGTGTGTGTGGGGGAAATCATTTAAATAAATGGAAGTATTTTCATCTATTTCATAGTCATTTATACTTTACAGTCTATTTCCACAGACTTGAGAAGTCCAGTAATCATGAGAACTTTGTGGGTGTGTATCTATCTATGCAATATACACAGTGTGTAGCAGGCCTATATAGTTTAGACAATAGCAAACTCTAGTAAAATATTTACAAATGTGGAGTCATTTTAAAATGGCTTGTTTATAAAACAGAATTAAAAGTGTCTCTACATAAATAGTTTGAAGGGGTTTCATTTCTAACAAGTTTCCACTCCACACTCCTCAGCACAAAGAAACAAAGACTAAAACTGACCCAAATAAAAACTGGGATGGGCCAGTGCATCTCATACTTTCTGATTGCTGTCTAGGGGGGAAAAAAAACCAAAAAACATAGAACACACATTTCTGTGCATGCCATGGCTCTCCAAAAGACAGGCAAACACCTTTCTAACTAGATACTGGTACAGAGCAGTGGCCCAGGAGTATTTAAGCTACAGGAATCTCCATTTCTCTCCAAATCTACCAATATCCCCTGGTTCCCAAGTCGAGTTATTCAGACACTAATTACATATATAGGCTCTATTAAAATATCTCAGTACATATAGAGGGAATACTTTAAGTGACATATACAGAGATATTTTGGCTTATTATACAGACTCATGGACTTGCATCTCCTCCTTTCTCCATTTTAGATAGTGTGTTACCTGAAGGTATCAAAACTGAAAAGCTGCCTGTAATAGATTTGGAGGAACTGAAAGGGTGCAAGGGAAGAGAGACACAGACAATGGGTAAAACAAAAGGAAAAAAGGCCGCTGAAGTTTACCTTGTCTCCCCACAATCTCCGCTACATGTTCAGAGCTGGGGACAGGGACACACTCAGTCATGTTCACGCTCTTCTTTCTGCTTCCAATGATGCTCATCTGTTCAGCCAAGATGGAGTGGTGGTGGTGGCCCAGGTGGGGGTGAAAGTTGCTGAACACCTCTGGAGGGGAAGTGATGCTGGAGGTGGAGGGGCTCACATCTGGATCCAACATTGGCAGCCCCCCCAGCATCCCAACTCCCCTGTCCAGCCCTGACCCATGGTCCATTTCATCCAGCCCTCCATCCCCAAGCTCCAGCACCTCCTCCTCCTCCTCCACTCCTCCTTCTTCGATCCCCCTTTCTTCCTCCTCCTCCAGCCCCAAGATGGAGAGCTGGTCCAGGGCAAACCTCAGCGCCGCTGCCGCTTCTTCCTGCTCGGGCGGGGGCTGCTGCCGCCCCCCGCTCTCCGGCTCGGGCTCCAGCAGCGGCTGCTCCTCGGCCCCGGCGGCGGGCGGCGGCGGGGGGCTCCGCAGCCCCCGGCAGGGAGGGGGGCCGCGGGCTGCCTCCCCCGCGTCGGGCTGGTAGATGGAGCTGGGCATGCTGGAGCGCCGCGGCGCAGCACGGCCGGCCGGGAACCGCGGCTGGCTGCTCCCCGTCTCCCGGGGCGGACAGCGCCGCCTGCACTGGGAGTCCCGCTCCGGCTCCTTTGTCTGCTCGCCGGCCGGCCGGCCGCCCGCATCCAGCAGCAGCAGCGGGGCTGGAAGGGGCTGCCGCGAGCAGCGCCCCCCGCCTCCCCCCGCCGCTCCTCCCCGCGGCCCAGGACGTCAGCCCCAGCCCAACAATGGGTCAGGGCCCAGCCGGGCGCATGCGCGGCGGCCCGGCCTCCCGGCCCATGTGGCCAGGGGAGGGACCAGCCAACCAGCGCCGCCCGCCGCCGGGGCCGCCCACGGGCCAGGGGCGGAGGGCGCCCGGAGCGGGAGCGGCCGGGAATAGAAGCAGCAGCAGCAGCAGGACGCGGGAGGCGCAGGGAGCCCTGTAGAGACGGGGCTGAGCGCTGCTCCTTGGAGCGGGTGTGGCGGAGTCCGCCCTGCCCCGTGCTCTGGAGCAGACACTTCACATGATTTCTGGGGGGCGCCGCGCTAGGCAGACCCTGCCCCTGTTACTCCTGACAGCACCCCCTCCCCCCAAAATACCGGGTTGTCACGCTCCCGTTAGGCCCAGGCAATTACATCATGAGTTACACCGAGCACGGGACAGAACAGGCAGCAAGAGGTGGCTTGGTAAATATTAGCAGCAACAGAAAGACAAAGGAAACTCCCGCAGCTCCTCTCCTTGCTGGCCAAGGAGAGCTCAGTGGACATCAAGTAAGGTGAGATGTTTCATGGCTGTTTTCCTTCAATCTTCACTAAAAAAGGAAACTGGGACCACATCTTCACTGTACTATTAACAAAGGGGAAGGAACACAAACCACCCTAGGGAAAGAATAGGTGAGAGACGATGTAGGTAAGTTGGGTGTAGTTAGGGTCACTAGCTGACCCTATTTTATAGGGACAGTCCTGATATTTGGAGCTTTTTCTTCTATAGATGCCTACTACCCTCCCCCCCCCCCAATCCCCTCCCAATTTTTCACACTTGCTGTCTGATCACCCTAGCTGTATTCAAGTTGGCAGTGCCTGATGAAGTTAACTGTAGGGTGCTTAAGGAACTAGCTGAAGCAATTTTGGACCCGTTAGCCATTATCGGTAAGAATTCATGGAAGAGAGGCAAGGTCCCAGAAAGCCGGTAAAGAGCAGACATAATACCGATCTTTAAAAAAGGGGACAGAAGCCCAGGGAAAGTATGGACCAGTCAGCCTAACTTCAATATCAGGAAAGATACTGGAACAAATTATAAACAAGCAGGTTGAAAGCCCTCAGGTGATGATAAGGTTATAAGGAATAGTCAACATGGATTTGGCAAGGACAAATCATGACAAACAACCTTATTTCCTTCTTCGGCAGGGTGACTAGCGGCTGGGAGGAAGCGGTAGTCATGATAGAGCTTTATTTTAGTAAAGCTTTTGATATAGTTCCACATTATATTCTTATAAGCAAACTAAGGCAAGGTGATCTACTCTAGCTGACAGTACTATAAGGTGGGTGCCTAAAGGTTGAGAGACCATCCTTAAAGATTAGTGGCTCAGGTTTGCTGTCAAACGGGAGGCTGTATCTAGAGTGGGGGTCTACAGGAGTCTGTCACTGTTCAATATATTCATTAATAGCTTGTCTAATGGAATGGAGAGTATGCTTACAACGTTTGTGAATGACACCAAACTGGGAGGGGTTGCTAGCATGTTGGAGAACAGGATTAGAAGTCAAAACAACCTTGACAAATTAGAGAATTGGTTTGAAATTAACAAAATGAAATTCAGTCAAGACAAGTCCAAAGTACTACACTTAGGAAGGAAAAAAAAATCTCACACAACTACAAAATAGGGAAAAACTGGATTGGGTGGTTACAGTGGATCATAAATTGAATGAGAGTCAACAGTATGATGCAGTTGCAAAAGTTAACATTCTGGGATGTATTAACAGACGTAAGACACAGGAGGTAACTATCTTTGGCACTGTCCTAACTTGGCACTGCTGAGACCTCACTGGAGTGCTCCACGAGAATCTAAAGGACAGCCACAAACATGATCAAAGGTTTAGAAAACCTTACCTCAGAGGAAAAGGTTAAACTAAACTGGGCATGTTTAGCCTTGAGAAAAGAGACTGCAGGGGAACCTGATGACAGTCTTCAAATAGCTTAAGAGCTGTTATAAAGAGGACAGTAATCAATTGTTCTCCATGTCCACTGAAGGTAGGACAAGAAGTAATGGGCTTAATCTGCAGCAAGGGAGATTTAAGTTAGACATTAGGAATATCAAAATTACAAGGATAGTTAAGCACTGGAATATGCTTCCAAAGGAGGTTGTGGAATGTCTGTTGGAAATTTTTGAGAACAAGTTAGACAAACACCTGTCAGGGATGGTCTAGGTTTACTTGGTTCTACCTCAGCGCAGGGGGCTGGATTAGATGACCTCTCAAGGTTCCTTCCAGCTCCATATTTCTATGATTTTCATGTGATGCAGCTCTCCAGACCACCAGCAGTTTTTATAATGTAAGGAAAATGTCAGGCAACCTTAATATGAAGGTTGTTTCCAAACCCCCTATAATTTAAGTTTACCTACTCCTTCTGCTCTCTTTCCTAAAGAGTAGCTCCCAAGCTAATACAGCAGAGTATAAATATAGACCTTCATAAACTACAATTGCCAAGTAATATACCTGGTGGGATGCATTAGAAACCTCCAGCATTAAGTAGGAAAGAGCATGTATTTACCCCCTGCCTTTTTTATTGTTTTCAAAAACTAACCTTCCATAACCTCAAAATAATCAAATATCACACTGCGTAATAGTCTGGGCATTTCTTGTGAACACCAGCAATAACGACAAAAAAAAAGTATATTAAATAAATAAAATACGATTCAGTGTGCACTGCAGGATTATTATATCAAGGATGGAACAGGTCCACTAGATCCCAGTTTACCAACTTAATAAAAAGAAAATTTAAAAAAATCCAACAAAACATGGAAATAAAATGTGAAAACAAGAAACCTCATAACATTAGATTTTGTGGGCTTCTCCTGTTTCCTGCTTTTCCCCCTCCCTTTGTCATGTCATGTTGTTTAACCTAGATTGTAAACTCCTCTAGGGAAGGATAGCATCTTTTATTTGTGTGCAAAGTGCCACAGACGCCTAGGATGCTATTAGATAATAGATAAAAATGTAGTCCACTCCTCCTGTAGTGACAGGGCAGATTTCCCCCACAGATGGTATTAAGCAAATATTAAGCTGATCCTTCTGTACATGAGCGTATATAGCCAGTCACAGTATTGTGTGTTAATGAATGCTTCTCTCTCTATGGTCTTTATTTTTAAATGAATGCAATTTTATACACTAAAATAGCAAAATCATGCTTCAATGAACTTAAGTGCACTGAACTTTAAATGCATAACGGATATCTTTGTTGATACATGCAGTTGCAATCAGAATTTCTAATCCCCACCCCAATCCCATTAGTTACTTATCAGATTTTGGAGGATTTTAATATATTTTCCATTACCATGATTATTGATAGTTGACTGCTAAGAAAAATATCACATTAAGCAGTCTCTCTCTTGTACAGAGTGCTTGTTAAGACCTATATTTTCCTGTTCTTGTTTAGATCTCATTTTATAAATACTAATCATCAGCCTTCAAAAAGGGAGATGGTAGAGAAAAAGAGAAGATGTTTGATCCTCTCAGTGATATTTCTTTCTGTAAAGCTTGTTTGGGTTACAATTCTTCTGAAGGATACTTAAACAAAATAAGGCCCTGATCCTGCAAACATTTGCGAATACGTGTAACTTTATGTATATGAGTACTGGTGTCACTGACTTCAATGGGACTACGTGTAGTGTGTAAAGCTATGCATGCGTGCAAGTCTCTACAGAACCTGGGTGTAAAGCTATTGAGTGTATGTTGTACAAGTATTAACTGACTTGAAGGGGAATGGCCATGAAATATTACACCAAAGGGTAACATTTTGCTGCTATTGCCCTGAGTCGGTATTTCTTATCCCTTTGATGTTTCACACAGAACAGAGTGGACAGTGTTTAATCATAGACTCACAGAAATGTAGAGCTGGAAGGGACCTCAATGGGTCATCTAGTCCAGCCCCCGCACTGCAGCACGACCAAGTAAACCTAGACCATCAGTGCCAGGTGTTTGTTCAACCTCCAGAGATGGGGATTCCACAACCTCCCTTGGAAGCCTATTCCAGTGTTTAACTATCCGTATAGTTAGAAAGTTTTTCCTCATATCTAATGTGACAAAGTTCCTCCTCTACCTTGGTGGGTCTTGCGCTTATTGGCAGATTTGCTCACCTCAGTGATCTTCCCCAGTCTGGGTCAACTCCTCCTGTGTCGGATCAGGAGTTGGGAGGTTTGGGGGGAACCCGGACCCACCCTCTACTCCGGGTTCCAGCCCAGGGCCCTGTGGATTGCAGCTGTCTCTAGTGCCTCCTGTAACAGCTGCATGACAGCTACACCTCCCTGGGCTGCTTCCCCATGGCCTCCTCCAAACACCTTCTTTATCCTCACCACAGGACCTTCCTCCTGGTGTCTGATAACGCTTGTACTCCTCAGTCCTCCAGCAGCACAGCCTCTCCCTCCCAGCTCCTTGTGCCTCTTGCTCCCAGCTCCTCACATGCACTTCCTCTCCTCTGGCTCCCCCTGGCCTGACTGGAGTGAGCTCCTTTTTAAACCCAGGGGCTCTGATTAGCTCTGCCTTGATTGGCTGCAGGTGATCTAATCAGCCTGGCTGCCTTAATTGGTTCTAGCAGGTTCCTGATTACTCTAGTGCAGCCCCTGCTCTGGTCACTCAGGGAACAGAAAACTACTCATCCAGTGACCGGTAGATTTGCCCTCTACCAGACTCCTGTACCACACTGGCCTGGGTCTGTTACACTAACCTAAATCTCCCTTGCTGCAGACTACCTCTTGCCCTACCTTCAGTGGACAAAAAGAACAACTGATCACCATTCTCTTTATAACCTCCCATAAGATATTTGAAGACTTGTCAGACTTGGGGAGGGAGGAAATCTGATATCAACAACACTCCTATTAATACACACCAGAATATTAGCGTTTTTTGCAAGTGCATCACATTGTTGACTCTCATTCAATTTGTGATCCATTATAACCCCCGGATCCTTTTGAGCAGTATTACTGCCTAGCCAGTTATTCCCCATTTTGTAGCTGTGCATTTGATATTTTTTCTTCCTAAGTGAAGAGCTTCATATTTGTCTTTACTAAATTTCGTCTTGTTGATTTCAGACCTATTCTCCAATTTGTCAATGTTGTTTGGAATTCTGATCCTGGTGTCATTCACAAATGTTATAAGCATACGCTTCACTCCAGTATCCAAGTTGTTGATGAAAATACTGAACAGTGCCAGACCCAGGACAGAACCCTGTGGAACACCACTAGATACATCCTTCCAAGTTTGACAGTGAACCATTGATCACTACTCTAAGTACAGATTTCCATGGATCTTTCCACTCACTACCCAATCTCCTTTCAGCCAACCAGGAAAGGCCATATTCAATGGACTCCTGCCAACTATCCATCGTTTCTGTGGAGCTGGAGCAGACTTCGCTCATTCTGTTCTAATGGGGAATTCATTACTGTCAAAGCTCTTCCAACCTCAGCTTCCACAGCTACACCCTCAGTTTCTGGGAAGAGCCAAGCTAAGATTCTGCCTCTCTGATAACATAAGTAGTAACACCACTCCCAATCTGTAGATACTAGCACCTGTGTCCAATATGAAAGATTTGAAACAATCTGAAACAGGTAGGGTAAGACAAGAGCAGACACCAGAACCCTCTCTCAACTCTGAAAAAGTGAAGTCGCTCCGCTGTTGACCACAGATGGTTTCCCTTCCTCACCCAACCTATGCAATGGTTTTACAATATAGACAAACCCACAAATAAACCTTCTATAATAGAAGCAGAGCCATACAAAACCATGCTAATTTGTGGGCGTCTCAGGAACTGGCTTGTTCTACCCAACCTCAATTTCATTTTTGTCAGTGAAAATTCCATCTTCGTTGATTGTGTGCCAAAGTGGGTTACCCAGAACTCCAATAGAAACTCTGGGGATTACCATCACCCCTTTCTTCCTTTTAGTTTTCTTCTATACCAGGCATTTACTAATTTTACTGGTTCACATTTTGCAGATGTGGTTCCCTTTTTTTGTATTTACTGTTTATCAGAAACATTCAGCAAATGAACAGGAATCTATTCCTCCCTCCAATCTACAAAAACCTTTGCAGTTAAAATTCCTCCTGAGACCATGGGTCTCAAAGCAGGTCTCAACAACTCCCCATCTTTTCCTTGCTGAAAAATTACCACAGCATGTAGCTGTTACTATGGCAATTGTCCCTGGAAGTAGGACTCTTGTTCACTGCAAATCAATTACCTACAAATCATTTGTTTCACCTAGGCCACATCTTAAAATCCAATGTATGGAAATTTCTTATTAAGACACCTTTCCTGACATTTATTATGCAGTTATTAGCCGTAATGAAACCCACACCAACGATTAACATCTGCTGTCTCTGCAATCCAGACCTGCTCAAATTTCAGAGGTCCAATTTTCCCCATATTTGGATAGGTGCACTTTCTCCAGTAACTGCCTCTATTTGACATCAGTTAGTTGGTTCAGTTTTGGGTCCCTTATTACCCTAGCATTAGCAGCATGTCTGGTCTACTAACTTCTGTTTGTGCCAGTGTCATCTGTTCCTGTGCACATCACAGACTCTAACGCATTGTTTAATTGTCCTGATCCTAACAAAATCTGTGGGGCTGATCCTTGTACCTCCAAGTTTACCCTCCCCCACCACGTTGATGTCCCTCCTGTTTCCCAAAGTGGGTGGGAGACTTTCAATAGATACTTGTTATGCTCTGTTCTGGCTTGCCTTAAATTTATTGTAATCCTTCTATGGCCAATTTTTTCACAGTACCAGCAATTAACTGAACTGCTTCTCAAGTTTTTGCATTATTGCCAACCTACCTTGCTTTACAAACCAAATTTATTTTTTCTCCTAACCATTCAAAACTGTCATAAACCAGATTAGAATCCCCTTTTCCATCAGGCATATTAGATCCAGACCTGTACTTACAGGGCTCATGGTGATCAGTTTCCATCTTCCTCAATAGCAGTTGCTTCCTTTTCTGGTGGGCTCCTGCAAGGAAAGATTGAAGTTCTGTGGCAAATTCCTCAGTCACAGAAAGCATTCTTGGCCTCCTTTCAATGATCTTGAGCTGAAAATCTAAGACAAGCTGCAGATCTGTAATTTGGTCCATTGTTAATTTAGCTTGGAAATCTTAGACCTCACTGGTATCTGGATATACCAGGCACAACTCTTCATGTCATATTCCAGTTGAGGTGGGGTCTGTTCTTTCCCTCCTCTTCTAGCCCTTAGCTGTGCCTTGCTCAGCTCAGATTGATAGCTAGATTTTAGCTGCATATCAAGAGCTTGTACCATATCCTTGTCGTCCCCGCCCCCAATGGCTTTTGTATTACCTGAGCTTGAACAATCTAACCTCTCTGGGTTAGAAAAAGGGTATAAAACTGTTGTAAATATCCTGTTTTACCCAAATTCTCAGTCTGGCCCAATTCCTAATCCAGACTGCTAATTTCCAATATAGCATGCAGCCCTTTGAGCTCCTTCTCCAGGTGATTTTTTAGCTCCCTGAAGTCCTTGTTGCAGCTGTCTCTATTTACAAGCACCAAGTTGAGCAGATATTTCTTGGTCTCCCCTATTACGTGGAACATCTTTTGGTCCATGATAGTCTGTTTGTTGGTCACCTCATCAGTCCATCTTGCCTGTCTGCACTGGAAATTTTGTAGTATGACTTCCAAATCTGTCTGAACACTTTCTGGCTGCTGCTGCCCCAACAAAGATTTTATCTCTGACCACTGGTGGTCTAAGTCCTTTCTGGGAAGCCTTCAGATGTTGCTTAGATTCCTTCTGTGAAGTCTTTATTTGAAGCTCTTTTGGTCATCTTTGATTTCTGCAAGCATCTCCACCATTTGTTCCATTTTGGTTCAACAGGAGTATTAGTTCATAATTTCTCTCGTATTTTCTTTGGTACAATCCTGTTTATTTGCAAAGAACATACAGACAGTCCTGTCTTCCTGAAGACAACAGAAACAAACAATTGGCAATTCCCTTACTCCCTATTTCCTAGTCTGGAGCTCTGTCTTCACTCCAACAGGGCCATGTTTACGACTGCTCCTCTCACTGTCTGCTGGCTTTCTGCCTCACAGGCACACTGTTTGCCAAACAAACCAGTAGCCCCTGAATTTGCCTACAGTCCAGGAAAACACCCAGATCACACAACTTAGCTCTGCTCAGGCTTTGTCATGCGGCCCAGTGCCTTCAGCAGGAACTTCCTATTGTTTCTAGCTATCATTACATCAAAGGGAATTTCATTGCTCCTTCCATTTACCCTGAAAGAACGGTGTTTAGCACACCCATTGCATATAACTAGGTCTGTGATTTTATAGCTTAAAGACCCACTTCAGGCAACCATTAAAGCCTCCCAGCATAACAATATACTACAGTGTAATAAAGAATTAGCACTGAAACAAAAATGAGGTGTACAAGTGCATTAAGAGCTTGTCTACACTGAGAAATTGACTGACAGCTATAGCAGAATAGTTTCCCAGCCTAAATAAGCACTAAGGAAGAAATGACACTAAGCAGATGATGAAAGTTCTTCTTGTACAGTGATCCAGATCAATCCTGTGGTTCTGGGTGTTAATCAAAAGCAAATGAACACTACTGTTTAATTTGCACATGCAAATTAGAGCCTAAGAAAAGACTGTATGGTAACTATTCTTTATGTGGATTCAGATGCATATTCCACTCAGGTATGTGTGTGGCCAAAGACGGAGAACTTTACTATCAGTACCCAGAGGGATGACATTTGCATCCTCTGGTCCATAGGGCAATGCTGCTCTGACCCACCTCAGTTCCTTTGCACCAAATATCAAGAGTTGAGACTCTGATGCAGAGGCGATAGGAGCAAGCTTTTTAAAGCCATCCTCTAAGCAACCAGAGGAGCTAGCGAACAGGAGCGGCTAACAGGAGTTTTGTAAGGGAGTTCTCCAGGTAAAGGAGGACCCTTCGGGTAAGTTTGTTGTGGCAAAATGTGCAGACGATACAAAATTGTTCAAGATAGTTAAGTCCCAGGCAGACTGCAAAGAGCTACAAAAGGATCTCACAAAACTAGGTGACTGGCAACAAAATGGCAGATGAAATTCAATGTTGATAAATGCAAAGTGATGCACATTGAAAAACATAATCCCAACTATACATATACAATGATGGTGTCTAAATTGACTGTTACCACTCAAGAAAGAGATCTTGGAGTCATTGTGGAGAGTTCTCTGAAATCATCCACTCAATGTGCAGCGACGGTCAAAAAAGCTCACAGAATGCTGGGAATCATTAAGAAAGGGATAGATAAGACAGAAAATATCATATTGCCTCTATATAAATCCATGGTACACCCACATCTTGAATACTGTGTGCAGATGTGGTCGCCCCATCTCAAAAAAGATATATTGGAATTGGAAAAGGTTCAGAAAAGGGCAACAAAAATTATTAGCGGTATGGAACGGCTGCCCTATGAGGAGAGATTAAAAAGCCTGGGACTTTTCAGCTTGGAAGCGATGACTAAGGGGGGATATGATAGGAGCTCTATAAAATCATGACTGGTGTGGAGAAAGTAAATAAGTGTTATTTACTCCTCATAACACGAGAACTAGGGGTCACCAAATGAAATTAATAGGCAGCAGGTTTAAAACAAAAGGAAGTATTTCTTCTCAACACACAGTCAACCTGTGGAACTCTTTGCCGGAGGATGTTGTGAAGGCCAAGACTATACAGGGTTCAAAAAAGAACTAGATAAATTCATGGAGGATAGGTCCACCAATCGTTATTAGCCAGGATGGACAGGAATGGTGTCCCTCACCTCTGTTCACCCGAAGCCAGGAATGGGCGACAGGGGATGGATCTCTCAGTGATTACCTGTTCTGTTCATTCCCTCTGGGGCACCTGGCATTGGCCACTGACAGAAGACAGGATACTGGGATAGATGGACCTTTGGTCTGACCCAGTATGGCCATTCTTATGAATGGGCTGCTTAAGATGAAAGGCAGATATCATCTTAGGTAAGAATCTAGGGTGCAGTTTAAAGAAACCTTGTCTTTGATAAACATTGTAAGGGGCGGGGTTCCAGCTATTTCTCAGGAGGCCCCAGTTTCTCCCACTCTACAGGTCGACGGGATAACGACTAAAAAGGCCGTCTTCATCAATAAGTGAAGCAAAGAACATGTTGCCATCGGTTCAAATGGAGGTCTTGTAGGATATCTAAGCATGAAATTTAGAGCCCATGTTGGGGTGGGGTCCCTTACTTGGGAGATTCCTCAAACCTTTAATAAACCTCAAAGACATAAGGTGAGCAAATATCGAAAACGCTTCTACTGAAGGATGAAAATGTATATTGTGGCCAAGTGAACCTTGATCAAGCTAACTGATAACCCTGACTTCTTTAAGTCTATCTAGGATAGCCAAGATAAGGATTCAGATACAAGCTGCTAGAGCTGACACCAAAACCTGAATCTCTTCCACTTCTGCAAGCAAGTGATTCGGGTTGACTTCTTTCTACTGTTCAGTAAAAAATGGTTACTCACCTTTTTGTAACTGTTGTTCTTCGAGATGTGTTGCTCATATCTATTCCAGTTAGGTGTGTGCGCGTGCCACATGCACGGATGTCGGAACTTTTTTCCCTAGCAGCTATCCGTTGGGCCAGCTGTGGAGCCCCCTGGAGTGGCGCCGATATGGTGCTCTATATATGACTCTGCCGGCCTGAACCCCCTTCAGTTCCTTCTTCCGGCTACTCCGACAGAGGGGAAAGTATGTGTGTGTGTGTGTGGGGGGGAAATAGAATAGATATGAGCAACACATCTCGAAGAACAATAGTTACAAAAAGGTAACCGTTTTTTCTTCAAGTGCTTGCTCTCATATCAATTCCAGTTAGGTGACTCCCAAGCCTTACCTCGGAGGTGGGGTCAGAGTCAAGGTATTGCAGACTGGAGAATTGCCTTGCTGAAGGCGGCATCATCATGTGATTGGTAAACGATGGCATGGTGTGACATGAAAGTGTGCACCAAACTCCATGTGGCAGCCCTGCAGATGTCCTGGAGGGGTACATGTGCCAGGAAGGCTGCCGATGAGGCCTGAGCCGTTGTGGAATGCGCCGTGACAGCAGGCGGGAGGACCTTCGCTAAGTCGTAGCAAGCATGAATACACGCCATGATCCAGGAGGATATCCGCTGGGAGGAGACCGGTGAACCTTTCATCTGTTCCACTAAGGCAATGAATAGTTGGGTTGTTTTGCGGAATGGCTTTGTTCGGTCTATGTAGAAGGCGAGCGCCCTTCTAATGTCCAGCGGATGCAACCGCTGCTCCCGGAGGTGGCATGCGGCTTTGGATAGAAGATCGATAGGAAAATATCCTGGCTGATGTGGAAGCGGGAGACAACTTTCAGTAGGAAGGCCAGATGAGGCCTGAGCTGCACCTTGTCCTTATGAAAGATGGTATATGGGGGCTCACACGTTGGAGTATGGATCTTTTCCAGCCCCTTTAGGAAACGACTCACGATAGGGTGTGCAAACACTGACCGCCCAGAAACACCCGGGTGAAAGGCTAAAATAGCCGCAAAGTGGACTTTAAGAGAACTGAATGCCAGGCACTAATCTTTTAGGTGCACCAGGTAGTCCAGGATGCACGGGATAGAAGGCTGGAGTGGGAGCACCTGTCGCTGGGCACACCAGACAGAAAACCTCTTCCACTTTGCTTTGTAAGTGGTCCTGGTAGAAGGTTTACGGCTCTCTAGGAGCACTCACCTGAGCGGGTCCGAACAGGTGAGCTCTGCTTGGTTTAACCACGGATCTTCCAGGCCGTAAGGTGAAGTGACTGTAGGTCTGGGTGGAGAAGGTGGCCGTGATTTTGGGAGATGAGATCGGGAGTGAGAGGTGGGCGGATCGGGGACCAGATCGACAGGTCCATGAAGGTGGGGTACCAGCACTAGTGAGGGCAAACTGGAGCCACCAGGATGACGTCCACCTTGTCCCTGCAGACCTTGAGAAGCACCTTGTGGATGAGAGGAAATGGCGGGAAGGCGTACAGTAGTTGACTGGACCATGGAATCAGGAAGGCGTCCACAATCGAGCCCCGACTGTGACCCCGGAAAGAGCAAAAGGTTGGGCACTTCCCATTGGCCCGCGTGGCGAACAGGTCGATTCGGGGAAACCCCCAGCTGTGGAAGATGGAGTGGATGACATCCGGCCGAATCGACCATTTGTGAGTGAGGAACTGTCTGCTCAAGCTGTCTGCCAGTACATTCTGAATGCCCAGAAGGTCTGAGGCTTGCAGAAGGATGGAGTGGGCTAGACAAAATTCCCATAGTAGGAGGGCTTCCTGGCAGAGAGGAGACAACCGAGCTCCATCTTGCTTGTTTATACAAAACATGACCGTGATCTTGTCCGTCAGCACCGCTACACAGTGGCCCTGCAAGCGTGACAGGAACGCTTGGCACGCAAGGCGGATTGCCCTGAGCTCCTTGATGTTGATATGCAGGGCTCTCTCCTCTATATGCCACAGGTCTTAAGTCGTCATGCTCCCGAGATGCGCTCCACAGCCAAGTGCCGATGCATCCTTCACCAATGTGAGAGTAGGCTGGGGAGGATGGAACTGTATCTCGGCACTTACCAAGTGGGGGTCCAGCCACCAGTGAAGGGAATTGAGGCTATGTCCAGACTGTCGCAGCCCAGGCAATACGTAGATGCGAGCCATGCCTGCAGGGGCCTGAGCTGCTGCCTGGCATGTTGCACCACATAGGTGCAGGACGCCATGT
This sequence comes from Mauremys mutica, assembly GCF_020497125.1. Lineage (NCBI taxonomy): Eukaryota > Metazoa > Chordata > Testudines > Geoemydidae > Mauremys > Mauremys mutica. The sequence goes on along the minus strand of NC_059095.1, from coordinate 12,104,515 downwards.
GACCTAGCAGCTTGAGGCACTGTCTCACCGTGGTGGTGGGAAAGTTGCAAAGGCCGGTGATTACCTGCATGAGGGCTAGGTGATGGGCCTCTGGGAGGAACACCCTTACCCGGTTTGCATCCAGGACTGCCCCAATGAACTCTATTGTTCGTGTTGGGGTGAGAAGAGACTTGTTGACGTTCAGAATAATGCCCAAGCGGTCGAACGTGTCTCTGACCAATTGTACTTGCGATTCTACCTGCTGGCGAGATCGACCTCTTATGAACCAGTCGTCTACGTACGGGTGACATGCACATGGTTGCCTCAGGAATATGTGACCCAGAACATGAAGGTGGACGGACGTCTGGAGGAGCGCCCTGGGCTTAACAATATGTCCAGGGGGTCCAGAACTGCCAGTGGGGCACTGAGATGTCCCGTCTGATACTGCCTGGGCCTGATTGGGGTACCTCTGATGCCCCCGATGCCTTACCCGACCTGAGGAGAGTGACTGGGAGAGTGACGGCCAAGGAGGGACGGTGTGCTGTGCCAGAGGAATTTCCGCATCCCCCGAAGAGCAGGATGGGTGCCGTACGGGTTGGCGGGATCCGGACGGTGACCGGCGGTGCTGTTGTGGGGATTGGTACCAGGATGTAGTCCAGTGCCGAGAGGCTGGGCCTCGCCTCAGTGGATAGCGGCCATGGGAGTGTGACCATGAATGGTTCCGTGTTGGGGAACAGTGCTGAGTCGGTGAGCGGTGCTGGGACGGAGACCACGACCTGGCAGCCGATGTCCACCTCGAGCGGAAACGGCTCAGAGAATGGGGGCTGCGAGACCAGTGTCGCGAGTTGGACCGTCGCCGCGAGTCAGACCAGCACGGAGCATGGGTGTGGTGCCAGGACTCAGCGGCACAGTGGTGCTGGTCTGGGGGCGGACGGCCCAAAGAACACCGGATTGCCCCTTGACAGTTCTGGGGCTCGAGCTGGTGTAGGCCTCGAGACTGGGTACTTGGGCGCTATCATCTCAATGAGACCCCTGGCGGCCTCAAAGGTGTCGGGTGTGGAGGACAGCATGATCTCTTCCACCTGCAACTGCGAGGAGTCCAGGAGTGCGGGGCTCCCCTGGGGAGCAGGGGCTCGTGCAGGATGAGGCCTACTGGAAAGTGAGTTGGCCTTATGTCCCTGGGCCACACCGTGCCCTGCCGGGGGTGCAACTGCAGCCTCGGACCTTTGTGGAGGCTCCTCCATGGCCTGGCTTCTTATGGGTGGCCGGGGAGTGAGAGGCTGCTGGGGAGAGTGCTTTTGGGCCCAGGAGATCGCCAGGCCCTAGAAGGGCATGCTGAGTCCTTTTTTGGTGCTGTAGTCAGCACTGCCAGTGGGGCGCTCCGCACCGAGGTGCTCGGGGCTGGGTCTTGAGGCGGACGAAGGGCATCCTCCATTTGGAGTTGTTTAAGTCTAATGCCTCTTTCCTTTCTAGTGCAAGGTTTAAATGCTTTGCAAATCCTGCACTTATCCACTTGATGGGCCTCTCCCAGACACCGAAGGCAGGAGTTGTGGGGGTTGCCCGTGGGCATGGACTTGCCACAGGAACTGCAAGGTCTGAATGATAAGTATACTTAACACTGACGATAACTAACAATAGTGTAACTATACACAGAGATAAGTAGGATAGCTAAGGAGAAGTGCAGCACTTGTGAGCAAGAGACCACTGTTCCAACAACTGTCACTGGCAGTAAGAAGGAACTGAAGGGGGGGCAGGGGCGGGCTGGCAGGGTCATATACAGAGCATCGTATCGGTGCCACTCCAGGGGGCTCCACAGCCGGCCCAACGGGCAGCTGCTAGGGAAAAAAGTTCTGACATCCGTGCATGCGGCGTGTGCACACACCTAATTGGAATAGATATGAGCAGGCACTCGAAGAACACTTGTACTTCCACAGAACAGGTAGGCTCTAACCCCACGAACCATCAAGGAACCATGCCCTGAGGTGGAGGACCCCTAGCTTGGGTTGGTGTAAATGACCTACATCTTGGGAGAAGAGATAGTGAATGATCGGACGTTTGATTGCCAGGTAGATGGACAGATGAAGCAGGCAAGGATACTAAGCCTGTCTCAGTGAAGTCAGGAATATAAAGGATTACCCTGGCCTTGTCCGGTCTTATCTTGTTCATCACTCTCAGTATTAGGGGGAATGCATAGAATGGATCCTTCATCCAAGATAGTAGAAAGGCATCTCCCAGAGACTGATGGCGTAGACCTCTTGAGCAGAACAGAGGACAGTTCTTGTTCCTGAAGATAAAGAGATCCACCTCTGGAAATCCCCAAATTTGGAATATACCTTGGATCTGAGAGGTCAATTCCCATTCATAGGCCTGCTCAGAGCATTGTCTGAGGTGTTCTGGCTGCTATGGAGGTAGATAGCTGAAATATGGATGTGATGGGTTATATACCAACTCCACAGCTTTATTGCTTCGGCACAGGGAGGGGGATCTTGCTCCCACTTGTTTGTTGATATAGAACATGCAGGCTACATTGTCTGTCATGATCCTGATTGATTTGCCCCTGATGAGGGGCAGAAAATGAAGGCAGGCATTCCTGACTGCCCTGAGTTCCAAGATGTTGATATAGAGATTGGTTTCCTGAGGCAACCATCTGCCCTGAGCAAGTACTGAGGTGAGCTCCCCATCCTAACAGGAAAGCATCTGTTGTCACAGTGATTGCTGGATTTGGATGAAGAAAAGGAATGCCTGCACCAACAGTGAGTTGATCTTTTCACCAGTCTATGGAGTCCTTTATGTGATGAGGAATTAAGACTTGTTTGTCTGCGCTGTTTCCGATCGGTGAATAGATCTTTTTGAGCCAAATTGTTGTCTGTACACAGCCCAGGGATCCCAGTATAGCCATTGCAGGGGCCCATATGGGAGAGTGTGGCATCTAGGATTGGTCCCACTCATGGTGACGACCACAAGAGTCTTCTCTGTGGTTGTCAAAGAGTGAGTTCTTCTATGGATGGATAGGGGAATCCTGCACAAGATGGACAAGACTGAAAGGTCTCCCTCCTCCTCAGTATCATCTAATGGGGGGCACCAGCAGAAAATGGCATTGAATCAGGAGGTACTGAAGAGTGATATCATCTCAGGGATCGGTGTCTCACTACCAAGAGGCATTCCGTACCCACAAGCAGTAGAGATTCTGGTTCATCTGCCATTGCTAAGTCTTTCGAGTACCTAAATTACTGTGGAATCGTATAGAGGACTGGTACTTATGCAGTGGCATGCTTGGTTATCAAAGCAGACAGCACAGTAGATTTGGTTTGCACAGTACTGAGGCCCCAACTGGAGAGGTACCAATGACAGAGCTGAGTTCAGTGGTACCCATCTGGAAGAGTTCTTATCCCTACTTTCCTTGTCACATGTAGACAGTACTGACAGCTTGGCCAGAGCCATGTTTGTTCTTAGAGCTCTGGGACTTTCCAGCGCCACCGGTCCCAGAAAAGTCTTTCATGTCTACAGTACTGTGCTGAGAGGTTGAGGCTTCTGAGACCATTTATTTAGCAGGGAACCAAGGTCTTTTGGAAGCAGGCTCCTTATGATGGGAGACAGATCTCCCGTTTTTGGTCCTGCTAGTGAAGGCAGGGGGCTGGACTTGATGACCTTTCAGGGTCCCTTCCAGTTCTATGAGATAAATAAATATATATGAGAGAGAGTGAGATCTGTTTATTGAGCCACCATTGTTGAGGTCTCTAAAGTCTTCCCCTTCCTAGGAGAGTCCTTAGCCAAGATCAAAGGGGCCCTAGATTTGCCTGGAGAAGGATGTCTGGGCATGGGAGGGTGTCTCCTGACCTGACTCTGAAGGAGGACAAAGGGAATGCTCTATCAGCAGCAGCCTCAACTTGATCTCCTGGTTCGTTCTTCCTCTGGATTTGAGGGCCAGGCAGAAGTTATGCTACTGGGAAATGTGAGACTCTCCAAGGCAGCAGACACACAGTGTCCAGTGCATATCAGGATAGCCTTCCAGCAAGAGAGGCAGCATTTGAGACTTGAGAGAGCCAGGCATGCTCTCTCCAAATGGAGAGAGAAGAACAAGGTAAATCCTCTCACTTCTTATCTGCTAATTATAAGCTAATACTAAACGAACAAAAAAAGAACAATAGCCAAGACATGCTCAAGGCACATATGCTAAGGCTGAGATAGTTGAGAAGGAACTGAGGGCGGTTTGCCCATGCAGCCCTGTATAGTCTTGGCGCATGGGCCAAATGGACACTACTAATGAAAAAACTCTGATCAAGGGCTCAAGAGGTGCATGTGCACCTGAAGTAGAGCACTCATAGTAATACTACTCAAAGAACAACAATTAACATACAGGTAGGTAACTATCTTTTCTTCTTTGAGTGGCTGTAGACATCATATTCCACTCAGGTGATTTACAAGTCATATCAATAGGAGGTGGGCTAGGAATCTACTTAAAGAATGACTACATAATGGCCTTCCCAATGTCTGCACCTGATCTAGATGCAGCCATAATAGCATAGTTTGGTAGAAGTATGTATGGAAGATCAGACAGCAGCCCTTCAAATGTCGAGTATTGTTGATAAATGCCATCAGTGTCACTTGGGCCCCAGTTGAATGGAGGTGTGGCCTAAGCTAGTGCATATGCCATCATAATAGAGGAAGGGTCACTTTGTCTATGAAAAACTGAGTATATGGGGGCTCTGCCATTAAACTTTACAGCTCGCTTACTCATCTTGCATATGTGATATCAACAAGAAGAGCTGTCTTTTGGCACAGGAAAGATAGAACAAGTTGCCAGGGGTTCATATGGAGGACGCATAAGGACAGCCAGCATGGTATTAAGGTCCCACAAAGAAACTGCTTCTTTCACCGGTGGAAAAATATGATTCCTCTTAGAAATCTCACTACCATGGAGTTCAAAAAAATTAACTTCTCTTGGATCAGAGGATGGAATGCTCAGATGGCCAATAAGTAGACCCTCAAGGAGCTGAGAGACAGGCCAGAGGACTGAAGGTGTAACAGATACTCCAAAGTGTCCTGAATGTGGGCTAACACTGGATGGATCCTTGGGTCAGTGACCAAATTGAAAACACTTCCACTTGGTAAAATAGGTAGCTCTAGTGGAAGGTTTTATACTATTAAATAGCACTTCTCTAACAGCTTCTAAACAGCATCCTTCCTCCTCCTCTTAAACAGCCAGGGGAGGGGTTAAGTGCCTGGAGTGTGCGAGCACCACATTTAGAGATACTGCTAGGCAAAGTCCATGCGCTGGACATGCACACCTGAGTGGAATATACATCTGCAACCACTCAAAAAATAGATAGCTCAGAGGTTCTCTATCTTTGTCATGGGGGGAGGCAGGGAAAAAATGACTTGGTAAATCATTTCATGGCTCTCATTTCCCATTCCCCATCCTGCTGCCTGCAGTTCAAAATGTTTTGTTATGTGGCTCTGCCATCTGCTATACAAGTGCTAAGTATTAACAACCTCAGGCCATACTTTACAAACATAATTTTAGCAACCATCAGTAGTTAGTACTATATCAGTACCTGCTAATACTAGACTAAAATGGCAACTGCTGTCACCACTTTGTGATCTTCTAAATTGCTCCCACAAGCTCAGTTTGCTTTTATTCCTCTTCCTCACAGGTTCCTTATTGTACTAACCAGCCTTTTGGTTGATGGAGGACATGAGAGTTACTGCACAACCCTTTGAAACACTTCAGGTGGCCAGAGAGGTGACAACTTAGTGGCTAAAGACATCCTCTCGTCAGTTCCAAGGATGCTTTAATGCTCCCATATCTTGTCCGACACACAGCACACCATTTTAAGATCATCAGAATGGTTTCTCATCAGGGGCATTCATGAAAGAGTACACCATTTCCCCAGCTCTCTGTGCTCCATTCCTTTCAGAGAGCAGGGAACTTAAGTATGTAATCCTAGCAACCTTAGTCATAATGGAACAGTCCATTGTTAGGCAATTCCACTGCATGCAGAAACTTCTGCTCAAAATTATGGAGCTGGGAATATTCAGCCAATTGATGTCATTTGATTTGGGGTAATTGACAGGCCTGTGCTTTTCATTGGTTTTAATTTTTACAAGAGTATCAGGAGCACATGGAGCTTTGAATGGGAGCATTTATTGAAATACATAAAAACTCAACTAAATAAATGACTGGATGAACAAAACTGTAGGGGTTATTCTTCTCCCCTCACTGTACACCAACATTCCTTGCACCTGCCATTTTGAGTCCTCCATACATATCACACATTGCTTTAGGGAAAAATCAAACTAAAATGAAAAAGATAAGCAAGGCACCACAGAGAAGAAGCGACTCAAATTCTGAAGGGTTACAATTACTCTTTCATGAGCTGCTCCATCTACCTCCTGCAGAGTAGCAGGGAATGGGAGTTGAGTAGGCAGGCAAAGGAGTATGTGTACAGGTCAGAGAGAAGAGATGAATGAGCAGGTAGGGTGGTTGTAAAACCAAGGGAGCAAATTTGAATAGAGGGAGGTAGAAAGCTAGATGGGGCCAATATGACCTGGCTTCCCTAAAAGTGTCTCTCACTGCAGCATTCTGGACCTCCTGGTTCCTAACAAGTAGTCCATGGACTACCGATAGCCCAGAGAGCTGTCTGGTTGTATTGTGCTGGCTCTCATCTGTTTCCAACAGCTCTGTATAATTTCATAAGAATGGCCATACTGGGTCAGACCGATAGTCCAGCTAGCCCAGTATCCTGTCTTCTGACAGTGGCCAATGCCAGGTGCTTCAGAAGGAATGAACAGAACAGGCAATCATCAAGTGATCGATCCCCTGATGTCCACTCCCAGCTTCTGGCAAACAGAGGACAGACACACTCGGAGCATGGTGTTGCATATTAGCCCATCCTGGCTAATAGCCACTGATGTTTATATTGCTAAACATACAGTAAATACTTTCCAACTATTACTTTTCCACAGAAACAATTGCTGTAGTTGCCAAAGTGGTTTTATTCAGTGGTGAATAGCAGGGAAGGTGTCTATGACACAGTGTGGACCACACTATGAAAATGTCTGAAGACCTTTTGATACATGAATTTAAACAGTCAAGACAGGAAATGATACAGGGATGACTAAAGTTTACTGAACTAATATTAAGGACAGGACAAATTCTGGGGATGATACAGACAAAGGGGTACAGGACTGGAAGGAGACAGTAAAAACCTAGCAGCTGGCAGTTCTATGGTAATCATTATTAAACCAGAATAGCTCTGCTATTCAGCTGTAAGATCTGGTACTACCACTGGCAAGAAGGGTGACAAAGCAGCACTTCAGTAGAGACAGACTGACCAAGATAGTTGCTCTGTTTAGTTTTTGACAACATTCAGAGGTAGCTTTGGGTGGTGCAGATGTGCTCCTATAACAGTGCTATGTGATTAGCATTTACCCAGGGAAATTTTTAACTTAACAATTGGACAGTTTGCTGCCCCACCCTCCACTCCCCATCAAATTGCAAAAGTCAGCTTGTACAAGATTGTCTGAAAGTGCCTCTGAGATAACCAGTGAGAAGAATTTATTTATCCTCACTCATATCCCCACTCACAGTTTTTGGCTTCAGAAGAAGGGGCAGTAGGTCATTATCTCAGGGCTGTACAGAAGCTAAGTTATCTCAACTAGCAGCTGATAAAGACTGTGCAGCAGTGCTGATTTATTTTGGAGAGGGATAATTTACACAAGATTTTGCCCTGGGGCAAATGGAAATCCTTGTATTTCCAAAATACAACTTTACTTTGGGAAGCAAAAATAACTCAAGCTGTTAAACTCAAAACAGTCTCAAGTCTACCTCCCTATATTTGGACGTAAAATGAGAGTGTACAGACAAACAACTGTATAGCAAAAGGCTCCAAATACAGTTCTGAATGTGCCTCTAAAGAACTTAAAGAGTCCAACCTTACCATTAATGTCCATTTTCCATATCAAAGTATGCTCAGTTTACAAGGGGGGTGGAGGGGAGGGAGACTCCTCTACTGCCCCCAATTGCTTTCAGACCTGCAAGTTAAAACCGGGATCTGAGTCAAGCTAACTTCTTCTCGGGCATTATGGCCTACAAGAGTTCTGCAGGCCAAATCCAGCCTCCAGTGATACCAGCAACCCCATTAACTTCACTGATTGGAACTTAGTAAAAACAATTCTGCTGAAAATGCACAAACAGAAAGAGAATCTGAATCACAGAAGATCAAATGTGGAAGAGACCTCAGGTCATCTAGTCCAACCCCCTGCTCAAAGCAGGACCAACCCCACCTAAATCATCCCAGCCAGGGCTTTGTCAAGCCGGGCCTTAAAAACCTCTAAAGGATGGAGAGTCCACTGCCTCCCTAGATAACCCATTCCAGTGCTTCACCACCCTCCTAGTGAAATAGTACTTTCTAATATCCAACCTAGACCCCACCCACTGTGAATTGAGACCATTGTTCCTTGTTCTGTCACCACTGAGAACAGCTGAGCTCCATCCTCTGTGGAACCCCCTTTCCAGTAGTTGAAGGCTGGTATCAAATCCCCCTTCACTCTTCTTTTCTGCAGACTAAATAAGCCCAGTTCCCTCAGCCTCCTAATCCTTTTCATTGCCCTCCACTGGACTCTCTCCAATTTGTCCATATCCTTTCTGTAGCGGGGGAGGGGGGGGGAGAAGAGGTGGCAAAACTGGACACAATACTCCAGATGTAGCCTCATCAGTGCGGAAGAGAGAGGAATAATCACTTTCCTCAATCTGCTGGCAATACTCCTACAAATGCAGCCCAATATGCCATTAGCCTTCTTGGCAACAGGGGCACACTGCTGACTCATATCCAGCTTCTCATGCACTGTAATCCCCAGGTCCTTTTCTGCCGAACTGCCACTTAGCCAGTCGGTCCCCAGCCTGTAGTGGTGCATGGAATTATTCCATCCTAAATGCAGGATTCTGCACTTGTCCTTGTTGAACCTCATTATATTTCTTTTGACCCAATCCTCCAATTTGTCTAGGTCACTCTGGACCCACTCTCTCTACTCCCATTTTAGTGTAATTCGCGAATTTGCTGAGGGTGCAATCCATCCCATCATCCAGATCATTAATGAAGACATTGAACAAAACCAGGCCCAGGACCACCCCCTGGGGCACTCCACTTGATACCAGCTGCCAACTAGACATCGAGCCCTTGATCACTACTTGTTGAGCCAGATGATCTAGCCATCTTTTTAATCCTCTTTATAATCCATTCATCCAATCCATACTTGCTGGCAAGAATACTGTGGGAGACTGGATTAAAATCTTTGCTAAAGTGAAGGTATATTATGCCCACTCCTTTCCTCATATCCACAGAGCCAGTTATCTCATCATAGAAGGCAAATCAGGTTTGTCAGGCATGACTTGCCCTTGGTGAATCCACGTTGACTGTTCCTGATCACCACCTTCTCCTCCAAGTGCTTCAAAATGGATTCCTTGAGGACCTACTCCATGATTTTTCCAGGGACTGAGGTAAGGCTGACCAGTCTGTAGTTCCTCAGATTCTCCTTCCTTTTTTTTTTTTATTATTATTAAAAAGATGGGCACTATATTTGCCTTTTTCCAATTGTCTGGGACCTCCCCTGATTGCCACGAGAATGGCCAATAGCTCTGCAATCGCATCAGCCAACTCCCTCAGCACCCTTGGATGCACTGCATCTGGCCCCATGGACTTATACATGTCCAACTTTTCTAAATAGTCCTTAACCTGTTCTTTCAGCACTGAGGGCTGCTCACCTCTTCCCCATACTGTGCTACCCAGTGCAGCAGTCTGGGCGCTGCCCTTGTCTGTGAAGGCAAAGGCAAAAAGAGCATTGAGTACTTCAGCTTTTTCCACATCATCTGTCACTAGGCTGCCTCCCCCACACTTTCCCTGACCACCTTCTTGTTGCTAACATACCTGTAGAAAAAGACGGTTACTCACCGTAGTAACTGTTGTTCTTCGAGATGTGTTGCTCCTATCCATTCCAGTTAGGTGTGCGCGCCGCGCGTGCACGGCTCTTCGGAAGATTTTTACCCTAGCAACACTCGGTGGGTCGGCTGGGCGCCCCCTGGAGTGGCGCCGCGATAGCGCAGGATATATACCCCTGCCGACCCATCCGCTCCTCAGTTCCTTCTTGCCGGCTACTCCGACAGTGGGGAAGGAGGGCGGGTCTGGAATGGATAGGAGCAACACATCTCGAAGAACAACAGTTACTACGGTGAGTAACCGTCTTTTCTTCTTCGAGTGATTGCTCCTATGCATTCCAGTTAGGTGATTCCCAAGCCTTACGTAGGCGGTGGGGTCGGAGTTAGATGTTGCAGAATGCAAAACTGCTGAGCCAAAGGCTGCATCAGCTCTGGACTCTTGGACCAATGAGGCCAAGGTGTGGACCGAGGACCAGGTAGCTGCACGACCCATCCCCTGAAAGGGTATGTGAGCCAGGCAGGCCGCAGAGAAGCCTGAGCCCTGGTGGAATGTGCAGTAAGGTGGCTCTATGGAACATGGGCCAAACCACAGGAGGTGCGGATGCACAACGTCATTGAAGATGAAATCCTCTAGGAGGAGACAGGTATGCCCTTCGTCCGGTATGCCGGTACGACGAAGGTTTTGGGGGCGTTACGAGAGGGCTCTGTCCGCTAGATATAGATCGCGGACGCCCTACGGATGTCGAAGGAGGGCAATTGTTGCTCTCCTTGCAAAGAGAGTGGCTTCGGAAGAAGACCGGAAGGAAGATATCCTGGTAGATAGAAAAGGCCGACACCTCCTTAGGGAGGCAGGTCGGACGTGGTAATAACTGCCCTTGTCCTTGAGGAAGACAGTATACCGTGGGACCATTGTGAGAGCCTGAAGCTCAGAGACTCGTCTGGCCGCAGGAAAGGCTACAGGAAAACTGTCTTGCAGGACAGGTATATCAATGAGCATGTTGACATTGGCTCGAATAGGGCAGTCAGAAAACTGGTTAGAACCAGGTTGAAGACCCAGGTTTATGGCGGGGCCCCACTGGGGGGGGGCATAAACGCTCCAAGCCCTGAGGAACCAGATGGAATGGATCGGGACCTCGGCGGGAGAAACATTGCGTGTTTCGGAGCAGCAGGAGAAACGCTTCCACTTGGCAGAGACCTTAACCGAGTGGAAGATTTACTACCACCCCGGAGAATCCTGTAGAACCGAGGCAGAACAACGTAACTCGGATCGGTTTAGGCACGCAGGAGACCTGCTGTGAGGTGCAGGATTACAAGACCGGGTGGTGAAGCTTGCCGTGATCCCGCGTCATGGGGTCTGGGCAAAGAGGGTTGGCTACCGACAGGTATAGCAACCTGGTGTACCAGTGCTGCCCGGGTTACGCTGGAGCGATCACGATCAGGGGCGCTCTGTCCCTGCGGAGTATTAGCAGGACCCTGTGAACCAGCGGGAACAGTGGAAAAGCGTACGGCAGATGGCTGATCCAGGGCCTCAGGAAAATCCTCCAAGACCGAGCCTGGGGAGAGGCCTTGGAATGAGGAGAACGTCTCTCTCTTTTCGTTCTTGCGAGAGCGAAGAGGGCTATGTGGGGAAAGACCCACTTCCGGAAAACGGAATGGATAGTGTCCGGAGGAAACGACCACTTGTGAGACAGGAAGGATCTGCTGAGGCGATCCGCCAGCTGAAACGCCTGGTATACAAGGCAGACCGCTCTCAGCTCTTGGACATTGATGTGTAAGGCCAGCTCTTGCGCCGACCGAAGGCCGTGAGTGCGAAAACTGAGCCAGGTGAGCACCCAGCCGAGAGATGGGGTGTCTGTCATGAGGGACCCCGAGGGGTGAATAGAACAGCATCCCTGGATACACCAGGGAGGGCGCTGACTCCCGGTTGAGGGAGCCTAGGATGCTCGGGGGGAACAAGACGACCACGAGTATGCTATCTCTACCCGGGTGGCACACCCAGGTGAGCCACGATTGAAGTGGACGGAGGCGAAGCCTGGCGTGTTCGGTTGGAAATGTGCAGACAGCCATGTGGCTCAGGAAACCTAGGCAAGTGCGGGCCAAAGTTGGCGGGAAGGTCCGTAGACCTTGTACAATTGTTACCCTCGGCTGAAACCAAGGCTGAGGTAAGCAGGCTCTGGCGAGTCTGGAGTCCAGGATGGCCCCAATGAATTCCCTTCCCTGTGTGGGAATCAGAGTGGATTTTTCTATTGATCATCTGGCCTAGACCCAGGAATAGGACCGTGTCGATGCCCACATGACTGGTAACTTGGGCCCGGTGGTCCTTCGAATGAGCCACTCGTCTAGATACGGAGGACGTGTATCCGACGGAGGCGAAGACAAACAGCCATGCACTTTGAATACACCTGGGCTGTATAGAGGCCAACCGGGAGGGCCGTACACTGGAAACGACGGTAGGCCCCAAACCGAGGGTACCTTCTGTGCGGAGGAGAAATGGCGACTTGAAAACACGCGCCCTTCATATCGAGGGCGGCGTACCCGTCTCCGGGATCGAAGGATGGGATGACGGTCCCCCTGGGTACCATGCAGAACTTATCTGCATCGTGACTTGATGAGTTCCTGCAGGTCTAGGAAAGGTCTGAGACCTCCCTTCGCCTAGGGGATTAGGTTTCGCCCTTAGGTACCTCCTGTATAGCTGCGATGAAGAGGAGCGTCCGCACCTCTTGCCAGAGGAATCGCTCGTGAGAGAGGTTCTTAGGAGGGATGAGGATGGGTAGGCTTTTGCCCCATTGGTGGTCAGAAGGACCCTAATATCGGCTCCCTTGGAGTCCTGAATGACTCCCACGACCGTGTAAGCCACGCCCGCTGGCAAAGTCCTGACTTTGTCAAGGTGCAGGGTAAGAGCGGAGGCTGGAGACGGAAACGTCGGCGCTGAATCACCGGCGTGTGCATGCCAAGAGAGAGAGATCGCAAAGTGACCCTGCTGCCCTTTAGGCTTTGCAGCCTAGGGCCAGCGTTTTCAGAGAACAGGCCTGTGCCGTTGAAGGGCAAGTCCTGTATAGTGTGCCGCAGCTGCAAGGGAAGGCTCGATAACTGGAGCCAAGAAACGCGCCTCGTGGCAACACCCGAGGCCAGAGTCGTGGCAGCGGAGTCAGCTGCGTCCAACGAGGGCTGGAGGGAAGCTCTCTCCAGCTCCGTCCTTTGCTGCAGGAGGGCATCGAACTCTTGACGGGAGTTCCGAAGAACCAACTCTGTAAATTTGCCCACCGCCACCCATAGTAGCGGCTAAGCAGGGCCTGCTGGTTCGCTACACGAAGTTGCAGGGGCCCCTCCGGATACATCGTACGGCCCAGTAAGACCACACGCCCAGCCTCTTTGGATTTAGGGGTGGTTGCGTTTCAATTAGAGGAGGGCCGGAGGGGTATGTTCCTGCCCCCGCCTCATCTGGGGAGGAGGAAGAAGAAAGGCCAGGGACAAGCGGGTCCTGTGTGGCTCGAGCTCCTGGACGACTTCCTGATCCGGTGGGATCTGGGAGCCCGGTGCCGAACCGGGGCTTGCTCTGTACCGTTCGGAGGGGGACGACTAATTGTCGCCTCTGGCACCCAGAGCTCCGAGGGAACGGAGCGAGATGGGATCACCGGTACGCCTCTGGCGTGGTAGTACACCCAAGGCGTCCAGAATGACCACTGATAGGTCTCCTGGAAGACTCTGGAGGGCACATCGGAAAACAGAGCACTACGCATATGAAGTGTCCGCACGGGACGACACTGATGCGTGGCTGGATGGCCCTGGAGGAGCTGAAGAGCCCTTAGTAGAGTCCCCGTCTCTAACTGACGTCGCTCGATGCGGCACCGGGGATCGGTACCGGGAGACCTACCGGTACCTAGAACGGGACCCGCCACCGGAGCTGTGCCGGGCGGTCGACCGAGAGCGCGAGGCTCGATGATCAGGAGTGGCTATGGGCGTCCCGGTGCCTGGGGCGGCGCCGGGAGCTGGATCGGTGCTGAGTGTACCGGACCGGCGAATGGGACGCTGACCGGTGCCGCGAATACTCCTGGTACCGACATGGAGAACGGTGCCAAGACTGTGAGCGGCGTCGGGACTTAGGTCGGTGGCGGGACTGAGAACATCTGTGGGACCGCGATCGTGAACGGTGCCAGTCTGCGGTGCCGATGGAGGGTGGTCTGATCAAGGCAGGCTTGCCCATCGACTATGTAACCCGCACCAGCGGTGCCGGGGGTTGAGGCAGCACAGACGCTGCCATTGCAATCAGCTCCCTCGCCGTGGCCACTGTCTCCGGCGTGGAGGGAACAGTGAGCCCGACCATAGCTCGCACCACGAACGCAGCTTCATAGCGAGCTCGACCCCGGTCCGTACCGGGGAGCTTTCCGGCACCAGACTCGACGGCTCTTGCCTGGCCGGAGTTAATGGTGCGGGTATTGTCGGTGCCGCGGCAGACATCGGTGCCGGGCGATCCGACTGAGCATAGCGCTCGGCTGCGGAGCTGGCGGCTCGGACGCAGCAAGGATATTGTGCCTCTTCATCCTCCAGGAGAGGGATCCATGCCGAGGGTACGTCGGAGCCAGCGACGGTCGGTGCCCAGAGGCCTTGACGGTACCGGCGATCCGGTGCCGAGGGAGCGCGCCTGGAAGACTAACTAGTGCTTGGTGCCGAGAACGGAGGAGCAAGAGCTGCCTGCCTCAGGAGCTGTTTAAGACGAAAGCCCCGCTCCCCTTTGTTCTTGGATTAAAGGCCTCACAAATGCAGCACTTATCTGTGAGGTGAGATCCCTCGAGGCACTTAGGAGAGGCTCTCTTGTCGGCAGCGGCCTATGGCCGGCCGAGCATCAGAAAACCCTGTGGACCGGGCATCGGACCCGGCACCGGGTGAGGGGAAGGTGATAAATCCCGAACCCCTGTGAAATAAATACACTATACTATTCTACAAACAAAGAAAATTAACTATAACTATAAACATAACGAGAGAAAACTACGAGTAGCTAGGGAAGTGGAGGTCAGCTAAGCTGTGCTCCACTGTTCCAACAGCCGTCACGGGCGGAAAGAAGGAACTGAGGAGCGGATGGGTCGGCAGGGGTATATATCCTGCGCTATAGCGGCGCCACTCCAGGGGGCGCCCAGCCGACCCACCGAGTGTTGCTAGGGTAAAAATCTTCCGAAGAGCCGTGCACGCACGGCGCGCACACCTAACTGGAATGCATAGGAGCAATCACTCGAAGAAGAACCCTTCTTATTACTCTTCATATCCCTTGCTAGCTACAACTCCAGTTGTACTTTGGCCTTCCTGATTACACCCCTGCATGCTCGAGCAATATTTTTATACTCCTCTCTAGTCAGCTGTTCAAGTTTCCACTTCTTGTAAGCTTCCTTTTGGTGTTTAAGCTCAACGAAGATTTCTCTGTTAAGCCAAGCTGGTCTCCTGCCATATTTGCTATTATTTCTGCACATCGGGATAGTTTGTTCCTGCACCCTGAATAAGGCTTTTTTAAAATACAGCCAGCTCTCCTGGACTCCTTTCTCCTTCATATTAGCCTCCCAGGGGATCCCACTCATCAGTTCCCTGAAGGAGTCACAGTCTGCTTTTCTGAAGTCCAGGGTTCGTATTCTGCTGCTCTCCTTTCTTCCTTTTGTCAGGATCTTGACCTCGACCATCTCATCATCACTGCTGCCCAGGTTACCACCTACTTCTACTTCCCCTACCAATTCTTCCCATAACTTTGTTGGCTTTGCAGGGCCAAAAGGAGCAGAAAGCAGTAGTGAGAAAAAAACAACATCGTAAAGTCCGGAGATCTGACAATGAATGAATAGGATAAAGTTAGCTAACCGTTCTAACAGACTATTTTTACAGTCATTTTGGAAAGCAGAACTGCTTTTTAAGTTTTTTTAAAACATATTGTAAAATTACATACAGGTCTAAGACATTCCAGCACTAACACTTCTCAGCCTCTTTCCCTTTCCTCCAATCAGGGCCTTACATGATTAGCAGGCTTTCATTTTTTGTGTTTTGTTTTTTCTAAATAAACTGATAGAGCATGATGCAATATAGCAGTTCCTTTCAGCATCAGCCAACCACTGGCTTCATACTGCATAAGTGGACCATGAATGTCTAGGAGGTCAGTAGTCTTATCAAACATAACTTTAAAGAGATGGCTGCTATGTAAAAATACACAGCTGTAAATGTTTTAATACAATTATCTGGATTTTTTTTTTTTAAACCACATTCACAGAAGTTAATTCATCCCCACCCCACTGGACTTTCCTGCACTTTGAGAACTCTTGTTCTGAAAGTACTATAGCACCCAAGCAGATCACTTTACTCGTTTTCCCACCACAATATGAACTATTGTGAAGCTATAGCTTTAAGGGTATTAAGACTATTTTCGTGAAGTCACTTGAAAGCCATATATTAACAATAGAAGTTTTAGCCCTTGTCTGCACACAGGAGTTTACCACTTTAACTACAATGATATGGTTAAAGTGGCGTAACTTCCCTACAGAGGATGCAGTAATACCAATATAGAAGTGCTTCTATTGGTATAGCTGTACAGGAGGTGGAATAAGCTATACTGGTATGAGGGTTGTACTGGTATAATTATTCTAGTTTTAAAAAAAAAAAACCACTACACACCTAAACAATTGTTCTACCAATACAAAATCTGAGTGTAGAGTATACTTAAGGCTACTTGGCCCTGGAATTTGTGGGATTTCTTTTTTTTTTTTTTTTTTTTTTAAAGAATGCTTGGTGCCAGTGGAAGCTATCCTAAGTTTTCTAATTTAAAGAGACATACACCTTCATCTGTGATTCTTCTCCAAAGAGGCTGAACAGATCAGAGCATGTTCTTGCCAATGGTGTTGTACCACACAGGTACTGCCAGGCACTAGCAAAGGTTAATGAATTTTGCCATGATTTCAGTCATCTGTTATTTACTTTACCAATTCTGCCAATTAACAAGACACCAATGAATTATCAGCAACTTTCCCTGTCCTGCAAATGGGGACCCAATGTGTACACACCAATCATTTCCACAGTGGAGAACTGTGATTGGATTAGTTTGTCCAACACTCGGTGAGTCGGCTGGGCGCCCCCTGGAGTGGCGCCGCTATAGCGCAGGATATATACCCCTGCCGACCCATCCGCTCCTCAGTTCCTTCTTTCCGCCCGTGAGTAGAAAAAAGTAGGTTCATTTTAAAATAGCCTTTTATTTACCTACCTGTGTTGGTAAAAAAGTAAAATTATTTATGTTTGTTGGAGCGTGATGAGGATCTTTTGCCACTTTTGGTGCTTTTGAAACAGAAGATTCATCACCACCAAATTAAATACATTTATAAAAAACTGAAGGGAAAGAACAGAATACCAATGGGAGATGGGTCATATGGGGGAGTGGTTTCACTTGACTTTCAAATGATTTGGGATATTTATACTGCTTTCTTGAATCTCCTCCCAACCCTCACACCATATACACGTAAGGAAAAACTTTATATTCATGCTACAGAGAAGAATATGGTAATCACTACATCCTTCAGATTCCAAAAAATGATCTCAAAATGTAATGCAAAAGCTTAAGGACAGCTTGCAATGGCATAGCACAGATATTTAAAACAGGGGCTGACACAGGCTAGAAAAAGTTCTACTTTCTGCAAGAAACATTTAATTGAACACAATGAGTTACAGGAGGACAGGTTTACAGAATAATAACCGTAACAGACTGTTTAAAAATGAAAATAATTCTAACTGGCAGCTGTACCATTGCCAAAGCAATGCCTAGTGCAGCAGCAGTAGTAAAATACAAATCCAGCCTTCTTGTAGTACTCCAAATGAGCAACAATCCTGTGGAATTTTTTTTAAAGGAAAGGGTTAATATAGCATCAGTCACTTTGACATGGGATATTTCTCAACCAACCCAGTGGCTTGAGTAGAACTACTCCCAAAGGTGGTCATTACTTTCCAGGAAATGCCCTGGGTCCTCACTGTTATTGCTAAACATTCCTATTAGACAGAGGCTCTGGGGAGTTACTTCTGTCCCAAATTTTGGGATACCAGCAACTCATACAACTGGTTAGAGGTGCAATATTTGAATTCATCTTTTATATATTCTCAGTGGACACTTCCAGGCATGAATTATGCATGGATACCCTAAGACAAAAAGAATTTGCAATTAAGTGGATATTTTCTTCAATCTATAAACTCAGACCTTCCCTATCTCCTCACTCCACCCCTCCTGGATGATTTAATTTTCATCCATCGCTAGTTTCCCCTTTCACTTGCACAAGAAGAGACTGAGGAATAATTCAAGGTACCCACGGTGAAGCCAAAAAACTTATGAACACATTAAGGCAGGTTTCACATCATTTCACTGTTGGACAAAGAATGCTGGTCACTCCACTGCACATGCAAGTAAGAAAGAGTCAATGCTCAATAAAAAGCATTAGGTTCATTTTTAGATATTAATTATAGAAAAGTCAAAAACTTTTGCCTTTCTTGTTTTAAAAGAGGTCAGAACATTACTGCTTTCACGTGCAGATGTATAGACAAATCTATGGGAATGGACTCCCTTCACTCCACACATTCTAAAACAGAGATTGGAGTGCTTGGCACCAGAAAAGAGGAGGAAATTTTCCTCACTGTTGGCCAGAAATGAGTCATACTGTACCTTCTATTTTTAGCTGCAAAGGTGTCTCCAACCAGGACTTACACCAAAAGTTGAATATTGATACTACACACTGATATACTTAGCTCTGAAACGCCTAATGAGCTATGCTTGGACACACAGGCTTCCATGCCAAGTACTGGCAACTAAAGCATTCAATGTGGTGTTGGAACTAATTATAGAAACAGGTTGTCACTGATACAAAACTGATTCATAGAGTGTAATTTTTCAAGCGCATCACAGCCTGAAGTGGAAGAGGCACCAACTTTTCATCTCTTAGGACTACTCATCAAGTCCTATCTGGTCTTCAGAGGAAAATGAAATTCAGTGACCTGAATTCACATATGGAATGACAATCTACAACATAGAGTCTGATACAAACTGGTAGCTTACAGCAAAGTGGCCAAGAAGTGAAAGAGCATCTCTCTTGCCCTCCGTGTGTGTGTCAGGTGAGAGGGGAAAAAAATTGTTTCTCTAGGTCACTGTTAAAAAGTACTAAGATAGAAAAGTTTGGAAAAATTTGACCCCACTGTATCATTGACCCATGAATAAGAGGGAATTTGGTTTCAAGTTTTAGCTCTCCCCCCCACTTTTGCATTCCTTTATTCCCCTTCACACTTTTGTATTCTCCTGAGCCTTTAGAAAAGGAGGGGGAAGTGTAGTTTAGTTTAGTTCATCTTCAAAAATACCCAGCAATTAATGAGCAATCAGCTTCTCAACTTTTTCCTGAAGTGGACATCGAACACGCTCAAAAGGTACAGGTGGATGGTTGGTGCAATTTAGTCTGCAGACACTCTTGGCTTTGTAATTAGTTGTGCTGACCCTGCTGACAGGGTTTAGACTAGGAATTCTTAGATGGAACTCCCTGGAAGAAAGAAGCAGAGAGAAACACTTGGTAAATCATCAGGGACTTTTACATTTTTGTAGCAAGTGGTCTCTTTAAGGATCAGGGTGAGGTCTCATCTAGATCTTCAACACGACTGCCTCTTTGGCCCCAGCTTTTCACCATGGTAGTCTGTTATGTTATCTGGCTGGCTGCTGTTGCTGGACTGTTTCACCAGAAAGGCCCGAAAGGTATGGAGTGCTCAAATAAGGCTACAGTTAATCCAAGTGGCAACACAAGGAAGAGGAGGGAGCCCAAATATAAGACAGCATCTTCCATAGGCCACACAAGTTCCATCATAATGATTAGCCTCCCAGTATGGAAAAACAAAGGTCACTCCTGATCCTACATGGCACTCAAATGCAACTGCCACTGCCTCCAAGGGGGGCTTTTTCTTTTTTCCTCTTGGGTCATTTTAAGGCTCTTGTCTTCCTCTAAGTTTTTATTTCTTGCCTAAGAAGCTTACAAGTCTACAGTCTAAGTAACAAAGCCGCAAGGATGCTGGCTCTCTCATTTCAGTGACAGATTACCGGTTGCTTTTCCTGGGATATAACTTAAAATGATCAAACATTAAATAGTCATTGAATGCTGTTTTTGTCTCAGTGCATAAATTTAACATATGGCTTCTGGCTAGGGTTGTAACAAAGCAATACATCAAGAGAACACAAATAATGTTAGCTTTTGTTCCATAACACGGCTTATTGTGTTTGGGTACCGCAGTGCATATCACACACTAAATGAAGATCCATGAAGTATCTTGGGTTGGCACTACATTAAGAGTTGAAGATAAAACCACTGCTTGATTTTTTTTTAAATTAGTATTAGTTAAAACAGCTGAGTATGGAATAAATAGTCTTCCTTCAAAATGCACCCACATATCTTGGTTGTGTACTAAGCACATGTGATAAGTACCAAGTGACAATCCGGGAGAACAAAATCCTCTATTTGATCCAAAGAATAGGTACAGAATAGTCAGTAACAATGCAAGCTCACTCCATATATAATGTCTCCACCAAAGTATCTCACTCCTGGCCTAGAGGGACCACCTAGCTTCTCTGCTAAGAATGTCGAAAGGGGGTTAATCTCAGTTGTGATGGTGTTATGACAGAGCCTCCTGTCAATTTAGAATTAAGCCCCCCAAATTACTTTCACATTAACATCAACCCCACCCCTCCCCGCCACAACTTTCAGGTCACCATCACCATGCGTGTAGAATTGAGCCTGTGAGATTAGGTTTAAAAACGAAACAGCTCAAAGATCCACACTAAACCCATGTATGTTAAAAGAAGCTCCTACCCCCTTGAATGTGCATACTGGAGAAGGATTTAGTGCCAATTTTAAGATTCCATTTGGATACATTTTATTCCTCACCACAGTGCTATTCAGTTCAAACTGAAAGGTGAGAAAGGAGGTAAGTGTCAGAGTTACCATTACCTGGACTATACATTCTCCATCTCCTGGTCATGGTCTTGTTCCTCCTCTTCCTCCTCCCCTTCTTCATCACCCCCTTCCTTCTCTGAAGGAGCTTCCCCATCCCTTGCTATTTCCTCCACATGGGCGAGCATGTCAGCCATCAGTGCTTCCTCCAGCCTCTTCCGCACCTGCTGTACAAGCTCCTCCTGCTTCCTACCAGGAAAGAATTAATACTTGTATTACTTTTCACAGCTGCCAAATTCAAGGGAAGAGTGTGCAAATCCCTCAGCTGTGAGGCTGCAGTAGGGTGATGTAGGATGCTATAAAAACAGAGTATTTTAAAATATCACATCATGTTTACATGTATTTTATGTGGAGCTGGTAGCAACACCAATTTTGTCTAACACTTCCCATAATATGACCCTGTTTTCAGTTGGCAAACATTTGGGCTGAAATTTGGCATACCAAGTGTCTGCCTCAGCATAATCATTATGCACAAGAGGTTCAAATTAAGGTTTCAAAGGTAACCTTAATTCTGGCATTTGCTAATTTTTGTGTGCTTGATTTTGCAACCCGAAAAGATGGTTACTCACCTTTGTAACTGTTCTCCGAGATGTGTTGCCCATGTCCATTCCAATTAGGTGTGCACGCGCTGCGTGCATGATCGTCAGAAGATTTTTACCCTAGCAACACTCGGTGGGTCAGCTGAGGCACCCCCTGGAGTGGCGCCTTTACAGCACTGAATATATACCTCAGTCAACCCAGGGCCCCCTCAGTTCCTTCTTGCCAGCTACTCTGACAGAGGGGAAGGAGGGCGGGTTTGGAATGCATATGAGCAACACATCTCGAAGAACAACAGTTACAAAGGTGAGTAACTGTCTTTTCTTCTTCGAGTGCTTGCTCATATCGATTCCAATTAGGTGACTCCCAAGCCTTATCTTGGCGGTGGGGTCGGAGTGAGACGTCGCAGAGTGGAGAACCACTGAGCCAAATGCCGCATCACCCCTTGACTGTTGGACAATCGCGTAGTGGGAAGCAAAGGTATGTACCAATGACCAAGTTGCTGCCCTACAGATCTCCAGTATGGGTACATGAGCCAGGAAGGTGGAGGAGGAAGCTTGAGACCGGGTGGAGTGGGCAGTAAGGTGCGTAGTTGGCACGCCAGCCAAGTGATAGCACGCATGGATGCAAGATGTGATCCATGATGAGATGAGCTGGGCAGAGACCAGGAGGCCCTTCATCTGGTCTGCCACAGCTACAAACAGCTGGGTCGTCCTCCTAAAAAGGTCTCATTCATTTGATGTAAAAGGCGAGGGCCCTGCGAATGTCTAGGGAGTGCAGCTATTGTGCTCGTCGAGAAGCATGCGGCTTCGGATAGAAGACCAGAAGGAAGATGTCTTGGTTGACATGGAAGGCAGACACCACCTTAGAAAGAAAGGAAGGGTGTGGTTGCAGCTGTACCTTGTCCTTATGAAACACTTTATACTGTGGCTCTGACACACGTCTCACCAAGGTGATCGCGACGAGGAAAGCTGTTTTCCAGGAAAGGTACAGGAGCGAGCAAGTGGCCATCGGCTCAAACGGGGCACCCATGAGTCTGGATAGGACCAAGCTGAGGTCCCACGTAGGGGCCAGATGCCAAATTTGCGGGTACAGACATTCCAATCCCTTGAGGAACCTGCTGACCATGGGATTGGAGAAGACCAAGTGCCCATTTTTGCCCGGGTAGAAGGCCGAAATCACTGCTAAGTGTACTTTGATGGATGAAACTGCTAGGCCCTGCTGTTTCAAGGACAAGAGATAGTCTAAGATGGTAGGCGCTGGCGCCTCCAGAGGGGCAGCATTGCCCAGAGCACACCAGCAGGAGAAACGCTTCCACTTGGCCAAATACGTGGACCTAGTAGAGGGCTTTCTGCTACCCAAAAGTACCTGTTGCACATAGCTCAGATAGAGTTAGCCATGAAGCATCCATGCTGTGAGGTGGAGGGATTGCAGGTCCAGATGACAGAGCTGGCCGCGTTCCAGAGTGATTGGGTCCGGCCACAACGAAAGTGGAACTGGAGTGGTCACAGAGATTGAGGGGAGTGGTACCAATGCTGCCTGGGCCATGCCAAGGCGATCAAGATTAAGCGGGCCCTGTCTCTGCACAACTTGAGAAGAACCTTGTGGACTAACGGGAATGGAGGAAAGGTGTAGTACAGGCGGTCTTTCCACGGTTATCAGGAAGGCATCTGATAGGGAACCCAGGGAGCACCCTTGGAGAGAGCAGAACACCTGGCACTTCAGATTCTCGCGAGAGGCTAAAAGGTCTATCTAGGGAAAACCCCACTTCCGGAAAACAGAATGGATAATGTCCGGGCGAATCAACTACTCGTGAGCCAGGAAGGATCTGCCAAGGTGTTTTGGACTAGTGGGAGAAACGACGCCACCAGGTCAATCGAGTGGGCTATGCAAAATTCCCACAGGTGAATGGCTTCCTAACAGAGGGGGGACAATTGCGCTCTCCTTTGTTTGTTGATATAAAACATGGCCGTTGTGTTATCTGTGGAAACTGCAACACAATGGCCCTGAAGGTGCTTGCGGAACACCTGGCATGCCAACTGCACTGCTCTCAGTTCCTGTACGTTGATGTGCAGGGAAGTCTCTTGTGTGGACCAAAGGTCCTGTGTGCGAAGGTCCACGAGGTGAGCACCCCAATCCAAAGATGATGCGTCTGTGGTCAGGACCAGGGAGGGCTGCAGGGCATGGAATGGCACCCCTTTGCATACTGAGCTGGGGTTCAGCCACCAGACCAGGGAGGTTAAGACTTCCGTCGGAATCGTGACCACTGTGTCCATATTGTCCCGGCCTGGGCGGTATATGGTTGAGAGCCAGGCCTGAAGTGGACGGAGGCGCGGTCTAGCATGTCTGGTCACGAAGGTGCAAGATGCCATGTGTCCCAGGAGACCGAGGCACGTGCGTGCTGTCGAGGTCAGGAAGCTTTGGAGGCCGTGGATAATGCTCGCCATAGACTAGAAACGGGCGTGCAGTAGGCACGCATGGGCGAGTTTTGAATCCAGGACTGCTCCGATGAAGTCTATTCTTTGGGTCGGCTCCAAAGTGGACTTTTTGACATTGAGCAGCAGGCCCAGCTGTCTGAACAAGCTCATGGTGAACTGGACATGAGATTGCACCTGGTCCTTGGAGTGACCCTGAATGAGCCAGTCGTCGAGGTACAGAAACACTTGGATCCGACGTTGATGGAGTGAGGTAGCTACGACGGCCATACACTTTGTAAAAACCCTTGGTGCCGTGGATAGGCCGAAGGGAAGGACGGTAAATTGGAAGTGCTGCTGGTTGACCACAAAGTGAAGGAAACACCTGTGCGGCGGGTAAATCGCTATGTGGAAGTACGCGTCCTTCATGTCAAGGGCGGTGTACCAGTCTCCAGGAAAGGGATAATGGTCCCCAGGGAAACTATGCGGAACTTCACCCTTACAATGAATTTGTTGATTCCGTGCAGGTCCAGGATGGGCTGTACCCCCTGCCCTTTGCCTTGGGGATTAGGAAGTAATGGGAGTAAAACCCCCTGCCCCTCAGTTCCCTTAGAACCCCCTCCATAGCTCCGATAGTTAGGAGCGTTTGCACCTCCTGTAGGAGGAGGTGCTCGTGAGAGGGGTCTCTGAAGAGGGACGGGAGGGAAGGTGGGAGGGGGAGGACAAAACAAACTGAAGGCGGTATCCACTTTCCACCATACGTAGGACCCATCGGTCTGACGTTATGTGGGACCACACAAGGAGGAAATAGGAGAGGCAGTTGGTGAAAGGTGGGGAAGGATCCTGGAAGGAGACTAGTGCTCCGCCCTCGGGCACACCTTCAAAAGTTTTGCTTGGACCCCACCGAAGGTTTGGGGGGGCCCTGGTTCTGGCCCGTCTAAGGACCAGACGGTCTCTTCCTACCACCCCGGCTGCATCTTCTAGACAAGTCCTGTCTCGGCCGGGGATTAGGGTAGGTGCGCTGTGGTTGAGGTTGGAAGGGCCTATGTTGCGTCACCGGGGTATGCATGCCCAATGAACGCATGATGGCCCGGTTATCCTTCAGACTCTGCTGATGTAATTTTCTTTTGGTGCCATACAGAGAAGGCTTTTTATCTAAGTGGCAAAGAGATCCAGCTTCAGTGTTCCACTGGAGGAAAATACTAGGAATCAATTAGCCTGCAATTGTGTTCTCCTTCCTTACCAAGTACATAACTAGGAACGTCTTGTGGAATACAACCTATTCTCTCACATGAAGAACTTACTGACAGAGGAGGCATGACCCAGCACTTCCCTGCTGGTGGATGCAAGACATGGTAGCCTGATTGCACCAGAATCGCTTTTTATTTATATCTCAAATCTCTGATGGTCCTTAGTGCTAGAGGATCACCCTCAACTCCCTCTAGAAGAGGCATAATGGCTCCCTGAGTAACCTACAACTTTTCTTTGACCAGTTATTGATTCAGTTCCCCAAGATATAGGATAGGACTGAGCCCAGCTACCTTTTTGACTACCAACACCTAGAATATATCCTTCTCTCTCTTTTGTCCACTAGAATAGGCTCGATGACCCTCTGCCAGGAGGAATTGGCTTTCCTACAGCAGCTCTTCCAGATATTGAGCAGCCTAAGACAATTTTGTAATGGGCAATGGAGTGTTTTCTGAAAACCTGATCTCGTGGCCCCAAGCAACAATGTTCAGGACCTGTACACCTAAAGTGACTAATGACCTTAGATGGTAAAATAGCTCCCACTCTGCCTCTGGCAGCAAATTTGTGGCAGTCTACTGGCAATAGCAGGCTTGCTAAACACTCTGGAACCTTGCAAAAAATCCTTCCGTTTTTAAAGGGGACTGAAAACCCTTCAGCTTCTGATACTGAGGCACAGGGCTATTCCATTAAACTTATGTGAAAGATGTTTTTTGAGGTAGAGTCATTCCATTCTTTCCTATAAAGCAGTGGTTCTCAAACTTTTGTACTTGTGACCCCTTTCACACAGCAAGCCTCTGAGTGCGAACCCCTCTAATAAATATATAAAAAAGTGTTTTTAATTTAACACCATTATAAATGCTGGAGGCAAAGCGGGGTTTGGGGGTGAAGGCTGACAGCTCGCGACCCCCCACGTAATAACCTCATGACCTTCTGAGGGGTCCCAACCCCCTGCTATAAAGGACCTAGGGTGTGAGACAGGCCCAAGAGACTATCAAATGGCCCTTGTCCTCTTTGCCCTCTACAAAGAGGCCTCCATCTGCTCACCAAACGAGTTATTCTCTTTTGTAGGTCAGGTTTTCAAACTTTCAAAGGACCTTCTACAGAAACCGGTTATCCAAAACCGAGCAAGCATACAGTCATCCTATAATCTGAGGCAGCAGCCCACTCCAAAGACCCTTCCCCAAAGTCACTGAAACATGTCGTCAGGTCAATTCTATACCCTTATGAACTAGCTTTTTATATCATGGCATTTTTCTTGAGTAAGAGAACTGCCCAGAGTGGAGGTGTTCTTCCACAGCTCCACCTGAGTTTTTGCCATGAAAGCCTGGTAGTCTACAATGCAAAGGGCTGTAGCCTCCGTCTAAATGAATTTCAATGCTGTAGCTCAGGAATCTGGGGTGCAGCATTATAAGTAAAGAGAAGCTTCCTACTGGACATGGCCCTCTTCCAACACCAGTCTTCCATGGAGAGGGTGGAAGACACAGCCAGAAACCTTCCTCTGGGACAGCAGTCCCCGAACTTTTTACCTCATGCCCCCCCTTATCCCTGTTTGCAGCTGCCCCCAGGCACAAGGGGGGACAGGGCCAGGAAGAGAGCTGGGTGGCACTCCCTCCTCACCCCCATGGGGACTGGACTGGGTCCCGGCCTGGGCCCCCAGCTGTGCCTCCCTCCAAACATTCCTCCATGCCCCCCTAGGGCATGCCCCACATTTTGGAGACCTCTGCTCTGAGAGGATGTAATTTTTTTTTCTGCCTTTGAGACTGAGCAGATGTGCAAGGAGTTTCCCACACTTTTTCTTCAGCTGGTTTGAAACAGCCATTCCCTATTGCAGGGGTGGGCAAATTTTTTGGCCTGAGGGCTGCATCGGGTTTTGGAAATTGTATGGACGGCCGGTTAGGGGAGGGGGTCATGGGCCGGTCCACACCCCCTATCCGCCCCCCCCTCGGGATTCCTGCCCCATTCAACCTCCCCTGTTCCCTGACGGGCACCCCCGGGACCCCTGGCTCATCCACCCCCCCCCCCCCCACTGCCTGACCACCCCTGGAACCACCACCCCTGACTGCCCCCCCCCCAACGCCACATCCAACCCCTCCTCTTATTCCTGACAGCCCCCCCAGGACTCCTGCCCATCCAACCACCCCTTCTCCCTGTCCCCTGACTGCTCCTGGAACCCCTGCCCTTGACTGCCCCCCGCTGCCCCATCCAACCCCTCCTCTCATTCCTGACTGCCCCCCAGGACCCGTGCCCCCATTCAACCCCCCTGTTCCCCACCCTCTGACTGCTCCAACCCCTATCCACACCCCCGCCCCCTGACCACCACCCTGAACTCCCCTGCCCTCTATCCAAACCCCCCCCCGCTCCCTGCCCCCTTACCGCACTGCCTGGAGCACCGGTGACTGGTGGCACTACAGCTGTGCCGCCCAGCTGGAGCCAGCCACGCCATCGCCACCGCGCAGCATAGAGCACCGGTTCAGGCCTGCCCCAGGACTCACAGCCCGGCCGCCCAGAGCATTGTGCCGGTGGCACAGTGAGCTGGGGCTGCGGGGGAGGGGCTGGGGGTTCGTCTCCAAGGACAGGAGAGTCCCGCGGGCTGGATGTGGCCTGCGGGCTGTAGTTTGCCCACCTCTGCCCTATTGGATGAGATAATTCTCACCACCAGGGGGCCTGCATCACCTTCTACTCTACTACTGCTGCACAGAAGGGTCAGAAATCTTAAGGACTAGGAAAGTCCTGCTAGTTATTATCAGTGTCGTACTAAGGAGCTAGGCCTATGAGTGAGAACCCCATGAGATGGTATTTTCAGGCAAATGGGATTTCACCTAGCTCTATATTAATTTGAATGGTTTCCTTCTTTAATACAGACTTTCAGTTTCCGAGTTCTGGAGGGAATCACACTTCTCTCTGATTCAATAGGAAAAGATCCAAATTCATCCTACCAGGACTTGTGTAACCCATACTAACATGCTAATGGAGCTCTTTATCCCCCTCTAGTAGCTAAACAACAACAACAACAGTTTGTGTGTCTGCTACTATTTTTGAGCTAATGGACACGGTCCTTTAGCTCAAGCAGTCAAAGCTTTTAGAATCAGAGGTCCCGTCAATAACTGAAGATGACTTCTTCGGGGACACTGTTACATTTATACAAAAAGGTCAAGAAAAAAAGAGAAATTAAGCAACTGCAGGTTTTTAAAATTTTGAGAAAAATCTTACTCCAATGAAAATATTGTTCTGCAGAAATACAAAAAGGATAATTTGCACACATGCACACCCTTCCCCATGAGAGGCAGCTGCTGCTTTGGAAGATCTGCTATAAATCTACAGTACTGCAGTAAGGATTGCTACTGCCATGCAAACAGGGAAACATTTTTTCTAAGTAGTATAAAGCTGGAGTTCAAAGTCAATGTTTTGGTCATTACTTAATACAGCACACACCACTTTCACACAGCATGATTATCTGGGAGCATGAAATTTAGCAGAACTGATGGCTCTGCTCAAAGCTTTCTTGGGTCGGTTCTATGGCAATTAAAAGTAGTAGGTGCCTAGAGAAGAGCAGAAATCAGCAGTGTCATCCTCTACCAGGGTGACAAAATATTTCTTTCCTCAAAAGATGGAAGAGGTAAAATTAACCTAGTCCAAACAATAGCCAGAGCTAATGTTCTTTTCTTTCGTTTCCTGTGAAATCAAGTTAGTAACTTGACACACTAGTTTAAAGCAATCAAATAAACCCACTGAGCCATACTCGTCTATCAGGTATAAGCTTAGCTTTGATAAAAAGGGCATTAACTGTTGTACGCTCAAAAACCATTCCAAAAGCAAAGAACCAGTGACATTTCTTGTTAATACCTAATATCTTCATCCGTCACCATAAATGCTTTGCAGAGCGGCTGCGAGGTGTTTAGCCAAACTCCAGGGTTCTTCTCCACAGCTGCAGAGAGCTGTCCAGTGATGGGCATGGTGCTAGTGTGCAAGGCACTAGCTATAGCAGACAGGAGGGTTTCATCTGTGCAACCAGGTCCAACCCCTAAAGAGAAAAATTCTGTAATTTCCACCAACTTAACAGCAATAACTAAAAATAATACAGGTTGCTGCATTCTTTATTTGCTAAGTGGCAGAGCTGTGTACTGATACTTTAAAAGTCAGCACATTTGTTCTACGCATCCCACATTAAACTGATCCTGCTGACGCAATGGCATAGCAATTTCTTTATATTTTAAAATGGCACACTCATTTTCTTCTTTTTTTCCAGTTGTCCTACACATCCCAGTCTAAGCCTTGAGGACAGTCACTCCATTACAGCTACCCTCCCACAAGGATGGCTGGCTGAAACTTCCTTCGGGACCTATCAGAAGAGCTCCTTAATTAACTTGAGTACAAGAGATGCTGTTGAGTGACATGTCCCTCAGTGCCCCTCAGGGCTAAGTACACTGAATTTAAGCCTGACCCCAGGCATAGCCAGTTCTTTCTGAAGTTGGGACTTGCCCGCAAAGTGCTAAACACCTGACAGCAAGTCGGTTAAGCCCACGTTATCTTCAAAATATAGCTAATACAACAGTGCTAGGCCTACAGTTAAAAGCTTGATCCAATTACCTTGTAAACCCTTTGGAAGGTCCATTGTTTTCACCAGCTCTTCTGCAATGTCAAAGGCATTCAGTCCACTTAGTTTCTTTTCCCAGAAGAGCTAACAAAGAAAACATTTATTCATTCATGCAAAACACCATAGAAACACATTTGACAACACAACAAAGCACCTGCCTGCATGGCACACTATGGAGCTGAGAACTGGAGCGGATATGTCTGGCGATACTATAAGAGGGGCCCAGATGTGTCTGCAGGGAGGGAAGAGTTTGCATTAGCATCAGTTAATCAATGAAACAGCTCCAAGGTTGGAAGAACAAATACAGTATTTCTGTATTGATTTACTGGCTTTAAAAAAGGTTATTATATTATTAATATATTATTGCCCTTATATAAATCCATGGTACGCCCACATCTCGAATACTGTGTACAGATGTGGTCTCCTCACCTCAAAAAAGATATTCTAGCACTAGAAAAGGTTCAGAAAAGAGCAACTAAAATGATTAGGGGTTTAGAGAGGGTCCCATACGAGGAAAGATTAAAGAGGCTAGGACTCTTCAGCTTGGAAAAGAGAAGACTAAGGGGGGGACATGATAGAGGTATATAAAATCATGAGTGATGTTGAGAAAGTGGATAAGGAAAAGTTATTTACTTATTCCCATAATACAAGAACTAGGGGTCACCAAATGAAATTAATAGGCAGCAGGTTTAAAACAAATAAAAGGAAGTTCTTCTTCACGCAGCGCACAGTCAACATGTGGAACTCCTTACCTGAGGAGGTTGTGAAGGCTAGGACTATAACAACGTTAAAAGGGGACTGGATAAATTCATGGTGGCTAAGTCCATAAATGGCTATTAGCCAGGATGGGTAAGAATGGTGTCCCTAGCCTCTGTTCGTCAGAGGATGGAGATGGATGGCAGGAGAGAGATCACTTGATCATTGCCTGTTAGGTTCACTCCCTCAGGGGCACCTGGCACTGGCCACTGTCGGTAGACAGATACTGGGCTAGATGGACCTTTGGTCTGACCCGGTACGGCCTTTCTTATGTTCTTATTATGTAAGGTTGCCCCCTTGCCTCAATTCTGCTATTTCCAATCTTCTTTTCTTCTGTGCCACTAGAATAGTAAGCTGGCATCACCTCATTTAAGTGCAAATGGTATGGGGCATGTAGCAGGGTGGTTACCTGCTCCCGCCCTGTGGGACTTGAAATGGGGCAAGAAGCCTGGGCTGATTGAGGGAAAGCAGGCTCAGCTGGGGCCATGCCCCAATCAGGCCCAGCTGGCCCCTATAAGAGGCTGTGAGCCAGAGGCCCAGGCAGTCTCCCTCTGCCTGTAGAGGGAGAAGGGCCTGGCTGCAAGGTGCCAAGCAGGGAACCTAGACTGGAGCAGGGAAAGGCCAAGGGAGCTCTGGCCTAGGAAAGCCCCAGGCTGCAGGCCTGGTAAGCCCCATTAGGTACTGGGGTTGCAGGGGGCAGCCCATGGGTAGGCAGAGGCAGCAGGTCCGAACCCCCCTTTGCCTATGATGAGTGGCTTACACTGCATTCCGCCCCAGTGAGTGGGGGCTAGATGGGGACTGGCAGTAGCCTAAGACTGAAGCGAAGTGGGGAATAGTGGGTGAGGGTTCCCCTGGGAGGGGGAGACCCTGTGGCTGTGAGGGGCTACTGCCAGAGAGGCAGCACCCCAGGTAAAAGGGACACCGGGTCCTGGGAGGGACACATGCCAGCGGTAAGGCAGCTCATTGACCGGTAGAGGGCGTTCCGGACACTGGAAGAGCTAATTCTCAAGGACAACCAGCAGGAGGCGCCGCAGGGGTGAGTCCGCATCACTACAGAGTGGTATTTTTTGGTAATTATTCCTTGTGGCTGACTCACCAATCTGCTCTTTAGCAGATTCCAGAGAATTGTTCCCCAGCTTTGCTTCAGAGGTTACTTTTGAAGAAAGAGGGTACAGCAATTCAAGTCATAGCCAGGATAAAGACTAAATAAAATGACTAATAGTTTAATCAACAGATAACTTTTGCTGATGTAACTGTTGCTTTTGGAACAAAGCTTTTCAGTTACAGAAGGCATCGCCCAATCTATCTGGTAAGAGGAGGCAATATTAAGCTGGGTCCATGTTCAAATCACAATCCAGAGACATCTATCAGTGGATAGCTACAGGACTATAGCAGTTTGCCTGACTACACTTGCTTTTTGCTGCAGAACAGCTATTGTAGTTCCCTAAAGACTAGATGAAATGTGGATTTGTATGGTCCTTGGCTGGCTACATGCCATAAGTCTTCCACCCACCTCATACCACAAGATGACCCAAACTGTGATACAGTCTAAATTACTTCACCTTGGCCTTTCACAATAATGCTCTCAGCTTCTAAGTAGCAGAGCAAATCACAGGAGGCAATTTCTAGTCCATAATTTTCAAGTCAAAGGGTTATAAAGCCAGATACTTAAGAGGCCTAGACATTATTTCCAAAATTAAAATGAAGACTACGGGTAGCCTGAACAAAACTAGAATGGAGAAAATGTTATGGGTAAAACATTAGGAAACTTTGATCTACTGCTAGCAAGGATTGCTGGATATGTAGTAGAGCAGAGGGTTACAGATTAATAAGGTAGAGAGTGAATAGAAAGATCCACAATGATAATGAGCTTGAACTAGCACTCATGTTTAGTTGGGTACAAGATAGCCTCAAAACCACCTTTATATGTCTCTGGACAATGCTGTTATAAAAATACAAAGAGAAATGAAGTGGATCAGAAACAGACCAATGTAAAATATGGTTAGAGTCAACAGCATGGATATGGAAAACACACCCATCATCTTACTTAAACACCCAATGAGGGCAGAATTTCTTTTAAATGCATCATAATTCTTACTTCAAGATGATACTTGTGAGGTTGGATAGAAAAGATTTTGAAATTCCTCAACTATGCAGAAGGAAATTTGAAAAATAAATACATTTTGATTTTTTTAATTAATTTGAATACCATATGGTGTAATATACGCCTTTTGCAGTTGTATGTAACGTGTACTGACAACTGGCAGTGTCTGAACTTGCTAATGACACTGAACACCTAGTTTCTAGAGAACTAAACAGATGGACTTACTACAGCAAAGGACTCAATGAATCTCTGCTGAGGGGACAGGCTGCCAGTTCCATGGAACAGGAATGAAATGAGAATGCCTGACTGACTGTTTCTAACAAATAAGATTTATTTTACCAGTATCCACCTCTATAACTACATAGTGCCCCCACACACACAGTTTTTTGTAGCCTCGGCTAGAGGAGATTGAGTTCCTTTGTATGTCTCCTCTAGTTTGCAAATACACAGTATCGTAAGTGACACTACAACTTGGATTTGGCTGTTAATACTGGCATTCAGGTGAGATTCTAGGAGATGACTGAATTTCTAACCTTAGGGGAGTTAAATGGGCCTGAGACACAAAAGTCACAACGGGAGTGGGGAGGAGGAGGAAAGGGGAGGGGGGACTGCAATCTCTGCCATGTGTAAGACACCAGATAGTGATCTGTACTAGAAGAGTGCGAGTCTTCAGAATTTTGGCCCTATCTAGGACTATAAAAAATACATGACACGGGATCTAATTACAATACAGTTGTCCCAAAACTGGTTATGAACATTGTTCCAATATGTAGGGCAGACCACCAGACCACTTTAATCATGATGAAGCTAAAGATCTAACAAAGGCTGCAGCCCAGTTATAAAACACAGTTAAAAAGTTATGTCTACACTATATAATGGAATGCTTTTAACAGGGTTAGGTTCCATGACACTGAAGTCTTGGCCAGCATTTCAAATACAACAAAGTGCCAGTGTACATTTACCCACTGTTATATAGGAGAGTTATATTTATGCCCCTCAGTGATTAACACACATGAAGCTTTCTTAGCTTTGGGAAAGCAGCTGCCACACTGCAAACCTCACCTGACGGGGCTGATCCACAGCTTTCTGGGGATCACTCTTCACTTTGTTGCTGGGATGATTTGTGATCTTAGTGACAGGCTGCTTGAAGATTGAGGCTGTCTGTCTGACAGGGAGTGCGGTGTTTAAATCAGGTTTACCCTAAAGATTCAAAAGAAAAAAGAAAAGAAAAACCAAACACACACATTTTTGCCACAAAGTCAAACTCACTCTAATTAATGAAAATATTTGTGAACCAGTTTTAATTAGACCAGATCTACCTACAAATACGTCTAGTACCCAGATATCATTACTTCTGTCTCATACAACTCCCACATACAAGCATTAATTCGAAAGGCTAAATCTGTGCGTGAAGTTCTCAAAACAATATCCCAAAACCAACAGTAATACACCAAAAACTCAAACAGATGGAGAGGGGAAACCTTCCACTGTAACTTATTCTTACTTTGGCTTGGTTAGAACAGTCATAGCGCATCCTCTGTCTGTTCTTATTCATCTTACTCATCAGCATTTTGCCTGTGCGAAAGTCAAAAGTGCTCAAGTCCATTGAGCTCCCCAGGTAACGGGCCAGCTGAGGCTTGCTTCGGAACTTCTTCCCACTTGGGCTGAGAAAAACAGAGGGAACAGAGAGAGAAATTAAACTTCCTGGGCTCTGGCTGATACCAAAGTTAATTCCACTACCCAAAAAAGCACTAGATTATTCCCTTTGTGGCAGGGAGAGGATACTGAACACCCAAGAGTAACCCACTCCTCACTCATTCTCTCAATATGGATATGGCCTAGTAGGCTCATCTTCTCCCTCTTATAGTTAACTGTGGAAGAGAGAGGGGAAGAACATGTTAACCTGTTCTATACATCAAGGGCCAAATTCAGTTCAGGTTTATGGGAGGCACCCAAATTATACCAGGACCAAACCTGATCTTGAACATTCTGCTTCCAACTCATTACCCACTGGTTCATGCAAAAGTATGTCAGCTTCCAAGTGTTAGTTTTCATGAAACTGTTATATTAGAACAGCAGCATGATCTTCACAGCACCCTTCTTTTTTCCCCCTCTTTGTGACACAAACAGTTTTCATAATAAACTTCTGATTTCAGTTTGATTCTTATCTTCAAAATAAAGTATTAGGGAACAGGTTAGGAGGCAAGACAAAAAGGTAGCTAACAATCTGTAAAGGGAAAAAGTAAAACAAACAAACAAACAAACAAAACACCTTTCATTTTAATTAATAGAACAAATCAAAACTTTGAAAGACATTGCATTAAAGATGCACTTTTAAATGTTTGATTTTATGTGATGGACAACAGCCAGGCAAGTGTGCATCCCTTAGCCCAACCGCTTTCTTGTTTTACAAACTTATGGTTGTAATGAGTTACTAAATAATGGGCTGGGTTCGCCTCAATTACAATGGTGAAAATCAGAAGTAAACCCACTGAAGTCAATAGAGCTATACCAATGCGAAATTGTGAGAAACAAGAAGTTTTGAAAAGAAAGTCATGTCCATGTAGCATTGTCCATTACAAAAATACATACAGCTCATCATTCAGTAGATTTCTCGCATTTATTCCCCAGCATCCTTATCACAAGTAGCAATCAAAACCTTAGTTTCCCCTCTAGCCAGGTGGAGGACAATACCACATATGGAGTCACCAACTGCATACCATGGCTCATATACGGGTAATTTACATCTTCAGCCCATTTACATGCCTAGTAACACCCAAACCCCACATCGCTCAGACTCAATGCAACAAAGCTAATATGCTAGCATGCCATGTTTACAGCTTATAAAGGGCAGGTAACTTTTTCATGCACATATTTCTATGAAATAAAAAGATCACCAGTGCTAGAAACAAATCTCTCAGTCATATTATCCAGGTATCAAGCTTACCTTCTCTCGCTAGCCTGGCAGTATACTCAATCCTGGATCTATTTGGACCAAACCTTCAGCGCTTGAAAGCTCTTCATGCTCTTCTGTTATTCCTGGAAAGATTCCACTTACACTAAAATCTAAGTTGGCGTTTGCAGAACAGATTTCAGTGGAGGTTATTCAATTCCCTTTGTATCAGATGACACCCCAGCTTTCCTGGAGAACCTGAGGCACTTTTGTCCATTTAAATTGAACCACTACAAGGAGAAGAATGGCCTTGAGTGCTAGACGCAGTGCACAAGACTCCAAGACACTTATGTGCATATTGGACTTGCTTGTGTCCCATAGGCTACACGCTGGCAGTCTATCCAGATGAAACACAGTTGATCAACATGACTAGCATCAATTTCTGCAGAATCCCGGATTGAAAGCCATCCTGTTTGGGACTATTAGGATCATCGAACTTTAGTCCCTTGAGCTTTGTCAGGACCATTTCCATGAGACAGATTGGTGAAAAGGCACAATCCATTGATGGAGAAACCATTCTTGTTAACACCGCTTTTCTTAGTGGTATGAAAACAGGTAGCTTCTTGTTCAGCTGAGTGTGAAGACAGCTACCTACCTCCGGTGCCCCTGAATGTATGACTTTCTGTTCTGCCACTCTCTCATCTATTCAGGAGGATCTGTAACAGACTGAGTCAGTCTATGATCATGTTCTCTTTCCCTACCAAGTATAATACGAGTATCTAGTGGAACAGGAACAGAATCTCACACTTCCATATCTGCAGAGGTTCCCAACATAGGAGTCATGACCCAGTGCCTCCTTCTTTTTGTGGAACAAACTGACTCAAGTTACCAAGCCCATCTTTTGGAATCCCAGATCTCTGAAAGTCCTCCACATGTACATGACCATTCTCATCTTTGAAACTTTGATTTGCCTCTACTGTTCATGGAGACACCAAGCTTTGTGGGTGTGGAGTTCCTCTCCATAGGCTTCCCATCCCAAGATAGCAACCATGGACATCTCCATCTATCATATGGGAAAGAAGTTTGGAAGTCCACTTCTAATTGCATAATGCTACTATACCCAGAGATCATCCATTATCCAATATGATGCAAGATCTCTGGGGATGCTTTTTTCCAATTCAACTAGCAAAATATTTGAAACCAGGCATGTCAACAAATGGTAACTGTAGCTATTATCTGTAATACAGCACACAAAGAATTATGCTCCCGAGAAGAAATGAATTGACTAGACTAGTTGGCAATTGATGACAGTTTGCCCCATATTAAAAAAAGTCTGCTAGGAGAGCGTGGTAAGTTTCAGATGACTATATCTAGCAGCCTCATTTTTCAAAAAAATATGAATTCTTCTATTTAGAAGAGGGCTTCGTTTGTCTGACTTACACCTGGTATATGCTACAGAAACTAAGGGTCCAGTAATGGAGGCTGCAAAGACTCATACATCCACTTGAGACACATACAGAAAGTTATCTGTTTTTCTAACAATAGGAGGAACAAAAGATGGTCTAAATCACAAATGTTACGTTTTTTTTTTAAATTACTAACATTATTACTTTTTTGTCTCAGCTATAAGCTATCAAAAAGGCTCAAACATTTTTGCTAATTTGAAATTTTAATTAACAGAATTTGTGATCTCCAAGGTTTCTACTAAATGGTTAAGCATCTCTTGAAAATCTGTATTTGTCAGGATCAAATGATGTAGGAGTCCAGCAATGCAGGAATAAAATGATCTCTAAGCAGAGTCATCTTCACATTGGAAAGACACCTATTTATCAATATCATCCTCTCAAGGGTCTTCTTTCAGGGCAACCAAAGAGGAAAAACCCCTTCTCCAGGAAGAAATTAACTTCCTTGCATCTTTTAAGGGAGAAGGATCTGAAGAAATAAACCTATACAGAGAATCTCAGTCACACGACTAACAGAAGCAGCAAAAACAGACTAACTAGTCAAAGCCCACAGACTCTAGAAAAGGCAATGAGTAAAAAATCTCACAAAGTTACAGAGAACAAGAT
Source organism: Mauremys mutica (assembly GCF_020497125.1). Taxonomy (NCBI): domain Eukaryota; kingdom Metazoa; phylum Chordata; order Testudines; family Geoemydidae; genus Mauremys; species Mauremys mutica. The sequence goes on along the minus strand of NC_059095.1, from coordinate 12,067,005 downwards.
GGAATAAACAGATCTACTCCCTGAAAATCCTGGAAACCTAGGGACAACATGAGTGAAAAAGCCAATATAACCAATCTAGACGTCTCGCAAAAGACTCATGAAAACAAGAGGCATCCTTTGTCCCAGTACAGATGGAACAAGGCTGATCCCAAAGACTCTTGGAACAGAGTCTTTGCAGTCATCAATGAAGTCAAAACAGATATTCTCCACAGGTTGAGAGTTCTCTGGCAGGGCCATTCCCCCCATGGATCCATAAGCTCTCAACTGTCAGATGCAAAGCGAGAAAACACTAAAGACCATGTCAAAACAGCAAACATCCCTTCTGGTGTTGGGCATAGGCAGAACCAAGGCAATTTCAGTGAAATATCCTCACGAAATTTAATGTCAACCACCCTGAATTCTTCTCTCTACGTCTCTTACGATCTTTAGGATCTGACTGATGGGATTGAAAATGGACAAGCCTTTTTTTCTCCTGCCTGACAGCCTCCAAAATAAAGATGGAAGAGTCAGCAGCATAACCCCCTGCTTTTATCAGAGCAACCAGCAATAGGGGCAATTGTTCACAAGCCAAATATATCACAAATCTTAAAGAAGGACCAGTTTGAACCAAAAGACTCAGATCCAGTGGTCTTGCTTGCGGCACACTGACTTCTCTGGAAGGAGTTGCAGCTTGTTTTCTTGATCCCAACATGCTTGAAGAGTAAAGGCTGAGTATGTCTGAAAAAGTAAGTCTTCCCATCTTAAAAAGGGGTTTCCATAACAGATTTTAGCACTGAGGGACTTGTACTGTTTGAAACTAGATTTTGTGCCTGCACCAGCCATAATGGAGCTTGACAGTCCCACATCTGAACTTTTAGCTAGGGCATTAATTGGCACCACCTGCGCTGGAACCTGCCACTTCAAGAGACCCGAGAGCCTCATTTGGTGTTATCCATCAGAAGCTACTGCTAGAGAGATCTGAGACATGAGAGGAACAAAAATACCAAAGTTAGCAAGAGAGCTGACTAACTGAACGTATTATGGGGCTCCAAAGAATCAAGTATGCATCAGATGTATTGAACAATATCCTGTGCCAAGGACACAATCCCTGGCACCTGCTCTAACTCATTCTAAGTAGAAACCTGAAGAGCGAAGCAATTTCTACTCAAAACTGAAAATAGCCTATAAAAGCATCCTAAAACAGTTCTGACGATGCCTCTTTGCCAAATCCCCAGAGGTGAAGATATTGGGCTTGGTCCAAAGTGCTAAAAAGGTATCTAAGTGCTGAAAAAAAAAACTATTTTATTCTGACTACATGCCTTGAAAACAAAAAAAGGATACTGTACCTAGTGTCTTGCTTGAAGAGCACTGAAAGATCAGAGCCAACGGTGTAACAGTTGAAAGCCAATGAGAAGCTCATTCACTAACCACAATCAGAAAGTAACGGGTGGAGGGTTCTGGGGCCTCAGAAAGTCTTGTAACTGGAGCATGCTCAGTAGGACACAGCCCTTGAGACTGCCTACAGGTACCTCAGAGGGTCAAAAAAAAAAAAAAAAAAACTAAGCACTCGTGGAGTTTTCCACTTGACTTGCTCTGGAGGCATGAGACTCAGGAGTGGTAATTCTGTGTTTATGGAATCTATAACAAAAAAAACTTGTGTGTCTTCACAAAGTGTGTCATCACAAAGCAGCCAAAAAAGGCAGTTTTCCCCTCTCCCTTTGCAGCTCACCAAAAAATTCAAGATTCTCCAAGCATTAATGTTTTTGAAACCAAACAAATTGGAAGCATCCCAAACAAAGGGGCAACAATTATACACATTTTGATATGACATTTTAAGAAATTCGGAAATATCTCTTCCTGAAAAAGTTACAGTATCAGCAAGTAACTTGCCATATTACTGTGATAATTAATTTGTAGATGGGCTTCTCGGCACTTTACCAACTACTAAAAAGAAAGGAATTGCAAAAGGACAAATGATTTTTTATGCTTGTCCATCAAAAGGTATATCACATTATCTGCTTCCATGGCTTGCCTCAGCACTAACAAAAACAGAAAAAGGGCAGCATTTTTCCAGAAACAGAAAGTCTCATTAGCTATTCACAGACTTTCTGGGTGCAGATTACAATGAATGCATCACAGCCTATTCAACGGTCAGCAACTGCCAGGTGCCTGCTCTATATGTGCAGCTCATCCTTTGTTTCATTCTCATTACATTCTTAAGAGAACTGACTGCAAGCTCAAACTCATTCCCATTCTCTTCCACCTCTCCTATTAAGCAAGTTTCCTCCTCTACTCCTTTCCCCTTTAAGCATATACAGTACCAAACAGAGATTCATAGAACTTGATTGAAATGCAAAGGACAGAAAAAAAAAAAAAAAACCCACAGATCTTGCCTGCTTTTTAAGGAAATGGGAGACAGGAACCTGGGTGCAAACTGTGACCAGATGCATCTGCCTAAAGCCTCACATACACCTCCGATCTGAGAAACAGAAAGCCACAAAAATGATTTTTTTTTACACCGCGTTTGTTACAATACATAAAATGCTTCTTTCCTCCTCTTGTACTTGCTGCATTACAACTTGTCATCCTCAGACTGTGCATTCAAGTTCTTTAGTACACTTCTACCTCGATATAACACTGTCCTCGGGAGCTAAAAGTTCTTACCGCGTTATAGGTGAAACCACGTTATATCGAACTTGCTTTGATCCATCGGAGTGCACAGCCCCGCCCCCCCCAGAGCACTGCTTTACCATGTTATATCCAAATTCGTGTTATACCGAGGTAGAGGTGTATATACAGTTGAAGTCATTATCTCTTGCAGCAGTTGTACGTCTGAACACGACGTTCTGAGCACTAAGCTCACTAGAATAGCTGTTGTATGCCCCCATGCCATCGCCCTGGCACATTCATCCCTAGTAGTAGACAACACTCTTGCTAGCTACAGTGGCTGCTCAGTATATCTCTGCCCTATATCTCTGTCTTCCAGCACACTCCACCTCTGAAGGTATATTTCATTTGGTAAGACGTGACTCAAATTGCAGCGGGCACTGGGTGACCCCTATTCTCCAGCTTCCCCTGTCCCTAATATTTATTACTGTAGATGAATGTGTTATCACTGGCTACAGAGACAACTGGGTACAACGGTTATGTGCCCCCCACCTGCCTCTTCCACAATTCCTCCCACACCTAATGCTCCCTCAGAGCTCCCTTCTCTAACTGCACACCACTAGTAGCTCAGTTCAGTAGTAAACTCTCCTCCCCCCACGCTAGCACATTCACCTATAGTAACAGGTATAACCTTTTCCAGTTCATTACTGAGAATACCCACCGCCCCTCGTGGATTTAATGACACATTCTCCTATGTTCTGTATGTATATATATCTCCGTACTATATGTTCCACTCTGCTCAAATAAATTTGTTAGTCTCTAAGGTGCCACAAGTACTCCCATTCTTTAGTCTCCTATGGACATTTCTCTTCTACTCAGTGCACTGGCGCCCCCTATATGGCCAACCTCCTACAGTCACATATCTGTAAAGCACTCTTGCCAGCAGATCCATGCAGTGGGTGCCCCCTGCTCCTTAGTAATAGGCCTCATTCTGACCAATGACTTCATGAACCCCCTGCACTCAAATAACCCATAGGGCACATTCACCCAGGTTTTAACAAGTTACCATACACCCATCAGCCTACAGATAAATAAAAAAAGATGAGGGGCAGATCTGTAACAGGATAGTGAACTAAAGAATCATAGAATTCAAGATCAGAAGGGACCATTATGATCATCTAGTCTGACCTCCTGCAAGATGCAGGCCACATAAGCCGATCCCCCCACTCCTTTAGCAAGCGACCCCTGCCCCATGCTTCGGAGGAAGGCGAAAAACCTCCAGGGCCACAGCCAATCTACCCTGGAGGAAAATTCCTTCCCGACCCCAAATATGGCGGTCAGCTGAACCCGAGCATGCGGGCAAGACTCTCCAGCCATACCCCCTGGAAAAAGGTTAAGAATATCATATCATTGACCCATTGTACTATTTACCAGTGTGGCACTTAATTAACCTATTGACTAAGCCCGGTATCCTATAAGCCAAGTCCACTTTTATAAGAGCTCTTGTGAGACCCATTTACGGTGGAATAACTGGAAAGCATGGTTCATGTGTGACATTACATGAGCTCACTCTGGGAGTGAAGGGCTACCAGAGTTTTTGCTTAGAGAGGTATTTCTCAGCAGAATTATACCAAAAGTATATTCGCCCACTCCACCCCACCCCCATTGGGTTGATTTTTTGTGTTTGTTTATAGGAATGTTGGTTGGTGCACTGTGGAAGCAAGAAACCCCAAATAAATGAATGTTATGGGGCTGACAGATATAGAGTTGTTTGGGGAATGCCTTTTTAGACAAAACTCCTAAAAGGAAATGCTTCTGAGGAATCTCTCTCGTGACAAAACTGATCACTCTCTCTTCCTGGACTCCAAAGTGAGACTTTTATAATTGCAGGCAGTACCTGAAACCATTTGCGGGTGAACCATTCCCTGCTCTCAATATTACTTTGCTCCATTTAGGCCCCAAAAGAGCTCTTACGAAAGTGGACAGCTGCTCTCTCAGTTCTTTTATTTTCTGAAGTCACTACTCTGTCACAAGCCACACCCTGGTGAGAAACCCAGCCCCCACACAACTGGCTGCTGGGAAGTGGGAGGTTGCTGCTGGAATTCCATCCATGAACCATGCTTAGGGGAGAGCCTAATTTCCAACCAGACTTTGACTAGTAATGTCAGACACCCAATCCCAGGCTGACCCTGGAGGGTGGAATGCATTTGTCTGACCCCTCTCCCGCCACACAAACACATTCACCTTCTGCAAAAGGGAAACTTTTATGTAAAGAGTTAATTTCTAACTCGTAATTACAGAGAAAACCTTCCAAACACAAAACTACTGTACAATCCTCTTATCCTGAAGAGCACTTCAGAGAAGTACTTGTTACCCGAATTTGGGCCAGCTAGTAAGCTTAGGAAAGACTAATGACCCACCAGAGTTTGGCAGAAAGCAGCACGTTTCTTATACTGATAGCTAAACTCAAAAGAAGAGGGGGGGGGGTCACATTCACACTCGCATACTCACACTTCCAGGACAGGCACAGCACTGGAGATGTCAGGATCCTTTAAGGTAAGTGTCCCACAGCACAGCAATGGATGGTGTGATGAAGGTATGTCTTCCCGAGGCACAATGGAATGTAAAGCAGTGAACCACTGGCCAGGCGGTCCGGGCGAAGGGCCTTCATGGGCGGTACAAGCTTGTGAGTGCACTCCTTAGCACATGGCCCCTTCCCCTTTTAAGGACCTCATGGCCTGCGACTAGAGATGACTTGGCGACTAGAGATGACTTGGCCATGTCTGGTTGGTCACACTCCACCTCAGCCAGTGTCCATGCACTGGGTGTGTGAGTGCTGCCTAATTAGAGTCCCAGACACCTTGTCTACCTGGGAGCTCTTCTGATCTTCCAGCTGTTTAAGCAGCCTATTCATCCCACAAGCATTCCAGGAGGGAGGGGTGGGGGAAAGCCACATCACAGGTATTCAAAGGGGGGGGGGGGGGAGTGTAACAGACCTTTTGAGCATACACGTTATACATAGCATATAGATCACTGCTGCTCCTACAACAGCACTAACTGCCACCACCATTCAAATCAGTTGAGTGTTAATTCTTAAGTCTAATGATGGCACAAAGAGCTTTTATTCCAATCATTTTGGTGCACAACTGAATATCTAACTTCCATGAACAATGACTGGAACTATACACATACAGTATGTAACTGAACACACAAATGGTCAGCTAAACAAATTTCAGAAAATGCAGAGGTGTTAAAAGTGACGTGAGTATTTTTTCCCCACCCTGTGGGCTGGTCTACATTAGAAAATGAAATCGACTCAGTTACTCAATTTACAGAGGCAGTCAAAAAAGCTAACGGAGTGTTTAGGAAACGGGTAGATATTAAGACAGAAAATATTATGCCTCTATATAAATCCATGATATGCCCACATCTTGCACACTGCATACAGATCTGGTCACCCCATCTCAAAAAAGATATACTGGAATTGGAAAAGGTACAGAGAGGGCAACAAAACTGATTAGGATTATGAAACAGTTTCCATGTGAGGAGAGATTAATGAGACTGGGACTTTTCAACTAGGAAAAGCGATGACTAAGGGGGAATATGATAGAGGTCTATGAAACCATGACTAGTGTGGAGAAAGTGAATATGGAAATGTTATTTACTCCTTCACATAACACAAGAACTAGGAGTCAACCAATGAAATTAATAGGCAGCAGGTTTAAAACAAACAAAAGGAAGTACTTCTTCACACAACGCATGGTCAACCTGTGGAACTCTTTGCAAGGGGACGTTGTGAAGGCCAAACCTATTAACAGGATTAACAAAATAACTAGGTAAATTCCTGGAGGATAGATCCATCAATTACTATTAGCCAGGATGGGCAGGGATACAACATCATGCTCTGAATGTCCCTGGCCTCTGTTTGCCAGAAGCTGGGAGTGGATGACAGGGGATGGATCATTTGATGACTGCTGTTCTGTTCATTCCCTCTGAAGTACCAGGCATTGGCCACTGTCAGAAAACAGGATACTGGGCTGGATGGACCACTGGTCTAACCCAGTAGGGCCATTCTTATGTTGCTCAGGCCCACGGCTGTGAAAAATCCACACCCCTGAGCAACATAGTTAAGCGGACCTTAGCCCCCGAATATGCAGCACTAGGTCAAAGGAAGAATTCTTCTGTTAATCTAGCTATGCTGACGGGAGAACACCTTCCACTGGAGCAGGCATTATCTACACCAGTGCTTCTCAAAGTCGGGCCGCCGCTTCTTCAGGGAAAGCCCCTGGCGGTCCGGGCCGGTTTGTTTCCTTGCTGCGTCCGCAGGTTTGGCCGATCGTGGCTCCCACTGGTTGCGGTTCACCACTCCAGGCCAATGGGGGCTGCAGGAAGGGTGGCCAGCACATCCTTTGGCCTGCGCCGCTTCCTAGAGCCCCCATTGGCCTGGAGCGGCTAACTGCAGCCAGTGGGAGCTATGATCGGCCGAACCTGCAGACGCGGCAGGTAAACAAACCGGCCCGGACTGCCGTGGGCTTTCCCTGAACAAGCATCGGACCGGCTTTGAGAACCACTGATCTACACTGAAGTGCTACAGAAGTGCAGCTGCAGCACTGTAGTGTTTCAAGTGCAGACAAGCCCCATGGTTCTCTCTCACTACAGTGGGGGTGGACAAACTATGGCCTGGGGGCCGCATCCGGCCCTCCAGATGTTTTAATCTGGCCCTCGAGCTCCTGAGCGGGGTCCGGGGCGTGCCCCCCTCCAGCCAGGGAGTGAGGTCAGCTTTCCCCATTCCACGTGGCTCCCGGAAGCAGCAGCACGTCCCCCTTCTGGCTCTTATGCATAAGGGCAGTCAGGGGGCTCCGCGCGCTGCCCCCGCAGCTCCCACTGGCTGGGAATCATGGCCAATGGGAGCTGCAGTGGCGGCACCTGCGGACACAGCAGCGTGCAGAGCCAGCTGGCTGGCCTTCGCATAGGAGCCGGAGGGGGGACATGCCGCTGCTTCTGAGAGCTGCTTGAGGTAAGCACTGCCCGGAGCCTGGGCCTCTCCCGTACCCCAACCCCAGCCCTGATCCCCCTCCCACCTCCGAACCCCTCGGTCCCAGTCCAGAGCACCCTCCCGCACCCTGAACTCCTCATTTCTGGCCCCACCCGAGCCCACACCCCACAGCCGGAGCCCTCACCCCCTCCCACACCCCAACCCCTAATTTTGTAAGCATTCATGGCTCACCATACAATTTCCATACCCAGATGTGGTCCTCAGGCCAAAAAGTTTGCCCACCCTTGCATTATAGGTTCTACAGTGCTGCAGCTGTAGTGCCATAATGTAGACACTTCCTACAATGGTGGAAGGGGGGTTTCCATTGCTGTAGTTAATCCAACTATCTGAGAGGCAGTAGCTAAGTCTAGACCGGGAGTTCGGTCAGCGGTGTGATTTTTTCACAACCCTAAGAAACACAGTTAGGATGACCTAAATTTGAAGTATAAACCTGGCCTTAGTAATGCAGAATGCAACAGTAACTAAAAGTTTAGTTATTGCATAAAAGTTGTATTATACCTTCTATCTTTTGCAAATTGACATATCTGGAAAATTCACTGTAGACAAATGGTATATGGCTTTAATTTTGTAGGCCCAGCCCTCAGGTTCCTGAACTAGTAGGTATAGCTCACACATTTTGAGCAGCTGACTCAAACTACTAAAAAGAGGTCTGTCTTTCTTTTGCAGAAACTATGAGCAACAATAGACGGGCTGACATTTTCAATCTGTATACTCAGGAAGATGACATTGCATTGATTTATACTTAGTCTAAGTTTGAAAGGTCTCTTCATAGCCATAACGGTTAGATTTTAAAATAGAAACCTATGATTTTGCAGAAGTTGATGGTGTACACCTCCTTACCCTTCAGGGCCAAAATCCCTATCTGCCAGCTCAGTGCTGTAGGTGAACTCATGCTTCACTCCTTCAGCTCTGCACAACACCCTCCCTGCCCCCCACAGCTATTCTACCACAACTATCAGACATCATCCTGGCAGGTCCTGGGAGCAGCGGTACTGCCTTTGTGAATTCCCTGTGGGCACTGTGTCCCACCCACAGACATGCGACACATACAACTACATTAATATACATGATTCTGGCAGAGTGGGCAGCTCATCCATACCACATGCTTCCCCCAACAGCACATTCACTGATGGTAATAGATTTCATGCTAACAGAGCAGGTTGAGCCCCCCCCCGGCAGACCCTATAGCACATTCATCTTTAGTAACAGACATCATGGAAGCAGGACAAATGGTTTCTGACCCCCCTCCGCCCATAGATCCCATAACAGGCCTGCCTACAGAAACAGATATCACTGTGACAGGGCATGTAGCCCCTCCCCAGACACAATGGCCCACTCTGCAATCACTCTACAGCATATTCATATATAGCGACTGATAACACTATCAGCATCGCCTTAAGATCCCATATTCTTTACCCAGCATCCACCTCCATGGCACAGTTCCCTACAGTGACAGACATTAGTAGGTCAGCCTTTCTTCCCCCTACTCAGTGGGCTCTAACAGCACATGCACCTACAGCAAGCTATTACTCTGGACCCCGTGGCCCCCTGCGGCACATTCACCTAAGGTAACAGACAGCAGTGTAGAAAAAGAGTATTGGGGGGCTGCTCACCCAGCCACACTGGTGTCTATTACTACAGAAGAATGTGCCATCTGCTACCTATAACAATGTGGTAGGGTGGGTGCCCAATCCCATAGTACCTTGACTTATAGTAACTGAGCCCGCTGGTAGGACAGATGCTTCCCACCCCATGCTCCCCCCAGACCCTCCATAGTGCATTCACCTATAGTAATAGATCTAGGTGGACCAGGAAGGACAGGCTCCCTGTCCCTCAGGCCCTACAGCACCTACAGTAACAGGCATCTGACGGGGCAGGGGTTCCCCCCAGACCACCTACTGTACCTTCACGTTTTGCAACAGACATGGGAGGGCGGCCCCCGGGCCCCATAGCACATTAGCCTAGAGTAACGCATGGCTGCGGCAGGGCGGGCGGGCGGCCCCCCGGCTCCCCATGGCCCCCCATGGCACATTCACCTATAGTAATAGACATCACTCTTGCCGGCTGAGAGCCCCGACTTTCTGGTCACTTCTTCCCTTTTCCATCCCTGCGGGAGGGCTGAGCACTCCCACCTCTTCCGCTCCATCTCCGCCGGGGCTCGGCCTGCGATCGCTCCCTCCTCGCTCCGCCGTGATCACTGAGCAGCCGCCGCCGCCGGCTCCCAGGCTAGTTCCACCGGCTGTTCCCGGCCGCCGTGCGCTCCTCCCTCCGCAGGCAGCGCCGGCTCTTCCCTGCTCCGGCGACTCACTCCGGCCCCCGCCGCGATGGCGCCAGCTCGTGGGTCCGCCCCCCGCCCGCGAGAGGTGACGGCTCTGGTGGCTGTTCCAGTCACCCGCCCACCACAGCAGCGCCCCCTCCGCCACAGGCTGTTCTTCTTTGCTTACCTCCTCCCCCTACCAACCGAGACTCAGCTGTTCCGCTCTCTGTTCACCCCCCCCCCGCCAGGCGGCGCCGCGGCCCTTACTACCCCGCCTCCCCCCCCCACGGCTGCCGCTGTTCCTCTCTCTTTCCGCTCCCCCTCCAGCGGTGCCGCAACCCCTCACTGCTCCTGTCTCGCCTCGGCTGTTCCACTCTCTGTCCCTCCCCCCGAGAGTCGCTGGGGTTATTACCCCCCGCCTGAGCGGCGCGCGCGGCGGCCGTTACTCCCCCTCCCGAGCAGCTCGGCGCGCGCGGTGGCCGTTGCTCCGCCTCCTCGGCGCCAACCTGGGGAGGGGGAGACCAGACCACCCTGTATCCCTCCGCCCAGCGAGACCGCGTGCAGCGCGCGCGGCTCAGCTATATAGTCCCCTCCTGAGAGGTGGGGGCGGGTGACCTGCGGGGGGGCCCCGGTGGGTCCAGCGCCCTCCGCCAAGCCCAGACCTCCCCCAGCCCCACAGACCAGTGACCCACACATCAGCTCCTGCCCCACACGTATCACCCCCAATGCCTCCACAGGCCCCCCAGCCTCGGCAGTGACCTCCCCCATCCCCATCGCCCCCGGTGCCCCCCACAGGGCCCCCACCCCCTCAGCGACCCCCACCCAGTCATCCCGCAGCCCCGATCTCCCCCGGGACCTCCACCCCATACTGCCCCCCATCGGCCCCCCCAACCCCTGACCTCACCTGTCCCCCACTTCGCCCCCGCCCGGGACCCCCCTCATGCCCCCGTGTAGCTCGGCCCCGCGCGCCTTACCCCAGGGCCGGCCGCCGCTGGCCGCTTCTGTGTCCCGGCAGATCCGCCCTGGGCATCTTCCCTCCGCCGCCCCTGGCCGGAGTGAGGGCGAGCTGAGCTCCCCGCGCGGCCAGGGGGCAGGGGCCCCTTCCTCCCCGCCCGCCGGCGCCCCCTGCAGGCTCGGCCCCGCGCCGCGCGCCTCGCTGCCCCCGGCAGGCCCGGCCCTGGGCGCGCCAGCCCCACGCAGCGCCCCACAGGGGCCCACAATAGGCGGCCCCAGGGAGACTGGGCTGATGCCCGCAGAGGCTGGCAACATGAGATGCCAACCTCAGCCGGTGATGGGTGGGTGTCTCGCCCGGGGACCCATCACCTCCACCCGGAGACAGGTGGGTATCTAGCCCCAGGACCCATCACCTCCGCCCGGAGACAGGTGGGTATCTAGCCTGGGGACCCATCACCTCCGCCCGGAGACAGGTGGGTGTCTTGCCCAGGGACCCATCGCCTCTGCCCGGAGACAAGTGGGTATCTAGCCTGGGGACCCATCGCCTCCGCCCGGAGACAAGTGGGTATCTAGCCTGGGGACCCGTCGCCTCCACCCGGAGACAAGTGGGTATCTAGCCTGGGGACCCGTCGCCTCCACCTGGGGACCCATCGCCTCCGCCCGGAGACAAGTGGGTGTCTTGCCCGGGGACCTATCGCCTCCACCCGGAGACAAGTGGGTATCTAGCCTGGGGACCCATCGCCTCCGCCCGGAGACAAGTGGGTATCTAGCCTGGGGACCCATTGCCCCCACCCGGAGACAGGTATCTCACCCGGGAACCCGTCGCCTCCGCTCGGAGATGGTGGGCATCGTGTTCGAGTACCCATTGCCTCCGCCTGGTAATGGCTGGGCATCTTGGCAACGAATCTGTTGCCTCCGCTGGGAGATGGATGGGTGTCTCTCCCGGGGACCCATCGCCTCCACCCAGAGACAGATGGGCATCTCGCCTAGAGACCCCTTGCCTTTGCCCAGAGATGGGGGCGTGTGTCTTGCCTAGGGTCCTGTCACCACTGCCTGGAGACAAGGTGCGAGGGGGGCATGGCTCGCCCAGGGACCTGTCTCCTCTGCCTGGAGAGCATCTCGCCCAGGAACCTGTCACTTCTGCCTGGAGATGGTGGCATGTCTCGTTGAGGAACTTGTTGCCTTTGCTTGGAGTGAAGGGGAGTATGGTAGGCCATTTAGCCCCTACTTTGGCCACCCCTGAAGTACACAACCAGAGGAGGAACAGGACTGGTTTGGTTTGCACAGAGCTGGTCATTAGAGGCTATTTTCTAGGAACAGGTTTTTTTCATCCTTTTTGCATCTCTTTCTTGATGTTTGTATGCTGCATGTGGGACAGTGATTACCCCTTTCTCCCAATAAATCAGTGGTCATCTCCAAAAGTAGTTTCAGTACTTGCCTGTGTGGATCCTCACTGTTGGCATGTGCACACAGTAGGTACACAAGCTCAGGACTTTTTGAATAGGCACATCTATTGGGCTGTTCAGATACCTTGCCTGTGTCCTCAGGCCTTCCCAGCCCCATGGTGATATAAGTGGGTATATCCCCAACCGTCACTCAGATCCTTCTGACCACAGTCCTATTTAAACGTTCATTACTTCCTCTACCTATCTCTGTAGAACAGCTGGTCTGGAGGCTTTTGGTAGTTTTACTTATACTACTTTAAAAAAAAAAGATATGGCTCTTTTACTGGTTTCCAATTACCTTATATGGCAAGCAGCAAGAGATCAAGGAAGGATATGAGCAGCACATATTATGTGCAAGTCCAAAGGGTAGAAAAAATCCAGCATCCCAGGCATGTTGAGCTCAGGTTGTCCAGCCTATGTGACAGGAGTTCAAAACTACTGTAGAGGCTAATAGCTACGTTCTGGGGGATAGTTGATTAATATATGTATTTGTTTCTTCTTGGTGGGAGAGATTATCTTTTTAGATCTATGACTACTCTGCCTCTAATTAATGCAGCATAGAGTTCTCTGTTTTTTCCAAAGTCATTCACTCTCTAGAGGGGCTTTTTAAAAAATATATAGTTTTGTATGTAGCATTGGTTTCTTGTAGTAGGTACTTATGAAATGTCTAGCTCTACAATTATTTCCAGAAAGCTTGCATGAGTGGATTGGAAGATATGTGTAGTAACTAGAGCTGATCAAAAAGGCTAGTTCTTTTTACAGGAAATTTACAATGAAAAATATCTTCAGGTTTTTTATTAAAAAAAATAAAATAAACAAAAAACTTGAAACTTTTACTGAAAAAAATTGGCACACACACACACAAAAAACCCACCCCAGAACATTTTGACCAAAATAAATATTTTCTGCAAAAATGTTTGTTTTGGTTGAAAAGTCATTTTTGTCCAAACATGTTTCTACAAAGCTCTAGCAGTAACCTTCCCATCATGATGAATCAAGAATGGTTCCTTAACCTACAGTAACTGTGGTTTTTCGAGATGTGTTGTTCATACAGATTCCACTGTTGGTGTGCATACACCCCATGTGCTCAAGAGCAGATTCTTTTTGGCTAGCAGTGTCCACTGGGGCACTGAGGCCATGTCTGCATCATAGATGCCCTTGTTCCCCTCTCTCAAGGGCATAAAGGGTGGAGCGGGCCCAACTGTCTCTCAGTTCTTTTGCCAATATAGAATCCCATAGGAATAGGACTCCGCATTAGTGGGGAAGGAGAGTGGGTCATGGAATCTGTGTTGGGAACATATGGAGAACCAGTTATTGTAGGATAAGTAACTCTTCTTTCTTTTCTGTATCTGATGAAGTGGGTTTTAGCCCACAAAAGCTTAAATTTGTTAGTCTGTACGGTGTCACAAGTACTCCTCGTTCTTTTTTCTTCTCCATGTGACTGTCTACCCAGATTTCACTCTTGGTGACTGACAACCAGTTGTCTGTTTGCTTGGAGGTGGGAATGAAGAGTCCTACTTGAAGAGTGATTTCAGGATAGCCCTACCGAAATTTGATGGATGCAACCAATGTAGTGCAGTGGTTTTCAACCTGTCATCCAAAGGGGTCTGCAACTCCATTTGAAATTTTTTAGGGGTCCGCAAATGAAAAATGGTTGAAAACCACTGCCCTGGTGGAATGAATTCTGCTATGGCCAGGGCCTCGTTCCTGGCTAACTTGTAGCCAATTCTTATGCAGTCTGATTTCCACTTGGATAACATCTGAGTGGATATAATTTGCTCTTGACTCTGTCTGAAAATACATCACATAGTCTAGGCATGTCCCTGAATGGGTTTGTTCTATCCAAATAAAAAGTTAACATCCTCACAATAATTAGTGTATGAAGTTTCACTTCAGCAGGGGTAGAGAGCCTTAGGAAAGAAACTCAGGATGCGAATGGACTGATTTACGTGGAATTTTGAAACCACCTTGGGCAGGAAATTGGGATGAGGTCCATAGGGTTACTCTTAGCTTAATGTTGACATAGTCACCAGTTCTGAATATAACTGTCTGGCCTATGCTGATGCTATCATTGTAGGAGAGCTGGGTGACTGGCTATGACTGAAGCAGGAACAATCTGTGAGAACCACCAGGCAGTTGGAAGTATCTGACAAGGTAGTGAGGGGAGTAGCTGCTTTCTTTAGGAGCCAGTACACCTACCTGGGGTCACATGATGAGACCCTTGTTTGTGGATTGGCTGGACCTTTAGGACTTGCAGGTAATTACCTCAAATGGATCATCAGGCTCCAAACAGTCAGGCTCAGAACAATCATCACAACCCTGCAGACAGAACCCAACTTCTGTCCACTTTCTTGGATAGTGGATAGAGAAGGCATATGCCAGATTTATTGGTGAGTTCCAACAGACCATAAATGGTCAACATGGCAAACCTTCTTTTCTTGGAGTTACAGAGTGGAGTATATCCAAGAGTTTATGTTGCTTCTCTGGTATAATCTCCATAGGAACATCCAGGGTTCAGCCATCTGTTTTATCAAGTCTGGGAGGAGTTTGAATTCATCTGCCAATGCCGCTGAAAGTGGGTTGTCTGCCTCATCAGGGGAAGAGGAGGATATTGGAGCCTGGATCTGATGCTCCTGCTCAGGAGAATGCCCTTTTTCACTCTCCTCTTCTTGCCTCTGCAGCAGCTACAAATGGAGACGAGTCATCTGTGGAGGCTGAATTCACCTCTTTGGTGAGAAAGACATGACTCTAGATACAGTGGAGGATGCTGGCTTTCTGAACATCCCCAGTGGGACCAGTATGGCCTGGCTATGGGTAACGCAATGGAGGGCGCATCAGGGGATGCAAGGTGGGGATGATCCTTATAAGGGCCTGATCTCTTCCTAGCTCTCATCAATTCCTTCCTGACTCCCACTGAGCTACCTAGGGGGTGATGAAGAACAGGTAGGGAATAATTCTCTGCTGTGTTCAGGGGATGAGAAGGAATATACCTCCTTCAAGGAGGGGCAGACGTGTCAGGAACACTCTGCCTGTGCACCAGAAAGGTTGGTATAGGAGTCACTTCCTTAGCCAGACATAGAGGCACTACAGTAGGGAGTTTTGTAAAGACTTACTTGAGCCTCTCTAGTAATGGCAATGCCGGTATCAGCCCCACCAACATATCATTCAGCCCTGAGCATTACTTTAGTGCTAAAGAGGTTGGACTGATGTCTCAGGTAAAGCAGCAGTTGGTACCTGTGTGATGGGTACTGTCACTGCCAAAGATGTGGCTGATGGATAGGCACTGGGTATTGAGGAACTTGGTGCTGAGATCGGTGCCAAGGGGCTGATACCCAAGCAGCCTGGTTCTTAATCTTAGCAGGTGCTGCCTTAAGTATCTGTACTGAGATATAGGCAAGGCTCATCTCTGACTTATGGCCCTTCACTGACAGAGCCCGGACTCAGTCTTGTGCCCCCTGCTAACTGCCAGCAATGGGCAAAAAGAAACGTAACTAAACTAATAAATCCTACATCTAAGATTAATTGGACAGTGGCGAGTACAGTGGACAGTGCTAGAGATTCCATCTCTCAGCTATGGGCAGCAAAAAGGAACAAAGAGGCATTTGGACTCATTTTACCCTTTATGCCATGAGGTGGGGGGGGAGGGCATCTAGGGTACAGGCACAGCCTCAATGGACGCTGCTAGCCAAAAAGGATCCAGTCTTGGGTGCATGTGCTCCACAAGTGGAATGTGCAGGAACACTCATGCAAAGAAAAGAGAGGATTTCATTGTGTACATTCCAAGACCTTTTTTAAAAGCTATTTTAAAGCAATACAGTTTTTAAAAAACAGCTGCATATCTTCCCCCTCCCACCTTCATAGATGTAAAACTCTACTAAAAACTTTTTAGCCTTTTGGTTATAGTCCAGCTAGCATCAGTCTAATACTGAATATGCCCCCTAGTGGAGTATTTCAAGTTTGCAAAGGTTAGTATTTTTATTTTCCTATCGAACCATGGTCTCTCAGTACTTTGATTGTATAAGATATTTGACATATGGATTAGATATTTTAAAAAATGGCACTAAGAGAGTCAATTTGGAAAGACTGGCTATGACATATGGCCAGTAATTACTGGAAGAAATTTAATAAAAGTTTGCACCTACTGCCTGAAGAGTAGCAAAAATGTAAATTAGTTTTTGCCAACTCATTAATGCTAATCTGAGATATGCAACCATCATTGGAAATGTTATGCTCAGCCACTTGTGTTTCTATACAGCCAAAGATAAACAAATCCAAAGTCTACCTGCTTCTTGAAGTGCCTAAACACTATGGCATTTGGTACTTGAAGATACTTTTCTTCCGGTAACCCTCACTGACCTCATCCCATCCACATCATACTATCACAGCTTCTATACAGAAACTGGCTCTTTTAAGAGGTGGCTTTTCTGTAGATTGGGCTTCAGGAATTGTCGGGCTTCAGGAATTGTCAGTCCTTTGTCAAAACAACAGGTACTACACAGGAAGCACATGTAGACTGAACCCGCCCTCCTAGAACTCCAGCAAGAGTTTCAATTAATGTTAGTAGTACTTTGGAAGATGGATCCCTACCAATAGGAACTGGACTAAAATGAAGAATTAAGTCCTTTCATAGAGGTCAACTAGTTCTTAGAATCATAGAATATTAGGGTTGGAAGAGACCTCAGGAGGTCATCTAGTCCAACCCCCTGCTCAAAGCAGGACCAATTCCCAACTAAATCATCCCAGCCAGGGCTTTGTCAAGCCTGACCATAAAAACCTCTAAGGAAGGAGATTCCACCACCTCCCTAGGGAACCCATTCCAGGGCTTCACCACCCTCCTAGTGAAAGTGTTTCCTAATATCCAACCTAGACCTCCCCCACTGCAACTTGAGACCATTGCTCCTTGTTCTGTCATCTGCCACCACTGAGAACAGCCTAGCTCCATCCTCCTTGGAACCCCCCTTCACGTAGTTGAAGGCTATCAAATCCCCCCTCACTCTTCTCCTCAGCAGACTAAATAAGCCCAGTTCCCTCAGCCTCTCCTTGTAAGTCATGTGCCCCAGCCCCCTAATAATTTTCATTGCCCTCCGCTGGACTCTCCAATTTGTCCACATCCCTTCTTTGAGGGGGGACCAAAACTGGACGCAATACTCCAGATGTGGCCTCACCAGTGCCAAATAATCACTTCCCTCGATCTGCTGACAATGCTCCTACTAATACAGCCCAATATGCCATTGGCCTTCTTAGCAACTTTGATAAGGCTAAGAAGGCCAATTGTTAGCACACTGATAACTCATATCCAGCTTCTCATCCACTATATTCCCCAGGTCCTTTTCTGCAGAACTGCTGCTTAGTCAGTCCATCCCTAGCCTGCAGTGGTGCATGGGATTCTTCCATTCTAAGTGCAGGACTCTGCACTTGTCCTTCTTGAACCTCATCATATTTCTTTTGGCCCAATCCTCCAATTTGTCTAGGTCACTCTAGACCCTATCCCTACCCTCCAGCATATCTTCCTCTCCCCCCATCTTAGTGTCATCTGCGAACTTGCTGAGAGTGCAATTCATCCCATCATCCAGATCATTAATAAAAATGTTGAACAAAACCAGCCCCATGACCAACCTCTGGGGCACTCCGCTTGATACCGTCCACCAACTAGATATCGAGCCACTGATCACTACCCGTTGAGCCCGACAATCTAGCAAGCTGTCTATCGACCTTATAGTCCATTCATCCAATCCATACTTCTTTAACTGGCTGGCAAGAATACCATGGGAGACCATATCAAAAGCTTTGCTAAAGTCAAGATATATCACGTCTACTGCTTTCTCCATATCCACAGAGCCAGTTATCTCATCATAGAAGGCAATCAGGTTCATCAGGCATGACTTGTCTTTGGTGAATCCATGTTGACTGTTCCTGATCACCTTCCTCTCCTCCAAGTGCTTCAAAACAGATTCCTTGAGAACCTGCTTCATGATTTTGCCAGGGACTGACGTGAGGCTGACCGATCCTTAGTTCCCCAGGTTCTCTTTCTTCCCTTTTTAAACTATGGGCACTATATTTGCCTTTTTCCAATCGTCCAGGACCTCCCCTACTCACCACGAATTTTCAAAGACAATGGCCAATGGCTCTGCAATCACATCAGCCAACTCCCTCAGCACCCTTGGATGCATTAGATCTGGACCCATGGACTTGTGCATGTCCAGCTTTTCTAAATAGTCCTTAACATGTTCTTTCACCACTGAGGGCTGCTCATCTCCTCCCCATACTGTGTTGCCCAGTGCAGCGGTCTGGGAGCTGACCTTGTCTGTGAAGACTGAGGCAAAAAAAGCATTGAGTACTTCAGTTTTTTCCACATCATCTGTCAGTAGGTTGCCTCTCCCATTCAGTAAGGGTCCCACACTTTCCCTGACCTTCCCTGTTACCCTGCATATCCTTTGCTAGCTGCAACTCCAGTTGTGCCTTGGCCTTCCTGATTACACCCCTGCATGCTCGAACAATGTTTTTATACTCCTCCCTAGTCATCTGTCCAAATTTCCACTTCTTGTAAGCTTCCTTTTTGAGTTTAAGATCACCGAAGATTTCACTGTTAAGCCCAGCTGGTCGCCTGCCAAATTTGCTATTCTTTCTGCACATAGGGATGGTTTGTTCCTGCGCCCTCAATAAGGCTTCTTTAAAATACAACCAGCATTCCTGGACTCCTTTCCTCCTCGTATTAGCCTCCCAGGAGATCCTGCCCATCAGTTCCCTAATGGAGTGGAAGATGGAAGGGATTAGCAAGGAAAGCTACCTTATTGAGGTCAGAACATGTAGGGATAAAGTGAGAAAGGCCAAAAGCCATGTAGAGTTGGACTTTGCAAAGGGAATTAAAACCAATAGTAAAAGGTTCTATAGCCATATAAATAAGAAGAAAACAAAGAAAGAAGTGGGACCGCTAAACACTGAGGTTGGAGTGGAGGTTAAGGATAATCTAGGCATGGCCCAATATCTAAACAAATACTTTGCCTCAGTCTTTAATGAGGCTAATGGGGAGCTTAGGGATAATGGGAGGATGACAAATGTGGTAATATCTACCTCCATATCCTCATTCTCATCCAAGGTAGAAGCCAAACTCGAACAGCTTAATGGGACAAATCGGAGGGCCCAGATAATCTTCCTTTAATATTCTTGGATGAACTGGCACATTAAATTGCAAGCCCATTAGCAAGAATTTTTAATGAATCAGTAAACTCAGGGGTTGTACCGTACGACTGGAGAATTGCTAACATAGTTCCTATTTTTAAGAAAGGGAAAAAAAGTGATCCGAGTAACTATAGGCCTGTTAGTTTGACATCTGTAGCATGCAAGGTCTTGGAAAAAATTTTGAAGGAGAAAGTAGTTAAGGACATTGAGGTCAATGGTAACTGGGACAAAATACAACATGGTTTTACAAAAGGTAGATCGTGCCAAACCAACCTGATCTCCTTCTTTGAGAAGGTAACAGATTTTTTAGACAAAGGAAACACAGTGGATCTAATTTACCTCGATTTCAGTAAGAAATCTGATATGGTTCCACATGGGAAATTATTGTTAAATTGGAAAAGATGGGGGATCAATATGGAAATTGAAAGGTGAATAAGGAACTGGTTAAAGGGGAGACTAAAATGGGTCATACTGAAAGGTGAACTGTCAGGCTGGAAGGTTAGTAGTGGAGTTCCTCAGGGATCGGTTTTGGGACCAATCGTATTTAATCTTTTTATTACTGACCTTGGCACAAAAAGTGGGAATGTGCTAATAAAGTTTGCGGATGACACAAAGCTGGGAGGTATTGCTAACAAAGAGAAGAACTGGGATATCATACAGGAAGATCTGGATGACCTTGTAAACTGGAGTAATAGTAATAGGATGAAATTTAATAGTGAAAAGTGCAAGGTCATACATTTAGGGATTAATAACAAGAATTTTGGTTATAAATTGGGGACACATGAGTTGGAAGTAACAGAGGAGGAGAAGGACCTCGGAGTATTGGTTGATCACAGGATGACTATGAGCTGCCAATGTGATATGGCCGTTAAAAATGCTAATTGGTTTTAGGATGCATCAGGCAAGGTATTTCCAGTAAAGATAAGGAGGTGTTAGTACCGTTATACAAGGCACTGGTGAGACCACATCTGGAATATTGTGTGCAGTTCTGGTCTCCCATGTGTAAGAAGAATGAATTCAAACTGGAACAGGTACAGAGAAGGGCTACTAGGATGATCCAAGGAATGGAAAACCTGTGTTATGAAAGGAGACTCAAAGAGCTTGGCTTGTTTAGCCTAATCAAAAGAAGGCTGAGAGGAATTATTTAAGCTTAGTACCAATGTGGACACAAGAACAAATGGATATAAACTGGACACTAGGAAGTTTAGACTTGAAATTAGATGAAGGTTTCTAACCATTAGACGAGTGAAGTTCTGGAACAGCCTTCCAAGAGGAGTAGTGAGGGCAAAAGACATATCTGGCTTCAAGACTAAGCTTGATAAATTTATGGAGGGAATGGTATGATGGGATAGCCTAATTTTGGCAATTAATTGATCTTTGATTATTAGCAGGTAAATATGCCCAGTGGTCTGTGATGGGATGTTAGATGGGGTGGCATCTGAGTTACTACAGAGAATTCTTTCCTGGGTGCTGGCTGGTGAGTCTTGCCCATATGCTCAGGGTTTAGCTGATCGCCATATTTGGGGTCAGGAAGGAATTTCCTCCAGGGCAGATTGGCAGAGGCCCTGGAGGTTTTTTGCCTTCCTCTGCAGCGTAGGGCAGGGGTCACTTGCTGGAGGATTCTGTGCACCTTGAGGTCTTTAAACCACGATTTGAGGATTTCAGTAACTCAGACATAGGTCAGGGGTTTGTTACAGGAATGCGTGGGTGGGATTCTGTGGCCCACGTTGTGCAGGTGGTCAGACTGGATGATCATGGTGGTCCCTTCTGGCCTTGAAGTCTATGAGTCTGCTTTTCTAAAGTCCAGGGTCCATATTTTGCTACTCTCCTTTCTTCCTTTTGTCAGGATCCTGAACTCAACCATCTCATGGTCACTGTTGCCTAGGTTGCCATCCACTTCTACTTCCCCTACCAATTCTTCCCTGTTTGAAAGCAGCAGGTCAAGAGGAGCACAGCCCCTACTTGGTTCCTCCAGCACTTGTACCAGGAAGTTGTCCCCAACACTCTCCAAAAACTTCCTGGATTGTCTGTGCACTGCTGTATTGCTCTCTCAGCAGATGTCAGGGTGATTGAAGTCCTCCACAGACCTTCCTCTTTGGTTGTGAACTAAAGGCAGATAAGGAGTATCACTTCAAGGTGCATGATGAGGAAAATGAACACCAGTTGTCACTGAGTCCTCATTCTTGGAAAGTAAAGGTTATGGTCCTGTGAAAAGTAGCTCTCAGACTTCATAATCATAGGAATCAAATGCAAATAATTGAATCACTTTTATCCTGCTGTGCAGTTTTGTGTGTTGGATGCTGTATTTTAATGGTGCTTTGTGAAATTTATAAGAACTATTTAAGTAATTTGGGATAGATTAAGTGTAAAATTACACAAAACTTATTTTCTATTGTTTCCATAATTTTTATTAAAATTTCTTCAGTTATTGATGTAATTAAAATAATTTACTAAGAACTCTTGTTTTTTGAAGATGAAGATAAGCATGTTATGTATATCAGATTGATATCTTGGAACTCTGTTTTAGAAAAGTAAAAACTATTTAATACAAACTGAGTAATGATTATACCTTTCAGTACTGCAAAAATTAAAATACCTCAATGTCAAGCTTAACCATTTACTTACCAAGCAATTTGTTCACTTGCTTGCTAGTTTAAAAATTCAGGATTCTTTTCCATTGCGAGACTTGATGAAATAACTATATATGTATGATATCACTGCTTATAGCAGGGTGGCTTGATTTAAGTCACTTTTAATCATGGCAAGCAGGAAACCTTAATTTAAATCCTCAGTTTTAGTCATATTTTACATTTTTGTCCTTTATTTTCTTACAGAGATGTTGATTTTCATTTGTTAACCAAAATATTTTGATTTGCAGCTAAATATAGCCTTTATACTAAATTTGGTACTTTTTGCTAGCCAGGAGGATACAGTATATAGATTTAATGGAGCTGTTACATAGCTTAACTTACACTTACTCAGATTCTTAATTTTTACTTGTTAGAAAATGGTGACTGATGCACTTTGACGATTATTGTTTATTGCTTTGTCTCTCACTGTATTTGGATAGAAATGCAAATTTAATTAAAATGCACAAAATAGAATTTTAACTTTACTAAATAAAACTACTTTAAATGTGCTGGTACATCAGAAATTTAACAAAACATGGTTTGTATTTAAAGCTAAGGAAGTCTTATTTGTAGTTAGTGAATTGAACTGATTGTGTCTGGTCACCATATCCTCCTTCAAGATTTTAGAATTAGTAGATCTCATCTGCTAAAGCCAAGGTTGTGAGTTCAATCCTTCAGGGGACCATTTAGGAATCTGGGGTGAAAATCTGTCAGATTGATCCTGCTTTGAGCAGGGGGTTGGACTAGATGACCTCCTGAGGTCCCTTCCAACCCTGATATTCTATGATTTCTATGATTCTATGAGAACCAGAGTCTGATCTGGAAACTTCAGTTAGTTGGCCAAAGAAAGCATTGTCTACCTCATCCTTCTGATCTGGTGGCCTATACCACACGCACACCATGGCATTACCCTTGTTGCTCTCACCTGTAAACTTAATCCTAAGACTCTCAACGGGCTTTTATCCAGTTTCATACTGAAGCTCTGAGCAATCATACTGTTCTCTTACCTACAGAGCAACTCTTCAACCTTTCCTCCCATACCTGTCCTTCCTGAAGTTTATAACCATCCATGACAGTGCTCCAATCATGTGAACTGCCCCACCAAGTTTTTGTTATTCCACTCACATCATAGTTCCTTGATTGTGCCAGGACTTCCAATTCTTCCCGGTTGTTTCCCAGGCTTCTTGTGTTTGTGTACATGCACCTAAGATAACTAGCCAATTGCCCTGCTTTCTCAGTATGAATCAGGAGGCTTCCCGTCTTGTACTCTCCTCCTTGTGTTTCCTCCCTGCATCCCACTTACCTCTGGGTTTAGGTCCCCATCCCCCAGTGAACCTAGTCCTATCAGATATCAGCAGTAATATTTATAAGAATACCCACCCTAGATATGCAATTAAACATGTAAAAACAGGTAAAATGGAGCAGAGAGAAGTTCACTGCTCTGATTGCACAAAAGACATGGTACTGGAAAAAGCAGCAGTTTTGACAACAGAAGAGCATGCTAAGCATGGAATGCAGACCTTTGGAGAGTTTTCTGGACTCAAATGGGGTGGTGGTACTTAAAGCTGCTGTTGCAAACAGCAATGTAAGGAATCAACAGCAGTAGTTCCAAGGAACCCAAGCCACAGCAGCTCCCTCATGGCCTTAGTCTAGAGCTCTCAAGCTCTGCTGCACCCCACACACACACACACACACACACACACACACACACACACTTCTCCTCAGATGTGTTATTCCTCCCCCGGACCATCAAAATTAGCTCATCATTCTCTATGCTTCTGCATGACACTCTTGGATCAGGCAAATCAGGCAAACATGCATGGAGTCTGTAAATCAAACCACTTTTGATGTTTAAGGACAAATACTAAGAAACTTTTAAAACTGGAGTGGTTCTTTTGTAGAAATCAGCGAGAAAAACCTCTACCTTGACAAGATACGTGGTAGTTTTCAGGCACATTGGCTAAGTTTCCATGGAGGTTACTGTGGTTAGAGACCTTATAATGATTGTGTAAGGATTATAATCTGCATTATATGGCTATAACTATGTTGAGTTAACACTGCTTCAGGAAGTCAGGTTCAGCATATTTAATTTCTTAGCCTTAATATTGCATTACTGGACGTTTGACATTTAATTTTGTTTCCCCCCCACCCCACGGATCCATTTAAATTAAATTGCTCAGGTGCTGGTCACTCTTTGCAGCCTGAAGTTCGGAACCAGACTTGCAATTTAAATCCTTCAGCCCTGAACTAAACACCTCCACAGCATCTAAATACGAATATATCTTCAAAATTGTTTAGTAAAGACTCCATTTAAGTAATTTGCCATATGCAAGATTCTGAAGGGTAGAATTAAAGATTAAAACACTGAAAGAAAAACAGTGCTGCTGTGTATATATGCAAGAATAAGTCTTCATAAATGGTAATGGAAGAGGATATATTTTTAGTCTTGAGCAGTTAAGATTATATTCTTGCCAAGTTTGAAGCTTCTGCTGTTTTACTTGAGAGCACAAAGGACTGGGCCACCACAAATCTTAACTCCATCTCCCCTTAACGGCTCAATCCATTTCCATCTAATAAGTGTTCTGGTATTACACTGTTCCCTCAAATTTATTTTTCACAAGGTAAAGTAGACTAAATCAATTTAGTTGTATTGAAATAGCCAGTAAGACAGTGAAGTTTAAGTTATCTACACTAAATCAGTGGAATCAACTGTTATCATGCTACTTTACAGCATCAGTTACAGAAAGTTAACCATTAGAGGAGTCCACAGGTATTGGTTCCAGGTTACTGCAATAATGGTTTGAGGACCAGAGCCATTTCTCATAAATTTATGACTCACGAATTCAATAAGTTTAATATACACCCAAGTGAGCTACCAGAGGCTGGTAATATGCAGCCCAAAGGAGATCTCATTCTTTAGAATAGCTTCCAAGAGGAAAGGTAAACATTTATCACAAAAGTTATTCAGTTTATGATTTATTTTGTACATCTGTTTTATGAATTCAGCCCATCAGAACGATACCGCTTGTGAAAGTGACCCAGAAGCAAGTTCACACATTTGTGCAACCAGTATGTTAAATTAAATTTGATTGTTCATAACTGTTCAGTAGAAGATAAAGTAACATCACAGCCTCTCCTGAAGTCCACAATGAGCAGTTCAAATTCACATCAGACTAGGGTCTTCGAGAGGAAGAATGGATCCAATACACCCAGTCCAGCCCATAAACACTTCCTACAATAAAAACAAACAGTTAATAAGCAATGCTTCCTGCAAAGTGTCATGGCAGCCAGTGCAAAGGACTGTAAGATCTGAAAGTTCAGAGATCCATGCACAAGGAGTTTCTAGTGACATACGGACAAGTAAGGGAAACGAGAAGTACAGCTAGGTTGCTATTTTAAAAGTCTGTTTAATGACAATATGGAACCAGATAGGTGCCCTGTTTGCTTTGATATCAGAATCCTAGAAAGGGCTGGAAGGGACCTCAAAAACTCATCAAGTCCTACCCCATACTGAGACAGGAACAAGTAAACGTAGACCATCCCTGACAGACCGAACCTGTTCTTGAAAATCTCCACTGTAGGGATTCCACAACTTCCCTTGGAAGCCTATTCCATAACTTAACTACCCTTATAAATAGAAAGATTTTCCCTAATATCTAACCTAAGTCTCCCTCACTGCAGATTAAACCCATTACTTCTTGCCTTACCTTCAGCAGCCAGAACAAATGATCACAGTCCTCTATATAACAGCCCTTAACATATTTGAAAATAAGTTACCAGGGCCCCCTTAAGACTTCTTTCCTCAAGACTAAACATGCCCAGTTTTCTAAAACTTATCCCCATAAGTCTGCTTTTCAAACTTTTTATTATATCTGGACTCTTTCCAGTTTGTCCACATCTTTCCTAAAGTGTGTCACCCAGAACTGGACACAGTACGCCAGCTGAGGCCTCACCAGTGCTGAGCAGAGCAGGACAATTACCTTCTTTGTCTTACATACAACACTGCTGTTACTACACCCCAGAATCATAGTAGCCTTTTTCACAATTGCATCACATTGTTGACTCATTTGATTTGTGAGCCAAGATTCTTTTCAGCAGTACTACCACCAAGCCAGTTATTCCCAATTTTGTGCATTTGATTTTTCATTCCTTAATACCTTTGCACTTATCTTTATTGAATTTCATCTTGCTGATTTCAGACCAATACTCCAATTTATCAAGGTTCTTCTGAATTCTAATCCTATCCTCCAAAATACTAGCAACCCCTCCAAGCTTGATGTCACTTGCAAATGTTATAACCACACTCTCCACTCCATTATCCAACTCATTAATGAGAATATTGACTAGTACCGGACCCGGACTGACCACTGCGGGACCACACTATGTATGTCCGCCCTGTTTGATAGCAAATCACTGATCACCATTCTTTGAGCATGGTCTTTCAACCAGTTGTGCACCCATCTTATTGTAACCTCATCTAGACCACACTTCCCCAGCTTGCTTGCTTGCTTATGAGAATGTCATGCGGGACTGTGTCAAAAGCCTTACTAAAAATCAAGACATATCCTGTCTATGGCTTCTCCCATCTAACAGGCTAGTCCTCCAAAGAAGGAAATAAGGGTGTTTGGCATGATTTATTCCTGACAAATCCATGTTGGCTATTCCCTATAACCCTATCATCTAGGTGCTTATAAATTGGATTGTTTAATAATTTGTTCCAATATCTTTCCACTTATTAATGTTAGCCTGACTGTTCTATAATTCCTAAGGCCCTCTTTGTTTCCCCTTTTAAGAAGATAGGAACAATGTTTGCCCTTCTCCAGTCCTCTGGAACTCACCTATCCACCATGAGTTCTCAAAGATAATTGCCAATAGTTCTGAGATTGCTTCAAGTTACTTCCTTAAGTACCCTAGGATGAATTTCATCAGGCCCTGCTGACCTGAATACATCTAACTTATCTAAATATTCTTTAACCTTTCTTTCTCTATTTTGGTTTGTGTTCTTTCCTCTTATTGTTGAGTATCTGGTCACTATTAACCTTTTTAGTGAAGGCTGAAACAAAATAGGCATTAAACACCTCGGCCTTCTTGATGTCATCAGTTATTAGCTTCTCATTCCCTGCTAAGTAGAGGGCCTATACTTTCCTTCATCATTCTCTTGCTCTTAATGTATTTAAATTACCTTTTCTTAATGCCTTTTATGTCCCTTGCTAGGTCTAACTCATTTTGCCCTTACATGCTTGTGCTATTCTTTTATAGTCCTTCTTAGCAATTTGTCAGTGTTTCCACCTTTTGTAGGATTCCTTTTTGATTTTCAGGTCATTAAGGCACTCCTGATGGAGTCATACTGGCCTCTTACTATTCTTATCTTTCCTTCGCATCGCTGTGGTTTTGAGTTGTGCACTTAATAGCATGTCCTAGAGACTGCCAGCTCTCCTGAACTCCTTTATCCTTTACATTTGCTCCCCATAGGATCTTACCTACCAGTTCTCTGTGTTTGTTAAAGTCTGGTTTTTTTAAGTCCACTGTCCTTATACTGCTGCTCTTGCTCATTCCTTTCAGTAGAATCATGAAATCCTGTAATTTCATGATCACTTTCACCCAAATTGCCTTCCACTTTCAGATTCACAACCAAGTTCTCCCTGTTCTTACAACTGTAGATCACCTCTTCTGTTTCTAAATGCAACAAGTATAATGAGTTGAATATGACCCATGTAAATGCCATTATTTAACATGTTCCTGAAACCATAATTCACATTCACCCACTTCCACGTATTTACTGCCCAACACCCCTTTAAGTGGAGTAAAGGCTTATTACATAATTTAGGTTCTGCAGCCCAACTTCAGAGCATTTCCATTAACTGATTAACAATTAGCATAGCAAGTGACTGTGAATGTTAATGCACTAAGTTTCCTAGAGCAATTTATCAACTTTCATAAATAAATTAATCCCACATTAACACTCTAGCCCCCATTATGGAGTGGTGTCTTTTATTCCATGAAGCTGCTAATGGAACTTGCACTTTTGTTAAATGTTTTGATATAGGGGAATGCACAAAAATGAACCACACTCTCTTACAAATACCTCTGACAAAGAATAAGATTTTCCTTTTAAAGAAAAAAGGCAATTTTTTCTAGTTTCTAATGATGTGTTCTGTTTTCAGACTCTCAAATCCCCTCACAATCAATAGCTTTTAATAAAAGGAGATTCTCTCAAGAGGCCATAGGATCAAGCACCATAATAATACACATTGAAATAAATACCATGATGCAGAACCACTGTTGAATACACATTGAAATAAATACCATGACCCAGACCACTGTTTCTCAACCTTTTCAGGTTGGTGATTGTTTATTCCAAGAGAAATGTTCACAATACCTTTACTATAAAAAAAAAGAGTAAATATTGTAACATTAAACCTACATAATTTGCATGTGTTCCAAAAGGTTGACAAATGCTCGCTATGAAAGTGTGTGCAGGGAGAGAGATTACCTTTGCTTTAGATTACAAGAAAATTTTCAATGTCTCACAACCCCCTTGTGTGCCTTTTGTGACCCATCAGTTGAGAAACACTGCTTTAGATTTATGGCGTGTCAGTCAATGACCAAGAATAGTCAATATGCTGTAAAAGCTTAAGTGAAGCATGTTTCTTTTCCATCTCTTAGTATGTTAGTGGAAAAAAAGCATCCATGTTGTCCCTGTCCAGGAAGCTGGTTACACCTTTAAGGACTTCTAGCCAAGACTAGAGGCAAATGGGTCCATTAAAAGAAGCCCTACAACAACACAGAAATTGTACTTTGAGAGAGATTATTTTAATCCCATGAGTTGATACAATAGGAATGTACTTACCAACACATTCTTCTTACTAGGTATGTGTATTCTAAACCTCAGTCTCTAACCAGATCCTGAATCCTAGCTTTGATATCCACAAATTGATGTAGTGCCCTCTAATTTGTTGCAATATGGAACAACTGTTCCGTTTTTTTCCCCCAAAAGGCATTTGGCTAATACTGTCCTGAATTAATTTATTTATAGAATTGAAGGTAATTTGTTTCTATCTCTTTCCTAAATTCTAAAACTCTCAAGCTACTCCATTCAGCACCATAGGAACTGAAAGAGATAGATAGAGCGAGGACGTTAAATACACATCAGCTCAGAACATGCAATGCACATATTTCTCAGAATAGCACGTTACAAAAAGACTTGTGATTACTACGAGCTCCTCTGTAGAAGTTGTATAGCACTTTGAAGCTATAAAGTGTTAATTAATCCTGCCAACTCCCTTGTGAGATATGTATTCTCTATTTTACAGCTGGGAACACTTACGCTGATAAAAATCCACTAGACCACACTGGCTCACTCTGAAAAATAATGCAACTTAAAATAACGTAATCTAAAATGAAACTGGCTAGTTTCTACTAAGGGTCACTGATAGCATCTCTGAGCTGGGCAAGTTCTTATCAAGATTGTCATGATGCCATTTCTTACTTTTCAGTACCAGAAAGACAATTACATGATAAAGTGCAACAGTTCTCTTTGGGGACGAGCTTTTGGACAGAATATTTAGTTTCCAATTGTGGGATTCTATATTGGAGGTCACATCAAATGGCATGTAAGCACAAAATGTATGTATGTTATTTCTGATAAGTACAGGACAAAAAACTTACCATTAGAGGGAAGAGCAGCAGTTTAATCATCTTTCTTAAACTTGCCATTAATGTAGGGAACATAGTCAAGGATCAGTCTCCAGTCCGTCGCCCACACCAATCCCACAGCGCCTACGGTGCCCCATGTGGTCAATGTAGGGGTCCTGTAGAACACAGACA
This sequence comes from Mauremys mutica, assembly GCF_020497125.1. Lineage (NCBI taxonomy): Eukaryota > Metazoa > Chordata > Testudines > Geoemydidae > Mauremys > Mauremys mutica. Next base: position 12,037,071 of record NC_059095.1, on the reverse strand, counting down.
CAACCACGCCTATTCTACATATCTAAATGTTTGTCAGCTACTTTAGCAATAAGCACCTGCCAAGGCTGTTTACTCAAGAAGGAATCTTAGCTGCTACCTTGAAGAGAAAGACACACAGTTAGACCCAAGTCTACCCCTGCCAAGATGCAGGTAGACTAGATAACCCTTGTGGTCCCTTCTAACCCTACGATTCTCCCTCAGGGTTACGCTTAACATGATGCTAGAAAATTAGAAATAGTGCTCTTATCTGTGTATCATTTCTGCTTTTTTTCGCCCCACTATTTACAGTCCACTCAGCTTGGAGTATTTCTGCTGGCCCATGCTTATCTGTATGCAGCATTGTTGTAGTCATGTCGGTCCCAGAATGTTAGACAGACAAGGTTGTCTCTCACCCCAACAGAAGTTGGTCCAATAAAAGATATTACCTCACCCACCTTGTCATGCTTATTTGTAGTCAGTTTCTGGTTCTCATGCACTAGCCCATCACTGCAGGGTTTGGGTTGGCAACACTGTACAGGAATATCGAAATCCCTGCATCTCGCTAGAGATGATCAAGCCAGAAAACAGCCTGGGCCAAATTATATTTCAACGTGGTTAGATTCTAAGGCTAGATAATACTACCGTGATCATCTAGTCTAGCCTCCTGCATAACACAGAACTTCCTCAAAATAATTTCTGTTTGAAATGTGTTGTACCTTAGGCAGAGAAAAAGCTAGGGTTAGGAAACTATGTTTTTAGCCTATTTAACACACAGTTTGGCTCACTCAATGTTAGCTGGGTAGCATATTTAGAACTGGAACCTGGACTTATACTAACTGAACTAAAGGAAGTAGAGTTGTTTCACCACAGGACACTGACAATAGCAAAATTGCCTGTAATTTCCCCCTCACTTCAAATTAGCAGCTCTGCCCATATTCTAGAACAGGGGTGGGCCAGAACTGGCCCGTCTAACATATCTGTCCAGCCCGCCAGCTCTTTGGTCACCCCCTCACAACCTCTGGGCCACTAAAAGTCCAATGGTGCAGAGGCCGCTCAGGCAGTCTGCCTGCCTGCCATGGCCTCACATCGCTCCGGAAATGGCCAGCTGCTGCTGGCCTGTCTCTACATGCTCCACATGGCAGGGGGGGGGCAATCTCTGCACGCTGCCCCCACCCCCAGCACTGGAAACCAATGGGAACTGCAGGGATGGTGCTTGCGGGTGCAGGCAGCACATGGAGACCCACTGCCCCCCCTGCCAAGAGGCACAGAGACATGCCAGCAGCAGCCGGGTGCTGTCTGTGGTAAGCGCCTCCCGGCCAGAGCCTGCACCTCACACCCCAATCCCATGCCCCAGCCCAGAGCCCCCTCCTGCACCAAACTCCCTCCCATAGCCCAGACCCCCTCCATTAATATGGTAGAAATGTGCGGCCCGTGACAACTTACCAAAATTTGTGGAGTGGCCCCCCTGCGAAAATTATTGCCCACCCCTGTTCTAGAAGCTAAATTAAGAAACAGCATCAGGTATATCAAGTACTTTAAATGAGCAGGCTACACAATCTGCCAATAAATCTTTGCCAACGGACACCAAGGTGGCAGAGTTTTAGAGTAATTACCCTATCCCAGTTATAAGCTCTTCCTGTCTTCTATGGGAAACGCAGCATCCCAGGTACTTTTTTTTTAAGCATATCAAATTTAGATTTTTTTTTCTCTCTACCTCTCCCAAGGTCACAGCCCAATAACCAGACTGGGTCTAACCGCTTCTCGTCTTTCCTCCCTCACACATTTTACCTTCACTTTCTGCCCCGAGAAGCGAACTGAAGAGAGGGAGGCGAGCGCGGGCTGGTCACAGCCGGACCCTCGCTCTGCCCCATCCCCCGCTAGCGGCCCAAAGCGAACTGGACCCCAGCCCCGCCACCCCACAGCCACGAGAAGGGGGGGGTCCTCCAGGGGATGGAGAGGGACCTGGGGGGGGCTGGGGAGAGACCCCATGATGGGGATGAGTCCCCGCCCCCAGCAGCAGCGTGGCAGCTCCTGACCCCTCCCGGCAGGGCCCAAGGGAAGTGACGGGCTCGTCCCAGCGGGACCCCTCGGGCGGGGGTCCCCCGGGCGCCTCACCAGTTCCGCAGCAGCTGGGCGTAGCGGGGCCCCATGAGCCTGGTCAGCATCCTGCTCCCCGCCCAGCCTCGGCCAGCGGCCTCAAAGTCACCCCGGCTACGCATGCGCCCGCGACGCGGCCCCACGCAGGACCCGCCCTGCCTGCCCTAGCGGCTGCCTGAACGTAGCAGACCGCGGCCACGGGGGGGGGCTGCGCCGTAGAGCCGTAAAGGACCCCACCCGCCCTTGCACCCACCCCGGGCAGGGCTGCCCTTGACGCCGCCTGATCAGAAATAGGCATCTAAATAATTAATTATGATGGCAAATTCCAGTCACCCGCGAGCTCCCATTTATCCTCCCATCCCCCTTTGCCAAACAACGGCCGCGGCTCCCCGACCCCCCCTTTGACATCTACTCTCCCCCCCCAGTCACCAGTCTCCTGCCAGTGCAGGACGCTCCAGCCTGCTCGCGAATTTGGGCCCTTGACTGGGCTGCCTGCTCCCACTCCCCGCCCCCTGGGGCAGAAAAATCATCCCCAGCTTCTGCAGGAAGCAGCTGGGGGGTCCCTTCCCCCTCCCCCTCAAGAGCCCCCTCCCTCCTGTGAGCAGTGGGGTCAGGCTGGCTCCCTGCTCCCGCAGGCCATTCAGCACCTGGCCTGGAAAGGGGCCGAAGAGAGTGAAAAGACCCTGGAGCTGCCCCACCAGCCTGGAAGGGGAGGAGGGGATGCCACTGCAGCCCCCCAGGCCTGGGAGAGCAGGGGGTGAAGTGTCCTAGGAGGAGCAGAGCTGAGGCTGGGGGCTGAACTGATGTGTGACTCACGTTGGAATTGGGAGGGGGGGGTGAACAGGGTTGACTTGAAGGTTGGGGACAGAATTAATTACTGGGCAGATGTGGGGGTGAGAGCTCCTGCAGCAGGGGCCAAAATCACCCACCCAATATATTTACCAGAGTGGGCAGCACTGATTGTCCCACACACTAGGGATGGGCATGGGGAGTTTAGCAACCAAAAGCACAATATAGAGAGGGAAGAGCATCTTTGTAGGCAGGCTTGCTAACCTAGTGAGGAGGGCTTTAAACTAGGTTTGCCGGGGGATGGAGACCTAAGCCCTGAGATAAGTGGTGAAGTGGGATACCGGGAGGAAGCACAACGAGGAGAGTGCAACAGGGGAGGCCACCTGATTCATACTGAGAAAGTAGGGCAATTGGCTAGTTATCTTAGGTGCTTGTACATGAACGCAAGAAGCCTGGGAAACAAGCAGGAAGAATTGGAAGTCCTGGCACAGTCAAGGAACTATATTGTGATTGGAATAACAGACTTGGTGGGGTAACTCACATGTCTGGAGCACTGTCATGGATGGGTATAAACTGTTCAAGAAGGACAGTGGAGGGGGGGAGGTGGAGAAGTTGCACTGTATGTAAGAGAACAGTATGATTACTCAGAGCTCCAGTATGAAACGAGAAAAGCCTGTTGAGAGTCTTTGGGTTAAGTTTAGAGGCGAGAGCAACAAGGGTGATGTCGTGGTGGGCATCTGCTGTAGACCATCAGACCAGGAGGATGAGGTGGACGAGGCTTTCTTTGGACAACTAACAGAAGTTTCCAGATCACAGGTCCTGGTTCTCATGGAGGACTTCAATCACTCTGACATCTGCTGGGAGAGCAATACAGGAGTACACAGACAATCCAGGAAGTTTTTGGAGTGTGTTGGGGACAACTTCCTGGTGCAAGTGCTGGAAGAACCAACTAGGGGCCGTAATAATAAAGATAATAATTGGAGATATACCAATCTCCTAGAACTGGAAGGGACCTTGAAAGGTCATTGAGTCCAGCCCCCTGCCTTCACTAGTAGGACCAATTTTTGCCCCAGATCCCTAAGTGGCCCCCTCAAGGATTGAACTCACAACCCTGGGTTTAGCAGGCCAATGCTCAAACCACTGAGCTATCCCTCCCCCTGTGCTTCTCTTGACCTGCTGCTTGGTAGGGGAAGTAGAAGTGGGTGGCAACCTGGGCAGCAGGGACATGAGGTGGTTGAGTTCAGGATCCTGACACAAGGAAGAAAGGAGAGCAGCAGAATACAAACCCTGGATTTCAGAAAACCAGACTTTGACTCCGTCAGGGAACTGATGGGCAGGATCTCCTGAGAGGCTAATATGAGGAGGAAGGGCATCCAGGAGAACTGGCTGTATTTTAAAGAAGCCTTATTGAGGATGCAGGAACAAACCATACTGAAGTGCAGAAAGAATAGCAAATATGGCAGGCGACCAGCTTGGCTTAACAGAGAAATCTTCGGTGAGCTTAAACACACAAAGGAAGCTTACAAGAAGTGGAAATTTGGACAGATGACTAGGGAGGAGTATAAAAATATTGCTTGAGCATGCAGGGGTGTAATCAGGAAGGCCAAAGCACAATTGGAGTTGCAGCTAGCAAGGGATGTGAAGGGTAACAAGAAGGGTTTCTACAGGTATGGTAGCAACAAGAAGGTGGCCAGGGAAAGTGTGGGACACTTACTGAATGAGGGAGGCAGCCTAGTGACAGAAGATGTGGAAAAAGCTGAAGAGCTCAATGCAACGCCAGAGCAGGGCAGGCCCCAGACCTTGCTCCCCAGCAGGAGCTCGCAGGCTGGCTTAAAACATCTCACAGGCCGGATCCAGCCCGCAGTCCATAGTTTGCCTACCTCTAGGTTAAGGACTATTTAGAAAAGCTGGACATGCACGAGTCCATGGGCCCAGATGCACTGCATCCAAGGGTGCTGAGGGAGTTGGCTGGTGTGATTGCAGAGCCATTGGCCATTATCTTTGAAAACTCATGGTGATCGGGGGAGGTCCCGGACAATTGGAAAAAGGCAAATGTAGTGCCTATCTTTAAAAAAGGGAAGAAGGAGAATCCAGGGAACTGCAGACCTCACCTCAGTCCCCAGCAAAATCATGTAGCAGGTCCTCAAGGAATCCATTTTGAAGCACTTGGAGGAGAGGAAGGTGATCAGGAACAATCAACATGGATTCACCAAGGGCAAGTCATGCCTGACCAACCTGATTGCCTTCTATGATGAGATAACTGGCTCTGTGGATGAGGGGAAAGCGGTGGATGTGATATATCTTGACTTTAGCAAATCTTTTGATACGGTCTCCCACAGTATTCTTGCCAGCAAGTTAAAGAAGTATGGATTGGATGAATGGACTATGAGGTGGATAGAAAGCTGGCTGGATTGTCTGGCTCATCATTAGTGATCAACGGCTCGATGTCTCGTTGGCAGCCAGTATCAAGTGGAGTGTCCCAGACAGGGCCAGCTCCAGGGTTTTTGATGCCCCAACAGCAAAAGGAAAAAAAGAAGAAAAAAAAAGCTGTGTTCACAATCTGCAGCTCTATTGCCACCGCTTCAGCCTTCAGCAGCAATTTGGCAGCTGGTCCTTCGCTCCGAGAGGGAGTGAGGGACCCGCCACAAAATTGCTGCCAAAGACCGGGACATGCTGCCCCTCACCATTGGCCGCCCCAAGCAGCTGCTGGCTGGGCTGGTGCCTGGAGCCGGCCCTGGTCCCAGAAGTTGGTCGTGGGCCAGTTTTGTCCAATATCTTTATTAATGATCTGGATAATGGGATGAATTGCACCCTCAGCAAGTTCGCAGACGACACTAAAGCTGGGGGGAGAGGTAGATACGCTGGAGGGTAGGGATAGGGTCCAGAGTGACCTAGACAAATTGGAGGATTGGACCAAAAGAAATCTGATGAGGTTCAACAAGGACAAGTGCAGAGTCCTGCACTTTGGAAGGAAGAATCCTATGCACTGCTACAGGCTGGGGACCGACTGGCTAAGCAGCAGTTCTGCAGAAAAGGACCTGGGGATTACAGTGCATGAGAAGCTGGATATGAGTCAGCAGTGTGCCCTCATTGCCAAGAAGGCCAATGGCATATTGGGCTGCATCAGTAGGAGCATTGCCAGCAGATCGAGGGAAGTGATTACTCCCCTCTGTTTGGCACTGGTGCGGCCACACCTGGAGTATTGTGCACAGTTTTGGTCCTCCCACTACAGAAAGGATGTGGACAAATTGAAGAGAGTCCAGCGGAGGGCAACGAAAATTATCAGGAGCCTGGGGCACATGACTTATGAGTAGAGGCTGAGGAAACTGGGATTATTTGGTCTGCAGAAGAGAAGAGTGAGGGGGGATTTGATAGCAGCCTTCAACTACCTGAAGGGGGTTCCAAAGAAGATGGAGCTAGGCTGTTCTCAGTGGTGGCAGATGACAGAACAAGGAGCAATGGTCTCAAGTTGCAGTGGGGGAGGTCTAGGTTGGATATTAGGAAACACTATTTCATAGGAGGGTGGTGAAGCACTGGAATGGGTTACCTAGGGAGGTGGTGGACTCTCCATCCCTAGAGATTTTTAAGGCCCGGCTTGACAAAGCCCTGGCTGGGATGATTAGCTGGGTTTGGTCCTGGTTTGAGCAGGGGGTTGGACTAGATTACCTCCTGAGGTCTCTTCCAATCCTAATCTTCTATGATTCTATTGCTCTCCATCATGTGACACAGCCAACCAAGGGCAGGTTTTTACTGCTAGTGAATCTAAATTAAATAATTTCTAGTCATCAACCAAGGAAGCTACAAGTCCCACCAAATAAAACTACTGGATGTATTTAGACTGTGGACAAAGCACATTGGTAAATGTGCATGTGTAACCCACTCAGGGTGGTGCTCTGTCCACTCCTCGGATGGTAGCTGGGCCATATGTAAGGGGCAATAAGCCTGCTGCAGAGTTGGCTAACAGAGCTAGGACCTTCAGCTCAGGCCGGAGAGGCTCACTCAGATTCAATCACCCCTACTGGTGACTTACTCGGGGTGTTGAGTTGTGTGACATACGCAACACAGAATCATAGAACGTAGGGCTGGAAAGGACCTCAAGAAAGTCGTCAAGTCCAGCCTCCTGCACTGAGGCAAGACCAAGTAAACCGAGACCATCCCTGACAGTTGTCTCTCCAATCTATTGTTAAAAACCTCCAATGAGGGATTCCACAACCTCCCTTGGAAGCCTGTTCCAGAGTTTAACGACCCTCCTTTGGTGCACATTAAACCCATTCCTGTTTGTCTCCCCGCCAGTGAACGTGGAGAACAGCTGATCACAGTCCTCTTGCTAACACCCCTGAACACATCTGAAGACAGTGATCAGGTTCCCCCCTCTATCTTTTTTTCTCAAGACTAAATATGCCCTTTTTTTAGCCTTGTCTCAGAGATCAGGGTTTCTAAACCTTTGATCATTTTTGTTGCTCTCCTCTGGACTATTTCCAATTTGTCCACATCCTTCCTGGAGTCTGGCAGCCAGAATTGGACACCGTACTCCACCATTGCCTCACCATTGCCAAGGAGAGTGGGACAATTTCCTCACGTGTCTTACATACAACACTTCTGTTATAAACTCCAGAATAGTTGCCTTTTTCACAACTGCATCACATTGTCGAGTCACACTCCAACTGTGCTCCACGATAACCCCCAGAGCCTTTTCACCAGTACTACCACCTAGCCAGTTATTCTCCGTTTTGCTTTTCCTTCCTCGGTGTAGTACTTTGCACTTGTCTTTACTGAATTTCATCTTGTTGATTTCAGACCAAGTCTCCAATTTGTCAAGTTCATTTTGAATTCTAATCCTCCCCCCCCCCAGAAGTGTTTGCAGCCCCTCCCAGCTTGGTGTCACCTGCAGATGTTATAAGTTTACCCTCCCCTCCATTATCCAGATCAGCGATGAAAATATTGACAAGTACTAGATGCAGGACTGGTCCTGTGGGACCCCACTAAATACATGCTCCCAGCTTGACAGCAAACCATTGATAACTACTCATTGACATGCATCTGACCAAGTGGGGATTCACCCCCGAAAGCTCATGCTCCAATACGTCTGCTAGTCTTTAAGGTGCCGCAGGACTCTTTGCCGCTTTTACAGAGCCAGACTAACACGGCTACCCCTGTGATCTTTGAGTAGAGTCTTTCAACCCGCGTTGTGTACCCACATTATAGGAATCTCATCTGGATCACTTTTCCCTGTTTTATTTATGAGAATGCCATGTGGAACAGTGTCAGAAGCCTTACTAAAATCAAGATCTATCCCCTCTACACTCCCCTCCCCCCATCCACCAGGCCAACACTGGTCCCTGTTGCCAGACAGTTGCCAATGTGAGTTTTGCAAAGGATGGGCATCGCTGACACAGGTATGTTAGAGAGAGCTGCATTTCACCACAGCTGAAACATCATGACCAGTGTGATGGCGAGTTCTAGCTCAGCATATGGGGCCTGATGTGATCAGCTGCCCTAGAGCTGGTGTGGGAGAGCCCCAGGCTAGCATTACAGGTTGTACTTTTTTTGAGGGGAGGGGAGGGGAGGAGTGCAAAAGCAAAGAACTCAATTTTTAATGTAACTTCGTAATTAAAAAAAAAAAGGCAGAAAAATGTAAAATGTAGCTGTAGTGAGGCGGCCTGGCTCCCAGCCGCTCCTGAGAGGGAGAAGCCAGAACAGCCGCCACAGTGGGCGGAGCCACTGCCGCCTGTCCCCGCCCCCCCAGAAGTCAAGGGGCGGGACAGGAAGTATAAAAGCCCCGGCCCAGCGCTCAGTTGCAGCCCGGCGGCCGGAGAGGACAGACGCTCCTGACTGAGCTCCTGCTGGACCGAGCCTTCCCTGAGCCCGGTACCCTGAAGAAGGCTGGCCGAGCCTTCCCCGAGCCCAGTACCCCGAGGTGGACGGGCCGAGCCTTCCCCGAGCCCAGTACCCCGAGGAGCTGCCTGAGCGTAACCCCGACCGGAGTCCTGAGGAGCAGCCCGAGCTAGCCGGCTCTCAGCACGGCGAGGAGCCCATGGTGTGGGACCCAGCGCTGGACACCAGTACTGAGCAGGTACCCGTGGAGGGGGAAATGGAAAGTAGCCCGGGGGTAGCTGACCCCAGTCTGGCTACAGCAGACTTTGAGCCAATGTCGGTGTGTTGCGGTCAGGACCCCACCGACACAGCAGCAGACTAACTGCCGCTGTTAGGGCCCCGGGCTGGGACACAGTGGAGTGGGTGGTCCTGTGTCCCCCCTGCCACCCCACTCCCGGGTGGCAGTCTCCCCCTCACACCAACGCTCAGACCCAGAAGTCTGAACTATTGCTGTTTGCTCAGCTCCTGCCTCAAGGACCTGAGCCCTGAACTATTGCTGTTTGCTCAGCTCCTGCCTCAAGGACCTGAGCCCTGAACTATTGCTGTTTGCTCAGCTCCTGCCTCAAGGACCTGAGCCCTGAACTATTGGTGTAGCTCAGCTCCTGCTTCAAGGACCTGAGCCCCTTGAACTACTGTTTGCTGCCCCACCCTGACTGAGGGCTTGGGCTTAAATCACGGTTTATTTTGCTCAGCTCCTGCCTGAGGGTCTGAGCCCCTTGAACTACTAGTAGTTGCCCCGCCCTGACTGAGGGCTTGGGCTTCACTGACTGTGTCTTTTGCTCAGCCCCTGCCTGGGGGTCTGAGCCCTTAGACTATTGTTTGTTTCCCGCCCTGACCTAGGGCTTGGACCTTCAGAGACTGAACGACTGATTTAGGCCGCGTAGTGAGGCGGCCTGGCTCCCGGCCGCTCCTGAGAGGGCCGAGCCCCCACACCGGACCCTTACAGTAGCCTAGAAACAATTCCAGAGCCCTGCTCCAGACAGTCACAGACACACAGAGATGGGAAGGGTGGGAGAAACGTTTCAAACCAGCATCTAAGTACTTACAGGGCCCTACCCGCTGTAATATCCCAAACTGCAGAGGAGCTGTCCCCACCGAGCGGAGGGGAAGCATTATCATCTTCACTGGACAGATGGGAAACTGAGCCAAGGCAGGGAAAGTGACTTGCCTAAGGTCACATAGGAAAGTTGGTGGCACAGCTAGGAACTCAGTCCCGGTCTGAATCTCCATCCCATGATACCTACATCCCCCTTTGCCACCTTATTACCTATACCAGTACAGTGAAAGCAGTAAATCTTGTGTGTGCAGACAAGGCTTCAGAATATACAGTTGTGTGTGAAAGAGAAACAATCAAAGGTTTGGAGCCAACAGTTTAGATGCTTCTCTGAAATGAAGGGGAGAAAAATATATTCATAGAGTGTTTATTATATTGTCACAAAGAAGCGGTGAATACATTCTGCTGACTTCTTATTTTGCTGTTGTTTGCCTCAGTGGAACTGGCTAAATAGTAAGACAAATTATTTGCAAGTGATTTATTCAAGAAAAGTGAAAAGATTTGTCAGATAAATTATGTGTTGCAAATCATTAGTTCACATATTTAGTCACCAGGACACACACAACTGTTGTGTTGGCTCCTAAAGCAAATACTGGCAAAGCCCCATGGATTTATTAGGCTTATTCATTGAGATCGTCTTCTGCTGCTTGCTTATAATAATATCGAGAAGGAGAAAAGCATGTTACTGAAATTTGTAAACTTCTGTAGGTTTATTTTCTTGCCACATTCCATGGCTCTCCACGATCCAGGTGCAATGCAAAGGGGTGTTACACTGAGCCATCTGTTCATCCCTTTTCACCTTTATAGAATGGGTTGACATATCTACCATGCCCACTACATTACCGATGGATTTGTAGGAGGATAAATTCTTGGGGTTCACTTTATTAACGGTTTTTGTTTTTCCTGGATCAACTGCAACCCCGGAGTTGAAGTAGCTGTCTCTCACATAGCTCAGAATTCCTCCAGGACTCAGCACTTGGGCTAGCAGACCTTCCTGAACCACAACATTGATGACTTCTTCGGTTTTGTTGGTAACTTTAATGATGTAGCTGGATTTATCAGATACAAAACTGGATCAGAAAGGAAATGATTAGTGTGTCAGTCCTGCCAGCGGGAAGAGCACTTCAAAAGCTTCAGATTCATTAACAAAGTTTTCATGTACACGCTAACCCCTGTTCCTCCTGCACCTTACAACTCTCCAGAGAAAGCACCAAATAGAGACAAAATAGCAATGGACCAAAACTGGGACCTTGTATATGAACACATCATCTTCTCGTGGCCTCACGGTGAGCAACTCGGATCAGAAGTGGATCTAGAACTGAACCACCCTGATGTTGGAATGTGGCCTTGCAAAAACAAGCTAACTATATTATGTGGCACCAGAATCCAACCCTTCCATCCCATCCCATCCCTTGGTTTGCCCATAATAAGGAGGGGACAAAACACCCCCAGGTCCAGTAGTTTAGATAAAATTGAAGCAAGGTCCTAACAGTCTCCTGGGTTGGGGGTTGATTACGCCAAACGAAAGCTTAATGGACCAAGATTTGCAAAACCAAACCAGTCTCTTTAGTCCAGCTACACAGGTTAGGGGTCTGGCCAAGATTTACATGCGATTGTGAAGAACTGAGTGAAGACCGTTCCTTGCCTCCTTTCTGTACCATTCCATCATAGGAGAATAAAGATGACACTCAATGAATTAGGAGATTTTCCAGGGCACCAACGGTAGTTAGGTACCTAATTGCCAGTGAAAGTCTATGGGAATGGGGCACCTAACGGCCTTTGAAAAATATCTCCTTTGAAGTCCTTCACATCTAGAGCAAGTAAAACGAAATGGACCAAGATTTTCAAAACTAGAAGCCACAGTGAGGCACCTAATAAATGGCCTAAGTTTCAAAAGGTCTTGCCCACCGCACAGCTTCATGTGACCTCAGTGTGGCTTCACAGGATGGAATTTTTTTTAAAAAGCAAAGGAAATGACATACGGAAAGTGTGTAGGGTCTTAGAGGGACATTATTCAGGTTGCCACGTAATGCACAGAGAAGTTAGAAAATGGCAGAGTGAGGTTGCTTGTGCAACCTTAATTCAGCCCCTTGTGCGTATGCGTCATGGCAGCCTTTAACGATGTGATTCCCACTTATCCACAGGACTAGAGCTTCATTCAGTGCACAGAACAGACAGTGAATGAGGCGGAAAGTGTTAAGGCATTTGACTAGAAGCCGGGGAGCTGGGTTCTGTCCCTAGCTCTGTCTCAGACTTCCTCTGTGATGATGGGGAAGGCTGCTTGCACATGCCAAAGAGGGGGCCAAATTCAAATTGAAGAGGCAATAATAATTCTGGCATTTTCTGACTTGTAACCTTAATGTAGGATTTTCTGTATAATTAGTGATTATGAATGGATTTTTAAAAATTAGGTACAGTCAGGTTACCAGCATCGCCAATTCTCACAATTTGATTGCAAATCTCACGATATTTGGTATTTGTCTGAAAGCCCCAGCTCTTGGAATCATGTGATTACATGAGAAGCTCAGCTTTCATTTTGTTGTAAAAGCAGGTTTCTAGCTCTTATGGTTGCAGAGAAATACTTGAAAACATGAGCTGAATGAGACCTAAGGGCTGAGAGACCAAATGGCAAAGAAAAAGAACACATTTTATTTTTAAATTCATGATTCTTAAGCCAGTTCCATGATTTTATGGGGCTTGACTGATGGTTTTTTAAGATTTGAGGTTGGGGATTCTGGGTTACAGTGATATAATCTGAAGGAGAAAAATCAACTTACCCAAATGGTTTGCATATTGACAGATTATCTTCCCGGTAGATTTTGTCATCATCCACAATCCAGGTGCAATGCAGAGGAGTTTGACACACAGCCACCCACTCGTCATCCTCTCTGGTCACCTTAATGTAGTACCATTCTGCTCCTGTCAACCCAACTCCATAGGTAAAGATTTTTGTGATACCAACTTTGTTTACAACTGAGGTTTCCCCTGGTGAAACTCGCAGCTCGTCCTTAGTGAAAAATGACTTGAGGAGGTCATAGGTAGGCACGACCAGAGACTCACTCAATGAACGTAATACCGGATTGGTACTAACAACAACGGTGACACATCCCTTACTGTTGTTGGCAACTTGAATGACATAGCTTGACATTTTAGATGCTAAACTGGAGCACAAAAGAAAATCATTAGCGTGTCAGTCCTGGTGCCCCAAACCCTTGATTTTGATGAAGTCAAGAAGTTTCCTGGATTTAAAATAAAACTGTTTCTTATGACTAACCATGGGAACAAGCTACCAAGTGAAGCGGTAGATTCTCTATCTCCTGATGTCTTCAAATCCACACTGGCCACCTTTCTGGAAGCTGCTTCAGCCAAACAAGTTATTGGGCTCAACAGAGTGAGATGGGTGGGATGTAATGGCCTGCTCAATACAGGTGTCAGACTAGATGATCGAATGGTCTCTCTTGGCCTTAAAACCTATGAATCTATGGCTGATCTTGCATGGAGGAAATGCTCATGAGCACTTCCCCCTCTGGAAACATATTAAGTTTAATGTCCATTCTCATTGCATAATGAGAGGTGGAGTTGACCTTGGATCTCGATCGCATCCTAGCTTCTCTGGGAAATGGCCTGGCTTTCTGCCAGCTCTGAGTCGTAAGCCAGGCTGGCTTGTGAACAAATACAACTAGAACCCAGTGCTACAAATTCAGCCTGGAGGCTCTTTCTGGAAGATACCTTGAGAATCGCTGGGTGACGTTCTCTGGCCTGTGCTACGCAGGAGATCACAGATGATCTAATGGTCCCTCCTGGCCTTACAGTCAATGAGAAGTGACTGTTAGGTGCTACAAGATGGACAGACGACCAGAATTGTATCTGAGCAATGGGTGAGGGCCAGATCCTGGCGCTCTGACACTCGCATAATCCCCTTGAGTCCAGTGGCATGTGAGGGACATCTGAGGGGTGATGCCTGGGGGAAGGAGGGCAGGGCTGGCTGCACATCAGTGCAGGACGAGATTTAGCGCTGATCCCACCAACACTTACTCACCTGAGCAGCCCCATTTAAATCCCACTGACCCGAGTACAGGGTTCGAGAGTCTGAACCGACAGACCCAAACCTGATTCTGACTTGACTTCTGGCTTCACAGCTCTACACCCAGACCTGCCCCGGGTCCTGCCTCGCACGTGACACTCCTGCATTCGGCAGCGTGGTCACACCCACCTGCACTTCTGATACCAAGTCCGGCTGAGGCCGAGCGAGAGGGCTCTGTACCGGAGACACACTGCCGGTTAGAGGGAGGTGCAGCGGCCTGCAGGGCTATGAGTTCGAGGCTGGGCTCTTCCCATATCCTCTATTAATACTTCTGGGCCATTCACAGCCCTTTGTGCTAACCCAGCCCACTGCCCCCTGCCCACGGTACAGGATACTGAGCGGGGACACAGGTTACTGTGCGCAGCTAGGAACAGAACCCAGGTCTCTAACAGGACAGACCAAAGGTCATCTCCTGCACCACTCTGCCTTTCAGAATGAGCCTGACAAGTTGTGTGCGTGGCTAGGTTGCCTGTAACCACCATACCACTCTGCTCCCCTAGCCAGGAACAGAACCCAGGAGTCCCGACAGACAACACGGCAGAGCTGTCTCACAAACAGTCGTGTATCGCACTCGCAGAGTGCGTCTCCCCCCCCGCCATGGGGTGATCCACACACAGGGTAACAGCCGGCTTCTTCTGCCCGTCATTCCTGTAGCGCAAGTGGGAGAGGGGTCTTGCTATAGACCCGAAGATCCTGGGGTTAAATTCTGCCAATGACCCAGGCAGGGGAAAAATATCATGTGCTCGTGTAACTATGTCCCAACGGCCCCGCGGGGCTGAAACGAGGGTGCGTGTTACACTCCCAAGGGACAGGCTTTGCTGTCTTAGGAGAACCCCATTCCCAGAGTCCTGCCCTGTCTTTAGGGTGCTTCCCGCAGGCAGGGTCTCTGCCACCCTGCAGCTGCAGGAAGGGCACTCGGCACAGACCCACTCTGCCCACAGACCTTCCCGGGCAGCTCCATCGAGTGCCCCGCCCTGGGTTTTTAAAGGGGCAGCTCTGGTAGCTCAACATACATGGAGTAACCAAAATAAAGGGGAAAACAAAACAAACAGTGACTCAAATAACACCCGGCACTACTGCTACATTCACCGTTTCACCCCCTCACACCGTGTCTGGAGCACCGTTCATCCCAGTGTCCTCCCAGACGGCGGTTCTACCTCTAGATCATCACCTCAAGGTGCTTCCGTGGGATCTTTGCGCATGGAGCAGTTGCAGAATTAGCTCCAGGACTAACGGGCTGTTCTCCGCAGATCTGAAATGAAGACGTGCAGCAAACCTGTCGAGTAAGAAGGGTCATTCGTACATCACCACCTTGCTGAGGACTCTACTGGTTTTACCTTCCTGCAGCTTTCAGAAGTTCCGCTTCCATGTCTGGGATGAAGCAGCTACTGCAGCTCGGCTTTGTTTCCTAGGAAGGCAGTTGCTGAAGTGTAGTGAGAAGACGCTGCGTGAGCTGAACACTGGCTGGAAAGGGCTGAGGGGCAAAGAGTAAAACTCAAAGGTTAATGCTGCATCCAAGTTCGGAGAAATCACACGACTGGGGAAATTGAAAGTAAAACTCCACTGCCAGGAACATCCGTCTCCTTCCTGCGAGGAACAGGAGCACTGACCCTCCCAACACCCGTCCAGGAAACTGCTCATTGGCTCCAACACCTTCTGGAGATGATGAACCCGACTTGGCAGGGGAGATACCATCAGGGGAAGGAAAAACTTCCACACGCTCATGCTACCCTGACAGCCCTTTACACGGGGACCAACCCTCATGGCCCTGAGTTGGGATGAGAGAGTAACGCTCCCACCGTCCACCTTATCTACAGCTACCCCATGGTCTTGTGTACTGGCTCCAGCTCCCTCTAGGCTTAGCACTACCCATTGAAACGTAGCCTAGAAACAATTCCAGAGCCCTGCTCCAGACAGTCACAGACACACAGAGATGGGAAGGGCGGGAGAAACTTTTCAAACCAGCATCTAAGTACTTACAGGGCCCTACCCGCTGTAATATCCCAAACTGCAGAGGAGCTGTCCCCACCGAGCGGAGGGGAAGCATTATCATCTTCACTGGACAGATGGGAAGCTGAGCCAAGGTAGGGAAAGTGACTTGCCTAAGGTCACATAGGAAAGCACAGCCAGGAACTCAGTCCAGGTCTGAATCTCCATCCCATGATACCTACCTCCCCCTTTGCCACCTTATTACCTTTCCTGTGGTAGCACCTAGGAGCCACAGCCTTGGACCAGGACCCTGCTGTGCTCGGTGCTGTACAAACGCAGATGACACCTGCCCCAAGCAGCTTACAATCTCTTCTGGGAGCAAACCAGCCTGGCTCAAGCCTTTCCGAAGGGCTGAACGCCCATTAAATCCGACTTCAGCACAGGGATTAGACGCCCAAGTGCCCACAGACTGCAGGGCATTCGGGAACTCTCTCCTGGGCAGCTCCCTGGCCTGTAGCCGAGATCAAGAGACACAGTCTATGCTGCAGAGGCAATCAAAGTCTGAAGTGCCACATGGGTCAGACTGTTCCAGAGAGGGAGGGAGGAGGTGAGGCCAAGCCATGCTGCCCCCCGAACACCAAGCAGCAGGGCTGGCCAGCCCTGCGGGGGAGCACACGCTGTCCCTCTCCTAGGGGCAGCAGCTGCACTCTGGCCAGCTCCTGGCAGCGCTGTTCCTCCCATAGGCACAATGCCCCCTGCACTTCCTGTAGGGAGGCGTGGCCATGGCCCCATACCAGGGGCAGTTCCTACCAGGCAGACTCTGGCACTGACCTTGAGATTCACCCAAAACAATGGGATGGGCCTGATCCCACTGACGACAATGGAGCCGGCCAGGGCCTGAAGAACTGACTTGTCTCCTCTTCCTGCGGCCTGGTCCACATGCCACTTCTGACCCAATGTAACTGTTTTGGTTCAGGGTGTGATTTTTTTAGCAAAATAGTTAAATTAGCACAACCCCCACAGTGGGGGCAGTTATATTGGTATAGTGGTGTCCATAGATGCCGACTCCCTGGATGCTCCAGGGCTGGAACACCCACGGGGAAAAATTGGTGGTTGCTCAGCACCCACCGGCAGCTCCCCCCCTCCCAGCTCACGTCCACGTCCCCTCTGCCTCCTCTCCTGAGCGCGCCGCGTGCCTGCTTTCCCCCCTGGCTCCCAGCGCTTCGCTGCGAAACAGCTGTTTTGAGTGGCTGGGAGGGAGGGGGGAGAACACAGCGCGCTCAGGGAAGAGGTGGGGCCGGGATTTGGGGAAGAGGTCCAATAGGAGCAGGGAGGGGGCGGAGTTGGGGCAGGGACTTTGGGGAGGGGATTGGAATGGGGGCAGGGCAGGGGTGGGGAAAGGGTGGAGTCGGGGGGGGGGGCAGGAGCACCCACCGGTGCTGGGGAAAGTTGGCGCCTATAGTGGTGTCTCATACGCAGATAATGTATTTTCCTTCCATTATAGGAATAAGCTATATTGGTATAGGCACCACCAACTTTATACTGGTATAAGTGCATCCACACTGCGTGGAGACTCTACTGCTTTAAGCTATAGCAGTACAGTGAAAGCAGTAAATCTTGTGTGTGCAGACAAGGCTTCAGAATATGCACATATTCTCGCCCTATTCTTACAAACTGTGCATATGTGTGTGGGACAGAAATGATCAAAGGTTTGGAGCCAACAGTCTTTCTATAAGTCTATAATATAGAACTAAACTATTGTTGTATGTAAAGTAAATAAGGTTTTTAAAATGTTTAAGAAGCTTCATTTAAAATTAAATTAAAATACAGAGCCCCACGGATCGGTGGCCAGGACCCGGGCAGTGTGAGTTCCACTGAAAATCAGCTCGCGTGCCGCCTTCGGCACACGTGCCATAGGTTGCCTACCCCTGGTTTAGATGCTTCTCTGAAATAAAGAAGAGAAAAATATATTCATAGAACGTTTATTATATTGTCACAAAGAAGCGGTGAATACATTCTGCTGACTTCTTATTTTGCTGTTATTTGCCTCAGTGGAACTGGCTAAATAGTAAGACAAATTATTTGCAAGTGATTTATTCAAGAAAAGTGAAAAGATTTGTCAGATAAATTATGTGTTGCAAATCATTAGTTCACATATTTAGTCACCAGGACACACACAACTGTTGTGTTGGTTCCTAAAGCAAATACTGCCGAAGCCCCAGGGATTTATTAGGCTTATTCATTGGGGTCGTCTTCATAATAATATTGAGAAGGAGAAAAGCATGTTACTGAAATTTGTAAACTTCTGTAGGTTTATTTTCTTGCCACATTCCATGGCTCTCCACGATCCAGGTGCAATGCAAAGGGGTGTTACACTGAGCTATCTGTTCATCCCTTTTCACCTTTATAGAATGGGTTGACATGCCTGCTACATGAGCGATGGATTTGTAGGAGGATAAATTCTTGGGGTTCACTTTATTAATGGTTTTTGTTTTTCCTGGATCAACTGCAACGCCGGAGTTGAAGTAGCTGTCTCTCACATAGCTCAGAATTCCTCGATGACTCAGCACTTGGGTTAGCAGACCTTCCTGAACCACAACATTGATGACTTCTTCGGTTTTGTTGGTAACTTTAATGATGTAGCTGGATTTATCAGATACAAAACTGGATCAGAAAGGAAATGATTAGTGTGTCAGTCCTGCCAGCGGGAAGAGCACTTCAAAAGCTTCAGATTCATTAACAAAGTTTTCATGTACACGCTAACCCCTATTCCTCCTGCACCTTACAACTCTCCAGAGAAAGCAACAAATAGAGACACAATAGCAATGGACCAAAACTGGGACCTTGTATATGAACACATCATCTTCTCGTGGCCTCACGGTGAGCAACTCGGATCAGAAGTGGATCTAGAACTGAACCACCCTGATGTTGGAATGTGGCCTTGCAAAAACAAGCTAACTATATTATGTGGCACCAGAACCCAACTCTTCCATCCCATCCCATCCCCTGGTTTGCCCATAAGAGGAGACAAAACACCCCCAGGTCCGGTAGTTTAGATAAAATTGAAGCAAGGTCCTAACAGTCTCCGCGGATGGGGGTTGATTATGCCAAACGAAAGCTTAATGGACCAAGATTTGCAAAACCAAACCAGCCTCTTTAGTCCAGCTACACAGGTTAGGGGTCTGGCCAAGATTTACATGCGATTGTGAAGAACTGAGTGAAGACCGTTCCTTTCCTCCTTTCTGTATCGTTCCATCATAGGAGAACAAAGACGACACTCAATGAATTAGGAGATTTTCCAGGGCACCAATGGTAGTTAGGCACCTAATTGCCAGTGAAAGTCTATGGGAATGGGGCATCTAACGGCCTTTGAAAAAAATCTCCTTTTGAAGTCCTTCACATCTAGAGCAAGTAAAACGAAATGGACCAAGATTTTCAAAACTGGAAGCCACAGTGAGGCACCTAATAAATGGTCTAAGTTTCAAAAGGTCTTGCCCACCGCACAGCTTCATGTGACCTCAGTGTGGCTTCACAAGATGGAATTTTTTTAAAAAAGCAAAGGAAATGACATACGGAAATTGTGTAGGGTCTTAGAGGGACATTATTCAGGTTGCCAAGTCACGCCCACAGAAGTTAGAAAATGGCGGAGTGAGGTTGCTTGTGAAACCTTAATTCAGCCCCTTGTGCGTATGCATCATGGCAGCCTTTAATGATGTGATTCCCATTTATCCACAGGACTAGAGCTTCATTCACTGCACAGAACAGACAGTGAATGAGGCAGAAGTTGTAAAGAAAGGAAGTGGGTTAAGGCATTTGACTAGAAGCCAGGGAGCTGGGTTCTGTCCCTAGCTCTGTCTCAGACTTCCTCTGTGATGGTGGGGAAGGCTCGGTCATAATGCACATGCAAAAATGGGTCCAAATTCAGGTTGAACCAAATTAATTCTGGCATTCCTGACTTTTGAGTCCCTGACTTGTAACCTTAATGTAGGATTTTGTATATAATTAGTGACTAAAATGAATGGATTTTTTAAAATTACCATAGTCAGGTTACCAGTATCGCCAACTCTCACAATTTGGTTGCAAATCTCATGATATTTGGTATGTGTCTGAAAGACCCAGCTCTTGGAGTCATGTTATTACATGAGAATCTCAGCTTTCATTTTATTTTATTTCTAAAGTAAGTTTCTAGCTCTCATGGTTGCAGAGAAACACTTGAAAACATGAACCGAGTGAGACCTAAGGGTTGAGAGACCAAATGGCAAAGAAAAAGAACAGAACATTTTATTTTTAAATTCATGATAGTTAAGCCAGGTGCATGATTTCATGGGGCCTGACTGATAGGAGCATTGTCAACAGATCAAGAGAAGTGATTTTCTCCCTCTATTCAGCACTGGTGAGGCCACACCTGGAGTATTGTGTCCAGTTTTGGTCCCCCCACTACAGAAGGGTTGTGGACAAATTGGAGAGAGTCCAGTGGAGGGCAACGAAAATGATCAGGGGGCTGGAGCACATGACTTATGAGGAGAGGCTGAGGGAACTGGGATTGTTTAGTCTGCAGAAGAGAAGAGTGAGGGGGGATTTGATAGCAGCCTTCAGCTACCTGAAGGGGGGTTCCAAAGAGGATGGAGCTCGGCTGTTCTCAGTGGTAGCAGATGACAGAACAAGGAGCAATGGTCTCAAGTTGCAGTGGGGGAGGTCTAGGTTGGATATTAGAAAAAACTTTTTCACTAGAAGGGTGGTGAAGCACTGGAATGGGTTCCCTAGGGAGGTGGTGGAATCTCCTTCCTTAGAGGTTTTTAAGATCAGGCTTGACAAAGCCCTGGCTGGGATGATTTAGTTGGGGATTGGTCCTGCTTTGAGCAGGGGGTGGGACTAGATACCTCCTGAGGTCTCTTCCAACCCTGATATTCTATGATTGTATGGGTTTTTTTGAAGATTTGAGGGTGGGGATTCTGGGTTACAGTGATATAATCTGCAGGAGAAAAATCCAATTTACCTAAATGGTTTGCATATCGACGGTTTATCTTCCCGGTAGATTTTGTCATCATCCACAATCCAGGTGCAATGCAGAGGAGTTTGACACACAGCCACCCACTCATCATCCTCTCTGGTCACCGTAACGTAGTAGCATTCTGCTCCTGTCAACCCAACTCCATAGGTGAACATTTTCCAAATACCAACTTCGTTTACAACTGACGTTTCCCCTGGTGAAACTCTCCGCTCGCCTTTAGTGAAGAATGACTTGAGGAGCTCGTAGGTAGGCACGACCAGAGATGCACCCAATGATCGTAATACCGGATTGGTACTAACAACAACAGTGACATATCCCTTACTGTTGTTGGCAACTTGAATGACGTAGCTTGACATTTTAAGATGCTAAACTGGAGCAGAAAAGAAAATCATTAGCGTGTCAGTCCTGGTGCCCCAAACCCTTGATTTTGATGAAGTCAAGAAGTTTCCTAGATTTAAAATAAAACTGTTTCTTATGATTAACAATGGAAACAAGCTACCAAGGGAAGCAGTGGATTCTCGATCTCTTGATATCTTCAAATCCACACTGGCCACCTTTCTGGAAGCTGCTTCAGCCAAACAAGTTATTGGGCTCAACAGAGTGAGACGGGTGGGATGTAATGGCCTGCGCAATACAGGTGTCAGACTAGATGATCGAATGGTCTCTCTTGGCCTTAAAACCTATGAATCTATGGCTCATCTTGCATGGAGGAAATGCTCGTGAGCACTTCCCCCTCTGGAACCGTATTAGGTTTAATGTCCATTCTCATTGCATAATGAGGTGGAGTTGACCTTGGATCTCAGTAGCATCCTAGTTTCTCTGGGAAATGGCCTGGCTTTCTGCCAGCTCTGAGTCATAAGCCAGGCTGGCTTGTGAACAAATACAACTAGAACCCAGTGCTACAAATCCAACCTGGAGGCTCTTTCTGGAAGATACCTCGAGAATCGCTGGGTGACGTTCTCTGGCCTGTGCTACGCAGGAGATCACAGATGATCTAATGGTCCCTCCTGGCCTTACAGTCAATGAGAAGTGACTGTTAGGTGCTACAAGATGGACAGACGACCAGAATTGTATCTGAGCAATGGGTGAGGGCCAGATCCTGGCGCTCTGACAGTCGCATAATCCCCTTGAGTCCAGTGGCATGTGAGGGACGTCTGAGGGGTGATGCCTGGGGGAATGAGGGCAGGGCTGGCTGCACGTTAGTGCAGGACGAGATTTAGCGCTGATCCCACCAACACTTACTCACCTGAGCAGCCCCATTTAAATCCCACTGACCCGAGTACAGGGTTCGAGAGTCTGAACCGACAGACCCAAACCTGATTCTGACTTGACTTCTGGCTTCACAGCTCTACACCCAGACCTGCCCCGGGTCCTGCCTCGCACGTGACACTCCTGCATTCGGCAGCGTGGTCACACCCGCCTGCACTTCTGATACCAAGTCCGGCTGAGGCCGAGCGAGAGGGCTCTGTCCTGGAGACACACTGCAGGTTTGAGGGAGGTGTAGCAGCCTGCAAGGCTGCAAGTTCGAGGCTGGGCTCTTCCAATATCTTCTATTAATACTTCTGGGCCATTCACAGCTCTTCATGCTAACCCAGCCCATCACCCCCTGCTCACGGTACAGGATACTGAGCGGGGACAGTGCGCAGCTAGGAACAGAACCCAGGTCTCTAACAGGACAGACCAAAGCTCATCTCCTGCACCACTCTGCCTTTCAGAATAAGCGTGGCAAGTTGTGTGTGGGGCTAGGTTGCCTGTAACCACCATACCACTCTGCTGCCCTAGCCAGGAACAGAATCCAGGAGTCCCGACAGACAAGACAAAAAAATAAATAAAACAAAAAATACTAATGGAGATATCCTCTCTCCTAGAACTGGAAGGGACCTTGAAGGGTCATTGAGTTGAGTCCAGCCCCTGCCTTCACTAGCAGGACCAAATACTGATTTTGCCCCAGATCCCTAAGTGCCCCCCCTTGAGGATTGAACTTACAACCCTGGGTTTAGCAGGCCAATCCTCAAGCCACTGAGCTATCCCCCTGCTGACCAGCTTTCCTGTGGTGGCACCTAGGAGCCACAGCCTTGGACCAGGACCCCGCTGTGCTCGGTGCTGTACAAACGCAGATGACACCTGCCCCAAGCACTTACAATCTCTTCCGGGCAGGGCGGCGAGTCGTATGGGCCCGTGGTGCCCGGGCTCCAGCAATATTGAGGGCCGGGCGCCCAGCTCCACCAATGTTTGGGGCCAGGCCTCTCCCCCGTCCACCCACCTCCCCCGAACGTCCCCCTACCCCACTTGCTGCCCCCGCGCACCTCCCCCGGGACCCGGAGTGTCCCTGCATCTCCCCTGCAGCTCCACCCTGACTCCACTCTATTGGCTCCGGGTGTCAACTGCCGCCGCAGGGTCCTAGTGCCTCCCAACCACGAGTGGCGGGGCAGGCTGCCCTTCCCCCTCAGACCCTTCCCCTTTCCAGCGGGACCCTCCACCAGCACAGCCTCCCCCCGCCCCCCTCCGCAGGCTGGGCAAGGGGCAGCCCCATCCCCCACCCCCAGTGAGGCTACAGTGAGGGGCAGTAGCAGGGGAGGAGGCGCACGTGATGGCAGCCCCCTCCCCCCCCAGGGCACCCACCGCAGGGAAGGTGAGGGGGCTACCTGGACCTGAGAGGGGCCCTAGAAGCATGTGCAATGACAGTGGGGCGAGGCGAGTGTGCTGCTGGGGGGGGAGGGGAAGAGAAGGGGGCCCCTCCCCCAGAGCTCAATGCTGCCAGCGGAGAGAGGGTTGGGGGGAGTCCTCCTCTCTGGCCCCAGCCCCGGGGCAGCCTGCCTGCACCCCAAATTCATCCCCAGACCTGCCCCAGCCCAACCCTCTCCAACATCCCAAACCCTCATCCCCAGCTCCAGCCAGAGCCCTCACCCCCCCACACCCTGACCCTCTGCCCCAGCCGAGCCCCCTCCTGCATCATGAACCCCTCAGCCCCACCCCCACAGCCCTCACCCCACACCTCTGCCCTAGCCCTGAGCCCCTCCCACACCCCAAACCCCTCATCCCCAGCCACACCCCACAGCCCTCACCCCTCCACCCCCTCCCATCCCCAGACTCCCTCCCAGAGCCTGCACCCCTCCTGCATCCCAGTCCCCTTCCCCAGCCCAGGGCCTGCACCCCAGACCTCCCCCCCCCGAGCCTTAGGCAGGGCAGAGTTCTGGGGGGGCAGGTTATATTTCTACAAACCTGTCACCCCTGCTATCGGGAGCAAACCAGCCTGGCTCCAGCCTTCCCACAGGGCTGAACGCCCCTTAAATCCGACTTCAGCACAGGGATTAGACGCCCAAGTGCCCACAGGCAGGAGGCAGGAATACGCGACATATGCTGCAGCGGCGTGGGGCACCACTGGGTCTTAGTGTCCATCTTCCTGGCTTGCCAGTCCCTGTTCCGACCCTTCCTGCAGCCTCCCACAGCTGGCTGCTGCAGCCCGGTGAGTCTTCCTTGGGAGGGGATCTAGTAGTTAAAAATGAAACAGCCTCCAGCCTGCCAGACCTATTAGCACAACCTTGAAACTGTCAAAGAGCCATTCGAGGAGTAATGAAGCTGCTTAACGGGCATTTGCCAAAGCCCAGGGATCTACTGTCAAGTTTCTGAACTTACTGACAAACCCAGTTGTGCAGGACTGTCAGAGCTACTCAGACCATGTCAGTCTGCAGGACCTTCGCTTAAAATGTGCTTTAAAATCACAGCTCTAAAAAATCCTTGCATAGATTTTTAGATGCACAATTATCTTTAGCCTTAAATGCTTGGATCCTCTCTAGGGTGACCAGATGCCCTGACTGGGAATGGCTGAGCCATTACAAACACTGAGATCTCCCCTTGGAAGTATCCTCACACTTCTTATCAGACTGGCTGTACTGGGCTACCTTGATTATCACTTCAAAAGGTTCCCCCCCCCTTACTTAATTGGCCTCTTAGAGTTGGCTGGGCAACTCCCACCTTTTCCAGCTCTCTGTATGTGTGTGTATAGCTCCTCACTATAGGTTCCAGTCTATGCATCCGAAGAAGTGGGCTGTAGCCTACAAAAGCTTATGCTGAAATAAATTTGCTAGTCTCTAAGGTGCCACAAGTCCTCCTGTTCTTTTTGCAGATACAGACTAACACGGCTGCTACTCTGAAACCTGATTTTATGGGTCTTTTTCTTTTATATAGGCTCCTATTAATCCCCACTCCCTGTCCCGATTTTTCACATTTGCTGTCTGGTCACCCTAGGATCTTCAGTTTTTTAAATAAATCCTTCAAAAGACCCCCCACCCTTATCTAAAATACACATTTTAATTATTATAGTAAAAAAAAACTTGCTTCCAAAGTCTTCCTATCCGTCCCTTTCTCCCTTCACCAGCCCCATTGAAGAGAGCCCTTAAAGGGACAACACCCCGTCCTTCCAGATAGCTGGACAAAGTTTCTCTCTCTTTACTTCTGACTATCGGATGAACTAGTTTTAAGAGACCCCTCCAGCAAAATCAGTACCTTGGTAAGATATAAAATCCTTTGTTATGCCTAAAAATCTTTGGAAACATTTTTTAAAGTTGGTGAAATTTCATAAACATGTCTATTGTTCTGGAGATCACACACAGTAACTTAGTATTCCCTTTTTCTAAAAGCAATGAACATTGTTATAAATGCAGTAAACCTCTGTGACTGATTAATTTAATATAATGTCTTTGTTTCAGTGAGTTAAATACGTAGTAATCTGGCATGATTACTTTATGAAGGCTTAAGAGTACATTTAAAATATAAAATCAGCTGAGAAATACTGCTTAAGAAAATGTAAAACAGAAGAGCTGCATCATGTATTCCTTAATATTGAATGTTGTATTCCGCAAGACAGGTGACTCACCCTTACTACAAAGTTTTTGCAAATAAATCTGACAAACTTCAGGCCATATCAAAAAACCTGTGACTGACATTTTTTTATTCCCAAGTTTAGTGCTTTTAATTAGGTACCTTCTGCACGTCCATTCTGCCTGAGGGAGAGGGTACGGGGGTCTCTGCGGGGAACTGTGACTCTCCACCATGGGAGGCGGGCCGGGTGTCTCGTTATCCTTCGCTGCCTTGTCCCTCCCCCCTCGTCCCCCACGGGCTGCGAGCTCGGGCTGCCGTCAGGCATAGGGCACCAGTTTAATAATATTGTGTAGGGCCCCATAAATCCTAAGGACGGCCCTGGCTGCAGGGCATTCGGGAACTCTCTCCTGGGCAGCTCCCTGGCCTGTATCCGAGATCAAGAGAGACAGTCTACGCTGCAGAGGCAATCAAAGCCTGAAGTGCCACATGGGTCAGACCGTTCCAGAGAGGGAGGGAGGAGGTGAGGCCAAGCCATGCTGCCCCCCCAACACCAAGCAGCAGGGCTGCCCAGCCCTGCCGGGGGAGCACACGCTGTCCCTCTCCTAGGGGCAGCAGCTGCACTCAGGGCCAGCTCCTGGCAGCGTGAGGGAGGGAGGCGTGGCCGTGGCCCCATACCAGGGGCCGTTCCTACCAGGCAGCCTCTGGCGCTGACCTTGAGATTCACCCAAAACAATGGGATGGGCCTGAGCCCACTGACGATAATGGAGCCGGCCAGGGCCTGAAGAACTGACTTGTCTCCTCTTCCTGCGGCCTGGTCCACATGCCACTTTTGACCCAATGTAACCGTTTTGGTTCAGGGTGTGATTGTTTAGCAAAATAGTTAAAATCAGCACAACCCCCACAGTGGGGGCAGTCATATTGGTATAGTGGTGCCTCATACCCAGATAGTGAATTTCCCTTCCATTACAGGAATAAGCTATTTTGGTATAGGCACCACCAACTTTATACTGGTATAATTGCATCCAAACTGCGTGGGCGCTGTACTGCTTTAAGCTATACCAGTACAGTGAAAGCAGTAAATCTTGTGTGTGCAGACAAGGCTTCAGAATATAGAGTAATGTGTGAAAGAGAAACAATCATAGGTTTGGAGCCAACAGTTGCCAACCCCTGATCTAAACATTTCAGAAGTACGGCGCTGAGTCTTCATTCATTCACTCTAATTTAAGGTTTTGCATGCCAGTCATACATTTTACATCTTAGAAGGTCTCTTTCTATAACTCTATAATATATAACTACACTATTGTTGTATGTAAAGTAAATAAGGTTTTTAAAATGTTTAAGAAGCTTCATTTAAAATTAAATTAAAATGCAGAGCCCCCCGGACCGGTGGCCAGGACCCAGGCAGTGTGAGTGCCCCTGAAAATCAGCTCACGTGCCGCCTTCGGCCCCCGCGCCATAGGTTGCCTACCCCTGGTTTAGATTCTTCTCTGAAATAAAGAAGGGGAGAAAAATATATTCATAGAGAGTTTATTCAATTGTCACAAAGAAGCGGTGAATACGTTTGCCTCAGTGGAACTGGCTAAATAGTAAGACAAATTATTGCAAGTGATTTATTCAAAATTTGTCAGATAAATTATTTGTTGCAAATGATTAGTTCACATATTTAGTCACCAGGACACACACAACTGTTGTGTTGGCTCCTAAAGCAAATATTGGCAAAGCCCCATGGATTTATAAGGCGTATTCATTGGGGTCGTCGTCTTCTCGATATTTTTATAAGCAAGCAGCAGGAGAAAAGCATGTTATTGAAATTTGTAAACTTCTGTAGGTTTATTTTCTTGCCACATTCCATGGCTCTCCACGATCCAGGTGCAATGCAAAGGGGTGTTACACTGAGTGATCTGTTTATCCCTTTTCCTGAACACCTTTATAGAATAGGTTGACATATCTACCATGCCTGCAACATCAGCAATGGATTTGTAGGAGGATAAATTCTTGGGGTTTACTTTATGAATAGTTTTTGTTTTTCCTGGACAAACTGTAACCCCTGACGTGAAGTAACTGTCACTCACATGGCTTGAAATTGCTAGTAGACCATTGCTCAGCACTCGGAATAGCAGATCTTCATGAACCACAACCCTGATGACTTCCTTGGTTTTGTTGGTAACTTTAATGATGTAGCTGGATTTATCAGGTACAAAACTGGATCAGAAAGGAAATGATTAGTGTCAGTCCTGCCAGCAGGAAAAGTGCTTCGAAAGTGTCAGATTCATTAGCAAAGTTTTCATGCACACGCTAACCCCCTCCCTGCCTTACATCTCCCCAGAAAAAGGGCCCAACAGAATAGCAATGGGCAAAACTGGGACCTTGTATACGAACCAACCTTCTTCCCCTGGTCTCACGCTGAGCGACTCAGGTCAAAAGGAAATCTAGAACTGAACCACCCCGATGTTTGTTTTTGCAAGGCCACACTCAATCTAACGACATTGTGTGGTACCCAGAACCCAGCCTCTCCATCCCATCCCCTGGTTTGCCCATTATAAGGATGGGACAAAAGCAGAGACTTTTACTGAACACCACCAGATCTGGTAGTTTAGATAAAATTGACGCAAGGACCTAACAATCTCCTGGGTTGAGGGTTGATTATGTCAAAAGAAAAGTTTAATGCAGAGGTTTTCAAAGTGGGCACGTGAGCGGGTACAGGAAAGATCCCGTAACGGTGGGCAACACATTTTATTAAGTAAGATTTGGCAAGCTAATCATAGGTCTGTTATGACCCGGTTTCTGATGGGGGTACATGGTAGACTACAGTGTTTGGGTGTACGCAGCCTAAAAAGCTTGAAAACCACTGGGTTAATGGATCAAGATTTGCAAAACCAAACCAGCCTCTTTAGTCCAGCTACACAGGTTAGGGGTCTGGCCAAGATTTACATGCGACTGTGAAGAACTGAGCGAAGACTGTTCCTTGCCTCCTTTCTGTACCGTTCCATCATAGGAGAACAAAGACGTCACTCAATGAATTAGGAGACTTTCAAGGGCACCAATGGTAGTTAGGCACCTAACTGCCAGTGAAAGTCTATGGGAATGGGGCACTTAACGGCCTTTGAAAAAAATCTCCTTTGAAGTCCTTTACATCTAGAGCAAGTAAAACAAAATGGACCAAGATTCCCAAAACCAGAAGCCACAGTGAGGCACCTAATAAATGGCCTAAGTTTCAAAAGGTCTTGCCCACCGCACAGCTTCATGTGACCTCAGTGTGGCTTCATGGGATGGAATTTTTAAAAAAGCAAAGGAAATGACATACGGAAAGTGTTCCATTAGAGGGACTTCATTCAGGTTGCCAAGTCACGCCCACAGAAGTTAGAAAATGGCAGAGTGAGGTTGCTTGTGCAACCTTAATTCCGCCCCTTGTGCGTATGCATCATGGCAGCCTTTAATGATGTGATTCCCATTTATCCACAGGACTAGAGCTTCATTCAGTGCACAGAACAGACAGTGAATGAGGCGAAAGCTGTAAAGAAAGGAAGTGGGTTAAGGCATTTGACTAGAAGCCAGGGAGCTGGGTTCTGTCCCTAGCTCTGTCTCAGACTTCCTCTGTGACGGTGAGGAAGGCTCAGTCATAATGCACATGCAAAGAGGGGGTGTAATTCAGATTGAAGAGGCAATAATAATTCTGGCATTTTCTGACTTGTAACCTCAATGTAGGATTTTCTGTATAATTAGTGATTATGAATGGATTTTTAAAAATTAGGGACAGTCAGGTTACCAGCATCGCCAACTCTCACAATTTGGTTGCAAATCTCATGATATTTGGTATTTGTCTGAAAGCCCCAGCTCTTGGAGTCATGTTATTACATGAGAATCTCAGCTTTCATTTTGTTTTGAAAGTAAGTTTCTAGCTCTTATGGTTGCAGAGAAACACTTGAAAACATGAACCGA
This sequence comes from Mauremys mutica, assembly GCF_020497125.1. Lineage (NCBI taxonomy): Eukaryota > Metazoa > Chordata > Testudines > Geoemydidae > Mauremys > Mauremys mutica. Next base: position 12,007,494 of record NC_059095.1, on the reverse strand, counting down.
GTGAGCCCTAAGGGCTGAAACCAAATGGCAAAGAAAAAGAGCAGAACATTTCATTTTCATCATGATTGTTAAGCCAGTTGCATGATTTCATGGGGTCTGACTGGTGGTTTTTGAAGATTTCAGGTTGGGGATTCTGGGTTACAGTGATATAATCTGAAGGAGAAAAATCAATTTACCTAAATGGTTTGCATATCGACAGGTTATCTTCCCGGTAGATTTTGTCATCATCGACAATCCAGGTGCAATGCAGAGGAGTTTGACACACAGCCACCCACTCATCATCCTCTCTGGTCACCGTAACGTAGTAGCATTCTGCTCCTGTCAACCCAACTCCATAGGTGAAGATTTTCCAGATACCAACTTTGTTTACAACTGAGGTTTCCCCTGGTGAAACTCGCAGCTCGTCTTTAGTGAAGAATGACTTGAGGAGCTCGTAGGCAGGGATGGTCACAACCAGAGAATTGCCCAACAGTTGTAAAACCGGATTGGTACTAACAGCAACAGCGACAGATCCCTTACTGTTGTTGGCAACCTGAATGACGTAGCTTGACATTTTAGATGCTAAACTGGAGCAGAAAAGAAAATCATTAGCGTGTCAGTCCTGGTGCCCCAAACCCTTGATTTTGATGAAGTCAAGTAGTTTTCTGGATTTAAAATAAAACGGTTTCTTATGATTACAATGGAAACAAGCTACCAAGGGAAGTGGTGGATTCTCGATCTCTTGATGTCTTCAGATCCACACTGGCCACCTTTCTGGAAGCTGCTTTAGCCAAAAAAGTGTAACCCCCAAGGAGATGACCTAGATTCCTGGGGCTCTGTCTGCCGGCAGCTCAGGGAGGGGCACTGTCCCTGCTAGGGAGGGGAAGCCAAGGCACACTCAGACATAGGCGGCAGGTTCGTATAATTTTTGGTGGGGCCCAAAATGGTGGTCCCCCTCCCCCCCCGCTCTCACCCTGTAAGCTGATATAAAATGAAGCTACAATGCGTCAGCACCACAAGATTACAAGGGTCAATTAAAAGTGGAAAGTCAGAAGCAGCACTTGCCTGCTTCAATATACGGTATTAAATTTTGTTGCACCTGTTGTGACAAAGTGGGAATGTTCTTAATGTTTTCTCTGAATACTGTGTGGGTGCCTCAGTTTCCCCTGCAAAGTGCCAACTGACGGTGTTGGGGACAAAGAGATCAGGTGGCCTCCTTGTCCGGAAGAGACACAGAGGCCAGAGGAGGGAGTGTCAGTTTGGAGCTGGCTGGGGAAATCGGGAGAGGCCCAGAACTTGGGTCTGGGCTCCCCACCCCCCAAGATGGACCTGACTGAGGGGTCCTGTTTTCTGTACCTACAAGCTCTGTTTTAGACTGTATCCCTGTCATCTAATAAACCTTCTGTTTTACTGTCTGGCTGAGAGTCACATCTGACTGCGGAATTGGGGTGCAGGGACCTCTGGTTGCCCCAGGACCTGCCTGGGCAGACTCGCTGCGGACAGTGCATGGTGTGGAAGGGCTGAATGCTCCGAGGTCAGACCCAGGAAGGTGTAAGCTTCTTGCCCTGGAGACAGTCTGCTCAGAGAGAGGAGGCTCCCCCAGAGTCCTGACTGGCTTTGTATGGAGTTGTTCCAAAGCATCCCAGCATCCCCTTCCACACCATGCGCTTCCCGGAAGTCTGCACAGGCACTGACACTCCCTCCTCCGGCCTTTGTCTCTTTTCCAGGCATTAGGAGGCCACCTGATCTCTTTGTTCTCCAACACCTTCAGTTGGCACCTTGCAGGAGAGTGGCCCAGGCCATCAGTTGCCTGGAGGCAGGGTTGCAGCCATTCTCTGTGCAGACGGCATCACACTGGCCCTCTAGGGCTTTACAACAATCACACCCCCTTATCCCACCATCTAGAGCCTTAAGAAATGCATTGGGGAAACTGAGGCACCCAGACAGTATTCAGAGAAAACACCTGTATACGACCAGTTACATACTTTGAAGGGTGTAAAATAATCAAATATTGTGCTAAATACAATGATACTCCAAACTGACCACCAAATTTAAGTTGCATGTTTTTCCCCTCAGGTGAGGATTCTGGGGTGGGGCTGGGGATGAGGGGTTCACAGTGCAGGAGAGTGCTCGGTGCTGGGGGTGCAGGCTTTGGGGTGAGGCAGGGCTGAGGATGAGGAACTTGGGGTGCAGACAGGCTGCCCCAGGGCTAGGGCCAGAGAGGATTCCCCATCACCACCACTGGCAGCAGCAAGCTCCAGGGGAGGGACCCCTCCTCCCCCCCGCCAGCACACTCACTCTGCACCACAGTCACTGCACATGCTCCTAGGGCCCCTCTCAGGTCCAGAAAGCTCACTCCCGTCCCCTATGATGGGTACTAGGGGGTGGGGGGGGGTTGCCATCACAGGTGGCCTTCCATGTTGCTGCCCCTCACCATAACTTCACTGTGGATGGGGCTGCCCCTTGCCCAGCATGGGGCAGAAGTGGGGTAGGCAGGGTGGTGGCTGGCTATGGGACGGGGGAGCAGGGTGTCATAAAATTCACCCAAGCCCCAGCTGCTCAGGTCTAGGAAGCCTCCCTCTCCCATCCCTCCTGTGGCGGGTGGGTTGGTGGGTGCTGGGGGAGGGGGCATTGCCTTCACATGTGGCTTCCTGCCTCCCCTGTGCAGCCTGCTGTGCCTCACTGGGGGTAGGAGTAGGGGCTGGGACTGGGGCTGGGGGGGAATCATAGGGTCAAACACTCACGGAAGCCCCAGCAGCTGCTAAGGTGAGTGATGTCTGTCTCCTGGCCCGTTTGTGTCTCCTCCAGGTAGGGGCAGGAGAGGGGAGGCCCCCTCCCCTCCCCCTCCTGAGTGCTTCAGCAGTAGTTAGCATTCCTCTTATGCTAATGCTGCAGCCCTTAGGCTACGGCAGCAGCAGCAAAGGAGAGAGAGACGCGCTGTGCGCTCTCTTCACATTCAGGCAGGGAAGCTCCGGGGAGGGGGGAAAATCTAGCTCCAAATATTGGTGGAGCAGAGCCCCTGATTATGAATATTCCTGGGGCTTTAGCTCCAAGAGCCCATATAAGTTGGCGCCCATGCACTCGGAGTCTGCCCGGCAACCATTAGGGAGTGAGATGCCCCCTCCCAGGTTGCTCAGGAAAGGGGAGAAGCCATTTTGGAGTCAGTCTGGAGCCAGCCAGGGCAAGGGCAGGACTAGCTGTGTGGGGAGCAGGGGAGTCCCAGGCCTGCATGCAGGGTTCCCCCTGAGAACTGGCCTCTACGGACCTGAAAGCAAGATCCCTCCGCTGGGTTTTCCCCTCTCCCCTGGTGAGTCCCAGTTTGTAGAGTTTTGCTGGGAAACTTTCCCCAGCCAGGCTGAGTTCCCCCTCGAGCTCCCTAGAGGAGCCCAGTCCCCACACGGTCAGCTCTGCTCTGGCTGCTAGTCCAGGGCTGCTGGGGGTGTGTCTGGATGCTGGGCTGGGAGACGACAGTTTGGATGCTAGTGTAGTTGTGTAACTTGCACCTTGAGCCCTGCACCCCTTTGTGGGGAGGGGAAACCCTGGGACCGAAGCAGCCTGACTCCTGCCTGACGAGGATCCCGGCCAGCAGAGATCAGCCCCTCTGCAGTGACCGAGGCGTCCAGAGTCAGCTCTGACCCTGAGGATCATTCATGGAGTTTGTGAGGGCACCAGCTTTTAGTCAGTCAGTCGGGGAACTTGTTTTGGGGACCCCCTGCTCCCCGAACGGTGTCCTCAAGCCAGGGAGTGAGGCTTTGGGGATTTTATAACCTGCTGCGTATTACACCCGCCCTGTGGAGGGACTTACCACCTCCTCCCACTTGTGAGTCCTTTGGGCTCTACTGAACCCCGTCAGCCACACGGCTAAACCACGGGAGAGAAGATCTCGTGGTCATCGGTCATCAAGGGCCCCAACAAGGTACGTGTACCAACGCGACACTGATCTTACATCTGCTACATCAAGTCACGTGACTGGGGAAAGTCACGGGTATTAGCAGCGTGGGCACCGGTGACCCCTAACAATAGTGTTACCCATTATGTTATATTTGTCTCCTGTTTCATATAATTATTGTGTTGAATATATTGTATGTGTTTGTGTTATTTCTTGGGAGTCTCCACGTATCTGGCAAGTAAGTGGGGGTTCCCCTGTGGGTAGAATTTTCCTCCTAAACTGCCCTGGTGACCCTGCCAGGAAGGAGTGAGGGGGGTGGAGGCACCGCTGAATAAATTCATATGGAAAAATAAAGAAGATGCACCCTGCTGAGTGGGTGGGAGGATCCAGAAGAACCCAGACCTGTCCATCAAAACATGTAAGCAGATTGGCATTAAAGACTGTAACCAGATTACATCAAGTAGCCAGAACAAAGGAGAAAACAAACAAAACCAGCCTGAACTACTGCTCCATTCACCGTTTCACACCGTGTCTAGAGCCACGTTCATTCCAGCGTCCTCCCAGACAGAGAATTCTGCCTTTTCCGCACTTTTGGGTTTAACATTCTTCTAACATAAGAACGGTTGTACCGGGTCAGACCAAAGGTCCATCTAGCCCAGTATCCTGTCTGCCGACAGTGGCCAATGCCAGGTGCCCCAGAGGGAGTGAACCTAACAGGCAATGATCAAGTGATCTCTCTCCTGCCATCCATCTCCATCCTCTGACAAACAGAGGCTAGGGACACCATTCCTTACCATCCTGGCTAATAGCCATTTATGGACTTAACCTCCATGAATTTATCCAGTTCCCTTTTAAACGCTGTTATAGTCCTAGCCCTCACAACCTCCTCAGGCAAGGAGTTCCACAAGTTGACTGTGCGCTTCATGAAGAAGAACTTCCTTTTATTTGTTTAAAACCTGCTGCCTATTAAGTTACTTTGAGATGTACTATACACATGGACCTTCTCATCAATTAGCACTAATTAGGGGACTGTTTCAGCACATTGCTAATGGGCTGCAGAGCCATTTACTGGTCTGAATCCAGCCCAGTAGGGACTGAACATTGTTCCCCTCTACTGGAGCTGTGGTGGCATCCATGAGATGAGTTTGGTGGGTCTCAGCTCCAGCTCCCACATTCCACACTCAGCACCAGGCTGTGCACTAAGGGGCGGGCTCAGCAGAGTCTATGATCTGCCTGGGCCTTGGCCACTGATCTGCCCCCTCAGGCATCTAGAGTGAGAATCCAGATCACACGGCCTCGTCCTACAACTGCTTGAACCCTGTATAAATATCATAGAGAGCGGATATTCTACTGCTAGACCCTCAAGGTGCTTCCATGGGATCTTTGTGTATGGAGCAGTTGCAGAATTAGCTCCAGGACTAACGGGCTGTTCTCCGCAGATCTGAAATGAAGACGTGCAGCAAACCTGTCGAGTAAGAAGGGTCACTCATACATCACCTTGCTGAGGACTCTACAGGTTTTACCTTCCTGCAGTTTTCAGAAGTTCCGGTTCCGTGGCTGGGATGAAGCAGCTACTGCAGCTCGGCTTTGTTTCCTAGGAAGGCAGTTGCTGAAGTGTAGTGAGAAGACGCTGCGTGAGCTGAACACTGGCTGGAAAGGGCTGGGAGGCAAGAAGTGAAACTCAATCCAAGTTCGGAGAAATCACACGACTGGGGAAATTGAAAGTAAAACTCCACTGCCAGGAACGTCCGTCTCCTTCCTGCAAGGAACAGGAGCACTGACCGCCCCCCAGCTAGGAAACTCTGCTGATTGGCTCCAACACGTCCTGGAGATAATGAACCCAACTTGGAAGAGGGAAGGAACAAACATCCCCACACATGCGCCCCCGACAGCTCCTTACATGGGGCCCAACCCCCGTGGCCCCAAGTTGGGATGGGGAGAGGAAAGCACCCGCCGTCCGCCTTATCTACAGCTACCAGGGCACCATTTCAGAACTGGGCAGGCCGGAGGGGACAACATTATCCGTGATTCCAGGGGCTACTTAGGCACCTGAGATACCTTAAAAAAAAAAATCAGGTTTTTTTGGCAGATCATTTAGAAATGAGCTGCTAGGAGCCCTGTATCTCATTCCTGTATAAAGAAAATTAACTAAATATTAGAGCTGACCTCTGTGCTGCTTTTCATGCTGTCGTCCTTCTCCATCGCCCGGGACCGATTGCTGGAGTCTCCGAGAACTGGCTGCCTTGGTTTTACTCCCATCTATCAGACGCCTCTTGTTTTGCAGCAGACACAGATGCCCTCAGAGTCCCCCACGGACTTCCTGTCTGACCCCAGGCCAGTGCCTCAGGGACAGAGATTCAAAGGTTTTTAGGCACCCAAGATGCAGCTAGGAATCTAGTGGGATTTACAAAGCACTGAACCTTCTAGGCACTTTTTAAAATCTCACTAGGTGCCTAAATCCCTTTGAAAATCTGGCCTTTAGTCTGCGTGTGCCTCAGTGGCCCATCTGTACAATGGGGATAACAGGCCTGCTCTAGAAAGGCTGGGAGGAGAAATTGGTTAGACATTGCGAGGGGCTCAGATACTCCAGGGATAAGGCACATGCTGTTCCTTCCCTTGGTTATGGCCCCTTCTTTTTAACAGCTCCCTCTTTTCAGAGTTCCCTGCCTTCTGTCTTCAAACCCGCGCTGGCACCGCCCTTGGGATTCCTGCTTTACAGGCTCATCTAAGGGTACGTCTACACTGCAAAGTTGTCGACAAAACTTTGCGTCGACAAAACTTTAAAAAGCCCCTCCCCCCCCGGCCAAAGACAAAAGTTTTGCCGACGCAAGTGGCAGTGTGAATGCGGCTGTATCGGAAGGAGCGCGCTCCTGCTGACAAAGCTAATGGAACGGGAAGTATTTTGTCAGCAAAAGTACCGACAGAGCGTTTACGGACATGCTGACGTTTTGCAACAAGGCTGCGTCGACACAGCCTTGTCGCTAAAAGCTGCATGGCATAGACGAGCCACCAGGCCTTTCTTACCTGAATCACTCTGCCTCTGCGTGTAAACACACTGCTGACTCCTGCCCCAGGGGCACAAGCTGGGAGCAGCACCTCGCCTCTGCAGAGCTCACACTCCACACTCAAGCTGTGCTCAGACACTCTGGAGGGGCAGAAGCTCCCCCCCTCCCCGCCCCCCAAATGACAGCTACCGCCCCAGGCTTAGCACTGCCTGTCTGAGCAGTGCCCCTACATGGAGCTCGAGTCACCCGACCCTGTAGAGTCTGAGGCAGGCAGGTGCAAAACCTGCCCCATGCCGAGCTTCCCCAGAGCAGGGGGCATCCTGTCTGCCTGCGTACAGGAGCCTCTGCAGGGCACAGGACAATCAAAGCCGGGAAACACAGGACGGGCCCAAAGGGAAGATCCCTGGGGCGGGTGCCGCTCCCACGAGTCCAAGTGGTGGCTGGAGAGCAAAGCTCGAGCCCTTGCTGGCATGGCCGGCGTGGGTCCAGGAAAGGAGGTGGGGAAGCGAGAGACACGCTGACCCTCCACCACTCAGGCTGGAGGCTGCATCCTGGCCCCATCAGAGCTCAGGCTGGGAGGCATCTACTCAGCCTGTCCCTGGCCGTGGGGTGTGAGGCACAGGGCCACCCAGGAATCTGCGCTGCCCACGAACCCGTCCATCAGACCCCAGCTCATTTCCCCGGCCCCCCTCCACAGGGAGCAGGAAAGTCCTGTCCCAGAATGCACCTGTGAAGCCTGTTCCCTTGCACAGGGTCTCCAAGACGACTGTGGCTTGCACAGCTGGCTCATGCCTTTCTGCTCCTGGGGGGCCTGGCACAGGCATACGGGGCACCCCGGGATGTGGCTCTGAACCCAGCATGGACAGTGCAGCTTTCCGGGTGATCTCCTCTCCCATCAACTGCACAGACAGGTGCATGGCTGGTTAGGGCCTGGGCCTGAAGGGAGCTCAGCTCTCCTTGGAGTCAGTGGGTGTAAGGATGTAAATACCATTACAAAACGGTTACAAATATTTCATTTAAACAGTTCACCAATTAAGCAGCTGGGGCCGCTCTGGCCAGTGCGGGGCAGGCTGGCCTGGGGATTCCCAGTAAGACTGATGCTTACCCGTTAACATTTTACATCCCTAAGGGGGACTGGAGAATGCAGTCCGCAGCACAAGTGAGGGCTTTTTTCCTTAATCAAGCCTGGCTCCCAACCTGGTGCCCTGAAATTAGACTCCTAAATCTATAGCCAGGCCCTGAGTAGAAGTTTGACTGGACTTCCCGATGCACCATCAATGGGCACTGTGCTAGCTCTGTGGCTGCCAACGCCCCATTGCAGGACTGGGCCGCAGAACAAGGGAACCTCAAAAATTATTCATGCAAGAAACTGAAAGTGCTGCCAGGTCCCTTTGGGTCTGTGTGATGAACCATCACTTCAGAGTCAGGGCTGGGGATTTCGGAGGCTCATTATTTTAGGTAACAAAACGAGGAAGGCCCCCAACTTGCAGGGAGCACAGTTAACTTTGGGCCTAAAATATATGATGCCCCTCCAAAAAGCTGTAACAATGATGTAGCCCCACACACAACATACAATGGAAACCCCACAAATCCTCCCCCAAGCAGTGTTCAGACCCCAAAGCGGGAGAAGTGCCAGACACTCCATAGTATCTGCTAGGGACTGTGCTAGTGATTTACATGGAAGGAGCCCAGGTACTGTGGTGACAGACAGCAGGAGAAAACCCGGGACAGAGAAATGAGGAGAAATTGAACATGGCAGGAGAGGGAGTAGTGAAGCAATTTGGAAGTTCAGGCCAAACTTTAGCTACTTAAATGTGGATCTTGGAGGCTGAAATTAGGCACCTGGGGTTGAAAATGGGCTAACGCCAGTACGGCCGAAGCACAAAACTGAACAGCAACAACGTCCAACAAACCCCTTTGGTTTTAGTACAAGGTAAAACCTTTATTACAACTTTTCATTCATAGGTATACAACATCTGAAAGACAGATATGGGGAAAAAAAGTAATATTGTTATAAAATGTCACATTTATTGCTACATTACTGTTATATACAGGACAGTTCTCAAAATCTACTTTAAAAAAGTTAGGATTATTTAAAAATTCCAAATAATCCAGCCAGCTGTTTTGACACTTGTATAAAATTATTTTAAAAAAATGAAAACAATTCATATCTTGAGGCACTCGGAAACACAATTTTATCCCCCAATTGTGATTCGTTTAAAAGAACAATGCATTTCCCCACCCCCAAATACTTTATTTTTTTGCTGGGTTAGGCGCATATATATATATATATATATACTATATATATAGTTCAAAACTATAATGTGTATCTGATTTAAGAACAAGGATTTTCAGCCACTTAAGTACATCTGGATTTACAGGTAGGCAGCATAAACATCAAAAGCCAGGACCATTTTTTTGTTTCAAAAGGCCAAAAGAAACCATCTAAGGGGTTAAAAATAAACAGCTTCCACAGGCTTTTCCCCTACAATTGCCCTGCCCTGCCCCCAAGTACTAAAAATATATAAAGGGGAATCAAGTAGCACTTCATTTTCTAAACTAGTTTGAGTCTCCTCTAGCAAACGGGTCAGTTTCCCATAGGCAATGAACTAAACGCAGGTTGATGGAAGTATTGTCCTTAGTCAACGTTGCAGGTGTGGCTCTCTCTGCTCCCTGCCCCCAGCCAAGAGAAATGCTAAGATGCAGACAGGGTAAATTATTTCCCACATTTGTGTTTCCTCCCCTAAGACACAAGACTTGCTTGAGCTGGTGGGCTCCCAAAGGGACTTGAAAAGGATTTGGCACTAAATGGAGGGAGATTCTTGGCTCTCCCTCTCTCAGCTCATCTTTGCGCCATTCAAAGCTCCCCAGGGGAAATCGGTCAGTGTCCCTCCTGACTTGCAGGGCCCACGGGCAGCTCAGTGGGTGCAATGGGACAGAATGGGGATGGATGCTGCTAATGGCGCAGTGCCAAGAGGAGGCTGTATCGTGCCAACAGACCCTCAAGCATGATGCCCCCTTCAAGCTAGTGCCTTCTCCTCCAGGCAACCGCTCAGCAAGACTAGAAACCACCTTCCCGCTACCCAAGGCAGGCGGCTCTCCGACCACAGCTGCCATGTGGCTGATTCGAAGACGACCGGTGGAAGGGGTATTTTCCCCAAGCAGGACAACAGCTGCTTGGCTGGAACAGAATCAGCATCAGGAGATGAGAAACAGGAGGTGGTTGAAAGCACAGGAAGAGACACACCGAGAGACCCCCCCGGAGGGGATGATGCCCAACCCACATGGGATCGTCTAGAAGGGCTGAAGGCAACTAGGGCCTCTCCCACCTCGCTTGCTCCAAATTAGTCCATTTCACCACATCTGGCTCACGCATTTTCCACATACCCCCATGTGGGCAAGGGAAACCCATCTGCAGGCCAAGCCTCTGCCAGGAGAAAAGATCACGTCACCCCACCCGAGGGCCTACACGCGCCACTCTAGAGCAGACAGGAGGCCGGCAGCACCAGGAAGGGGGCAGCCCAGGCAACAGGCAAAGCAGGGTTGAAGTGGCTGCTCTTGCCAGCTGTTTAGGCACCACAGTGGTCTCTGTCCCAAGGGCTTTGCTCCACTGTGCTAGACGTTAGAGTGGCCCTGACCTAGCTTATCCCTTGAGCTAATTGCCTGGACTGGGCACAGAAGAGCTCCTGCACCTTGGATGGGGATGTGGGGAACCCTAATGATGAGCCTTCTCAGCCAGGCTGCTGCCCCCGTGGCGTCCGGCCACCAGCTGGAAGACACAACCGGGTGTGGTGTAGACAGAAGCATCCTTGTCCCAGACAAAAGCAGCCCCTGGCACCTCCTCCAATTCAGCTTTTGCTGCTGGGCTTTAGTGCAGAAAAAGCCACCAACACACTCCCGCCCGGGCTGACAGCGTGCTCCTGCAAAACCACTTCTCTCCGCTCACTCTGCCAACTCACCCCTAGCTCTGGGTCACTGCTCTCCCTCGAGAGCAAACACCGGTGCACGGTGCAGATTTGCTTTTGGAACGGAATGACTGTGCGATGCATCAGAATCCCAGAAACCTTGGCCTGGAAGGACGCTCAAGAGGTCACTCCTCCTCCCCATGCACTGAGGCAGGGCCAAGTCTACCTAAAAGCCAAATCCCAAGTGCACCAGTGGGCTGGGACCCACGGGCCACTCAGTAAACGTTTGCACACGTTCTCTGCATGCTTGACTGCAGGAGGGCCGGCTGGGGCAAGGAAAGAGGGTTGGGGCACAGGCCTTCTGCAAGGACGCTGCTTGGGGTGGGGACAGTCAGGGTTGGATAATGATTAGGGTTTAGTCACTAGCTCCCAGGGGCCTGGCGCACATTCACGCCATGGTTCAGCTCACAATTGATGCACCTCACCTGGATTTCTGGCACACTAGTGCTCTGCTCCACCTGCCGTTTCTCTAGTCCCCTCAGGAACCCAGAGAGGTGCTGAGCACCCATTGAAGGGGCCTGGAACCTCTCCCCAGGATCAGGCCCCAGTTCAGGAGCTGGATGGGGTTCCGATCCCGCTGCAAGTCAATGGCGCAGCATGGGAGAGATGCAGGCCCCTGGGCTTTACTAGTATTTAAAATCGCTGCAATCGGCTATGAGCTGCAGACTGGTACATTGCGGGTTAGCGTCTGTCACCTGCAGCTGGGATCCAGCTGTGAGCGGGCGGCTGCGCTCCGTACTATCAGCCTCAACCCCACACTTTTGTTCTGCGCAATGGTCTCTCTGGGCAGGGTTTTCAACAGCCAGCGGCACTGGGGCGCCAGAGTCACTTCGGTGGTTCTGCTGTGGAAAGCCGTGGACAGCACAGCTAACTCCTGACGGGGAGGGAGCCCTGGGAGCCACATGCAGTGACCCTGCTAAGGTTATTCTGGGGAGAACGAGATTCTCTCTTTTCCATTCTAAAACCAAACGAGCTGCTAAGGGACGCTGGGCTCCTGAGCCGAGGCTGGCGTTCGACTCCTGACTGCAGGGTTCCCATTCCACCGCAGCGTTACCCGGGGATCGGCGCACGGAGCGCAAAGCCTCTCGGGAAGCAGCTGGCGGCTGACATGTAGAACAGCCTGTGTGGCAGCTCTGTCCCCCGTACTGGGGGCTGAGGCACACAGGAGCGGATGAGCCTGCTATAGCTTTGGCGGGCAGAGTCGGGGCTTGTGGCTCAGGCAGCAGAGGCTTGAACTTCAGGCGCTAAAGGGCCCAGGTTCAATCCCCGCCGCTGACAACCCACTCAGGGCACCATGGCGAAGTGAAGTGATGCAGAGAGTGGATGTGGGCACAAGCACCTGCCTCCACACCCTCACCCTCTGGAGAGGCCGAATGAGGCGACTGCTACGCTAGAAAAGTAACATCAGCCGAGCCGGGATTAAAACTGGGCAGTTACTTGGATACTGTTGCCTCACAAGGGCGACTCAGGCAGGAACTGGGGAGGAATTTTGCTCTCTGGGACTTACTGGCAGGGACGGTGGGGTTATGAGAACAAGGAGCAAGAGCGCACATCTCAGCATTCGTGACCCACAGTCCCCACGCTCCATTCGTGCCTGGCCACCCACGCACCCCCCAGGTGCGTGTGTGTCTGGGGGGAGAGACCATAGTGAAGGTGGATGCTTGAGCACTGGGATGCTCATTAGGATCCCCAGCCAAAGGGGAGGGGGGCAGTGAGGCACTGTTGCAAGGTGTGTGGGCAGGTTCTGGCTGTGGCTCCAGCCCCCCCCCTTCTAAAGTTCACCATCTCGAACAGGCGCAAACCAGATAAAATGCCTCTGAACCCCGTCTTTCAACTCCAACTGAGCCAACCGCTCCACATGCCTCAGCATTACACCAAATAAACGCTAAGGGACAAACATTTGCTCTAGTGGCGGCTTCTTTCAGCCAACGCCACAAGGAAAAAGACGCCTTTGTGGTGTCCAAGGCATGTCTAATGCACCGCACCCACAGCGCTGGCCAGAGACACCATCAGGACCTTGTCACATGGGCCCAGTGACCTGCTCTTAAGTACACTAGGTCAGAGCTCATCTATAGCAGGTAAAAACCCAGGGAATCTATGTCAATCTAACAAACTAAATCCGAGATTGAAAAACCTTCAGAGGACTGAAGGCACAAAACCAGCATGTCCTCAAATTTAGGCCAAATGGTCCAAGGTCAACATCCAGTTGCAGGAGCAGGAAGCCAGTGTCTCCCTGCACTGCCCTCTTGCTCTTAGAAGCTTTAACTCATTTCGGTACTTTCGCTCTCAACGGGCTAATGCCAAAGTGAGCACTGACCTCAGAACATGCCAACTTTGTTCAATTCTTTCCCTCTATATCCCTACTGCTGGAAGTAGCTCAACATCATCTATGCTAAAGACAAAAGCCCCCCCCCCCCCCGAAGTCAACAGGTGTTTTATACTGGACAATAATGGAGTGGAGAATTTGGGGCAGCTCTGTGCCCATAATGCAGAGAAAAGGAGGCATAAGACTGACAGAGGAGAGAACTTGTGGGGGGGGGGGGGGAAATGGTGTTAGTCACCCCTCCCACTGCAAAAAACAGCTGCTACTTTGTCAAATTTCAAGAGCTGGTCACATTTCTTGGTGCAGGGCTAATGGAAGCACCAGAAACAGGTGATGCAGGGAAGAGACTTTAAAAAAGAAAAAAGGTTGAATCTGCTTTTTTACTATGCCAAATGGACAATTTTTTCCACGGCGGGGGGGAGAGGGAGGAAGAGGGGTGGTTAGTGAGAGAAATGGATCCAAGATGAGCAGCTGTCAGGAAGCCCACAGAGATGGATCTGAATGTAGTGCCCAGGAATAATTGATCAGCCGTGAAATCACGGCTAGCTGAACGCAGACACTGCTGTTTTCTCTTGCTGGCCACAGCTCTCTAGAAGTACCAGGCATTCAGCTCCTGGAATTCTCCTGGTAAAGGGACGTCACTAAAAAGCCCGATCACACCACCAGGATTAGGAGAGTATTTTGCCAGCGATGTGTTCACATTTCCTCATGCTGGGTGCTGTGATGCTCTGGAAAGGTTTTCGGGGCTCTGCGAGCTGGGTCTCCCTGGGATGCCATGTGGGTTAAAGCTCATTCTTAGGAAACAAGCTTCCTTTGGCTACATTACAAACCCCAGCTCTGATGATTAAAGGTGAATGTGCCAGAAACTGAACTAACTTTTCCCCTGACATGCTTGGTGTTCGCTCGATTGCACCACTCTCTGCCTGGACCATGGAAAGACCAGCTAGTCAGTCTGCAGCGCTCCTGCACGCTCCCAGCAGAAATGGTGAGGCAGGAAACTCTGCAGAGGAGCATAAAAAATCTTTCCATAGCCATTAAAAAAAGTATATGTACATCTAGGGGGAACATTCCAGTGGGCCTTAAATCTTGTAGGAATTTTATTTACAAAACCTAAATTTGGGGGTTATGTTTTGCCAGAGTGCATCCCTTCGAGAACCAGCTGACTTCTGATGACAACCCACATTTCCCTGAACTTTCCATCTCAGCGGCTCTGGAACTCCCACTTTCCCTCCTTTGCACAACTGCAGAGACTAGAGCGGGCAGGTGAAAACACCAGGCATATAGCAAGCACGATGTGCATGTAGTGGCCATCTGCTCTCACTCTGCAAACTCCCTGCTATCCACAGGCATCCAATGCTGCTAGATGGATGCTGATTTCTGCCAATGGGATTGCTACTAGGCAGAACATGGGGCTCCCAAATTGCTCTCACTGAGGGCTAGTCTACACTTACCGTCCGGGTCGACGCGGTGAGTTCGACTTCTCGGAGTTCGAACTATCACGTCTGATCTAGACGCGATAGTTCAAACTCCAGAAGCGCTGCGGTCGACTCCGGTACTCCACCACTGCAAACGGCGGTGGTGGAGTCGACGGGGGAGCCGCGGAGTTCGACCCTGCCGCGTCTGGATGGGTGAGTAGTTCGAATTAGGGTACTTGGAATTCAGCTACGCTATTGACGTAGCTGAATTTGCATACCCTAATTCGAACCCCCTTTGTAGTGTAGACCAGGCCTGAGATGGGGCTACGGCCGAGGTGGAGCCAAACTATGATCCTTTATAAAACTGAAAGTAGTGAGCAACTTTTCTTATTTTAGAGCATTCACGCTGTGCAAAGACCAGCTGCCAGATCTCCATCCAGGGTTACATTCTCCAAAGTCCAGACTGGGGTTTTAACCCCTTCTAGATACACAGGTTAAAATTTGCAAAGTAGTCTAGGGGATTTAGTCACTCTCCATCCATTAACAGGAATGGAAGAAGTGTCTAAGCCTCCTTTGACAGTTGGCAAATACAAGCCGTACTGAACAATTCACAGGGAGCTGGGGGGGCGGGGGGGGGAGCTTGTCAGAGGTCTCCCCGCTTTGGCTGGATACACAGAGTATTCCATAGAACGGGGAAGAAGAGGGCGTCAAAACCTTTTTGACCAAAATGTAAATTTTCACAGAAAATTCTTGTTTTGTTTTAAATTTTCTGGGTTTTTTTTAATCTGAAAACACCATTTTCCCCCCATTTAGATCAAAAACCAAACATTTTTCAAATTTTAGGTTTCTGGCTGGGGGAGCGGATTTTTTTTTTTTTTTAATTTCCTGGAAAAATAAGCATTTTCAATCCTCTCATCTCAAAAGACACAGATTCTCCCCAAAGAAAAATCTCCATTACAGTGAGGAGAGAAAGTTCCTTGTCAAGAATGGAAGCCCAGTCTGGCCAAAAGGACGCGCCAGCTATTTCTGTTCCCTGTTGCAGCAAGAGTCCTCCAGTTACAGTAACAAGGCAAATCACGGTTTTGCAGGTGAGCTCGACAGGGGCAGACCGCGGCGGGTCCGGTCTTCGCTCCCGTTGGCTTCAGACAGCAGAGGGCTGTGCCAGCCCGGTCTGGGTTTTCTAACCTAGGTTTAAAGAGCAGCCGCCTTAACCCTTGCTGAGCAGCAATGGCCAGCATTCCAGATGTGGCTTGGGAGAGGGCTCCTGCTGCTCCTGCACCACCCCGGCCTTCTGGGGAGGACGACGACTAAGGCTGCAGCGAGGGAGGGTGGAGGTTGGCAGTGGGGACGGGGCTATGGCCAAGGTGCAGCTGAACTAAGATCCTTTATAAAACTCTGGCTGTGATCTGAGGACAGGGCCCAATTCCCTCAGCAACACTGGAAGGATTCAGTGAGTGGCAGATTTGGAGCCGGGCAGCAGGGAAATACTTCATGGGCAGCGCAGCCTCGTGGGAGTGATACAAAGAGCAGGGTCGAACACTGCAGACTGACCTACTGTCTCCCCCGCTCCCAAAACACCCGACAGTGGGGGCTTAGCCAAGATTCACCCCCATTTGCCCTTCGAATTTCTCTCTCCTCGCTGGTGCAGGCAGAAGGCCCCAGGGGAAGGAGCAGTATTTTAACTCTGGTAGTTACGCAGGCTGAAACAGGCTTCCCCTACCAGGTGTGCTCAGTTTTAACCCTGTCCATACGGGCAAGCAGCAGCCCAATTCCAACACCGCAGGGGCTGCACAAACAGTTCCTGTAGCCTGGGGGGGAGCCTAGAGCCTGCACAGGACGGGGCTGCAGCCCTATGGGCACGTCCCAGAGTTGCCATTGGGCAGCACCGTCCTCTGCAGAAAGTCCCTGGAGCGTCGTGTTTGCGGGGATCAGATGTTCTTGATGCCCAACGCAAGGGGCTGGGCAGGAAGAAATCATCCCGCCCTGTTGCCAAATCTGTGATTGACTCCGGAATCAAATCCTGGGCAGCGCCACAGAATGAGACCGCCCTGGAGACCAAGCGCCTGACTTTCAGAGGTGCTGAGCACTCCCTAGACCGCTGGGGGAGAGGGGTGAGGCAGCGATAGGTGCTGAAGCACAAGGCCAGGGCAGGTGTCAGAGCAGAGGAAAGCCAGAAGCTTAAGCCAATGCCCACAGTGAGGACGATGTGCCAAGATATCCAATCCCACCCACCAACCCCCCTCCTTCCTTCAGAGGGGACACCCTAGACCGACTATAGGGTAGCAAAAATGGTTTACCCCAAGCACCACAGA
This sequence comes from Mauremys mutica, assembly GCF_020497125.1. Lineage (NCBI taxonomy): Eukaryota > Metazoa > Chordata > Testudines > Geoemydidae > Mauremys > Mauremys mutica. The sequence continues at coordinate 11,990,606 of NC_059095.1, read as the reverse complement.
ATTAGAGAAGTGAAAAGAACGAGGAAGGAGGAGGAAGAGAAGCGAAAGGACCCGCTGAAACAGCCCTGCACCTGCTCTGCTAGCCCCTGTCCTCGCAGGAAGCTGAACGATAAACCATGTAGTGATCCAACAAGCCGAGCCACCCTGCTACCTCAAACTCAGAGACAGATGCCTCATCCGCCCAGCCAAGGAGACAGATTCACACCCAGCAACACGTGGCTCTATGGCGCTGCCTTGGGGTGGGGGCCAGACTGCCTTAATCAGCAGGTTTAACACCTCCTTCCCTGCTGCAGGCATTAGCCCAGGCAGAGCCCACAGGAGCAGAGCCAGCCCAGGCTGTAGGCAGGGCTGGTCATCAAACATTTCAGACCTGCTTTTTGTGTGTGTTTGTTTGAGGGGGGTGGGGTGGGGGGGACATGGTGACAATTTCCCACATTTTATTGGAGGTGGGTGGGTGGGCGTGTTGGGTGGGCGGGGAGGGGACTGTCAAATTTGAAGCATTTGGAGCCGCTCTCGTTCCAGCCCAGCTCAGCCCCATCAGCTCTGGGTCAGCTCTGCTCCGCGGAACCAGGGCCTGCCGATACGGCCCACGCTCAGCACCTCGCTTCATTCATCCTCCCAGAGTGCAATGGGGCACCTCGCCCGCCAAGGGCTCTAGCGTCTGCACCGAGGGGTCCGGGTCCTGGCACAGCAGAGCAAACAGCCAAGTGACCCTAGAAAGCCAGCACGCCCTCGAAGGGAAAGTAAAGCTGCTGCGGTCCCTCTCAAGGGGTGGGGGACTGTTTCTTTGCTGCCCAGCACCGCAGGATGCCACGAAGGTCTTGCTAGGAGGGGGAAAACCTGTGCGCTTTCCTCTCTGGGAGCAGTATGGAAAAGGAGCAGCGTCCCTTTGCCTCCACAGGCTCAATCCACACGCACAGGAAGTGGTTCTGTCCAGCCAGGGCCCGCGGGGAAGCTGCACAAAGAAGACCTGACTGCCGAGAAAGTCGCTTCTGAGGGTGCTTTGGAGATAAGCCAGCAGCTGGTTTTGACACAGGTTAAACGGGGAAGGTGGGGGGGGGAATAACCCTGCTGCAGCTGCCTGTGGCTCTTTCAAGTCGTCAGTTCCAAATACAAAGTGACAGGAGCTGCCTCCCCGCAGAGACGCTCTGTCTAGATGGGCTGGAGAACCCCCGCTTCTTACCGCCAGGCGCTGCTTTCCCGGGGGGGCTGTGAGGGAGTCTCTCACGCCCATGCTCCAGCTCCCTCTGTTCTCTCCCCAGAACCTAGGCGGAGGTTTATTGGCTGGCCACGGCCAATGCCACGCCGGGTTGCTCCACAGCCTCCAGCCCGGCTGCCTTTTCATTTGCGCCACACTCAGTTCTTTGTTCTCTTTGCCTTGTTTCCTTGGTGTCTTTGTTCTGCCTGTTCTCGGTCCCGCTCTCCATCTTTGTTCTGTCTCCTCTCTTTGTTCGGCATGTCTCTCCCCCTCCTCCCATGGAAGTGGCTCTGACGGTGGGTGATTTGCTCAGGTGCGTGGGAAAGAGGTGTCCCCCTCTCAGCCCTGGCTTCTCCTGTACATGGTATGTCGCTTCTTCACTTACCAATACCCCAGCTTCTCCTTTTCCCCCGGCTCCATTCTCTCCCTCTATTGGCAGCTCTTTCTGCCAATCATGGCCACATGTTCTGGAGCTTCGCTGCTAAAGCAGAAGACAGCTGTGCTCTTTGCCTCTTCACTTCTCACTCTCGCCTCCCACGAAGGAGCCCAAGTCTCCAGGGACCCCTGCGAATGAAAAGCAACTTGCAGAGACACCCCCCTCCCCGCCCCCCCAAACGTGGGTCCTTGTTACTGAGGCTGGGAGAAACCAGAGAACCACTGATGTAAGCTGCCGTATCTTGCTTTGTCGTTTAACCTCCTTTTCCCAAATGAGACGTGGCCAAAGCAGAGATGACGAATTCAGCACGTGAGTTTTTACACTGGAAGGTACAAGCCAGGCAAGGAACAAACATCCCCCCGTGGCTACATTCGCATTTAGTGGCTTTCAGAGCCGAATCTGAGAATTTCTTTTTTTTCATATCCAGTCTCTTTTAATACAATTTTAATATTCTGGTTGATCCTAAAGATGCAACATCAACTATAGAAACAGCAGCAGAAAAGCATGGGGTACAAGACTTTTTTTTTTTTTTATACAAAAATTTTTTTTTTGTTGCTTACAAAACATATGCAAAAGAAGCTAAAAAAACCAAAAGGCATTGCTATTTTGTTCTACCTAAAAAATCTCATAACTAATGTTCTTTTTTAAAAAAAAAAGAAATATTAAGCTTAGGCACAATTTTGCTGCTGGCTGCTTGAGACCAAGCCAAGAGAACACGATGCTCCCCCTGTTAACTGAGTGATATGTATTGACGGGTCCATACTTTATACTTAAGGCAATTTTTTGTTTTGTTTTTGACCAAGTGTTTGTTTCTTTTTAACGCCCCTTAAAGCATGCCAGGCTCCTTTCTCGTGTGTCAGTATTAGCAGTACTAAAGTTTATGGTTCAAGAAGGTTGCAGGTCACACCGAGGGTTTGCTTCCTACCCATCTCTGTATCCGGGGAACAAAAAGATCTACAAATAAAGAGAAACAAAAGAAAAAAAAAAGAAAAAGAAGAAAGAGGAAAACCCAAGTGAGAATAATATTTTTTTATTGGACCAACTTCTCACTGAGCTTGTCTCTCTAATATCCTGGGACCAACACAGCTACAACTGCTCTGCAAATAGCACTTTATAGAACAACTAGGCACACGCGCTGTCCTGTTCCACTGGCGTTTATCCCCACGTCCAGCACAGCACTCGAGTGACAGCCGCGAGTGGAACTGCTAATTGTAACTCGGTAACGACAGCGCTTCCTGTCCACACCAGCGCTCTGATGTTACAGCCAAGAACCACCATTACGATCTGTCTGTGGCTGGGTGAGCATCTTTCGTGTGATTACAGCCAGGCACACGCCTGCGTCCTTTGCTGAAGACCAGGGCCCTATACATTGTAAAGCTGCCTTTACAACACCTGATGCGAGTGTGCGCGGCGGGACGAACGATGTTAAGTGGGCCCTGACTCTCAAAGGGAGATGAGGTTTTATACACGTACCTCTACCATTTAAAGGGCTATGGGGCCGGGCCAGAAACAGTTACAGCCTCAGTTAAATGGAATCAGAATTTCCGTTTGGTCTTTCCCCCAGGGACTTGCGTCCTGAGTAGTGGCATGAGGCACCTTCTGGGGGGGGAGCTGAGGAGCACTCGGGGTGATGAGCAGCACTGCTCCAGCTCCTCTTAATAGCTGATAAATGACAGCAGCACTGGGCCATCAGCTGCTGGGCTCGTGCTGTGGTCTCCAGGGCCTATACTGCCTGCGGCCTCAGCAGGGAGGGGACTAGTGCTACATAGCTTTACTGCAGCATCAGTGCTAGCTCATTGTACGAAGCTTGGAGCTTGCACTGAGGGTAGGAAACCGTTTTGTTTTTAAATCCCCCATCACAATGAGCAGATTTTAAACATGGCCTGATTCACATGCAGGAGGCTACAGGGACTACACATTTCTGTAAGCAGGGGGTGGGGGTGGGGATTATATTTTCAAAGGGAGGGACTGAGTAAATACAGTCTGAAAATACTGTGTCTTGCTCATCACAGGAGCTGTGCTGCTCCTTACAGGGCACGGGCTCTTGGAGCACACACGGCTTTAGCAAGCCTTCAGGTTCCTGACTCAGGGAGAGTCAGGTTGTATGGGGATGCTCTTCGTGCACATAAATAGCATTCGGATAGTACATTGTCCCTAGGGGTGTCATGGAGGGATGGAGACAGAGAATGACCTAGTCAGTAACTGAAGGAATTAAATGTTTCCGTGTGTGTGTCATTTACAAAGACAAACGAAAGGAGATCTCTAACTTTACTGCAGTATTCTCCTGCAGGAGGTGATGGACAAAGTGAAAGGTCTAGCTCTTAGGGGCCAGAATCATGCATTTTAGTTTGCTCCATTGGTTGCTGTGAATTTCAGTGAGTGACAAAAGCCAAGCTGTTAAAGAATGGCATGCGCTGAGCCTGGCATAGATTTCAAAGAGAGACACATACACAGCCGAGTGCTGGGATCTGACAGGCAGAGGATGATACCTTCACATGTGTCCAACGGGGTTGTGACCATCTCCTAGACCAGGGTGTGAAGCTGAAAGTGTCATCTGGGGATCTCCTACTACTCCGGACACTTTCTCCTCTTCCCGACGCTTCAAGCAGGCTGCTTTAGGGTTCAGATTGCGCTCTATGCCAAAAAGAGCAAGGGGGAAGGGTGGGGAAAAAACTCAATTCTTGCCACAGCATCAAGGAGCAACAGCACCCGAAAGAAAAAGCCCAGAGTCCCAAGACAGAAGCAGTGGAACGCACAAGGACGTAACCCCAGTGCAAACCCTTCTGCTCCATGTAACAGCAGCAACCACCTCACTGGACCCCCTACCAGAGCAAAACTACTTTCCCCTGAAGGATTATGGGGCCAATTTAATGCCTATTGATTTAAAAAGAGAGACTGTCGTTGTTGGTGGGTTGAAGACATTTAAGACTGAGTTTTCCTAAGCCTCCACGTGGACTCCAGATGCCTCATTTCCATATACTGCGTGTTCAGATCCCATAGATGAGGCCTTGGAAATCTCAGCCTAAGTTCTTTCCACTGCAGCTCCCCACTGGAATGGCAAACATTCAACCTTCCAACAAAAGCTTGTTATAAATACAGATCCAGAGACAGGCACACACAAACGGATGAGAAGAGAAAAGGTCCCAAAATGCACCTGTCACTTGTTACCATACCTCGTACTTGCTGCTCCAAGCCCAGAATGACCTGCACCGCTTGCTGTAGGATGATCAGTTTGGTCTGTGCTTTGTCCGTTTTTAAGTGCATCTGACACATGCGTCCCAGCTCTTTAAAGGCCTCGTTAATGTCCCGTACACGCACCCTTTCCCTGGCGTTATTGGCCATTCTCCTCTCCCGGTCCCTCAGATCTTTGTCCTCCAGTGACAGGGCCTCGTCTGTACTGCTGGGTTCACAGCACCACAGGGATTAGTTAGGGAGGGTGTAACCGACGGGGGCTGGTCAGTTGCTGTGCTGCTAGTGCCACTAGTGTCCACTGCAAAAAGCTCAGTCAACCTCACATTGCAGAAGCCAATTGACAACGGAGAAAGGAACTTCCCCAATTTTCAAGGAAACCCTGGCTTTTGGGTTCCTTCTCTCTGAGAGCCAAGCTCAGGTGCTGCCAGCACTGGTCCAGTGGGCCAGCTCGGGAGCTGATAGGTGGAAAGGGAGGGCAGGCGGCTGGGAGGAGCAATACTTTACATTGCTGTAGTGCCTGCAGATTAGTGTGCTCACCCTGAGCACCTTATCTGATCAAGTCAGAAAATGGGGACTTCCTCGCATGGAAAAATGTTGACTTTTGTGGGAAAATTCTCAGTCGAAAACCAGAAGGTTTTGGTTTTCAGCTTAAAAACAACGTTTTGCTTTTCAGTTTTCCGGAAAAAACCCTCATTTTTCAGTGGATAGGCACCTACATGAAAAGTTTAGTCTAGCTGAAAGCTCCATCCTCAAGCAGTTCTGATGGAAAAATTTTAACCAGATATCACAGCCCCGACAGGTCGGCTGGTCTGACACCCATCTTACAGGTGGGGAAATAGAGGCACACAGAAGGAATTACCTTGCCATGGTCTCACAGCTGGTCAGGGGCAGAGGCAGGAACCGAACCCAGAGCTTATGGCTCCCAGCCCTGTGCTCTAACCACTGAATCAGGCAGACAGCTTGAAAATTGGAGAATTTAAGTCAGTATTGCCTGAGTTATTCAGCATCTCAAAAACCGCCAGGAAGGTAGCTTGCTGGTTGGGGGCTATGAATGAGTTAAAGAGGCAGCATCTACCTGGCTGCTGCCTCAACTCCACAAGGGTGGTAGAGCTGGACTTGCAGAAAGCTCCCCTAATCCAGCTAGCCTCCACGCTTCACCTAGGACGCTGCAGGCGGGGGTCTGTTTTGAAGAGTGTAAATGAGACTTGAGAGGTTCCAGAAAAATGGGCTGTGGGGGCAGACTTACAAAACTAGAGGACCTGCCAATCCAAACCCTGAACCAGACGCAGGCCTAGGAGAGTTAGGCACCCAAATCCCACTGGAATTCAGTGGGATACGGGAGCTGAACTCCCCGGTACCCCAGCCTAGGAACAGCGATTCTCACAAACTGTTAACGTGGCCTAAACTAGGGCTGGAGATAGGAGCGACCGATGACTTTAAAACCGTGGTCAGGAGCTCACGGAGTCCTCGCCCCTTGCAAGCGGAGCGAGGAGGCTGCAGATGGCATCTCATTGGTTTTGCTACTCTGGCAGCATCATGCTAGAGCAAGAAACCAACAGGTCTTGGCCTGGGGAGTGGCTTGCAACGCAGAGACATGCTGGCAGCACCTGAAGAGCTTGGCTTAGTCTGCAGCGCCCTTCCCCTCCGCCTCCCCCCTTTGATGCAGGGACGATCTTCTCCCCCAGAGCAAAATTCTCACAGGAAAGAACAACTGCCTGAAGACTGTCCTGGGTTGGGCCTCAAATTGGAGTCTGGCTTCTGCCTTCAGCCCCAGAGGAGCCGGATGGGCTTAGGCCGCCAGCCACGAGAGGGGAGCAGATGCTATGGGGCCGCGAGGTACCTGCTGCCAGTGCCAGCCCTGCTCGGAGAGCATCCGGCAATGTTGGGGAGCAGGAACACAAGCTGGTTTGCTGACTGGAGCCCCGCGTACGGTGGTGCAAGGTGACTAAACAGAAGGGACCTGTGCCTAGTCCCATTCCTGACTATCCTGGCTCATTCAGACCCTCCATCCCCATGAGCCAGGCTTTCAGCATCAGTGTGCCCGGAAATCCACTGCTGGGAGCGTGCCAGGGCCTTGGCGAATCCTCGTCACCTGGAGTCTCAGCCGCCTAAAGACGCCAGCATCTCCCTGACCCCAGGCAGAACCTAGCAAAGGCTCTCACCTTGGCAGAAATCCTAGCTCGCTATCGGACACTGCCCACAGAAACCCTCGCAGTCACACCTATCACCAGTGTCCGGCTCAATACCCCCCTCCCCGGAAGGGGCTCCTTCTGAGGCAAAGCCTTCTGCATGTTGCCATCAGAGCTGCAGCCGTCTGCCATCTCTTGCCCTCTACCCACGAGCGCTCTGCACGTGCTGCTGGATGCCATCAGGTGGGCATGCCCAAGCTGCATTCAGTCTCATACGGGGAACGGAGCACTGGGTACCTTGCCCCCTAAGCGGTGGCCAGGCCAGTGCACTGCACAGATCTGCGTTGCCTGGCCGTTTCACAGCACAGCTCTAGCCACAGCGACACCTAAGCTGCCTCTAAACTACCGCTGCGTTCCTTTTCATCGTACTAAAGCAACCTGACTATTGGGAGAGGCCCCCTCGAGAGCGGGGCTCGGAGCCGCCTGCCATCGCTCAGAACAGAACGGTCTGGGAAGCGCGTGGCAGGGCGGTCAGGGGAAAGGGGACGCGGCCCTGAGGACGAAGCACTGGGGGACCAGCGCCCTAGCTCACTGCATGGGTCCTGGCTGGCAGCGCAGCAGGTGGGGGCTTCCATCTCTGAGAAAGGCTTTAAAAAAGGACAAGCGTGAGGAGACCAAAGTGAACACGGTGCCAACTCTCTCTTGCCCGCCCGCCCCGCCCGCCGTCTCCATCAGCAAGCAGCAAGTACAAGGTAGAGAGTGGGACCACCGAGAGGTCACGGCTGGGGACTGTCTGTAGGAGATCGGAAGGAACAGAACAAAACAATAATAAAAGGAAGGGGGGGGAAGGGAGACAGGAAAAAAAAATACACGTTATGAAAGGCAAAAAATTACAAACTGAAGAGAGGCACAAGAGGACTCCAAGAGGATCACAGTGCAACAGCAGAGGCCAGCAGGGGGAGAGGAGCCAGGCACAGAGCACGGTGTCATAGGACCAAAGGCTCTGCAGGAAGGAAAGGGGTTAACTGGCCACACACTTCTGCAGCAACGGCTACTGGGGTGGAAGTTAATAGGGAGCATGCACGGCGAGTGTTACAGAAAAAGCAGCAAAACCCCCATGCTACTCGGAGCAGGAAATAAAACAACAACAACAAAATCCGACAGCTTCCCCCCTCCAGCTGGACTGAATGCACCCCGAGATCCACTTCGCCTGGGAAAGTCACCCCAGGGGAAGCCCCAACAGTTGGCACACGCTGAACTAGACCGGCCGGTAAAGCTCTCCTGCCCTAGCAGGGAGAACAGCTTCAGGATCAAACCGGTGTCTGTCTCACCACTGGAGTCGAGGAAAGAGGGAGGTACTGCTAACGGCAGAGAGCTCCCGTGGACTGTCAGACACTCGGACGGCATCCGTGGCCGGGTAGTCAGTGGTTAGAATCCAATGGCTCACAGACAGCTCGGAGACACAAGACGTCCAAGTATGGAGGGCTTGCCTCTCCTCTGAGCTCTCCACCCCCGGGCCAGTTCTGCCTCTCCGCTCACAACTCTGAACACCAGCGCCTCCCACTGGAGTGCCTCCCGCCAGGCACAGCTGCACCTAAGGCTGCCTGCAATTCCTCCCAGCTCTCCCCGGTGCATCAGCAGCTACCTAGCAGGCACAATGATCTGAGAGCTGCCTATTACAGCATGAACCGGAGGAGAGCAGACATCCCCTCTCCAGGATTGGGGTGTGTGTGTATTTCCTACAGCTGCTGTGAAGAGGGAGAAAGGACAAGGACGGGCAGAGCACTGCTGCCCTTGGGAAGGAAGCAGCCCCTGGAGACACTGCCCTCTCCTGTTCTTTCATTCTCAGGCATGCCTTTCTTTATGGCCCGGGGCAGGGAAACCCCTTTCTGCGGTAAGCTAAGGCAGCGCTCTAGAGACGACAGCACTAAGAGATGCACACAGGTTTCCACAAAGGGAAGCGACCCCTGTGCATTCAAACAAACATGCAGCACATGCAATGGCTTTAAAAACAAAACCAGAGAGCGTAGCAGGGATGCAAAAGAGAAACAAAATTACATAAATAAATTTAAAAAAAAAAAGAGACACTTCAAAGGGCCTTGGGAAGCCAAGGCAGCACCGTGGGAAGAACAGCGCAGCACCGCGGCACAGGGTAGACAGACAGACAGCCCCGTGCCGATCAGATACGTAAAATATCACCACTCTGGGAGCCTCACTGACCTCTAACTTGTTGCTCCAGGTTCAGTATGACTGATACGGCCTGGTGTAGGATTAGCAGTTTGGTCTGCGGTTTTTCGCTGTTAAGGTGGAGTTGGCACATGCGTCCGAGCTCTTTAAAGGCCTCGTTGATGTCACGGACCCGCAGACGCTCACGGGCATTATTGGCGACCCTCCTCTCTTTCTCCCTCTCGGCTTTTTGCTCTGGGGGAAGAAGATCGTCCTCCTCATCCTCATCTTGACTAATGGTTTGAAATAAGAATGAGACAGGGACATTCCTCGTGTGCACACTCAGCACTGGTCAACTCACACAACAAAACATACATCTGCAGCATCACGATTATCTTCGCGTTGAAGGGAATCTATCAACAAGCCCCCCCCGCCGCGCCGCTAAGGAGTGGGAGCATCACCCCGCTCCTCCCCCCAGCACGAGAGTCTTTCCAGCCCTGGTGCACAGCATCCCCGCACTCCCATTTGCCCTCAGACGCAGTTACACAGGAAGGATGCCATTTCGAACCAATGAACGGGAACGGTTCACAGGAACAGAACAGAGTAGTGCAATTAACCCCCGGAACTCACTGTCACATGATCTAAGCATGGCCAGAAACAGGAACGGACATTTTACACAGGTAATGTCAGCATGAAGAGAAAGGATTAAAAATATAGTGTTTGGGGAAGGTTTCAGGGCGTGAACCAGCCACTAACTGCCGAAGCAGCTGGAGCCGGCCAGTGTTGGAGACGGGATACCAGGTTAGATGGGCCCCAGGTCTGATCCAGTTGGGCTATTCCCACATAACTGGCTGTGAGACAGAGAATCCATAGAGCTCAGACGTGTGTAGTGAAGAGACCGCTCAGGTTCCACCACCTCCTGCGGACACACTAGCCATGGGTCTGTCCGAGGTCAGTCGAGCAGTCAGCAGTTCCCAGCACAGCCCAGACTTCGGGAAACAAAACCAAGACTAACGCCCGAGACCATCCAGGCAGTTGGGCTGCAGCCTGCTTTGATCTCCAGTGCTTGGCCTGTTCCTTGCTCACTAGGAATTCCTACAAAGGTGGGCAGGTGGAGCATTGCTGGGGCTGGAAAAGATGCAGGAGGATGGGCCCTGCACCACCATTCCCCCTCCCAAAGTGTCGTAAAGCCTAAGAGGTGGCCTCAAACTCCTCCCCCAGGGGAAGCAGGGGTAGCTCGGGGCAGCGCTGGTCTCAGTGCAGCCTGGGAGGCTTGGCAGGGCTCGGGCACAGCATCCCTGGATCCAGCTAGTGATCGTGTTCTTAGCAGGAGGGAGGCCAACGGGACACACACACAGCCTCCCCCCTCCCCTCCTGTCCCAACACCCCCCCCCCCCCCCGCTCCAGTAACAGAATAAATGGAGAGACCTGTTCAAAGAGCACCTTGTTCTGTTCCGTGACGGCTTCATTTCCTTCTTCTCCTCTTCCGAGTTATCGGCCACTGACGTGTTCTCCTCGTCCTCCTTCTCTTCCCGCTTTATTTCACTGGTCCCCGAGGAGACGCTGGCTCTGCCCAGCCCCGTCAAGCCTGCAATGGAATCAAAGCAGCACATGGCCGTTGGAGCGCGATCCCACCGGGGCAGGATAGGTCAGAGGGAAAGCTCCTTGCTGCAGCTGCGGACGGGCTCCCGACACATCTCGGTCTCCTCGGACACTTAAGAACAGGCTGGATAACCCTAGTATATTTGCACAGCATCTCTCATCCCACAGGATCCTTCATATCCTGGACACACAGAGCCATGCAAACCAGCCACCTTTGGGGAGAAGGGTAGGCGACCAGTTACTGAGAGGATGCTGGCGTTTGCACCCACCCCAGGATAACGCGCTACTGGGCCCATGCAGAGCGGGCAGGGCCTTGTCCGTTACGGTCTCCTCATGAGACCCACGCTCCAAAACCTTGAGATAACTCAATCAATCAGCCTGGGAAGGAGGGAGGGCTGGGGCTGGTCCAGCTGGGATTTGGACCAATCCTCACAGGCCAAGTTCCCAAGGCTGCATGTTTCTCAACACCTCCATCCACACAGCTCGCCGTAAGGAGCCCGGCCACATGATTAACGTTAGTCAAGGCACGGACGCCACCGACAGACAGACTCATTCTGTGCACTGTCAGTGGCGGGTGCAGAACAGAGGGTGGGAGAGTGGGTTCGTTCGCCAAGGCCAGGCTTTATCCCAAATGTCTATGGCTACGTCTACACCACGTGCTAGCAGTCCGATTCCCCGCTACGCACACTAGCGCCAGCCCTTGGTCACCTACTGCAAGTATAAACAGCCCCGCAGCGGCAGCATGTGCAGCGGAACCGGTGGGTATGCAATTGGCTGGGCCTCTGCCGCCACCACCACCCAGGCTACGGCAGCTACGCTGCTCTTTACACGTGCACTATCTTGGTGAGCAGGGGAAATCACACCCCTCACTGGTACCGTCCACGTACCTAAGATACACTCTGCCGTGTCCCCAGGAGCTTATCTCCCACCCTGCCCCAAGTGCCCTCCAGCGTCACAACTCAACCGCAACCACAAACCAGGCAAGGCTCTAAGAACGATTCGCAACTGAGTGCGGGTCCCAGGCTGCATGTGCAGGTTAGAAGCTGTGTTGAAGACCCCCTTGAAAATCGTCTCGCGGAAAGTCACTGGGCATTGCCCAGGTGGGAGCTGCCTCCAGGGTGGTGCTGACCCAAAGGCTCACACCCGGCACGCGCTCCCCGCTCTAGCCCATACGCGTGCCGCGCGGCTGGGAACCTCTCTCTCACCCACATGGTTTTCTCCACTGGGCTTGTGCTTTTCATGGAGCCAGGTCTTGGGGTCGTCTTACCCCAGACGGGCCAGGGTCAACCAGCCAGCAAAGAAGTGGGCAAGGCACCACCTTACCGCTGTACGTGTCTTGCTGCCTGCTGAGATCGGGGAGCGAGCTGGGCTGCGAGGGAAGTGTAACATGGTTGTGGAGCATGCTGGGGTTGCTGGATAGTCCGTCTTCAGGGTGACTTCCTCCCACCTGCAGCAGAAAAAGCAGAGCAGCCTTTAAGGACCAGCAGGAGACACCAGGCACTGTTCAACCCGAATATCACCGCTTCGAAACCAGGAGGGTGCTGGGGTCTACACCAACACCTCACCTACGTGTTCCTTTTCTCCAACACCACCCAGCCTGATCCGGGCTGCCACCCTCTCACCCCAAGCCTGCGTGGGAAGAAAGTAGAGGAAGAGCTTAAAGCTACTTCCATACCAGCTCCTCTCGGGGAATGGACAGTCTCAGTGGGAAGCGGCACGTCCAGCTCATGCTGCAGATAATTCAGACTAGGCTAAATTGTAGGAAGCCTCCCCACCAGCATGAACTACGCTGGTGTCATCCTCCAAAAGGAGCCCCCGGCGCTTGAGACACTAGGTGAGACAAAGCCCCAGGGGACACGCCAGCATGGGCTGGACGTGCCTCAGCAGATCTTTTCCATCTCAAACGTCTGTGATTCAGGCCGATGCACCTCGAAGGGGCTACCCCACCACCACCAAACCCCCTCAGAGAAGGAGCCTTCGCTGGAGAGCAACTCTCAGCCCTCTCTGAAAGCCTGGATGTGGATCTTGTTATTACTGATATCTCAGCAGTGCTGAGAGCCCCTTTTCACAGACCTGGGGACTGTAAAACCCAGTCCCTGGTCAGAGGAGCTTATAATCCAAAGGTTGCCATGTGCCTTACTTTTAAATGAATAGATCCATGTTCATTGTGTGTACAGAGCACCTGGGAAACTTGAAACACCCCCACCTGGGTGTCCTGCCCCTCCTCATGCTCAAGGCTTATTCTAAGGGGAGCTGCTTTACTGGAGATCCCCATGTTCAAGCTTTCACCCCTACCCCAAGTAGGGGACAACAACGGGACCTCCACTTTTCATGCTGACCAATATCGTCTCATGGACAATCTGGGCTCCCCCAGGCTGACTGCCGGATCCAGCTGTGGTCTGGAGTCCTACATTTAGGGCTTATCTACATGGAGAACGGCATCGGTTCAACTCACAGTACACACTGACACCAACCAGTGCAAGCCCTGCGGAAACACTCCTATTTCAGTTTAAGCCGGTGGCTTATTTCGATTTGGCTGTAGTTGATTGGCAACAGGATTAAAGCTAATCTGAACTATACCAAAGTCAGGGTATCCACACAGTGGTTTGCACTAAACCAGTCCAAGTCTGTGTGCAGATGGGGCCTTGGATTGTAAACTCTCTGGCAGGGACGGTCTCTGGGCTACGTGTCTGTACAGCTCCCAGCACAACCAGGCCCTGGCATCTAGCGCTACCGCAATCACCACCACCAGTGTCTGACTCACCAGACTTGAATGCCTGTTCCCTAGAGGCATAACTGAAGTGGGGAAGGCCTGGCTGAGCCCGCCCACTGAGGCGCTGTGACCAGGGGCCGATCCCAGCAGGCTGTGCATATCTCCGTGGTTGGCTGGCATGGCAGCCGTCTGGCCCACCGCGTGGTTCCTCAGCACATGGATGGCTTCATCCAATCTGTCTTCCATTTTGTTTTGCTTTGAGGGGCGGGGAGGGTGATGGAGAAAAATGAAGACTCCATTAACATTGAAACACATTGCCTGCCTGGCATCTGGCCATAGCCTCTGTGCATCAACAGAACCACTAGCTGCAAAAACAGACACAACCACCACAAGGCTACTAGAGAAGGGTTACTACCCCCGTAACGTTCCCTGTGCTCAAACTCTGCCAGCAAGCTGGGGGGCGCCTCAGTGTTGTTGCATTGGAAGAGAATTTTAAAGTGGGCGAGATTAGCCTGTGGAACTCCCTGCCACAATACACTGAGGGATTCCAAGAAGGAATTAAGCTGTTATATGGATAAAAGGAACATCTAGAGTTGTATCAGAAAGGATAAAAAACAAAGGATGTAAATCCTCACACACTTCTGTTAACTACTGGAGGTTGGGGAGAAAAGCTTCCCACCTGGGCTGGGTTATTACACAAGTGTTCAGGGTGTATTTTCTTGCCCTTTTCTCATAAGCACCCGGTGCTGAGCTGTGTCCAACAGGACACTAGTCTGGGCGATGTGGTTTGCCAATGCCTAGGACTATGTTTGCAGCTGAAAGCTTTTCTCCAGGGTTAAGCACTTCACTACATAGTGGACCCTCGGGCTAGATCTGATGGATAATCTGGTGGCGCAACACTGCTCAGAAAAACCACCGGTGCCACGGAGGTGGGTTCAGTGGTTCTCCCCTTTGTGCTCCCCTGCCACAGTTCCAACCAGCCAGCAGTAAGTGTGTTATTTCCTGAACCGCTGCTCACTGCAGGAAAGGGGTGGTGGGAGAGACAAAACTAAGTAGAAATGATCGATGTGATACTTACTAACGTGTGGAGAGTCCCTTCATAGCTAGGAGACAAGGCACCCTGTCCGCCCGCTCGGGGCCACTGGGAAGTGCCTGGAACAAATCGCACATTGGATCATTTCAAATGCAGCCCTCAAATGCGACACTAGATGGGGCTAGACCACCACAAATCGTTGAAAGCCCCCCAGATGCCGGCCAACTGTGTAAATGTACATGTGTCTGTTGGACCAAAGAGGCAACATGAGGGTTATGGGGCCGGCATCATTTCCGTAGGAAACTCAAGGTTGTGGGGAGAAGTAAGCTAAGCAGCTTCACCCCATTGTCAAGTAAAGCATCTAACCTGGGAAAGACGGAACAGAGAGAGAGAGAGACACAGACACACACACACAGAACACACACAGAGAGAGACACACACACACACACAGACAGACAATAGGTTCTGTCCTTAGTCCCCTCTCCCCCCAGTAGTGCTATACTTCGATATCAGTGCTTTAGCCCCTCTTGTAAACCCTCCTTCTCAGAAAGCCAAAGTTTTTTGCCTTTCTCAACATCCACTGCAGATTCTTTGCCCGTCAGTGTTTTCATACACAGGCGTTGATGCTGTGGGTATACCTGCACATGCGCCTGCTTCTGGATTTAGATACAGCCGAGGCGCAGCCTCCGGGTACCTGCATCACCCCCAGATGTCACCAGAGCGGTGAGATGGAGGGATCGAACCATTCGCTGCCCTCAGAAAGGTCTGATGCCAGTTCGGCTGTTCATGTGGCACAACAGGCAAACGAGCGCGGTTTTGTGCTGCTCTCCCTCTGTCCGATAGACGGGAGCTCAGAGGCGGCCTACTGCATCTTTACGCTTTGAGATATTTCCGGCAACAGACCCAATAATGACCCTGGTTGGGCTCCCAGTTGCAGGAACTGGGAGCTTCAGTCTTCTGCAGAAGGAGGCACCTGGAGAAGGCTGCCATGATTTTTTTAAATCACAGTATAAAACAGGTTCTGAAAATGGTTCGAACAGCCACCTCTTGGTGAACATGGAGCCCCTCCCACTGGCACACGCTTCGTTCACAGAGAACAGGGACCGCTCAAAGGGCACATCGCTGAGAGGCAGGGAAAGAGGATGCACCTTTCACCCAGGTAGCAGCAAAGCTACACTTCAGCGTGACACAGCATCACTGGGCAAGACTCACGGGCAGCTAGAATATTTCCTGCCAGGTCACTTCTTTGGAGACAAAAGCCCAGGCTTTCAGGAGTGACTAGTGATTTTTGGTGCCCGCCTAGATACCCCTTAAGGGGCATGATTTCTGCAAAGGGGGAGGAGGCTCAGAATAAAAAGGTCCATTCCAGCACCTCAAGCCAGGTACCCAAAGTCACTAGCCGTTTTTGAAAACCATGGCCAGGGCCTATGGAGACAAGAGGTCTCTCCACACCCAAACCAAGCAATTCATGGGCGTTGGGTTATTTTTTTTTTTAAATTTATTTTAACAATATATTCCCCCCCCCCCCCTTTACATGAAACTGGTTTGATCAGGTTTGTAAAAAATGTTGCTCAAGCAGTTCTCAGGAGATCAGCGCATCGAGCACGTACCTGCAAGCCCCTGCGGGGAGCCCACGGGGGTGGAGGGGTTTGAAGAGAAGTTATTGCTAGAGTGATCTGGGGAATAAATCTGGAATGAGAGAGAAACGAAGCCGTTAGCCAAGTACACCTTCAAATCCTAGTGTTCCCCGCCCCGTAGAGCTGCAACCCCTCCACTGCCCTACGCCCCCGTGCGCCACAAGTGCCTACAGCACTATCCCATGGACTTCCAAGTCTCTTTACGTCACCCTCGCCAATTCCCCCAGCTCTCCATCTACGCAACAAGCCTGCTTCCTCAGTCCCACCCCCGAGCGCTCTGCTGGCCAGATGAACCTCGGTCTCTATGCTACTGCTGCCTTCCTCCCCACCGCCCCTTCCCCACAGCAAGCGCCTCCATTTGCCACCTCAGTCGCTGGGCTCTCGCGACGTGAGGTGGTTTCCTGGGTGTTTGACCTTAGGGAGCAGAGACACCAAGGGGTGACAGCGGAAGCAGGCACTGCACGGAACTGCTGAGACACTGGGGGCTGGTGGACCGAGCAGGGTGGGTCTGTGGCACGCAGCACTAGGCGAGGCCTGAACTCTAACTGAAAGCAACCCGTTGGCCCGACACGGGCCATCGGTCGAGTCAGCACTCTCCACGCTAACCCAGCGGGGCCACAGAATTTTAAACAACCCCCCCTCACATCAGCTATGGCCTGGACGTACAGAACCTAAGCCCGTAACACCTGGTGCCCAAGGTATCACAGCAACGGGCATGGAGAGGGCGGACAGCGGAGGGGGACTGGACTGGGATTTCCCAGGCCTCTATTCCTCTCTGCCCATGAGCAAGTCACTTAACTTACTCTGAGCCCCAGCTCTCCCGCTGTGTCCAGTGGGGTGGTGAGGAGTGACCGTGAAGCACCTCCCCTTTGCATCTCTGGCCCCAATTCCCACAGCGTCAAGCACCTAAATCTTATTTCTTCTTCTGGGGAGGGAAGGAGCATCGTCTCCATTTTACAGCTGGGAACAGGCAGACACAACGGGACTTCTCAAGGACATATATAGCCTGATCTGCTGGGCCATCCTTCCCCTTTTCCTTGCCAGTTAACAAGCCCAACATGAGAGCTGCATGGCTCCAAACACCTGAACCACCACGCCGAGGAGACGTTTAACTCTCTTTCCAGGGCAGGGAGCAAGATGGTCAAGTCAACAACCCCACTCCAACGCTTGCTGACTCCGAGGGGCATTGGGAGGGAGACTCCAGAGCAAGAAACACTTACTGAAGCTAATGCTTTCCCAAGCGCATCTCCCGAGCTCCCAGCTGTGGTTCCTCTGTTGCCTGCAGGGAGAGAGAGAACACAGCCCTTACTCAAATCAGAACAGGTCACTTTTGGAAAAACCCTGGGGCACTTAAAAAGAAAAGTTGACCCTTATAGTTTAGTGTTTGCGCGCACCGTCTCCTATTGAGACTGGGAGGGGAAGGTGGCAGCAGTTGAAGACAGGATAAAGTTTCTCACTCAGAGTTTTTAAAAGACCCACTTTATTCCCACACCTGCCTTAGCTGCTGCTGCTGCCCTGAGAGTCTCGCTCTGAACAGCAGGGAGCAGGCAATATCCACTGCGGCTGCCTTCCTGGAGCTGCACGGATGTTAGCACGAGATGCCAGGTCACAGGCACTTTGCCATTCAACATCCCCCCCACAGCAAACCCCATTTTAACAGGGCACCTCCCAAGCCCTCAGAGTTCCCTCCCTCCCCCCAAACAAGCGTTTCGCTACAAAACAGAACGATCAAGGTCAGGATTCTCAGTTCCCGGCGATCAGGAAGTTAATTTCGGTAACAGGTTTTGTAACAGGTTCAGCGGGGTTAGAGATTAAAGCACTCAGGGGTTTAAAATGGCATTTGAACGCAGCATGAAAATTTCTTATTCCTGATTTGGACGCACACTGTCTCCCCCTGCACCTTCTCCACCTGCCTCAGGTTTAAGTCCTTTCTGCCTCTCGCTCAGCGGTCGCGCCTCCGAGAAGCGACTGCACAGATTCCAGTTTCCCTCTGGGACCCATGAGCTGGGTGTGAGAAAACATGCATGGATGGAAAGCTACAGGCAACTTAAACCTCTGAGCACAGAGGCTGGGGAGGAGGGGGGGTTACTTGTGCAAAACCGCACAGATCCCACCCCTTCTTCTCTGCCAGATCATGCCTGATTATCCAGCAGCAATAACTCCCACTAAATCTCTTGCCTCGTGGAGTAACTCCAGGCCTACGTGCGACACACGAGGGAGCAGACCTGGTGTCATGCAGACATACAGAGCGCATTATTCTCGAACGGCCCAGACAGCGGCTTTAATCCCACACCTCCTTGTGCATTAGACATTGACAATGGTTTGCCTTTCCTGGATTAACCTACGTGCAGTGGGAGAGTGGAAGATTTCAGTGGCCTCTGCCCAAGACTTGCCAAAGCACGTACATACCCATCATGCTGTCTGTCCCACTGATCGGTGGCGTATGACTGGGCACGCCATAAGGGGTGGAGGCAGAGGGAAAGCCAGACACAGAGGAAAGTCCGCCATTAACTTCTCCTGAATGCATCGGGTAGTTCTAGAAAGGAGAAAGGGGAAGAGGCATAAGACATCCCCTGGGATGGTCCACAGCACGGCAGGATTTAGGTAGCACCCCCGCCAAGGTGAATATAGAGGTCAGTGAGGGTGGACCAACTGTGCCCTCTGATGGACCAAATCTCTGACCTGACTGCACTGCCTTCCAGCGGCTGGAGATGGTGGACGTCGCCAGTGCGCCCTCAAATTTATGTCCGCACGGGGAATGTATTTTGTTATGTGCACCAATATGGAGGTGATGTGTGGTGGGGGTGGGGCCGAGGGGTGTGGAGTGTGGGAGGGTGCTTAGGGTTGGGGCAGAGGGTGGGATGCAGGGGGTGAGGGTGCTGGCTAGTAGTGAAGGCTTTGGGGTGGGGCCAGGGATGAGAGCTTCAGGGTGCGGGAGGGGCTCAGGGCTAGGGCAGAGGGTTAGGGGGTGGGCTCTGGGATGGGGCTGAGGGGTTCGGGCTGCCCCAGGGCTGCAGCAGGGCGAGAGGACTCCTCCCAGCCCTCTCTCCCCACAGCAGCTCAGGACCAGGTGAGAGGCGCCTCTCCCCGGCCATGGCAGCTCTGGCGAGGCTGGGCTGGGCGAGGGGTTCCTCTCCCCAGCAGCTCCGGCAGGCCTGGGCTGGGGCTGGGCCAGGGGCGCCTCTGCCTGCCTGCACACGGCCCTTGATAGCCTGCTGCGCGGCCGCGCAGCTTACAGGGAACTTAGGACGTTGCCATGTTACTGCAGCTGAGGGGGATTCTGCTGACGCTCTAGTGGTGGGAAAAGTCCCCAATTGCAGCTGAGTCAACATTTTTCAAAATGTGCGTGTGTGGAGGGAGAAAACCCCCTCCCAAATCAGCAAAAACTGTGGACATGTTTTCATGAATTCTCCCTCCCCTCACCCCCTAACCACACCCAGCTATGGAGCTGGTGGGAAGTTTCCAGATTCTGAAATTTGTCGTTGCCGTTTTTTTTTGAATATTTGGGGATGTTGGAGAAATTGAAGGCCAAGAAGCAGCTGGGTTCATTTCAGAATGGGCGACCTGCTCACACCCCACATGGCCACTCCCTCCCCCCGCGGGAAGGGCTCCGCTCCCTCGCGGCAGAAACCGGCAGCCAGCGCTTGGGATGCAGGCTCTCATTTCTACAGCTGATCCTGCAGCACCCACACCTTCGGCCCGAGGGGGGAAGAGCAGTCTGGTAGCTCAGGCACCAGGAGTGGGAGTCAGGAAATCTAGGACCTGGGGCAGCTCACTTAGTCTCCCTGTGTCACACGTGGGGTTGAGAAGATAAATATCCTGAAGATCGAGAGGGGCACAGATGCTGTTGCAGTGAGGGTCATGTAAACACCTCGTTTAAGGCCAGAGGGTACCAGTTTGATCTCTGTACAGTACAGTCTGCCCTCCTGCACCACACAGGCCTAGATCTCCCCCAAAGAGCAGATCTAAACTGATCACCAAGCTAGCGCTGGGCAGGTTACATTTGGACAATCCAGTGAACACCCCTACAGCAGGATAAACCTGAAGTGCTCTGCTTTAGCTGGGGAGGGGAAGACATTTCTACGCCCAAGTGCCCCCAGCTACAGAACAGGGAAAATATTTCCCAATCACTGACAAACTACATTAACTAACGTTCGCCAGGGCCTGGATGCTGTGGTGAGGGCCCTCGCAGGAACATCTACAAGGCCGATGACCAGTATTTTCAGAATGGCGGCATAAGAGCACCTTGCTATTTCAAAGAGCGCTGCCAAAGAATGCGCCAAGTGACAGAAGCTAGGGACCTCACTCACCGAAGTCCACTCTTTGCTAACGCTGATAGAAAGAGTGTTTTACAGCAACACTGCACCAAAATACCCTTTGTCAGACTACAAAAGTCTGGCCAAATTGCTCCGCGGCAGGAGAGAATCATTATTCCCATTTAACAGGCCAGGCAAACTGAGACCCAGATGAGGGAAGGGAGTCAGTGGCTGAGCTGGGAATAGACCCCAAGGGTCTGGCACTCTGCCCTATGCTCCTACAACGACATGGCACCACCTAAACGTTCACACACTGCTCAAGGCTACAGCATCACCGGAGACGCATTACCATCCGTTCGTGCTGATGTAAACTATTGAAGCCACCGGACTGTGGGAGAGGGGCCGAGGAGCCACCCAGCATGGCTCCATAGCTCGACTGGCTCATGGTGCCGGACGAGCTCCACAGATCTGGCGAGTTATGAAGTCCATCTGCAAGGCAAGCAACCATGTCAATATATAAAATTGCAACGCACAAACGTCAGCAGGGCAGGAGTCCCATGAGGCAGAAGGGGGAGGGGAGACTAGCTGAGTAATGCCAACGGCATGCAGGAGCAGTGCAGTCAATTATTTGTAGTGCAATAGCATTTAGGGACCGCAGTAACGGACCAGGCAGGTCGTTGTACGAACACAAAGCTTACGATCTGCGGCCCAGCCTCACGGCTCAGGTGTGTTGCAAGACAAGGCTGCAGGTTGGGAGGCTGCAACCAGTCATAAACCAGGGATCCAGTGTAATGGCAGCGATTTACAGCATTACTGGGCCTACGTATTTACGCATGCCTGGCCCAACACCACCTACATCTGTCTCCCTGCATCACACGCGGCTAGGAAATCCCCTCCGTCACCGCTGTGGCTGTAACAGGATAGGGGGCAGCTGCTGTGACGCCAGAGTCACCAGCATTAACTACTGACCTGGCATGTAGAAGGCTCCAGGATACACAGTGCTGGGAGGTTTCGAGGGGGCATATCCAGCTGGATCCCTGCTGTAGTCATCACCTGAGTTGGATGGATACACCTGCAAAGGGCCGGAAGGGGGATGAGGAAGGGAGAGAGGCCTGCCCATTCAGATAGCTTTAGTGCCTTCTAAATTCTCTTCTCCCTCCCTGCCGCCCTGCCCCGCTGCCTTTTCCTGCCAGGCTGTCGCCTTCCCCAGCCAGATAACCTTTAACCTATTTATTGTGGCTGATAATGTAGCCAATTCCCACAGCAAAAAGGAAAAAAGAAAAGGGAGAAGTTCAGCCAGAGTTAAAGCTGAAAAGCGACACGCTAAGTTATTCAGGAAATCCTCACCGCTAAGATGGGCACCAACCTTAACTCTGTCCCCTTCTCCCCGGTGCCTCTCCCCACTGCCACACTAAACTTGGCCTCCGGCATCCCTCATCACGTCTCGTATGTGGGCTGGAGATCACCTCACCGACCCTTCCCACCCGGACAATCCATCTTTCATCAAATAAATCCAACTGACGCGCAGCTGCCAACACTTGGGAGGGGGTGGAGAAGAAGTGAAAGCAGAAACGTGCCCTACATTTTTGATCTTTCATGCCCAGTGTGAGACAGAACAGGCCAGCACGAGAAGTTCCAGCTTTCTTCTTCTAGTTCCCTTTTCTGTTATGGCTTTTCATGGGTAACCACAAGAATTATTTCTGGATGTTAAACCCAGTCCCCAGGCTGATTCAGAGGGAAATGGGATATGGGGGAGGCTGGTATTCTGGACCCATTTGCTCCTATAGCTGCTTTTCCTTACCAAAAAGGCTTCACTGTCGCTATACCCAGCTCTTACATAGTGCCTTTCATCCACAGAGCTGAGTGTGCTTTACGAACAAGGCAAGTATTCATTATCCCCATTTTACTGACTGGGAAACTGAGGGTCCATCAGTGAGGCTCTTTACCTCATGGCAGCCCTTGACAGATGTCACCTCCAAATTCCATTCAAACTCTCTCCTTAAACACACCCACACCCCGCTACAGGCCAGCGGCACGCCCAGCGGCACAGGTACAGTGCTGGGTTTGATCGGAATGAAAACCTGCAGCTCAGCATATGCAATGCAGCCCAGGTTGGGACATTTGCAAGCCCTGGCTTATTTTAGCCACGAGATATCATGAGTGCAGACCATGCTGCTTACTGAAAAGCACCATCATCTCCACATGGGCCAGGCACTTGGGAGCAGGAGCCTATTTCCTAGAGGTAGCTCTCATGCCACCATGGCCCACTGACTGACAGACTCCAAAGGAAGGAGACCGAATGCCCACAAACAGAACTATGCCTGGATGGAATCTAGAATGCTGTGGGATTCCCTCCTTCAGGGCAAAGAACTCTTGGTCAGTTCCAGAAACCTTTACTTCTGCAGTAAAGGATTTCTAACATTAAACAGGGTGGAACCAACACCTATTCCATTTCTTCAGCACAATTAAGGGGCTAAAACGAGAATTGTCCCTCAAAATGAAGGATGCTCGCAGAGGCCTGTTTCTGTAGCTGGTTACAGTAACGCTGCAGTGGAACGATGTGCATGTAAGGTGTTCAGTAGCACGTTGAGAACAGAGGGCAGGGTAGCAAAGAAAGGGTTATTGACCAAGCGGATGCTAGAAAGCCTGCTGATGACAAAGCTGTCATGTGCTGGTGTTCAAATGTGTTTAACAAATGCACACTGGATATGCAAATAAACCGAAATGCCATTTAAACTGATGCGAAAACCTTCCCAGGACCTATTTTCATCACTATTGATTCATTCTGAAACTATTTTCTTTTTAAATACACACGAAAGCAGGGACCGGGGGTTGCAGTAACTTTGCCGGGCATTCTCAGTTCATCAAATGACTGGAAAAGCATTTCTGTTTGTAAGGGAAGCCAGCAGGGATGTGGCAAGGGTCTATTTCCCCCCTGACACTCCCCCCACCCTCCCCGTCTGCAACTTCTAACATTTTTATTGGCGCAAGTACAAAGTGCCAAAGAGGAGGAGTGGAAGAATGGCTCTATTTTTAAAATTGCCCAAAACACTGAGAAAACGGGCTTTAACAGAGAGACAGCAAAAATGTGCTCTGGAAAGCATCTGTGATTACTATTGTTAAAATAAATTCGTCCCTTTGCACCTTCAGTTCCTGCTTCTCAGACTATCCATCCCAGAGACGAAGGCATCAAAATGCACCATCTAAACAAGAGCACCCACAGCTGAGACAAACAACAATAACTGATGCCCAGCGTGTCCAGCGCATGCCTGTAAGAAGTGATGCAATGAATTTCACAAGGCTCCGGACAATGATTACACTCCAGCTTTAAAAAAAAAAAAAAAACACACACCACACACCATCTTAGAATCATGTCCTCCAAAGAGGCTTTAAAAATCCCTTGTTCTCTTTCTCATATCCCCCCCTTTGCTTTCTCTTCTTAGTGAACAAGCCCCCTGACCATGCTCCAAAGTGTGTTGTCTTCCAATACTACACACTATTATGTCTTGAACAACAAAAACACCCCCTCCCTCCAATCCACTAGCTCTGTGTCAGCTCGACACAGCAGATTTACAACCCCCGCCCCACCCTTATAACATGTTCCACAACTCTTTGGGCTGATGGTGATGACTCTGAATTAAGGAAGAGTTGTTAAAGTCCCTTTACTCCCCTCACTCCTATAGTGCCGCCGCCCCCGGTGTGTCTACCGCTGCTTTGCTGGTACCCAGAAGTGGCAATCACCGGTAACTGCAGTGTTCTCTGGGTGATTGGAGGAGAAGAGACAGCAGAGAATGTAACTTGTGACCTTCTGTTTCAACAGATCGCCAAGTTCAGACGGAGTCTTTATTGACCTGATTGCACAAATTTAGATCATAAACTCATAAAAAACCACAGAGAGGAGGGGGAAGGGAGAGAACTGACAGATGCTGACAACTGCCCCCCCTCGCCCTCTTAAAAAACAACAACCTAAAAGCCGTTTGCCTTTGTGTGTACCCAAGAATCTCTCCATTTCAACACAGAGACAAACCTTGAAGTGGAATGCATGAAAAAAAAAGTGAGTGAGTGAGTGTGTACAGCGCGTGTTTGTGGCAGGGAGGTGGGGAGAGATGGGGGATGGAACAGGCTACAAAGAAGAAGAATCCAGTAAATTGACTTTTCCTATAATTTGATTAAATAGCGGGAGCTGGGACAGGGAATCGAATGAAGCACGTCTAATAGCCCTGAACCATCTGCCAGCCCCTGGCACCTGGCCAGTCTCCAGGCAGCTGTGCAGCACTGGAGGAGAGGAAGAAGGGGTGGGGGTGGGGAAAGGAGCGTTACCATATTTAATAAATCCTGAGCGAGAATTAAAAAAAAAACCTAAGAAATATCCTCACCCAGGCAGGAAGCCGACGCAGGATTCCGAAGGTGCCCAACATCTGCACCCTACTGTTTCCCAGACTGCTGGAACACCCCCCTGCCTCCTCCCATGCTGACATATGCACCCTCCATTCCTGGCTCTGAAAACCCCCACCCCCATCCCAGCTCTATTTCAAGGGAGTCAAATTTCAGTCTGATTACTCATTAACACTTCGAGGTCCTCCACGCCCACGGCAACGCAATTCACTCATGCAGCCGTGGTATCAGTGCTCCCTGGACGTGCGAGGCAGATCTAGTGTGTGTGGGGAGTGTGGAAACACGCGCACACACTTGTGGTTTTTAAAAAAGCCTGGAG
Source organism: Mauremys mutica (assembly GCF_020497125.1). Taxonomy (NCBI): domain Eukaryota; kingdom Metazoa; phylum Chordata; order Testudines; family Geoemydidae; genus Mauremys; species Mauremys mutica. Next base: position 11,965,530 of record NC_059095.1, on the reverse strand, counting down.
ACAACAGATGCATAAAATTCAAGACGCTCATTTTAAGGGGATGTTTCTAGGAAAGAAAAGCAAAGCCCTGGAAATCTTTCGTTTTAGTGTTAAATAATAAGGAGGCTTTCAAATGGCTTTTTCTAAAGACATCTAAGATTATGTTACTTGGGGTTAAGGGAGAGGGGGCATATTTTGGGGGGTGGTTTGCTGGAAATAGAGATGTTACATCAGCTAAAGCTCTGTTGTCCTCCAGAGAGCAGGCAGACGGCTGCTGAACTCATGTCACCCAACCCATCAGCTGCTCCCCCCCAAGCCAGCATCCCCAGCTTGCTGAAAGTCACCATGCGCAGAGATAAGAGCCCTCTAAGCCTGCCTTCAAAATATGTAAAGCAGCCGACGAGCCTCCAAAATCCTCTGCGCACTCAGGAGGACCTGACAGAATCCACACTCTACACGCAGCCCCACAGGAAACAGTAAATCATAGCCAGGTCTCTCCTCCCCCCCAGCCTTTGCCTCTGTCAGCTAGAGAGTCAGACCTCTGGGACCTACAGGTGAGATCATTTCCTGTGTTTAAAATTGCTAGCACAGAGAGGAGGGAGCTTGCCAAGAAACTGCATTAAATTCACCAGCACTGGGATTCGTAGGGTGTCCCCCCCCCCGTTATTCCTGTTTAAATGCATAAACCAGTGAGGGACTTCAGGCAACCCTTGCAGACTAATATTAAACAGAGCAGTGACCAGACTGTAAATTTATGCGCTAAAATACGCGCCAGCCACCATACTTTTGACTGCAACAGAATCTTCAAACAACCTACTACTCTAGGAGCACTGAAGCCAATTTCCACAGGGCTCAGAGACAAAGCCAGACAACACAGAACTACCGCTGAGAGTTGTATGTGGTCTGAGATCTCTACTAGACAAGGGCACATGGATGGTTAAGAACTGTGACTTGGGTCAAAAAGCAAAAGGTAGGGGCTGGTTAGTGTCTGTCGGAGGCAGAGCAAATGCTGGATCAACACATGGGTGTGTCTCAGCTCTGGTGCATAGTGCGGTGGGCAGAATCTTCTTGTTGACCCAGATTACAAGTTTTTACTCCCTTTGTTGGGAAAATGCAGCAGTGGCAATGCCACTGATACACGGATCCAAAGGCCAGAAGGAACCATTGTGAGCACCTATTCAGATCTTCCACACAACAGAAGAATTTCACTTAGTAACTCCTCCAGCTTTTAAACCAAGCAAGTGGCAAACGGATACGATTTGTCATAGGTCCTTCAGAATATGGTGTAGCCAAGAAGCAATTTTAAGGTGGTTTGTGAGAGGCGAAAGGCAGGTGCTGGAAGCAGAGGGGGATTTCTGCCACACAAGCAAGAGGATTTTAGTTGTACTTTTACCGAATGGATTTTGATGCAATTGAACCCTTCCAAGCAGCGGCCAGTCGTATCACACTCAGCACGATTCAGTCAGGCCCTGATCCTTCTCCTGCTGAAGCGAATGGCTTCAATGGCAGCAGATTAAGTGCCCAGGTTCTAGGCCTATTTTCAGGGTGATTCTTACATGTGGGGTAATTAGACACAGACTCTCTGCCTCGGGACCCATTCCTTATTGTGCCATCCAAGCTCTGCAACCAGCCGCCAGCCACGGTCACATCCACCCTGACTTATTACTCAAAGCAGCCCAGGAAAGAATGCGGCTCCTCAGGCCCAAAGGAGAGCGTGGGTGGGGAACACACAGCGGCACAGAGAGAATATGAGCTGCAGCAGACAGAACCGCTACTTCACAAAGGCAAAAAAAACCCTCAGGAGGACCATGTGCTAATGTACCACAGCATGACCACAAGACACACCTTAGGGGCCACTCATGACCAGACCTGCTAGTTAGAAGAGAGAGACCAGCCCACCTCCGTCCCATCTCCCTTGCCATCAAAGGAGCAGGCAACATCCCCCGGCTTCCATCCTTGCCACTAACTTTTCTAGTTCGCTCTAACTCACTGATGCTGTTTGCATCTCTTGCTGCCTTTGGCAGCACTTCCCCTGCTTCAGCCACCCTCAGCTATTTCAGCCACTGGCCATTCCAAGTTTTCAAAGCAGTTACAGAATTAAGATTAAAGTACTTTATTTTAATAAGATGTTTATTAACCTATTTACTTTGCACAGGGTCCAGTGATAACACGGAGCAGGCTCTTTTGCTGCATGTTTGCAGACGACCAAGCTTCTTTGATCAGTTGCCCATTAGGAGGGCAAAGCCTCACTGGCCACATACTTAATTCTATGTAGAGGTGCATATTTCTCTCTCCTGGAGAAACAGAGGGTTTTAGACCTCATGGAGGTCAAAAAACATGAAGGGGGGAGGGGAGGGGAGGGAGGGCAGCGAAGAGACAGCAGACACTCCTTCACCCCTAGACCAGGGAAATAATTCGCTATGAAAAAGCGAAGCTAAATTTGCTTTAGCAGCCTGCACTGAAAGAGAAGAGTGCGTGTGCGCGCACACACACACACACACACACACACACACGACTTCTAGCCATTTATGTTCCACTGGTCCCTTGCCACTGCAATTCAGGGGCTGCTGCCTTCGCTAAGCATTACATAACCCTCCATCTTTCCTCCAGGGATGCAGAACAGAATGGTTATGTTATTCCTAGTAAATTCCATCTTACTCTCCCTTAGCTGGGGTGGGAAGAAGAGGGTAGTTTCTCCTGCAACAGTGGCATGCTGTGTATAGAGCCGCATGCACATTCACCCCAGCTTGCCGCTGTGCTGGCTCAGAATTTATTATTATTTTTTAAAGGCGGAAGAGGGGGTTGCCATCCAATTTGGCTCCAGTACCAGAGAGCAACTCTGCATCTGGCCCAGCAGTCAAGCAGAATGATCCCACGCAGTGAGACTACCATCTCCTTGGGCCTGACTCATCTCGGAGCACAGGGTCTGTTTCAGCCGCAGCACTAGTTTTCCAAAGCGACTAGGAATTCTGGGTGCCATGTTAGAGACATGGTAAAGAGGCCCGGTTTTCAGGAAGTGCTGAGCACCCATCCGCTGGAAGCCAGGCCCCTTTCAAATTAGAGACCCCTTGGCCTCCACAATCACTAGTCCCTCCTTTGAAAACCGAAGCCAATAACTGTAACCAGCAGGGTTAAGTGGCCATCTGCTAAGGAGCAATGCTTTTCTCATATGCTACCTCCAGTGAACGCTCTGGGAGCTAACCCAAATTCAGCTGCTCCGAGTTCCACCTGGACCTGAAGGGACAGCACGAATGCAGATTCAGTTTGAACAGGGCAACTTAGAATGCACAAAAGGGGATGCTTATTGCAGCTAAGCTAGGGCACAGCGAGCAATAAGAAGCCCCTCAAGTGTCCTTCATTTTGGGGGCCAGCATTGGTTAGTCCCAAACTTGTCTCTATTCCAAACCAATTGTGTGTCCTGCTGGACTTTCACTGTAGTAAACCATTTACTTCAGAAATACAGAATCATGAAGCCGAGGTTTCAGAGGGTGCTTTACACTTAAGGCAGGAATACCACAGCGCTTTTCTGTTCCCTGTACGGAGGAGTGAGCAGGGATGTTTTGAGTCTTCGGGCCCATGCAGTCTGAGCAGAACTGACGGCACACTGCACACACTCGCAGAAGAGCACAAGTCGTCCACTCAAGAGAATTTCACCTCTACTTTCGCCTGAAGTTTGCAATCCGTCCACACACCGGCAGTCAAGCAAAAGCTAGAGCATGGAATGCAGCTCCTCTCGTTGGTGCTTCTGGCCAATGCAAAGCTGCTCTGCTCCCATCTGTGTGAGACCCCTCCAGTCCACTCCAATTAACTCTCCTGGAGATTCCATTATTTCCAGCCATAAAGACACTGTTCAGTTTATTCCCCCATAACTGCCACAGAAGTATGGCTAACGTATTCCTACAGGCTGCTCGGCTTTCTTATAAAACAACACAGGCATTCCTGCACACCTGGACCGGCCCCAGCTGCTTGCCCATGTTACAACTGGCTTGGTTTCCCTTTTGGAATGAAATCCAGTCGTGTGGAATATCACATTTCATAGGGGCATTTGCGACATAATGTCAAATAGACAAGAGCCAAGAAATTCAGGGCTATAACCGATATGCTGTCCTTTTACTGTGCAGGTGGTGCTGGGGAGAAGGCGGCTCTGGCAGTAAATACCTAACAAGCTAGGGCTTCAGACCCAGGCCTTCTCCTTCCGTCTCCTCCCCTTCCCACCCTGCCTCCCAGGTGGCACTACCAAGAGCTATTCTGCACATGAAGGGTTACAATCACTTCTCTCAGGTTACTAGGTTATGGCCCCATGCATCTGTACAAAGCTTGGTCTTACCAGTGTCTTCCCATCTCTCTCACATGCTAAACTGTAGCCAGTAAAACTCTTCCCTACCCCACAAAAATACACGACACTTGGATACTTGGGTCAATGGTGACCAAATCTGTAGGGACAATTTACCGCTGCAGTAGGGAATATAGTTAAAATGAGATTTAGAGGCTACCGATCCATACTAAAACTGTGGGGGATGGGGAGGCTTAAATCAACTTGAAAGATCCAACCTGAAGTTGTAACGGAGCTTAGAGACTGCATTAATATAACTAGATGGAATATTTGGAGAGCAAATTTCCGTGCAGTGCTGCTTACCGACGAGGGCAGACCTGGAGGCACCTTCCGAACCTTTTTAGGCTGTCCATCTGGTATGGAAAAAATAAAATAAGAAGGGAGGATATGAAACCACTTTTGAAAGGGTAAGTTACAGGCTGGCTGCTGACACTATTGGGATATGAAGCCCCACTGGGTGTTGGAAGCTAGTCACAAAGTGTGGCTAAGACACAGCATTAAGTGCACCACTTTGATTACTGAGGAGTTGTAATGTTGTAAAACAGGAAACTGATTTGGAACATTGCAACACGCTATGTCTCAGGGTGGACTGCTCCTGTCTTCTGCTTGTTCTCTTTACAGCAAAGTTCCCCTGGGAGAAATGGACCTGAGACCATTAAAACAGCCCCTCTTTAACCGCTGCCGTGACAACAGGGACTCACTTATCCCAGGATAAAAGGCCCTGCTTAATCTCCTGATTTTTGGAAAGGGTGCCAATAGGTTCATTAAGGAGGGTTTGGGAGAAGGGAAAAGAATCAAACCATGCAATGTTTGTTTGGCTCACCCTGCAACCTAAACACAAGTGAGCTCATCGGTCATTTGCTCCTTAAAAAGTAATGTGCTTAGCAAAGTGCACTGTGATAGGATGTCAGGCTCTAGGAGTTTACCCACAGATGGAGGGCTACTGTACTGACTCACCCAAGAAGACAGAAGAGGTGGGTCTCAGATCCAAATCAGGGAGATAAACAGTGTAGCATCTTTAAGGCAAGAGATGGGGTATAGTGGGAAGGGGCATTTTTAGGGGAAAAACCCTAGAAGCAGCCAGCTCAAGTGGAAGCTCAGGCTAAGGGTTTATGGATTTTCTCGTTAAGAATTAAGGCTAATCCTAGTTTGAGGTGAGAGTTTTAGACACTAAATGCAACATGTTTGCTGCGCTGAGCGTAGCGTGAAGGATCGTGCCCATTCAGACATATTCTAGCTTAGGAGAAGAATTCATAACACAGAACCACTCAATCCATTTAAACGGTGGATCTGAAAACCTGAAACAGTGAAATTCTTACACAATTAAGCAAGCTTTGAATATCAAAGCAGATACCCTCACCTGCATTCCCCTTTCTAAAAATAACTGGAAAAAACAGCATGTAGTTTTATATCGCATCTGGCTCCATTTGCAGTGCAAAGACAAAAATAGCTGCAATAAAACAATTTCAGATGGGGTGGGGTGTGACCAGATAACATCAGCACTGGAGCATGAGAGCCTGTCTACACTTGAAAGTTAAATTGACACCCTACCTTAATCCTCATTAAAGCACAATAGCTGTTCCCGAGTAACTCCATGTGTGGATACATTTACTCCAGAATAAGAGCACTTTGTTCCAGTTGGAGTTTAAACAAGAACACGGCATTCTTATTCCAGAATAAGAGTCCACATCTGGAGTTACTCAGGAACAACTCCCTGTGTAGACAAGACCTTAGAGGCCAAAACTCGGTGCCGTCAAACTCCTCAGGTACATGATTATCTGATAAACAGGACTTTGTGCTGCTTACCGTATTACTTATGTTGTTACTATATTACTCCTGGCAGCCGATGTTCACGGGCAGTAGCTTTTATATAAAGGGCACTTGAGCAGAGGCAATAGTATTACAGGTTAGAGGGGCACTCTCACATGGCAGCCAAGATTTTCAGATGTGACTAGTGATTTTGAGAGCCCAACTGGAGACATCTTGCAGGGTCCTGATTTTCAGAAAGTGTTGAGCACCTGCCCACTAGAAAACTGTCAGGCAGGGCAACCAAAATCACTGGACACTTTACAATCTTGGCGGGTATTTGCCAGCAGAGTGGAGGAAATCACACATCGCTAAGATGCTACATAACCTTAATTTTTCAAATGTTTGCCAGATCCACATCTATGTAACCCTGCAGCATTCGTGCACGGATCTCTGAGAACACGGACCTAACTTCTATATCATGAATGGCATCAAGCCAGTAGAGCCTTTCTATGGCCACAGAAAATTTAAAGTGCAAATCAAGAGAGAAGGCATCCTAGTCTCATTATCTCACAATCAGCACTGCTACACCAGAGAGACATCCACTGTGACTTACCTATGTTGCTGTCAGCACTTCTCCTACGAGGGTTGTTTGGGTAAGAATAATACTGAGACCCTCCCTTCACCCCTGTGGGGGAAAGTGTGGTTGGACTTGCAATTCCCATTTCACTGGGCAGGAAACCAGTCTGCAAAGAAGAAGACACACAAACCCTTCCATGTAATTATGCTGTAAAACCATCACAGTCATTGAGACAGAACAGAATCTGCCTTGAGCACCTCAAACTAAAATCAAACCAACGGGCCATAAAAAAAAAAAAGGCAAAAACAAATAAGCCATCCAAAAAAAGGAACTCTAGTCACATTCACCAAAGATGCCTGAACTCCAAGCTCTAAATCTGCACCCAATTATTTGTGGGTGCAAAATTACAGGTGCAATTAACTGAGCACAAATGACAGAACCTAGATGTCTACCTAACTTGCAGTCAATTGACTGCATCTACAGCTGCTTGTGGGTGATGGTGCAGAGTTGTATAAGAGAAAGGACAGTTTTGCAGTTGAAGGCATCGCACTGAGACTACTAAGAAGATTCACCAGGATAGCAATAGTGGCAGAGCTAAGAGATGGGGTATCCACATTATTACCAGTGTGTTGTCTAACCCGGCTCAGAACTGGCCTAGGAGACACCATGGTTTAAAAAAAAACCAAAAAAACAAAAACAAAAAACTGCTCCTGCACTGAAGGAGAGAAAAGCTCCTGGCAACAAAAGTGGTTGACAGCAGCAATACTGGTGCTGCAGGTCCCCTGACAATAGCCACTGCAGAAGCCCAAAGTGGAAGATTTCCCAAGCAGCTTAGTACAGACAAGGCTACTGAGTCGAAGGACAAGAGGAAGGATGGTCTTGTGATCAACAGCACTCAGGACCTGGGCTGGTACCTTGGTCCACCACAGACTCCCGGTGCCTCAGTCCCCGCTCCATAAACCGAGGATAACAACCCTTCCTTTTATCTGCCTTGTCTGTTTAGACTGTATGCTCTTCAGGGCAGAGACGGTCTCTGATGATCCATACATACAGCTCCCATCACAACAGGGCTCCAATCTCAGATGGGGCTTCTGGGAGCTACTAGAATGTGAATTATTATAGCCTTTCAGTAGGCTGAACTGTTGACTCCTACCCTGCTCTGTTTCAGTTGTTTACTCTGCAGAGTAGTTAACCCCTGGTTAAATGCCTTTTAGGTTTTTAGGCTGCCAAAGACTTATTTTACTTCGGAAATTCCATTAGAACCAGAAGTTCTTCCCCACCCCACCCTCCATCCCAATTTACAACCCGAAGCCAGAATTTTCGGACGTGACCCATGATTTTGGGTGCTTGACGGGGCAGACGCATTAAAGGAGCCTGATTTTCAGCTAGTGCTGAGCGCCCATCCCGCTGGAACTCAGGCTCCCGTAAGGCATTTCAAGCCGAGCGTCTTCTGAAGACAACTGGGAGCTGAAGCAACAAAAATTCAGGCTAGAAAGAAGATGCAACTTTTAACAGTATGTGGATTTTAACAATTGGAACAACTGGCCTGGTGGATTCCCCATCACGTGAAGTCTTTACATGAAGATTGACTCACTCACTCTCTCTAAAAACATGCTTCAACTCAAACACAAGCCATGGGAGGGATGCAGGAATGATTGGGTGAGTTTCCCTGGCCTATGGTACGCAAGTGGTCAGAATGGTCCCTTCTGGCCTTAAGGATAATTCCAATGAAGGCCCAAGATTTGCTGATTACACCATCATTTCTGTGGTAGCAGATGATGAAAGTGAACTTCACTGCTCACTAAGGCCAGGGGGGATAAGATGGGAGAGGTTTGTGCTTTTAAAATAGTATTTTGGCTTGGTTTGATGTAAACAGAAAGCGTTTGCTGTGACTAATCTGCACCACAAATACCTATACTGCTTCAGCCTGTTTCTTGCCTCCCAGCTGATGAAAGGCCAATGGTTGCAAGCTCCCTCTCAATCCCCACAATCCACTTCACAAGCAGCTGGAGGTTTCACAGATTGTAAACAGAGTTTAGCAGGAAAGATTTACGTTGGGAGCTTTTCAAAATAAAACGCCTGCCTTGAACAGGAGCTGTGTTGGCACAGGGTAATATCTGCCACTCAATAATAATATCCAGCTCTTCCATATCACTTTTCATCTCCAAATCTACAAAGGAGTTAGGTACCAATACCCCCATTTGATAGATGGGAAAACAGAAATGCAGAGAGAGACAGAAAGGGACTTGCCCAAGGTCACCCAGAAGGCCGGTGGCAGAGTCAGGAACAGAACCTAGGTGCGCCAGTGCCTTATCCATTGTGCCATACTGCATCTCCAGGAGCATTGCTGGTGGGGAGCTTTCACAAACAGCATCGGTGCAGTCTGAAGCGATGATTAACCCAAATGCCAGCCTACCCGACGCTGCAGCCGAACAGTCTGTTGGGTTGGGTTTGTTTTTTAAAATAACTCTCTCAGCGCCTCTCCTCCTCTGCTGTACATAAGTAAGGAAATTCAACCCCCTCTTTTTTCCTTGTTAAAGAGAGAGAAAACTCCTCTGCTGTTTAGACAAACTGACCTTGGAAGCTGTGCAGAACAGCGCAAACCCAGCATTCCCTGCACACAGTACGAGTTTCACAAGCCAAAGTGCCTTTGCGTGTTCAAGAGGGGGAAGCCCGTGCGTAGCACTCAGTAGGGAGCGTATTTAGCGGGTTGTTTTATTTAGCTTAGGAGAAAGGTTTACTATATTTATTTGGAATTTTAGGGGGCCTAGAAATAATAAAAGATTATTCCCTGTGCATCTTCTGAGGCTGCTAAATTGCAATAAAGGAGGATTTCAAGCTTTTCAGAAACTGGGGAAAATGTTTATAGCTGCCTATTGGAAAAACAGACTGCTCTGAACTCAGTCTTCTTGGAAAGGGGGCTTGGGGGAAGATCATGTATTCACAGCTGGTAAAAAAATTCTTGCAATCTGTTCCACTGGTCATATTACCTTTGTGTGAAAAGGCTACACACCACGGAGCCAAGGAAAGTGAAAACCTAAGCATCCCAGAGGAGATTACAAAGGGCTAGCGCCGCTAGTTGTTACTGTTTTGCTCCTTAAACAGGTAGTTCAATTGTTTTGGTAAAATAGTGCCCTGGTTTCTAGGTAGCTTCTGAGGGAATTAGTGAGTCTCCTTCCTTGCCCCTCCCCCACCTAATCCTCTTCCCTGTACTGTTGCTGGGTAGTTAAGGGTTAAATGAAAGAGCAGCTTGGAGACCCCCTCCCCCCATCTGGAGCATGCAGAGCTGGGTGGTTTAGAGAGGAATGTGCTCCTCTCTGAAGCTCCCTGTCCAGTCCCTCCGAGGACTGAGCCTACACAATACATCTGCTGTGCAACAATTCTCAGAAGCTTTAGAAGAGGCGCTAGCCGGCCCGCCAGGCAGGTTAGAAACTCAGCACAAACCAAACCAACAGTAACAACTGTTCCCAGACCAGCCGCTTGGCCCCTTGATGTTCAATTACAACAGAATTTTGGTGTCTATCCTCTATCAACCAGACCACGAGAGTTTCAGCAAATGGTCTCCTCCTGTGGACTGCTATCTGATCTGAACCCATCCTCCCCCTCGACACTTCCAGGCTAGAGAGGCCTCCTCTAGATTGCAACACCATCCCCCCACCCCCTTTCTGTTACCCTATATCCCACCCCCCATTCTCCTCCTCTCCTCCCCCTCCCCATAAAACCTCAACAAAATCATAACATTAAAAAGCAAGGCCTGGCATCTGTCCCATTTTTATTTTAGCAGCTTCAGTGGTAAATTAAATCCACTCTGGCACAGCCAAACAGCACAGCTGTTTCAGCAAAGGAAACATCCTCAGTTCAGAGAAGAGGAAATTATGAAAAATGTGTGTAAAATTAAAACACTGGTTTTATAAAAGAAGTTGCCCAGCCAACAGCCACTCAAGTGAATGCAATGGCCGGACTGTTTACTCTGTAAAGCACCAGAGTGGTGACTTGGTGTTCACAAGGAGCAGCATTAGTAACGCAGGTCTGAGCTGGGGGACTCACTTCTTCCCCAAAGAGTTAACTTAGGGGGCTGGCAGCAAGAGGCTGGATAACTTAGCTCCAGCTAGAAGGCCTCCCCCTATGCAGAAGGATGTCAACAGGTCACCCTTAACCTAGCACATGCTACAGCCCCGATCCCACTGTAAGATCCACATGTGAGCCAAGCACAGCCCCACTGCGATTCCTGGTGCGGGGACCTACCTGTATGAACTGCACTTCAGGACTGGGGCCCATATTTCAGCTGGTTAGACAGCTGCAGGCTAGCTTTGTTTTCAGCCTGGGCTAGCCCCCTGCACACTAGCCCCGAGCTCCTGGGTCTGGACCTGGGTGGCCTATGCCACCACCCATGGTGCAGGGTTCACACTGCTATTTTTAGCATGCTAGCTCCAACAGAGCTAGCACATGTCAGTTGACACCCGTTGGGAGGCGCAATCCCAGTCGTAGGACAGACATACTTCGAGCACCTTCCAGTCGTACATTGGGCAACGCGACTCCCATCTGTCATGTGTGGTTCATTCTTTCCCTCCCCAGGGAAAAACTGTGCATGCAGAATGGGGCTTTAAAGCAGGTCTCTCCCCCACTCCATTACGAGAGCAAGTTCCCCTTTCTCTTGAAAGTTAGCAAATTATGTTGCTCTAATTTTTAGGCATTTAAAAAACGATGAGTTACACAATGGGACTTACTGAGCCAACCCTGGGTAAAAGGAAGACAGGAATGCAACAGGAAAACAGAGGAGCACTCAGAATTTAGGTTGAGATTTCCCAAGAGATCTGCATACCAAACCCCACGTTAATTTTAATGGGACTGGGTGCATAAACCCTTCGGCAGCTTCAGGGCTTTTCCACACAGCGTTACCCCACTTTAAAGGCGTCACTTTAAATCATTTTAGTTAAACCAGCGTAAAAGGCTGTGGGGGCATTTAAAGCAACATAAAGAGGCTTTATATCAATTTAACTTAAGTCTGTTAGAAGCAGATTTAAGCTCAATTGAAATAAGCCACAAACTAAAATAAGAGTCTACACAGGGTTTTGTATCAGTTTAACTAAACAGGTTTAAAAAATGATGTGGTGTAATGTGTGTATAGACAGGGCCTGAAACTCTCTCAACACTTCTGATTAAACCTCACACACAAGACTGAAACCAGAGCCGCTGGCTGAGATTTGAAAAGCAGTCTCACATTTAATTTTTATGGACGATGAGTATCTAAAACCCCCAATTTACTTTGAAAAACTCAATCCTTATTCTTGAACTGTTTTCCCCCAAATTCGTTGTTTTTTTTTTTAAATTAAAGCATTTGTATTGATGATGATGATTACCTGATTTAGTCCTGGCATCCCTGTGTCTCTGCTGAACGTTGAGTAGGGAGGTCTTTCACCGCTCTTCCCTAAAGGTGAAGGAAAACAAACAGCATTTTGTATAAATGTACAGAAGGGGCTGAACACACCCACAAAGCTGCACTCACTCACTCACTCTAGCTCACGCAGCCGTTGCTATTTGGGCACAAATCCCATCTTTAAATTTTGGCTTCTCTGGCCCTTCATCAGGATGTCAACTGAAGCAGATAATAGTTTGCTGCAAAAACAGGAGATCTTTTACCTTCAAGAACAGCAGGGCTCAGTTGGTCCTTTTAAAAAAAAATTGCAATGATGCAGGAACCGCTCGTGGCCATGGAAACTGACAGTTTCAGAATAGAGAGAAAAAAACAAAACAAAACAAAAAACCCTCCAGATAAACTAAAAAAAGCTATCCGAATTTGGTGGAACCAGGGACAGAATAAAGCAAAAGCTAAGCATGGCTGACCAACAGAATCGGCAGGTATTTTTCCAAACAGCGAACCAAAATGGCTTTTGTTTTTTGCTATCAGTGCAAGAATTTAATGCTGAATTCAAACTCATGGGGGGGGGAAGGGGGGGAGAAGAGAAATTTTTTTTCCCCTTGGATATTAAACCTCCAGAAATTGGGATGGTTTTTCAGTGGCAAGTATCTCTCTGAGAATTCTGACCTCCCATTCAAACCTGAGGAACTCAGGCATTCACAACTTCCATGCTTTGGGAGGAAATCCAGGACCTTTCCTACCACTGAAGGAGGAGTCTGTTTGAAATGAAAAGCCTCTCTTTCTAGCCGATGATCACCGAGGGGATATGCCCTGGTAAAAAGGTTAAATCCACCCTCCCTCCACCACTGAGTGAACACTGGCAGCCTGCCTCGGGGGGAGCCATTAAAAATACAGCTGGCTGGGAAATGGGGTGTTTCTCCCCCTCCCTGCAGAAAATTGTGTGTTTTCAGTGAAAAATTGACAGAATTATTTCAGTTCTGAAATGCTGCTGTAGCACTGCATGGGCTGGGCTCACTGGTCAGGTCACCGCTCTCCCAGGTCATCCGTGTCTCCTCTTGTCGAGGAGAGGTGGTGCATCATGGCAGTTTTATGGCCATAATGCTGCCCAGGGAGTTTGGCCCATAGAGAATGGGAGCACGAGGCATCTGAAATGTAACTTCCACCAGGCAATAAGACTAATTGTGAGGTTCCAACCACATGGAACTCCAGCCATGGGCCGTCAGAAGGAACAGAGGGGGGTTGGGGCAGCATAACACCCAATAGCCAGGGGAGGGGTCATGAGGCATGAGCGCCGCCCCTCTGTGGGTACTGCTAGGCAAACGTCTCTGGCTCGCGTGCACTGGGCACGCACTGATCTAAGTGGAATGTGTGTCGACGCAAAGAAAAACTTTTGCATTTTCGTGTGTTTGTTTTTTAAACAAACAGCTGAAGTTTTCCATGGAAAACTGATTTTTTCCTTTAATTGAAAATCAGCTCCGAGAGAAAGTTTTCAGCGTGTTACGAGTGCCCCTAGGGAACGGGGGAGAGTGGGTGTCCCGCAAACCCAAACAAGCTCATCAGCACTGTATCCCCTGGGTCTACACGACTCAAGAGGCAGCTTCAGCAGGGAGTTGCTGAACACATTCAATTCTATATGCAGTCCTCATTCAGCCAGATCTCCCCTTTCCACTAAGGAGAGAACTCTCAAACGCTTTGGCAAAACCCCAACATTTTTGCTTACCAAGACATGCCCGATCTAGTTAGCGAATAGAAAAGCTCTGTTGGGACGCAGGCTGACACATGTGAAGTGGCGTAACTGGCTACACTGTAGCCTGGTGGGGAGTTAACATGATTAAAGATGCATCCTTTCCCCAGTTAACAGAGGATCTCTCCGCTGGGAGCAAACCGGGTGAGGAAGAGAACTCTCCCAATCGGTTTTTTCCTCTTAAGGTGCGTAGAGGCCAGTGTGTGTGTTCGGATGCTTCTCGAGACAGGCAGGTGGTGAGGACCAAGGAGGATGGTACTTGGTTTTGAAAAGCCAAAAGGGGGCTTATATGGCAGTCTCATTTTATCTGGAACCCCACAGGTGCTAATGGTTTGCTCCCACCTCCGACAGCATCAGACTGACTGCATGAACCTTGAACCTACCTACCTGCAGAAAAGGGTTGGGGGGCTAGGAACAGCACCACCCACCCAGCAAGAGAGACTCAGGTCACTTCCAGCAGAGACAGCATTCAACTTGGTCCCTGCGTTCCTCTCTGCAGGCCCTCGCCCCTGCCCTGTGACGGCATGTTGTCACTTCTTCCAAAACCAGGTGTATTCAATGCACCTAACTTACAGTTAAGGATGGTAAAATACTCCAACCCATGTTACTATTTTGTTCCACAGGCTTAAATGTTAAGTAAACAAAAGGTCAAAATGTCACAGGGTGGATCTCTTAAATGACCTAATTTTTAAAAGAGCTTAAGAGCTATATTTGCTACAGACGCTGAAACTTTACAGAAATAACTCAACAGGTTGTGTCAGGCAGATCATGCTTAGTCCTAAATCAGAGGGAAACCAGGGTAATTCCAGAACGCTTTATCTGGTAAGCAACTGACAAGCTTCCCTCACTGCAAATATATAGCTGTTTACATGTATCGCTTTGTTGGTTAAGAGACTTTTAAAGCAAGTATCAGGTAGCGCTACGATCTTAAGGGAACGAACAGCACTAAAATCAAGTATGCTAATGCACACAAGGCAAAAGGAAATTATTGCGCACTAGATTAAAACTGCAATCTCTTTTGCAAACAATGTTACATTTCTGTCCGACACTCTCCAAAGCTTCAGAACATGCACATGCATGTACATTCATACACTAGGGCTGAAATTGCCACACTTTTAAATCTTACAATAGGAATCCCTCGCTCTGTCCAGCAGCTACCTCAGGCTAGGTACTAGCAACCTATTCTACGCCATCAACAGTGAGGGATTTGGCAGGACAAAGGTGCACTGAAAAACAACAGGCAGCTTCAGCACAGGCTTTCGTGGATTCAAGTGACTCTGTTTGAAAGCAACTTTGGTGGTTGAAAACGCTTCCATTTTCAGTGAGACAGAAAAATAAAGCAACACCACTCTCGGGAAGCACAAGAGATGGTAGAGTCTAATGCCGTCAGCAATTAAGGCAATAAATCTGATTCACTGGGGGGAGGGGGAATATTAGTATGTTGACAAAGTCTTCCTGATTTTAACAATATCTAGAGTTTTGAAATTCACCCACTGTTCTATTGATGAGTTGTACAGAAAAAGCCAACATTTCCATGGGGACCACAGAAACAATGTATTGTTTCTGCAATCAGTCCCCGTCCCCCTCCCCGGACCATGCCGAGTGCTCACAAAAAACCCACCTCAACAAAAACGAGGACTAAAGCATGTTTCAGTGGGGTACAGTTTATACCCTCAATCCTTAACTCCCACCTCCTCCCAAAAAATTACATTTGGTTACAAAAATTCGACAGACAGTCCCCAGTGTTAAGAATCCTTGAAAAATATAGAAGATGCTGGAAACAGATCCGCTAAATACTTTTTTTTTTTTTAATTTTGCACATTTTTGGAAATTTTAGGAGGCAACATTGAGATTGGGTAGGCAATGTCAATTGGGTGGGGTTGCACTGAGAAAGGAAGGATCAGTTGGAAGCGGGAACTGGATGCCTTAAATATTTCCAGCCATCTTAACTTCAGGGGCGGAGGGTGTTTGAAGTGGCAGAATTTTTTAAAATGGTGCAATTCTTCTGGGGGTGAGTCCCCTGAAGCTCAGCTGCCACAGTCACTCTCTCTTCAAAAAGAGGCTTTACATTTCTGGTTTTTGAAGGAAGGCCAAAAGTTTGACTCAGGCTGGTGCGTAAGGCCCACAGGAGAGGAGCCCTGCTCTGACAGATCGTACGGGACTCAAAACTAGAGAGTTCTACTTCTGTAGCCTTGGACAGGTCTATGGAGCGAGCATGCACGCGTAGAGGAAGAAAGCAGTAGGGGGACAACACTCATGGGGTAGCAGGTAATGGAGGGAGAATTGGGAGACTTTTAGCCACATGGAAAGATTTTAAGTGCTTAAACGTTTTATACCTGGGAACGTCAAGTGTTTAAAGTTCTTGTCATTTCTCCATCCTTTATTTCTCCTCCAGCTCCCTGCACTCCCCTTCCACATTTCTCGAGCTCCTGCATACACACGTGCACATGTGCACATGCTCACACAAAAGTCTGCCAGAGAGG